>NC_133133.1:142645822-143270822 GCF_048418815.1 Hemitrygon akajei | reverse complement strand
TTCTTCCTCCCCTCCCCCACCTTCTAACTCTGACTCCTCACCTTTTTTTTCTGTAGTCCATATGAAGGGTCTCGGCCCGAAACGTTGACCACAATCTTTTCCGTAGATGCTGCCCGGCCGGCTGAGTTCCTCCAACGTTTTGTGTGTGTTGCTTAGATTTCCAGCATCTGCAGCTTCTGCAGATTCCCTCTTGTTTGTGCCAGATTAAGATTTATAGTTCGAAATGTAGTTCAGTTTCAGCCTTCATCCCCTGCTTCATGGCTGTTTCATAAGTATAACTACTTACTTACTGTTGTATAGTAACACCTAGCAGTATAATTCTTATCTCAATCTGGTAACAATGGAAATTCTGAAGTACTATAACAGGTTAAATTTGCATTTCTTGTCAAAATTATTTTGCTTCAAGGCAGTTGGCCATAATTCTGTGTAAATGCTTTCATGCTCAAAATACCAATTCATGATCCACCGAGTTCCCTCTTAGGCAAGTTCGGAATTTTCTGTTGACATTCGGTCTGGCACCTCTTCCTCTTCATTAATCTCATTTGCATTTGAAAGAGCAAAGCCATTTTAAATGTGTAATTGTGCAGCAGCATACAATTCTACCGCCAGGACTTAAGAACTTTTTAAAAGCTATTATTAATGCTTTTTGAGATAGTGATTTAGATGCATATCATATTTTTTTTACTGAGTTAAGTATTGTATGTAAGTAGTTTTGCTACAACAAGTGTATGGGACATTGGAAAAAAAAGTTGAATTTCCCCATGGGGATGAATAAAGTATCTATCTATCTATGAGGACACCATGTTTCTCCGTCCCCATTTGGTGAGGTATCTGGCCTCAGAAATAGCCTGAAACAAGATTTCCAATTTGCTAACTATACTTCTAACCACAATTTGTTATTTCATGGGAAACATCATAACAATATCCACACTTCTGGGTGGTGCACAGTGATGACTTTCTGGTAGCAAACAAAACTATAAATTACTGTATAACAACACTTTTTCTTGGATACGATCATGGCAATCAATAGCCAGTAACTGCCCTTTTGGGGATGAGCTTTTGAACCGTCTGTACAACATGCCATTTTTGCAGTGTGAATTGAAGCCTTGAAGGTGCAGGAAGGTTGCAGTGGGAGCCGGGCCCGGGCCTAAGAGTGGGGAAAGTCCCTAGGTTTGATTGATTTGAATGCTGGGCCGAATTGGAAAGGTTGGGTATGGGCTGAACCAAGGCGGCAGGGCCCAAGCCCGAGAGTGAGGAGTGACCTGACGTTTGGATGATCTAAGCACTGGGCCAGATTGAAAAGGTCAGGGTGTCGGGGCTGGAGGCAAGGAATGGGTCGGTTCAGCTCATTGCTAGGTGAGGTTTCCTTGTCTCTGTGTGGAACTGGGGGCATGGTCTGCAACTAACGAGCTCCTGAATCGGCTGCAGGGACGACTGGCTTCATGGCTGTGGACTCACTTTCATGAACTTCAGTTCTGAATGTTATTTGCTACTTTTATTGTTCGCATGATTTGTTATTTTTTCCTGCACATTGCGTATTGGACGGTCTTTTTTTTTAATGGGTTCTACTGGGTTTTTTAGTTTTGTGGCTGCCTGTAAGGCAACGAATTTCAAGGGTGTATATAGTATACATACTTCAATAATAAATGTTCTTTGAACTTTGAGTGCATTTGGATACTGCTATTGTGGGGCAGCTCAAAGGTGGTGATGAATTGGCATATAGGAGGAAGGGTAAAAATCCATTTGAGTGGTGCCACAACAACAAACTCTCACTCAAAGTCAGGAAAGCCAAAGGCCTAATTATCAACTACTGGAGGAACAAACCAGAGGTCCATGAGCAATCCTCATTCGTGGAATCACAGGTGGGGAGCGCCAGTAGCTTTAAATTCCTTGGTGTTATCATATCAGACACTCTATCCTAGGACCAGCATGTAAGTGTTATCACAAAGAATGCATGATAGAGCCTTTACTTTCTTAGAAGTTTGAGAAGGTTTGTCATGTCACCAAACACTTTGACAAGGTCTACTGATGCAGAGTGGAGTGTCTCCTGACCGGTTGCAAGGAGGCCTGGTATGGAAACACCAATGCTCAGGAATGAAAAATACCACAGAAAGTGGTGCATATAGCCTAGTGCATCTCAGCCAAAGCTCTTCCCACTATTGAGTACATTTACATGAAATATTGCCACAAGAAAGCAAAATTTATCATCAAAGACACCTACCATCCACACCACGTCCTCTTCTTACTAAAGCCATCAGGCAAGAGGTAGAGAAGCCTGAGACTAGACTCAGGAATAGTTATTAACCTACAATCACTTCACTCACCACAAATCTGAACTGATTCTATGGCCTACAGACTCACTTTCAATTATTTCTTCTTTGCACAACATACTTTATTTTTGAATAAAGTATATTTTGCTTAATAAAAAAAATTTGTCTTCTTTTGCACATTGGTTGTTTGTCAGTCTTAGTTCATGTATTGCTTTTCATCACTTCTATTTTATTTTGCTATTGTTCCTGCAAATGCCTGCATGAAAATAAATCTCGAAGTAGTTTATACGTACTTCGATAGTAAATTTACTTTGAACTTTGAGTAAAGGAGCTTCCTGAGTAGCAGCTGCTGATGTGTAACGATCAGCACAGCATGTCCGCTCCAACCTGTTTTCACACACACACACCTGTGCAGGCACTTTTTGGAAAACCTATAGAGTGATCATGGGTGGAATTTCTACTCCCTTGGTTGCTGAGGTAACCTACCATGAAAAAAGTCCCTGTTAATTCAGAAAGGTACTGTGGATTTCCTGGTCTGTGTAGCTGAAAAAGAGCCTAGTCTGCTGCCTATAAAATCCCCCTGATTATCTGGCAGTGGATTATCCTGTTAAGTGAGCAGCCATGCCAACACTAACACCTTCCTCTCCCAAACGCTTTTCATCACACTTCGATCCAACCCACGTCCCCCTTCCCCCACAAGCTTCTCACCCAACTGGAGCCACTCATTTGGGTTAGGCCACCTCTCATCTGGTTACTGCTTGAATCGGGCTGCCAAGTCACAGCCAGAGCTCCAGGCTTTCCTATCACTTTTGCAGCTAGAGCTCCAGGGCAGGCTGCTGCTCTTCTTGCCGGAGTCCCGTACTGGGCTGAAATTTTTCCTGAAATGACATTGCATAAAGACGTAAAAACACAAAATGCTGGCAGAACTCAGCAGGCCAGACAGCATCTATGGGAGGAGGTAGTGACGACATTTCGGGCCGAAACCCTTCATCAGGAGTGAAGTAACATGGGATGGTCGAGGGGGGATAAGAAGTGGGGGGAGGGATGAAGTAGAGAGCTGGGAAGTGATAGGCTGAAGGGAAATGGGCTGGGGGAAGGTGGAGAATTATAGGAAATAAAAGAGAAAGAAAGGTAGGGCTGGGGGGAGATTATAGTGAGGGGGGAAAAAGAGAGAGAAAGAGAACCAGACTAAAATTATAGATAGTAATGGGGTAAAGGGGGGGCAGGGGTATCAACGGAGGTCTGTGAGTTGAATGTTCATGCCGGCAGGTAGGAGGCTACCTATGCAGGAGATAAGGTATTGCTCCATTGACCTGCATGTGGCCTCATCTTGACGGTAGAGGAGGCCATGGACAGACATGTCGGAGTGGGAGTGGTCTGTGGAATTGAAGTGTGTGGCCACAGGGAGATCCCGCCACTGCTGGAGGACTGAGCGCCGGTGTTCGGCGAAACGGTCTCCCAGTCTGCGGCGGGTCTCCCCAATGTATAAATGGCCACATCGGGAGCATAAAGATGTACTTTATTCTTTCCTTCATGTACTGTACAATAAGTTTGACACTTTTATTGTTTTGAGAATGTTTTTCATCATCTGTGCCGAACACAGAGAGTTGACTGTATTTGTAAATAAGCTTATTGTTCTATAACTTAATCTGTGTACTGTTACTAATTTTTAAGTAATTAGATGATTAAATCTCCATGTCTACATCAGGTATGAATTATTAATATTTTTGTTACAGTTGTCTAATTATTGTTCCGTTTTTTTTTGCACTGCCTGTTAGATTTTCAACTTGAATTGGCAATACAAACTGAGGAGTTGAGACGATAAACCAACACTTTCGGTAAAACGGTAAGTAATTTAGAAAGATGCACCATTCTGATCTTCCAGGACAGTTCAGCATATTTGTTTGCCTGATCACCTTCTCTTGGTGCTCAATGGCATTATCTTTACTGCACTCACACTATCAACATTCTGGAGATCGCCATTGACTTGATACTCAACTGAACTAGCCACTTTAATAACAATGACCACAGGAGCAGTTTAGTGGCTGGGTATCCCACATCTAGTGACTCATCTTGTGATACCCCTAAAGCTTTTCTACCATCTGGTACAAGTCCGGAGTATGGTGGAACACTTTAGTTTGTCTGTGTGTGTGTAGCTCTAGCAGCGCTCAGGGAACGTGACACCATCCAAAACAAACTGCTATCCTAACTCCAGCCCTATGTATGCACTTGCTGCACAGTGGCTGCAACAGGCCTCAGACTACAAAATGTACCACAGTTGCTCACCCACATTCCTCCCAACCTTTTACCTCAACAACAAGGTCAGTTGGTGCATGGGAACACCCCCATTTGCAGGTTCACCTCCAAGTTGAACATAATCTTGATTTGGAAATATATCGCCAGTCCTTCATTGTTGCCGGTTCAATCCTGGAACTCCAGACAGCAACACATGAGTAAATTGGAAAGTCTGCAGTGGTTCAAGAAGACAGCACATGGACACCTTTGAAAGGCAAATTAAGTATCTGCCTTAACTGGAGACTTTGCCAGCCAAGTCCATATACTGAAAATTAAATTTTAAATTTCTCAGACAATATTTTGCTATAAAAGACTATTCTTACATTCTCTATATCCACCAAACAAGTTAACTTATCTTGTTCCAATTTTATGATTAAAATTATAATGAGTGTAATAAAAAATATGCTGAACTTTTAACCTGGAAGGCTATGTAGATTTGGGAATTAAATGGAAAGAAGTTGGTGTACCAGGAGACAAACTCCAAACCATCGCCTTCAACATTTAGCCTGAATGTGTTACTATATTTCTTGAGTTCATGGATTTAGATCTATTTTTAATATTTAATCCATGCTTTCTGAAACTAACCTATGAGAATACGACAGCAACTGAATGGATAGAATGAACCTCAAGGAGATCTTTCATACTATATACCTGTAGTAAAGAATTTATTCATTGCAATTTTTGTTGAAATTACTTTCTTGTTTTGAGATATTTTAATCTGCATATTGATTGAAGAAGCCAAAATGGGTATTATGGGATGTGGGAGAACTAGCCCGGAGTCTGAGTCTCTGCCCCGCATTCAAAAGCCAGCAACGTGGGCAAGAGGCATCCGTGGTTAGGTGTCAGGTGTTGAACCGGCAGAAAGTGGACGAGGGCTCCCCCAGGTCAGTGTGTCATTGGCAGGTTCTGGAGCGGGAGTTCTGTGTGGGCAGAAAGAAAGAGTTGTGAAGACCCCCACTCCCGGGTTTGCAAATCTCCTCTTTGTAAAGACTATTTCCCCTCCAGATGCAAAGTTTGGACACAAAATGTTGATGATTCTTTTTCCCCTACAGATGCTGCTCGACTCGCTGAGTTGCTGCAGCAGATTGTTTGTTGCTTCAGATTCCAGCATCTGCTGCCCGTGTGTTCATCCTCAAACTGCATTTGGAATTCTGTCACTTTGCAGTCACTACCCATTAGATGATCTTCAACCACAAGATTTCTTATCAATCCTTCCTCGATACTTAAGAATAAATCTAAAATTTCCCACTCCCAGGTACATTCTAAGAAGCAACCTCCGATGTTTTCAACAAATTCTACTATGAATATACCCACTTTGGTCTGTTCAATCAATATGTCGATTAAAGTCTCCCATGCAGTTGCAGCTCCCTTCAAATGTGCCATAGGTATTTATATTTCCTCAGCTATGCTCTGACTTTTTGAGACATCACATTATGGCGGTCTATATACTACACCCCCCCCTTGTCTTCCTTCCCCTGCAATACATGATTTCAATCCAAACTGTTTCCACGTCACTATCCACTGCCTTCATATCACGACTCAGCACTGCTGTGTACCTTCCTTAATTAATAACACTACCCCACATGCCTTTCCCTTTGTCTTGGTCTTTTGAAACTGCATATAACCTGGAATATTGAGCACCAATCCTGGTCACCTAGCAACCACATTTCTTAATAGCTATTACATCATTCTTATATGTTGGTGTCTGTGCTATCAACGTATCTACCTTTTTGCAAATACTATGTGCATTGAAATAAATAACATAAAGCTTTGATTTTTTTAGTTATTTACAAATCTGAATTTGCTGTTTTGCATATTTTCCTCTTCACTATCTTATTCCACTGTTCTTTCATTCCCCCCTTATTTATTAAAAGGTCTTTTGTGCCCTAAGGATACCTGTTCCTGTATTCCTTTAAAGCTCTACCATTTAATTTATATTGCTTTTCTTATCCTTCCTGTCAGTACAGATTTCTTCATTCTTCTTTCAAATAAATTTCATCTACCATTTGCCTACCCACTGTACCATGTTCTTTTTTTTCTACCTAAATCTGCAGCCACCTGCATCTGACAAGCAAATATAACAAATAATGGGGAGAGTAAGAGAGAATATAGAGCAGTACAGCACTGGACAGGTCGTTTGGCCAATGATATGGTACCAAACTTGATGCTATTTTATACTAAATGTTCTTAGAAAAATAGGGGGCTATAAGTAAGCCTAGTAATTTCTAAGGTAGGGACACGTTCGGCACAACTTTGTGGGCCGAAGGGCCTGTATTGTGCTGTAGGTTTTCTATGTTTCTATGTTCTCCTCCAGTTCTCTATCATCCATATCCTTTAATTCCCTTCAGATTCATGTGTCTATGTAAAAGTCTCTTAAACTTCATCAATATGTCTGATCTGATTCTGCTACCCCTGGTAACCTGGGTGTTTCAGGCACCTCTCACTCTTAGCATAAAATCTTGCCCCTCACATTGCCTTTAAACCTCCCCCTCTAACCTTTAAAAGCATGTCCTCCGGTGTTTGATATTTCTACCCAGGAGAAAAGATTCTGACTGTCGACTCTATCTCTGCCTCTCATATTCTAAAAACCTCTCTCATGTTTCCCCTCAGCCTCCAAAGCTCAAGGGAGAACAACCCAAGTTTGTCCAACCTTATAGCTCCCATCCTCTAATCCAGGCAGCATCCTGGTAAACCTCTTCTGCACCCTCTCCACATCCTCCATATCCTTTTGACAATGGGGTGACCAGAAATGCACAGAAAACCTTGTGTAGTCTGACTAAAGTTTATACAGCTGCAGGTGTGACTTCTTACTCTTGTACATAAATACCCCGAGCCAAAGAAAGCAAACACACCATATGCCTTCTTTACCATCTTATCTACTTGAACAATGGACCTACACCTCAACATCCCTCTGTACCTCAATGATATTATGGACTTAACATTAACTGCATACTTTTTCCTTTCATTTGACCTCAAAAAATGCAACAGCTGGCACTTACTCCATCTGCTCATACCTATAACTGATCTATGTCCTGCTGTGCTCTTTGTACTTTAGACTGTCCACAACTTCACCCATATTGGTGTCATATGCAAACTTGCTGATCTGCCTAACTACATTTTTATCCAATCCATTGATGGCACAGTAGCGCCGACACTTTTTAAAGAGAATGAGGTGTGCAAAGCTCCCTGATCCCATTCTAACAACTTTCTACATCATTGTATGGTACAAAAGCTGCAAGGCATTGGTCCCTACAGAGGGTAGTAAAAACTGCCGAGAGGATCCCACTTCCTGGGAGTGTTGTAACCAAAAGGCCCTAAGCATTGTTGAGGATCCCTACAACCCATTCCACAATCTCTGACCCACCACCGTCAGGAAGGAGGTACAGGAACATCAGGACCACGACTGCCAGACTGGGTAACAGCTTCTACCCCCAGGCTGCGACACTAATGAATACCCTGCCACCACCAAAGTTTCGTTCCCAGGATAGTGAGCTATTTACTGTTTACTGTTCATCTGTGTTGCACACTTCACATGCATTTTGAATTATATTTTATTAATATATTTCTGTTAATATTTTGTTTTATGTGCTGTGTGTGATATATGTTGTAAGGCTGCACTGTGGTCTGGAGGAAAGATGTTTCATTTGGTTGTGTGTGTGTATATATATATATTTAAATTCAGGTGACAATAAACTTAAATCTGAACAAATCATGAAAATGGACTTTCCGCAATTTATGATGGAAGCCATGAGCTAACTGGTTAAATGCCATGAGGCTAACTGGTTAAATGCCATGAGCTAACTGGTTAAATGCCATGAGGCTAACTGGTTAAATGCCATGAGATTGATGATGTGCTGTTGGATGGGTGATTAGAATACCACATATTTTGTGATAGGATGCCACAGAATTAATGACAGGACACTGCAAGATTGGTGATATCATATAGGAGGAGAAAAGAATGCAAGAAAATACAAGCTGGAATAGACCAGCTCAAGTTTGCCCCACTATTCAATACGATCATGCAAATCTAAATTGACATTAATGCCCTTTCAATGCCAGTTCTCCATATTCTCATTTCTTCCATTTTTGAATATTGTTTTTTCTCCACCTTAAACATATTGAATGATCTGTTCTCATCCCGAAAAGGGAATTTACTACCAAAATTTACTACCATCTGAGAAAAGACATTTCTATATACCTCTGTTTTAAATGACTGGCCTCTTATTTAACAGTTATGTCCTCTTTATAGTGAGAGCATATCAAAATCTACTCTATCAAGCCCCTTTATAATCCTGTATGTTTGAAGAAATTTGCCACTCATTCTAGTAAATTCCAAGGAATATAGCCCCCAATTGACTAGCATCTCTTGATTTGTCAGTCTCCTCATCCTAGGAATTAGACTGGTAAGGTTCCTTTGGACTGCTTCCAATGGTCCCCACATTCTTTAATAGTACAGTATTTGCAGAGTGAACTCACCAATGCCCTATAAAACTGGATCAAAATCTCCTTATTCTTACTAATGGCTACTATAGAACTGAACAAGATTGTATGTAACTGCAAAAGGATACCATTAAATTGATAACAGTATACAGTGGGATTGATGTTAGGATATCATGGAATAGTGTTCATTTAGTGACAAGATACCATTAAATTGATAACAGGATGCCATGGTGATAGGACACCTTGTTATAGACAAGTGCATATAGTGGAATTTCTTTTGGAGTTTACAAAATTTATGCAGGATGCAATGGCTTTTATGATAGTTAAGGGTCAGTACAAAGGCATTATAAACTCCTCTCATTGTATATTTAGAGTCATAGAGTCTTAGAAAAGTTCAGCACAGAAAAAGGCCCTTTGACCTATTTAGTCCAGTGAGAACCATTTAAACTATCTACCCCCCCCCTCCCATTGATCTGCACTAGCTGCCATACCCCTGCTATCCATGTACCTATCCAAACTTCTCTTAAACGTTGAAATCAAGCTTGCATGTACCACTAAACCTGGTAGCTCATTCCACACTCACAACTCTCTGAGTGATGAAGTTTCCCCTCGTGTCCCCCTTAAACTCTCACTTTTTACCCTTAACCCATGACCTCTAGTTGTAGTCCCACCCAACCTCAGTGGAAAAAGCCTGCTTGCATTTACCCTATCTATGCCTTTCATAATTTTGTATGCCTCTATCAAATCTCACCTCAATCTTCTACATTCCAAGGAATAACATCCTAACCTATTCAATCTTTCCTTATAATTCGGGCCCTCCAGTCCCGGTAACATCCTTGCAAATTTTCTCTGCACTTTTCAACCTTATTTACATCTTTCCTGTAGGTAGGTGACCAAATCAGCACACAATGCTCCAAAATAGGCTTCATCAACATCTTATAAAACTTCAAAATAACTTCCCATCTCCTGTATTCAATATGTTGATATATGAAGGCCAATGTGCCAAAAGCTTTCTTTACAACCCTATCTACCTGTGACACCACTTTCATTGAATTATGGACCTGTATTCCCAGATCCCTTTGTTCTACCACACTCCTCAATGCCCTACCATTCACTGTGTAAGATCAACTCTCATTGGTCCTACTGAAGTGCAACACCTCAATCTTGTCTGCATTAAATTTCATCTGGCATTTTTCAGCAATCTCTGATAGTCTTCCTCACTATCCACTACTCCCCCAATCTGAGTGTCATCTGCAAATTTGCTGATCCAGTTAATCATATCCAGATCATTGATACAGATGACAAACAACAGCAGACCCAGCACCGATCCCTGTGGCACTCCACTAGTCACAGCCATCTATTACCTCTCTCTGGCTTCTCCCACAAAGCCAATGCCTAATCCAATTTACGACCTTATCTTGAATGTCAAGCGACTGAACCTTCCTGACCTTGTCAAATGCCTTGCTGAAGTCCATGTAGGGAATATCCACAGCCTTGTCTTCATCAACTTTCCTGAAAGTTCTTCAATAAAATCTATGAGATTGGTTGAACGTGATCTACCACACACAATGCTATGCTGACTATCCCTCATCAGTCCATGTCTATCTAAGTACTCGTATATCCAGTCTGTTAGAACACCTTCCAATAACTTTCCATTACTGATGTCAGGCTCCCCAGTCTATTATTTCCTGGTTTATTTTTGGAGCCTTTCTTAAACAGCAGAACAACATTAGCCATCCTCCAATCCTCTGGTACCTCACCTGCTGTTAGGGATGATCTAAATATCTTTGCTAGGGCCCTTGCAATTTCTGCAGTTGGCTCCTGCAGGGTCCGAGGTAACACCTTGTCAGGCCCTGGGGATTTATCCACCCTAATTTGCCTCAAGACACCAAACACCTCCTCCTCTGTAATCTGTACAGGGCCCAGAACCTCGCTGCTGTTTTGACTTACTTCTGTCGATTCTGTGTCCATCTCCTGAATTAAACACAGATGCAAAAAAAATCCATTTAAGATCTCCCCCATCTCTTTTGGCTCCACAAATAGAATACCATTCTGATTTTTCAGAGGACCAATTTTGTCCCTTGCAACCCTTTTGCTCTTAAAATATCTATAGAATCCCTTCGGAGTCTCCTTCACTTTATCTTCTGGAGTGACCTCATGCCTTCTTTTAACCCTCCTGATTTTTTTTCTTAACTGTTCTCTTGCATTCCTTATACTCCATGAGTACCCCATTTGTTCCTGCCTGCCTATACCTGCTATGCACCTCCTTTTTTTCTTAACCAGGGCCTCAATATCTCTTGGAAAATAAGACTCCCTAATCCTGTTCTCTTTACCTTTTATTCTGACGAACTTTGGACTCTCAAAATCTCTCTTTTCAAGGGCTCCCACTTACCAAGTGCACCGTTGCCTGGAAACAGCCCGACCCAGTCCACACTTGCCAGCTCTGGTACCATCAGAATAGGCCTTTCTCAAATTTAGAATTTCAACCCTCTGACCTTTCTGTATTTACTTTGAAACGAATGGTATTATGATCACTAGGTGCAAAGTGTTCTCCTGTAGTACACATACTTATGTCACCTGCCCTGTCCCATTCACTAAAGCAGGTCAAGCATCGCGCGCTCTCTCGTTGGGATTTCTATATGTCGATTAAGGACATTTTCCTAAACACATTTGACAAGCTCTATCCCATCTTGTCCTTTTAAAGTATGGAAATCCCAGTCAATTTGTGGAAAGTTAAAATCACCTACTATAACCACCTTATGTTTCTTGCAACAGTCTGCGATCTCTCACAAATTTGTTCCTCTAAATCTCGGGACTGTTTGGTGGTCTACAATAGAGCCCCATTAACGTGGTCATACTTTTCGTGTTCCTCAGTTCCATTCATCAAGCCTCACTAGACGAGTTACCTCGTCTGTCCTGATCGAGCATTGCCGGGACATTTTCTCTGACTAGTAATACTACCCCCTCTTATGCCAAATCGATAGGGCCTTTCTTCATTCATGTAAAATGTAAATAAATGTGGAAATCAATCAGGTAAAGAGATTACCCAGAAAATCGTAAACGTCTCATATATATCAGCGGTCTGCGGGCGTCGGAGTTGAACTTCACTTCAAAATCCAACTGACGCAAATTAGCTCATTGTGGTTCTGATATGAAAGACACACGTGAGCATGGATGTAATCATATCAGCTTATACACGAGTTGTAGCTACTGACTGCCATGTTCAGTATTTTGACGAGCGGTTCGTGGAGAACTGGCTGTCGCTTGGCGCCTTCCTGATCTGCTGCGTTGGGGGGAGTCCCGTACTCCACAGACCGTGGTAGATGTCCACAGGTGCCCATTCGGGGGAACACTGAACCACAGGCGGACAGTGTAAATGAAATAATCATTACTCCAATAGTATCATTTTTCGCAAGTTAGTATTTGTTTACAACCCACCATTAAAACGGACACGCGGGTGTCAGAGTGACTACGCTGGGTCTTCTTCGGGATTGTGAAGGCTACAGCTGTTAGGGGTCATGTCTGGGGGACTTGGGATGTCTGCTGCTTGCAATTGGCTGCATGGAGCAGGAAGTAGAATTGTTACCACCTCCTTCCATGGTTCAGCTGATCTTAGAGACGGAAGTGAGTTGTGTTCGGCTGTCTCAGGGCTAAGCCGGTCAGTTATACTTTGGATTTGCAAAAACGGGAATCATGTTCGAGTGAGGAAAGATGTTACTTTCGCATCGCCTCGGCGGCGAGTGAGGGAAGAGCGGGCGTCAGGGAATAAGGCGGACAGGAGTAAGTGATTCCTGCAATGAGAAGAGTGTCAGAGGGTCAGGGATGGCATCCATTCAACAGACCCGAACGGGAGAAGAAGGCGAGGACGGCGAGGACGGTTCTCTGCACAAAATGCTGACAGCGATAGAGGAGGAGAGGATCAGAGCGAGCCTCAGACAGGAGATGAGCGTGCTGGGTAAGTGAAAGCGACCACTGGTCTCGCCTTGAACTGTCAGTGCTGGATATTGCCAGGGATAGCGATCTCCGCCATGGCTCCTTACTTTATTCATATAGGCTGAAGATCCGTCATACTGAAAAAGATCACATTATTCACTAGGACTATTCGTATTGTTGCAGAGAAAAACGATCGACTTGTCAAAGTTGGTCTTGTCGTATTCAGTACCTTGAAGCCCAGCAGTTCACTTCGCCTTCACTCAAACCACCTTAAAAACCTAATGTGTGATTAGCTTGAATCTGAATCTGAAACACCACAGCTCCGTTCTTGATAGCCTGCTGAGGGACACTATACTAAACCCCAGTGGGGTTTGGATGGACTTTGTGATAATGTCAGGGCGTTTTGCCATCACGATTGCAGCGTTGTCCCCATTTTACTTGAACTAAATGTGTTTGAGCATGACACTTCGTTGTTTGTGGCTACCTAAATGCCTCCGTTATGAGGCTGCATCGGGAGAGCACGCCGTCCAGAGATTTAGCGGGCTTTAACGCAAATATGTGGGTGTGGGTTGTGTCAGTGTGAATAATCTAATGTCTGGCCAGCGCAAAGGCTTCAGCTCGCTGTTGGTGTTCAAATACAGCTAAATGGTGAAGATTAATCCATTGTTTCCAGACAGTGTACTGACCCCAGTAATCGTTGTACATTTTGCGTTGAAGGATTTCATTATTGATCTGTCTTACTACTTAACTGTGGGATGACTGTGCTGACAGCTGTATTATTTTTAAATTGGTACTGTACTTGGGTTAAAGAGATTTTTGGAAGGTGGGTTATAAAGGTAAATCTTTGGAAGTAAGAGTAATGAAGAATCATCTCCCTCTCCTCGTTCATTAATTCAATTACCTTGTCTTGTGTGCAATGCTCGGGATGAGGTAACCCGCAATTTGAAAGGAAACCGCAGGTGTCCAGTGAGCATGCGTCGAGTCGCAGCGGCTCCTGGGAGCTGCAGTCACGGGAACCGAGCTTGCAGCAAGTTTGACGGGAAGTGGAACCGCGGAGAACTACGTGTCCCACAGTGCATGGGTGAGGGAGTGCGCTCATTGTCGGCCAGCCTCAGTGAGAAGGATGATGTCATTGTTATCAGAACCACCTTGACCCTCCCAATGGATAGATGGCAGGACTGCCCAATGCAACCAGTAATCTCATGGGTACCTGTTGAAAATTCTTATGCTCTGCAGTCAGCGGCATTTATTCACAAATATCTTCATGAATTAACTTCTGGATCTTTTTTTAACAAAAATCAGTGCAACTTACAATAATAAAAACCCTCCAGTTTTTGTTGCTCCTTGATTCAAGATGCTTCACAGATATATTACTAAATAATAGGCCATTTATCCCCCCACCCCAGAAGCTATTGATATACAGACCAGAAGCTTGGCGGAGAGATAGATTGCGATTGGAACATTTTAACAATAATACAGGTGGAGAATTGAACACCGGAAAACCAGAGCAACAGAGCAAACCAGCTGAAGACACAATGCTGAAGTGAGTAAAATTAGAGATGCTCAAACATATATTTAAGGTTATTGGTCTGGAAGAGCTTAGATGGGAGGTGTTTTTTAAAAAAAAAACAAGCGGAGAATTTTAAAATGGTGTGAACTAACTTAGAGCCAGAATATGTTAATACTTAGGAGAAATGTTAAAACAACACAGCAAAGTTTTAGGTGTCCATTTTATGGCCTGGAAATCACAATATTGTGTATGACAACAAATGAAAAAGCAAAGTAAAGCAACTCTGATGAGGTGCATAAGAGACTGCATAAGAGACTGCAGCGCTGCTCATCTTGGGTGGAATGTTACACTAAGGTTGTAAACTTTCTATTTTGGTTCAGGCAATTGGCAAAATGTAGAAGATACTTACTGGCCAGGAAATCGCCTTGTGGTGGGGGCTGAACATGATTGATATGATTTTCTCAATGGTTTGGTGCCCATCCAATACTAGAAATTGGACAGTTTGCAATTTGAGAGAATGGAAAAGTCAAAATGGGTATTGTCAGCATGCAGGTGAGAAAGAATGCTATGCTTTTGATAGATAGATAGGAAGTGGGAGCTGGGATGGATCTTTGACAGACACAAGTACCTGAATTAGAAGCCATTGAAATCTAATTCACAGACTGCCTTCAGTGAATAAGTAAAAATGGAACCAGTGTGGCATAGTCCCATCCAACTGGCGATAGGGAGGCATTTGAAGGGAATATTATAGTCAATCATATGAAAAGCTGTGCAGTGACAAGGAAAGATGAAGAGGAATGGATTATATTTATCACAATATCATTGGATGTCATTCGTGGATCAAAGGTGGTGATGAAATGGCTTATAGGAAGGAGATTGAACATCTGATTGAGTGGCACTGCAACGATAACCTCTCACTCAACCAAAGAGCTGATTGCTGATGACAGGAGGAAGAAGCGGGAGGCCCATGAGTCAGTCTTCATTAGGGGATCAGAAGTGGAGAGGGTCTGTAGCTTTAAATTCCCTGGCATTAACAGATCAGAGGATCCATCTTGGAACAAAGCATGTCTCATTATAAAGACGGCACAACTGTGCCTCTACTTTCCTCGAGCTTTGCGTGGATTTGGCATGTCACCAAAAACTTTGACAAACTACTACAGATGCATAGTGGAGAGTATTCTATCCAATTGTGTCACGTGGAAAAAGCCCAGGAACAACAAAATACTACAGAAAGTGGTGGAGACAGCCCAGTCCATCCTAGTCAAAAGCCTTCCCATCACTGAGTACATTTACATGGAATGCTGCTATAAGAATTCCATGTAAATATACTCCATTTCTCCATTTACTGATATGTTCACCACCTGTGAACAATCATTGCACTGGGAGATGGGTTGGCTGGTGGTGCCATTGATTACGTAGAAACTTCTCGTGTGCTCGGACACAGCAACTTCTGCAGGGTCCGCTAAAGGTGTTATTGCCTTTTTAAAGTGCTTTTTTTTTAACAATTGCAAGACCCTGCTGGACACTGTGAACTTAAAGTCCTTCAGGTCTACCCCAACAGCGAGCTGGACTCAGTACTCGAAGGAGGTGTGCAGTAAAACAGCAAGTGATTGCTTCAGTCGCTTTTCTTGTGATTGCACGACTCTCTTGGACATTGTTGGTGTGGGGTGCTGCAAGTCCACTTCACTGGTTTATTGGTGAACGGTGGGGAGCTGTGGGAACTAGGCCTCAAGCTGCAGCGTTGCCTGTTTGCAGCTGCCCTGGGGGAGGCATCAGAGTCAGGTGCTGCACCAGAGTGCCGAAGGCAGTGTGACATAGCATCCAGGTACTGCCCCCTCGTGTTTGCTTTACAGAACGCAAACTGTTTTGTGTTTGACTGCAGATTGTTGCAACATTTGCGGACTCTGGGACTTGGACTATATAGATTTTGTGTGATTGTGTTTTACTGCTATCTTAGGTGTTCACTGTCTTAAATAGCTATATGTGCCTTGTGTTGTGTTTGTGTGGTGGCACTGCATTTTACACTTTGGCCCCAGGAACACTGCTGTTTCTTTGGCTGCATTCACGTACAGTTAAATGACAATTAAACTTGAACTTGAACTTGAATTTTTAAAGCTGTGCCAAAACCTGGCAGTACTACATTAATGTCAGTAAAAACAAGCATCATAGTAATTAACTGGTTGATGTTAGCCTCTACTAAATGGTTAACTGTTGAGTGCTTGAGTGACTAAGCAAGCTACCTGCAGGTTGAGGGCTGCTGTAACTTGGAGTAGATAGATAGATAGATACTTTATTCATCCCCATGGGGAAATTCAACTTTTTTTCCAATGTCCCATACACTTGTTGTAGCAAAACTAATTACATACAATACTTAACTCAGTAAAAAAATATGATATGCATCTAAATCACCGTCTCAAGAAGCATTAATAGCTTTTAAAAAGTTCTTAAGTCCTGGAGGTAGAATTGTAAAGCCTAATGGCATTGGGGAGTATTGACCTCTTCATCCTGTCTGAGGAGCATTGCATCGATAGTAACCTGTCACTGAAACTGCTTCTCTGTCTCTGGATGGTGCTATGTAGAGGATGTTCAGAGTTATCCATAATTGACCGTAGCCTACTCAGCGCCCTTCGTTCAGCTACCGATGTTAAACTCTCCAGTACTTTGCCCACGACAGAGCCCGCCTTCCTTACCAGCTTATTAAGACGTGAGGCGTCCCTCTTCTTAATGCTTCCTCCCCAACACGCCACCACAAAGAAGAGGGCGCTCTCCACAACTGACCTATAGAACATCTTCAGCATCTCACTACAGACATTGAATGACGCCAACCTTCTTAGGAAGTACATTCGACTCTGTGCCTTCCTGCACAAGGCATCTGTGTTGGCAGTCCAGTCAAGCTTCTCGTCTAATTGTACTCCCAGATACTTGTAGGTCTTAACCTGCTCCACACGTTCTCCATTAATGATCACTGGCTCCATATGGGGCCTAGATCTCCTAAAGTCCACCACCATCTCCTTGGTCTTGGTGATATTGAGACACAGGTAGTTTGAGTTGCATCATATCACAAAGTCCTGTATCAGTTTCCTATACTCCTCCTCCTGTCCATTCCTGACACACCCCACTATGGCCGTGTCATCAGCGAACTTCTGCACATGGCAGGACTCTGAGTTATATTGGAAGTCTGATGTGTACAGGGTGAACAGGACCGGAGAGAGTACGGTTCCCTGCGGCGCCCCTGTGCTGCTGACCACCGTGTCAGACCTACAGTCTCCCAACCGCACATACTGAGGTCTATCTGTCAAGTAGTCCACTATCCAATCCACCATGTGAGAGTCTACTCCCATCTCCGTTAGTTTGTGCCTTAAGATCTTGGGCTGGATGGTGTTAAAGGCACTAGAGAAGTCAAGGAATGTAATCCTCACAGCACAACTGACCCCCTCTAGGTGAGAGAGTGATTTGTGCAGCAAATACGTGATAGCATCCTCCACTCCCACCTTCTCCTTATAAGCAAACTGAAGAGGATCCTGGGCGTGCCTGGTTTGTGGCCTCAGATTCTGTATTATCAGCCGCTCCATGGTCTTCATCACGTGCGACGTCAAGGCAACAGGTCTGAAGTCATTCAACTCCTTTGGTTGTGGTTTGAGTAGGAAGGGGAATGTTTTTTTTATTTTAAAAACTTCTTTCCTAGGCAGCATTTTTGTAATTTCCACCATGGCTCACTTGAAAGGAATGTTCAAAGTCAGTTTTGGCTTACCAAATTTACTACCAAGTGAAATTGTCAGTGGATGTTTCTTGCCCTTCAACTCGCCTGCTGACTGGTTATCTATTTCTCACAGATGTCATCTGTTCACAGCCTAATGGCCACTGTTAACCAACGGCTTCAAACAAATGATTAGGAGCAGGTAGCTTTTGCTTTCAAATGAAGAGTACCATATCTGAAAATATAACTGTTTCTCTGTCCACAGAAGCTGCCTGACCTTCTGAATGCTTCCAGCACTTTGTTTTTATTTCAAAAATCTGTTTCAATTTTCACAAACTATAACTTTCAGTGCATCACATAACTTATGAGTAATCTACCCCCACCCATCTCACTATTTGTTGAGGTTGGTTAACCCTGGATAAAGAAAAATGCTGCAAAGAGTTCTTTCCTCAATTGTTTTCCACACATTGTTTTTCACCTATTAGGGGAGGGTTTGTGCTGGCTGTCCTTTACTGCTTTGGTGTTAAAGATACCAAGAAACAAGAAAGATATGTACTCATTATAATACAATGAAATGTGAAGGTGCCATAAAATCTTGTTATCATGAAAAATAAATACTTTATCTAGAAATCCTCACTAAAAGAAACGTACCAGATGACATTGATGTGATGATCATCTGTTCCATTCAGCATCTAATCATTACTGCGGGTAATTGATGTCACTGGCATTCAAGTCTTCTGACCTACCTGTCTGTTTCAATGCATACTTGCAGACAAATAAGGCTGTTAATTGGGCAACATTTTAAACTTTAAAAAATCCTTTCCACTGTTTTACTCGCATCACTGTGTTGGTCGGCACAGCTCAAATGTCATCTATAAATTTCTGATCATACAACCATTGCTGGCAGAATCTCAAATGGTGATGAGAGGGCGTACAGGGGTGAGATAGACCAGCTAGTTGAGTGGTGTCTCAGCAACAACCTTGCACTCAACGTCACTAAGTCCGAAGAGCTGATTGTGGACTTTAGGAAGGTAAGGTGAGGGAATGCACACCAGTCGCCCTAGAGGGATCAGTAATGGAGAGAGTGAGCAGCATCAGGTTCTTGGGTGTTACTATCTCTGAGGACCTAACGTGGTCGCAACACATTGATGCAGCTATAAAGAAGGCAAGGCAGAGTCTATATTTCATTAGGAGTTTGTGGAAATTTGGTATCTCACCTAAAACACTCTCGAATTTCTACAGATTTACCCTGGAGAGCATTCTAACTGGCTGCATCACCATCTAGTATGGGGGGGGTGGTGGTGAGCGCTACTGAACAAGATCAAAGTAAGCTGCAGAGCCTTGTAATATTGGTTAGCTCCATCATGGGCACTAGCCTCCATAGTGTCCAAGACATCAGCAAGGAGCGGTGCCTTAGAAAGGCAGCGTCCATCATTAAGGATTCCCACCACCCAGGACACCGTGCCCTCTTTTCATTGTTTATCATCGGGAAGGAGGTACAGAGGCCTGAAGGCACACACTCAGCGATTCAGGGAAAGTTTCTCTCCCTCTGCCATCCGATTTCTGAAAGAACATGGACCCAAGATCGCTACCTCACTACTTTTTAATTTCTGCTTTTTTGCACTAATTTAACTGTTTAATATGTATACTGTAATTCACAGCTTTTTTCTTTATGATCATGTATTGCATTTTGTTGCTGCTGCAACGTTAACAAATTTCACAACATATGCCAGTGATATTAAACCTAATTCTGATTCTTCCCATAATTTGGACTTTAAAATTATTTTACTCTCTGGTTTCTCGGTTGGTTTTCTAAAGAGTTGGTTAATGAATGAATCTCAATCAAATGTGAGAGATCTGATAAAATAACAAGTCCTGTTTAATACCAGTTAAACTACATTTTTAATACCAGTTAATCTACATTTTAATAGATCCAAGTCTCCAGATAAATTATGTCATTAATAGATTATGATGATCTCAGTGGAATCAAATCATTTTAGTGTAGGCAGTTCTGTTTTTGCTCTTCATAAAGTCCTTTAAAACAATTATGATATCTTTGTCTTGTGTGCTTTGTGAATAACTTGGGGGTGAAGTAGGTCATGAGAGTGATGAATGCTCTACTTTAAATGAGGGTAAAAAGTTTGTGAACAGGTGTCCTGAGCTCTCAATTCATAGGACCCTTGTTCTTTTCCACTGTCAAAGACTTCTATTTCTCAATGGCATGGATTTTTACTTAAACAGTAATTCAGTCTACCCACCATTTCAATGTACATTCAGAAATTAGGAAAACGATTGTGAATTCTAGATGAGATTTATTTGCCATAATATGGTCATTTTTAAGGTTTTGCAATTGCACTGTTGTGATAGGAATTTTAAATTTGCTTAATGAGTTTATCTTCTATCAAAAGAGAGATTTTAGGTCAATTTCTATTTTGGTTTGTTCATTGATTAGGCTCTGTTTTACTGAAAGGGAAAGGATTAGAACATTGAGGCTTTATAGAAGTGAAGATTAAAAATGTGGCACTTCAGTAATAATAAAAGTTGTCAAAGGAATTGTCTAGACCATTTACTCCCTCAATTAGTTCTACACTTCAGATGGAGTAGCCTTAACATTGTTTAATCACCTTGGATACATATCCCTTGATGTCCTCTTTTAATAGCAAAACACTGTCACTTTGTCCTGTTAATTTTAATTGAACCATGATGTGCTGAGTTTCTTGGGAGTAAGTTCTAGATTTCTTCTACCTTGTGCTTTTTACTTTTTGAAAGCTTGACTGTAATATTCAGAGACTGGAAATCTGTATGAAGGTTCCAGCTTGCTCCATGTCTAGGGCAATAACTTATGCATCTATTTATTTCTCAGTGTGTGTGTGTTGTTGGCAAGGCCAGCATTTATTGCTCGTGGGATACGTGGTGGGAAGACAGCTGCTGAACCACTGCAATCCTTGAGGTGAAGCTACTCTCACGGTGCTGTTTGGAAGCATTTTTAGGATTTCAGCATCTATTAAAGAATAGTGATGCATTCAGTAAAAGGATAATGAAATAAATGAGACAACTTATACAATTTATTGCTCTAAAGTTAACCTATGATTCAATTGATGTTTCTTGTTAACCGAGGTTTGCCTTAAAATATCCACAAATATTTATGTTATCCAAGTTGTTGTACCACCTGTCTTTTACCCCAATTCCTGCTTGTTTCATGCATATGATGCATTTTTCATTGGCAGCATTTTTGATTGGTCTGGATTTTTTTTTTGCATTTGTTACAATAGGCAGTGTTTTAGGGAAGTATCCCAGAGATTTATTGGGAGTAAGCCAAAGTAAAATGGCAAATTGTCAAGACAAAAGGAAGATCTGTAAAGAATATGCCATACAAAGAAAGACACATCCTTGTGACTTACATAGAAACATAGAAAACCTACAGCATAATACAGGCCCTTTGGCCCACAAAGCTGTGCCGAACACATCTCTACCTTAGAACTAACTAGGCTTTACCCATAGCCCTCTATTTTTCTAAGCTATTTTTCTATTTTTACAAGCAACAAAATGGGGACGAAGGGATGGAAGTCTCCAGAATGTGTAGTTAGATCATCAAAAATGAACATTGATTCTTGGCCAAAATTATTACATGCCTTGGAGAAATATAGAAGTTAGGGGTAATGTACTAGATAAAAATTTGTTGTAATTCCAAATACATTTGGCCAGTAGCCAGATAGCAGATTCCCAACTGTCAGAACATTTTGAGTCAGAAGGACAAGCATGCTGCATAATCCTCTGTATCCTTTAATTCATTCAAGAAATTGACTGAAAGGTACATATGGATCACTAAAATCAGAAGGTCAGTTAAAAAATACCGTAATTTTATTGATGGTCAAAGCAAACCCAGCACAGGTCATAGGCTCAATGCTAGTGAGAGGGAAGTGGTAAGTTACACTGTAGTTGTATAATGCTTTGGCTGGACCATCAATACTCCATTGTTTTGAAACAGGAGCACTAGACTGATACTAGAGCAATGAAATTATGCATTCCAGCATCTTTTCTGACTTTTTTTTTGTATCTGGAGAAGTGATAGGATGTTGACCTGACAATACATAAAAAATGTTGGAGGAACTCAGCAGGCCAGGCAGAATCTGTGGAAAAGAGTAAACTGTTGACATTTTGGGCCAAGACCCTTCATCAGAATTGGGGGGGGGGGGGGGGAAGATGAGAAGTTAGAGCTAGAAGGTGGGGGTGGCGGAGGGGAGAAAGAAGTGCAAAGTGGTAGGTGATTGATGAGACTGGGAGAGGAGCTGGGAAGTCGATTGGTAAAAGAGATAAAAGGCTAGAGAAGGGGGAATCTGATAGGACCTGGTAGTTGCTTTTTGGGGTATAAAAGTTTTGATAAGGATTCATAGAGATGTTTTCACCTGCAGCTGAAAGCAAATGGGGGGGGGGGTATAAAATGACATTGTCTGGTAAATCATTTAGGGAATATTATACCCTGAAAGTGATAAGAACTGGATGAAATGGAGACATGTAGGGAGTATAAGCCTGACATGGACCTGTTGGGGTTAATTCCTGTTGCAAAATATACTTCATAGCATAATTAGTTTTTAATTTTAGTTTCTCTGTGTTTGGACAATGAATTAATTCTTTATCTGAATGTGCTGATACTTTTGCCTGTACTTTCCTCTTCAGCTTCCACTGCTGCACCAGGTATCTTCTCCAGACCATGGTAATAGTTGTGAGGTCCACATTTGATCAACCGTTTAGAATTCAGGATAATTTATTGCCGTTTCATAAGTATGCAAAGCTGCTTGGGCAGAAGGTGCTTTTGCATCCAAGGTTGATTCCTTGCCTCCTTCTAGGTTCTGGGGGAAAAAAGCTTATGCAGTTTAAAACACTGCTCTGACTGATGCAACGTCAGCTCTTTTAATAATGCAGCATTTCAGTGGCTTAATTTGCTTCCAGATCTTTATAAATATAACATCATTTTGAAGTTCAGCTGATGTTTACAGGAGAAATAAATAATTCTGAAAGTTGACACATCTATTTGAGATGTAATGCACAGAGATCCGAATTGGGTTTGTGCTCGAAAGTGAATGTAAAAATTGTGGAGTTAGTCATATAGTGGAGAACTGGGCCCTTTAACCATCGAGCCTGTACCAACCATTGAGTGTGTAACCGTATTGATTTCATTTAGCAGCACTTCGTCCATTGCCTACTGTACCTCGGCAATTCAGAGTCAGAGCTATTGTCACTGACTTGTGATGTGAAATTCTTTGTGCAGTAGCAGTACAGTGGAAAGACAAGATTATTAAAAATTACAAAAATTGTACAAAAAAAAACAAGGTCGTGTTCATAGACCATTCAGAAATCCAAAGCTGGAGGGGAAGAAGCTGTTTTTGAATCGTTGAATATATTCTTCAGGGTCCTGTACCACTTTCCCAATGGTAGTAACAAGAAGAGGGCATGTCCTGGATGGAGGGGGTCCTTAGTGATGGATACTGCTTTCTTGAGGCTCTAGTTCTTAAAGAAGTCCTCAATCATGGGGAAGGTTGTGCCTGTAATAGAGCTGGTTGAACCATCTGCATCCTCTTGTGATTCTGTGTGTTGGAGCTGCCAATTCAGGGTGTTTGTCCAGATACTACTTGGCTATTCGCAGTCCTTGTGGATATTTTTTCATGTGCTTTGCCTAATTAAGGTGGCGCTGAGTTTGAATCTCCAGCAGTAATCTTTTCATCAAATTGTTTTTAAATTCTTTAGAAGCTGTCACTGCCAGGAGATCCAAAGATCACTGGCTTTGTAAAGCACATTCTTCACAACCTGAGAGCCTCTAAGGCACTTGTGAGAAAGTGTGAATATTGACATGAAGTAGAGTTGAGAAGGGAAGAAAAATCCCAACAGGAGGACTTTGAAGTTAAAGTGCAGAATTGCACCCGTCAGATTTTTTTTAATTATGCAGAATATTTAAAATAATTTAAAGATTAAGGAGGAAAATTGGACTACAAGATGATGCTAGTCAAAAATAATTAAAATGACTAAGAGAATTGTTTTTATTGACTGTAACAAAGTGAGCATTACTTCCGTAGGAAGTGAGCTTGGGGAATTAATAATAGAAGACATGTAAATTGCAGATGAATTGGTCACATGTTTCAAGATTGTCTAATGTCATTTCCAGTACACAAGTGTAAAGGAGAACGAAATAAGTGTTTCTCCGGATCTGATGCAGCATATAAAAAGACACACTAAGACAAAGAACAGGTAAATATAAAAAACACAATAAATATAAATAGATGAGATGGCTTATATGCACAGGTTTATGGAGCTCTGTGATGGAATCTTCAACCCTCTGCAGCTTCTTGCGATCCTGTGCACTGAAGCTGCCAATTCAGGTGGTTCTCCAGGTACTACGTTACTATTTACAGATTTGCAGTCTTTGTGGCTATTTCTTCATGTGCTTTGCTGTATTAATGTGGTGTTGAGTTTAAAGCTCCAGCAGTAACTTTTTCATTAAATTGTTTTTAAGTTCTTTAGAAGCTGATTCATTCTACATCCAGTACATAAAATGAGGCGAGATGCAGGAGTGTCTCTGCATAAGGTGACTGTGACAGGAAGTGGTAAAGTAGTGGTGGTGGGGTGGGTTAGTGGGTGGAGGTGTTGATCAGCCTTCTTGAGGAAAGTAACTGTGTTTGAGTCTGGTGGTCCTGGTGTGGATGCTATGTAGCCTCCTCCCTGCTAGGAGTGGGACAAACTGTCCATGAGCAGGGTGGGTGGGACCCTTCATGATATTGCTGGCCTTTTTCCAGTACCTGTCTTGATGGTGGGTAGGCTGGTGCTGGTGATGTGTTGGGCTGTTTAAAGTACCTGTTCTAAGGCTTTCCTGTCCGCCGCAGTACAATTTCTGTACCATGCAGTGATGCAACATGTAGGATGCTCTCTACTTCGCATCTGTAGATGGTTGTGAGTAATGATGTGCATAGTCCAGCTCTCTTCAGCCTCCTCAGAAAGTAGAGGCATTGCCGAGCTTTCCTGATGGTGTTCTGGAACCATGAGAGGTTGTGCGAGCCAGAAGATTGAAACTGCTCGCAGCTTCCACTGTTGTGCTGCTGATGTAAAGAAGGGTGCGAGTGGTATGAGTTCTCCTGAAGTTGATAACTATCTCCTTTGTCTTGTTGACATGAGGAAGAGGTAATTTGCCTGGCACCAAGCTTTGAGCTCTTCCGTGTCCTCTCCATAGGCCATCTCATCATGGTTGGTGATGAGCCCTGCCACTGTTGTGTCATTGGCAAACTTGACAATGTGACTACTCAGGCTCCGGCCGTGCAGTTTGCATTGGTCTTCTCAGTAGAAGATACTAGTCACAGGTCAGAGATAGCTGTAAATCAGGAATTCTGATGGAAGGAGAAACATGGGGAAACTTACAATCACCAGGGTGATGGCAGTGAGCAAATAGGCTGACAAGAAATTGAGTTCTAATGGATCATAACGTCTTAAAAGAAGCAGTTACTGAGGTGATTTATTGGTTTTAATTCTTGCATCCCAAATTCTCTTGATTTGGGAAGATTCCTCGAGATTGGAAAAGATATTATTTCCCTCAAAAAGGAAGAGATGGAAAGCAAGAAAGTAGAGGCCTATTAGCTGAGCTTTAATCATAGAGAAAATGTGGGAAGCTCTTGTGAAAGATCTCGTAGCAGGACAAAGTACAGTAATCAAATAGGGTCAAGATGGTTTTGTGAAAGGGATTTCATTACTCATTTTACTGGAGTTCTTTGAAGAAGTGGTATGTATCATTTATAAAGGAGAATGCATTTGATGAGGTAGCTTGCCAAAGGTTATTTGGAAATTAAAAGTTCACAGTTTAGGGAGTAATATTGACTGCCTTATGAGGCAACAATAGGCACAAAAGTTCTTTTTTCTGATTAACAAGATGTAATACGTGTGTGGCACTGGGATTAATGCTGGGGTCTGAAGGTTAACTGAAGGCTTGGTTGCTAAATCTTATGACACAGATGAGTAGGTATTTGTGAAGAATAAAGAAGGAGGTTACAAAGAAAGATTAAGCGAGTAGGCACAAGTCTGGCATATGAAATGTAATGTGGCACAATCTAAATTTGTCCATCCTATCAGGGAAATTGATTATTTTCTTTAGGAAGCTTCTCTGAATGGTGCAAGTTTGCAGAGCACTGGAGGGCAGTGACCTGCACGTTCTAGTGCATGATTCAACAAAGGCTGGCAAGTAATGGTGAGAGCTGACAATGTTGTTGCTATTGCTCTGTGAATTTAAAGGACATATGACATAAGACTATTATGTACTCTGAGCATTTATCAACACCAAAGAAATTGTTTATTTGCTGTATCTCTCTGACTCCAATGTTGGTCAAATTAAACTAATTTCCCCCCACTCCCAGCATATTGATGTCTACCTAAAAGCCTCTTAAACACCATTACTGTATCTGGTCCAGCGCCAGCCTGGGCAGCTTAAACCAGGCACCCACCACCCTGTGTATTTTAATAAAGCTTGCCTCGTACATCTTTCAATTGTTTTCTCCTCATCTATGTGTATATGCATGATATCTAGCACGTGAGTTAAGAATTGAATTGAATTGACTTCTTACATCCTTCACATACACGAGGAGTAAAAATCTTTACGTTGCATCTCCATCTAAATGTGCAATGCACAAATTATAGTAATTTGTAATAATTAGTATGTACATTAAGATATACAACAGAGCAGTCAATATAGCTTAGGAATACAATTGTGTCAGCGTAAATTAATCAGTCTGAAGGCCTGGGGGAAGAAGCTGTCCCGGAGCCTGTTGGTCCTGGCTTTTCTACCCTGGGAGAAAGACTAAAACTGTCTATCTACTTATGCCTCTCATAATTTAAAAATTTCTCTCCGGTCTCCCCTCACCCTCCAACACTCTGGAATGAAACACGGAGTGGGATTGAACTGGGTCAATAGAGCTGTGAGACAGCAACTCTGCTTGCTCTACTATTGTGCCATTCCATAGGAATTGGAGGTCTAATTGAAATAACTTGGGCATTGATAGCATAAATGATGAGAGGCGGTTTCTTCTGATACAGTTGTAGACGCTAAGAAGTGAGATTTTTTTAAAAATTCCTTCACAGATGTTTGCCACTGCGATATTAATTTCTGATCCCTTAATTGGAACAAAGCCCTAAACAAAGGTTTCCAATAACCTTCTAACTGAGAACAGTCACAGGTAGAACTCTCATGCAAGCAGACAGTGTGTGATCGGTTCATCCTCGGCTCCGTCTTCTGGTTTCCTGTAGGGTTTAATCTGAATACTTCTCATCCAAGTGCTAAAGCATCCATCTGTACTGTCCTGGCCCCTCCAGGCTTAGGTGGCCACGCTCTGAGACTGTTACTGGTGCCATTATTCTGCCCCTGCACTTCAGCTAGAGATTTGCACTATTTATCTCCTTGAATTTACCCATCCAATTAAAGAGACAGAAGCTTAGTTAACTTCCAGCACACAGACATGGACACGTCATTCTTTACATGCTCATGTGCCTCAGTAAGTTGGTTGATGGGGCTGATACCACGTACCAATGCAGGCTGGCCAGCAAGTAAACGTTCAGCTAATCTATACTTCTCAAGATCTATTCTAGAGCAATACAGACAAAATCTAGGAATGGCTAATCTGATCAATAATTTACCTCCAGGAGGATGAGAAGGGGTTTCAGAAACAGCTTCAGCAAAAGCACATTTGATCTTTTTCATATCTTGCTAAAAACTAAATTTTGATGTTGAGAATATTTTATCAACGTCAATATCATACTGATGTTCCAAAAGTCAACACATCTTTAAAGGTTCCAAAAGTGATGTCAATTAAAATGTAAACATGAGGAAATCTGCAGATGCTGGAAATTCAAACAACACACAAAATGCTGGTGGAACACCGCAGGCTAGGCAGCATCTATAGGGAGAAACACTGTCGACGTTTCGGGCCGAGACGTCGACAGCGCTTCTCCCTATAGATGCTGCCTAGCCTGCTGTGTTCCACCAGCATTTTGTGTGTGTTGTTGTTTGAATTAAAATGTATTTGAAAGGCCAAGTATGAAGCAGATAAAGAATGCAACATACAGGAGGACCAGGCTTCACATATAATCCACCGTGTAGACATAAATCCCTCCAATCCTTTCTAATTTTATCTACAGTACTGTGCAAAAGTCTCAGGCACATATATACAGCACCTGATCCTGCTATGAGTCTCTGTTGTGGACTGAGAGTAGGAAGGGGCAGGGAGAGGGGAATCATGGTTGGGAAAAGGGGAAGGGAGCAGGAAGCACCAGAGAGACATGCTGTGATTATCAATAAACCAATTGTTTGTAATCAAATTACCTTCTCTGGTGTCTCAAGGGTGTGCTTGTACCTGTGGCACCCCCGCTTTGGCATTCCTTCTCTGCTTCCTGTTCCACACCCCACCCGTGGCACTCCACCCTCATTATTCCCAACATTCTTTGCTGCTGCCAGATTTACAAACTCATTCTCCGCTTCACGTTGATAAATTCAATACTGTTAAAAGGTATTAGGCACCCTTCCTATATATATGTGCCTAAGATTTTTGTCGTGTGTAATTATTTCTAGGTGCCAGTTCTTAACCCTCAAATGTCAGATTAAGTTCTGTGACTCCCTCTGTTTCAGTACTGCTACACTTAATTTGAATCAGGGCTTCCCACAGACCCCTTGCTTAATGATATTATGTCGTAAAAAAGGGTTGGGAACTCCTGGGTTAGATGGCATGCCCTTGGACATGTCACTGACTCCTCAAAGTCACTTTAACCATTTCATGTGGTGCTGCTTGTCCAAAGCCTGATCTTTAGGGCAGAATCAGAATCAGGTTTAATATCACCGGCATATGTCGTGAAATTTGTTAACTTTGCGGCAGCAGTACAGTGAAATACGTGATAAGCATAGGAGAAAAGCTGATTATTGTATATTAAATGGGTAAAATACCCAGTGCAAAAGCAGAAATTTAAAAAAGTAGTGAGATAGTGTTCACGGGTTCAATGCCCATTCAGAAATCAGATGGCAGAGGGGAAGAGGCTATCCCTGAATCACTGAGTGTGAGCCTTCAGGCTTTTGTACCTCCTTCCTGATGGTAACAGTAAGAAGGGGGCATGTCCTACATAGTGGGGGTCCTTAACGATGCCTATCTGAGGCACCGCTCCTTGTAGATATCCTGGATACTACAGAGGATTCATTATTAACACATGCTAATGAGTGATAAAATTGGTCACATTACCTGATACATAGCACCTTTCAGTTTCCAGTCAATCTCGCCAAAAGGCTAGTGTCCAGAATTTTACTTATATAACAATGTGTACATTTCTCCATTTAAAAAGGTCTATTTGTGTAAAGACACATTTCCAAGAGAAAGCAGTCAATAATATATTCTAAATTCTTGCTTGCTCTTTAATATGATTTTATTTGCACCTAATTATTAAATGCCTAATAACTAACTGGATGACATCCCTGAACTCTGTTTGGTAATGAGATTTTTATGTGTTCTTTAAAATCTGAATTGCTATGAATGCTTCCCTAAGCTCCCTGAACAAGGGTTTGCTATCCAATGTAGTGTTTTTACTAGTCCATGCGCTGAGCAATGAACAGGGATTTCCTTAATCACCTCAGAGTGACCTACAAATATCGGCAGGCTGTTTCCCTTGGTCTCCATGCAAGTTGTTCGAGCAATTTGTATTTCCAAGCCGCTGATTCAAATTTGTATTTCCAGTGCCAGCTGATATTAAACTGCTGGTTAAGTCTGCACATGAACCTCCTTGCTCACATTCTCTCCTGTGTTATCCTTGGAATCACTGAGTGTATTTAATGCTGATATTGATCGAATATTTTTTAGGGAAACTAAGGGTCAAAGTTCTTGTTGCATTGTTGTTATTTTTTTGTGCACTTAGAGGGGGATTTGGGGGCCATTGTTCTTGTTGTATTTCATGCAGGGGAGAGGTTTTAGGGGTTGATGATTGTGTCACCGTTCTTTCTTGTGCCGGGGGCGGGGGGCGGGGGGATGCTGTATCTCTCGGAACTGACTTTAATGGTTTTTCCTTCTTTCGTGGCTATCTGGAGAAGGAGGATCTCAGAGTTGTATCCTGCGTACATACTTTGATAATAAATGAGCCTTTTAAATCATGGGATGTGGAAATTAGGCAGAGGACAGGATCCAAATCAAAGGATTAGCCATGATCTTGTTAGATGTTAGAACAATCCAGAAAGCTCTATACCCTGCTCCTATTTCTTGTATCGTAAGATTATGAATGAGTCTGGTCCTTGAGTGAAATATGATTCGGTTTTTCAAAGAAGGTTTACGTTCTCAGTTCCAGGATGGATAAACTCACGGATACTACAGATTTCAGAAAGGGTTTAAGAATGGAGGTGGGTAGTGGTTTAAGACACAGCTGGTTACAGTAATAAAAACACTGTAGTAATAAAAACACTTAATAATAAAACACTGTAGTAATACAAACACTTGCCCCCTCTTCTGGCAATTAACCTGAGGGGCTGCCAGGGATGTTATGAAGAAATGAAGCCCAACAATATCCTTACACATAAACTCTTAATGATAGGATGCACGAGTGAAATTTCAGTTCTCTTAGCATGCAGTAGATTCTCAAGCAGAAGATTTTGTTCTCTGATATCCCTTGGGATTATGGGGGAAAATTGTGATGCATCTCTAGGTAAATTTTATCTAAATATTAGAAATGTTTGTAGTTTTATTCAAATAGCAACATTAACTAGAAACTGGAAGGCCTGCCACATCAGGTTTTGTTGGAATACATTAGCAAACTCCAATAGGAAGTCACTCCAGAAACCACAGAACATCTGCTATTTCTCCCTGCCAACCTTGGAATTCACCCACAAGCTTTAAATCTTATATCAGAAAAAGATTTCGGGATGCATTGTATTTCTTCCCATCTGCTGTTTTCTTTGAGTATCCAATTACCATTACAGAAGTGAAAATGGGGAGGAAAAACATCAAAAGCATTGAGAAAAGGAAGGAGAAATTTGTATATGACTAGTTTTGAAAATTGGAAAATTTCAGCTTCTGAACAAATCTTATGGAAGCCAAGAAAAATTGATATTTTGCACTAATTGACACTTTATAATACTTACAGTAGCTTGGCATTTCATGCAGTCAAATAGCAATGGACCAATGTAAACTACATCACTAAGTCTATTCCATTGGCAGCTTCCTTAATGTAATGCTAATAAAAATAGGAAGAATTATGAATTAGATTTTATTACCTCCCTCAACTACCCATCATTCCCTTTTGCAGATTTAAGGCTTTTCTTTTAGCAAGTATGAGTCAATCTGTGTATGACGACAACAAAGTATTTTAGTAAATTTACTTGCGAATGGTTTCAATGTATCACAGAATTGTAATGGCACAAAATAACCTAGTTAGTACTTTGATCATATGCTGGCTTCAATGAGGATATTTGCAATTATTGGAAATTTAAGCACCTCAAATATACGTAGGTCCCTATTGTCCAACATTAATGGTCAGCCGTATCAGGTGCATTGGGAATCCAGTTTGTGATAAACCATGTTTGTGTGGTTGGTAAAAATCCAAGTATAGACGCTCATGTTACAGGGCATGTGATTTTTGTACTCAGGTTCAAGTTTATTGTCATCTGACTGTAAATATATACAACCAAATGAAACAATGTTCCTCCGGCCCATGGTGCACCTACTAAACTTGTATCATGCAGCACAAGTAAGTTAACAAAATCTAGTTCAAAGTGGATGTGGTGAACACCACAGGTAAACAGTAAACAGCTCATAGTCCTCATGACAAGACCTCAGTGGTGGCAGGATGTTCATTAATCTCACAGCCTGAGGGAAGAAGCTGTTACCCAGTTTGGCAGACCTAGTCCTGATGCTCCTGTACCTCCTTCTTGATGGTAGTGGGTCAAAGAGATTGTGGGATGGGTGGTAGGGATCCTCAACAACTCTTATTTGTATGGTGAATGCTTGTATATATTTGTATGGTTTGTTGATAGAAATTGAAAACAGAATCTGTGCATGTGTGTTCCTATTATGTTTCTTTCAGAATATTATTGAGTGTTTAAAATCATGACTCAACAGCCATATTTGTGGTTAGTATATGCTTTATATAAATAAAGCTTATCCCCCTATTTGTATTGAATTTCCTAAACAATAACATCCTGTTAACTTTCATATTTAGCTACTATATTTTTGTGATTCATGCACTAATAAGCTCAGATCCTTTTGTATCTGAGTTCTGCAGTCTCTTGCCAATTTTCCTGCCAAAATGGATGTTAACCCACATTTGCCAGATATTTGTCCATTCACTTAATCTATCGATATCCCTTTCATAGCCTACCTATGTTTCATACCACTCATGGTTCATCTGGATTTAATTACTAGTTTCTAAAGCCAGTCAGGCAATACCTGTGGAGGGAAAGCGTTCGGCACGGACTAGAAGGGTCAAGATGGCCTGTTTCCGTGCTGTAATTGTTATATGGTTATATGGAAAAATAGTCACATTTGAAAATCAAAGTAAATTTATTAGGAAAGTACATATTTGTTACCATATACAACCCTGAGATTCATTTTCTTGCAGCATTTACAGAAGGAACACACACTAATCCTCGTTGAGGGATCAGCAGTGGAAAGGGTGAGCAGTTTCAGGTTCCTGGGTCTCTAAAGATCTATCCCAGGCCCAACATATTGATGGATTTATAAAGAAGACACGACAGTGGCTATATTTCATTAGGAATTTAAGGAGAGTTTGTATATCACCAAATTTGCGACTTTCTACAGATGTATCATGAGCGCATTCTGACTGTGTACAGCACCATTTGGTATGGAGGAGCTCTGCACGGGATCAGTAAAAACTACAGAAAGCTGCAAACTCAGCCTGCTCCATCATGGGCACAAGCCTCCCCAACATCGAGAACATCTTCAAAATACAAAATACAAAAAGGTCCAGGTTTGATCTCTGAAAAGCCGTCTGACACGCAAAGTGGCAATTCTGCAGCAAATGTAAATCACTGAAGGATGCTCAACAACTGTGGCAGAACTTGAATGCAATCACTTCCTACAAAGTGAAACCAAGTGACGTAGGTGCAAACAAGGTTTCGTTCCCAGATGAGCTCAATGCCTCCTATGCTTGCTTTGACCGTCAAAACATGGAGGCACCTTTACAAATTGTGATCCGGTGACCCTGTGATTTCAGTCTCTGAGCCCGACATGAGAGCATCCTTCAGGAGGTGAACCCACAGAAAGCTACTAACCCAGGTGGGGTACCTGGCCAAGTATTAAAGACCTGTGCTGATCAACTGGCTGGAAAGTTCACCGAAAACCTTCACCTCTTGCTTCAGCAGTCTGGGGTGCCCACTTGCTTAAGCAGGCATCAGTTATACCGGTGCCTAAGAAGAACGTGGTAACCTGCCTCAATGACTATCATGTAGCAGTACTTACATCCACCGTGATGAAACGCTTTGAGAGGTGTTGATGAAACATTTCAACTGTTGTCTGAGAAGCAACTTCGATCCACTCCAACTTGCCTAACATCACAAAGGGTGATTAACAGATGCCATCTCATTGACTCTTCACTCAGCCCTGGAACATCTGGACATCAAAGATGCATACATTATTGACTACAGCTTGGTATTCAATAATGTCATTCCCCCAAAACTATTCTATAATCTTTAAGAATTAGGTCTCACCTCCTCCTTATTTAACTGGATCCTCGATTTCCTCTCGTGCGGACCCCGGTCAGTTTGGATTGGCAACAGCGTCTCCTCCACAATCTCCATCAGCACAGGTGTACCACAAGGCTGTGTGCTTAGCCCTCAGCTCTTTTCACTTTATACTTATGACTGTGAGTCTAAGCACAGTTCCAAATGCCATATTTAAGTTTGCTGGCAACTCCACTATTGTTGGCTGAATCAAAGGCAGTGACGAATCTGCATATAGGAGGGAGGTTGTAAACAACCACAAAAAGAACCTCTTACCCGATGTCAGCAAGACCAAGGAGCTGATTATTGACTTCAGGAGGAGGAAACTGGAGGTCTATGTGCCCAACTTTTTTGGGGGATCAGAGATGGAAAGGATGTTAAATTCTCAATATTATTATTTCAGAGGACCTGTCCTGGGTCCAGCACGTAAGTGCCATTACAAAGAAAGCACAGTAGCGCCTCTACTTTTTTTAGAAACCTGTGAAGATTTAGCATGTCATCTAAAACTTTGATGAACTTCTATAGTTGTGCAGTGGAGAGTAAACTAACTGGTTGCATCACAGCCTGGTACGGAAGCATCAATGCCCTTGAATGGAAATGTCTACAAGTAGTGGATACAGCCCAGTCCATCACGGGTAAAGCCCTCCCCACCATTGAGTACACCTACACTGCTGTTGCAGGAAAGTAGCATCCATCATCAAAGGGCCTCACCATCCATGTCAGGCTCTTTTCTCACTGCTGCCATCAGTAAGAAGGTACAGGAGGCTCAGGACCCACAACACCAGGTTTAGGAACAATTATCGCCCCACAGCCACGTGGCTCTTGAACTAGAGGTGATAGATAACTCAGTCAACTTCACTTGCCCCATCACTGAACTGTTCCCACTACCTATCGACTCAATTTCAAGGACTCTACAATTTATTTTCTCAATGCTTATTTATTTATTATTATTTTTTTCTTGTTTTGTTTTTGCAGTTTGTTGTCCACACAATTAAGTGTCCACTCATTGATTCTGTCGTGTTATTGCAAATGCCCACAAGAAAATGAATCTTAGGGTAGTATATGGTGACATGTGTACTTTGATAATAATTTACTTTGAACTTTGACACTTACGTGCTGGTCCCAGGACAGATCGTCTGATATGGTAATCCCCAGGAATTTAAAGTTATTGACCCATTCCCATAATGAGGACTGGTGCATGAACCTCCAGCTTCCTGTCCCGTAGTCAATAATCAGCTCAAACACGAGGAAATCTGCAGATGCTGGAAATTCAAGCAACACACAAAATGCTGGTAGAACGCAGTAGGCCAGGCAGCATCTATAGGGAGAAGTACAGTCGACGTTTCAGGCCGAGACCCTTCGTCCGGACACTCTTTGGCTTTACTGTCTTGAATCTTGCTCCTGTATCCTGATGTGTCACTACCTTTCATTTGGCCAACTACAATGCTGTCATCAACAAAATTAAATATGGCAATGGAGCTGTACATAGCCACACAATCACGGCTACAAAGTGAGTAGCTGGGGATAAGCACACAACCTGTGCTGATGGTGATTGTGGAGAAAATTTGTTGCCAATCCAATCTGACTGGGGTCTTGAAGAGAGGAAGTGAAATTTGAGGTGGGGGGAGCATGGTGAATGAAGCTTAAGAGTTACAGTCATTTATAAATGAAAATCAAAGAGCATTTCAATGAAATATCTTCTGTGGGTTCCTGTATATTTGTCCTACAAAAAGACACAAGGGTATGGACCAGAGAAGAATGCTACCTTCACCTACAACCCTCAATGCTACTTAACGACGTGCTCTGATACTGAGCAGCTACACAACTATCAGCTGTGAATGGTGATAATTTTACATTTAATTGTTTGCATTGATGTGTTTTTTTCAAACTGCACTATGACAATGGCTGTACTATCAAACCAACACTTCTTGATCACATTTATTGTAAAATGCTGATTACAAAGCATGATGGACAGCTTAGTTAAACTAGTCAAGGGGTAAGAAAGTATACACTTGTTACTTCTGTTAAACGCAATAAGAATGTTTTGTTTATATAGCTGAGTAAATACCTCTTTTGGTTAATGTAGTCTTTCAGTGCAGCAATCTTTGATGTAATCAGTTGCTTGTTTGTTTAACATTTAAATTGACTGAACTATTGTGGTCAAAGAGCTGATGAAGGCAAGAGTGGGGGGATGAGCAATTGATCTGCCCGAAGAGGAAGATGAGATAAGTGTGAATGTGGCAGGAACAAATTAACAGCTTGTGGTTTACATGGGAAAATAATTCTCCCCTCCATAGTTGCTGTCTGACCTGTTGAGCTCCTCCAGCATTTTGTGTTGTTGCCCTAGATTTCAACATTTGCAGAATCTCTTGTGTTTAAGTAATTTGGAGTTTCCTTGTGTTTCACGTAAGGACTGCAGATTGATATCCAAGAAGGACTTAAATTCAGTGGAACTAGGACATTTTCAGACATCTCAGAATAGGCACTACAGTGTAAAGAACTTTGGTGGAGCAGGCAGGAGTTTAGTCCTAAAGGAAATCGAGAGCACTAATATCCTTGTGCCATTGTGAAACATTTTCTTTGTATATGAACTTGAAAAAGATATTAGCTTAAGATAATTCTAACATGTATCCATAAGGTCTAAGTTGTCAAGAACATGTATGCTTTATGTTAGGAATGTTTTACTGTAGTCTTTACCACTATTATTGTGCTTGTATAAAAATTGTATGAGCAAGTACAGACAGTCTCCGAACCACACACGGTTTCTGTTTCTCAGAAGTGGCCATAAGCTGATTTCTCTATGTCAGGAATATTTTCTACAGTTATCCATATTGTATCAATCTATAATTTAATTTAATCAAATTAGTTTTATCATTTCATCAGACGATGCAGTCTGTAGTGAGACTGTAAGGATGGACAGGCAGATGATAAGGTAAAATTGCAGTGAGTGGATTGAGGTGAAGTGTAACATGGGATCAAAATCAAAAAGGGTGATGAATACAGGACTGAGGGTGTTATATCTGAATGCACATGCTATATGGAATAAGACAGGTGATCTTGTAGCACAGTTATGGATTGATTGGTAGATATGACGTTGTGGGCATTACTAAGTCATACCTGATAGAAGATCACAGTTGGGACTTAACAACCAAGGAAATACCTTGCATTGAGAAGACAGGCAGGTAGGCAGAGGGCTGGGGTGGCTCTATTAGTAAAAAATGAAATCAAATCCTTCGAAGGAGAAGACATAGGATTGGAAGATGTAGAATCCTTGTGGCTAGAGTTAAGAAAATGCAAGGGGAAAAGAACTTTATGCGAGTTATATACAGGCTCCCAAACAGTAGCTGCAATGTGGGATATAAATTTCAACAGGAAGTGGAAAAGGCATGCAATAAGAGTAATGATAAAACTATCACGGGGAATTTCAATATGCAGGTGGACTGGGAAAATCGAGTTGGTACTGGATCCCTAGAGAGGGAAACTGTAGAATGCTTATGAGATGGCTTGTTAGAGAAGCTTGTGGTTGAGCCCACTAGGGGAAAGGCAATAAGGTGTTGTGTAATGAATCATATTTGATTAGGGATTTAAGGTCAAGGAACCCTTGGGAGGCAGTGATCATAATTTACACTACAGCTTGAGAAGGAGAATCTAAAATCATATATATCAGTGTTACAGTGGAGTAAAGGGGAATATAGGCGCATAAGGGAGGAGCTGGCCAATGTTGATTAGTAGAGTACATTAGCAGGGATGACAGCAGAACTGCAATTGCTTGAGCTTCTGGGGGCAATTCAGAAGGCACAGGGTAGATACATCCCAAAGAAGAAGTAGTATTCTGAAGAGAGGTGAGTACAAGGGAAGTCAACTACAGCATAAACGCAAAAGAGAGGGCACATAATACAACAAAAATTTGTGGGAAGTTAGAGGATTAGGAAGCTTTTAAAATCCAACAATAGGAAACTAAAAAAGCCATAAGGAGAAAAGAGATGACATATGAAGGAAAACTGCTAATAAAATAAGAGGATACCAAAATGTTTTTCAGATATATAAAGAGTAAAAGAAAAAATTACATTTGAGAGGTAGTAATGTCAGACAAAGAAATGCAGGTGAGAGTAATGTGTATTTTGCATCAGTCTTCACTATGGAAGACCTGAGCAGTGTGCCAGAAATTTGAGAATGTCAGAGGGCAGAAATGCTATTACTAAGGAGAAGGTGCTTGGGAAGCTGATCTGAAGGTAAATAAGTGACCTAGACCAGATGCACTACACCCCTGGGTTCTGAAAGAGGTAGCTGAAGAGATTGTAGAGGTATTAGTAGTGATCTTTCAAGAATCACTAGATTCTGGAATGGTTCCAGAGGACTGGAAAATTACAAATGTCACTCTACTCTTTAAGAAGGAAGGAAGGTGGAAGAAAGGATATTATGGAAAGCTAAGTTATCCTGACCTCAGTGGTTCAGAAGATTCGGTAGTCCATTAGGCAGGATGAGATTTTGGGGTACATTGAGGTGTGTGATAAAGTAGGCCAAAGTCAGCACGGTTTCCTTAAGAGTAAATCTTGCCTGGCAGATCTGTTGGAATTCTTTGAGGAAATAACAGGCAGGATAGACAAAGGGTGTTGTTTACTTGGATTTTAGGAAGGCCTTTGTCAAGGTGTCACACATGAGGCTGCTTAACAAGATAAGATCCCATAGTATTATTGGGAGGATACTAGCACTGATTTTTTAAAAACTGGCTAATTGACAGGAAGGCAATAAAAGGGGCCTATTCTGATTGGCTGCCAGTGACAAGTGGTGTTCTATAAGGATTAGTATTGGGATTGGTTCTTTTCACATTATATGTCAGTGATTAGGATGACAGAATTGATGTTTTTGTGGCCAAGTTTGAAGATGACACAAAGATAGGTGGAGAAGCAGGCATCTGCAGAAGGACTTGGACAGATTGGGAGAATGGGCAAAGAAGTGGCAGATGGAATGTAGGGAATTCTATAGTCATGTACTTTGGTAGATTATTTTCTAAATGGAGAAAACTGAAAAATCAGAGATGCAAAAGGGACAGGAGGCCTTGTACAGGAAATGAAAGGCTTAATGTAGGAGGAGTGTTTGATGGCTCTAGGCCTGTACTCGCTGGAGTTTAGAAGAATGTTGGGGGGGGGATCTCATAAAAACCTATTGAATATTGAAAGGCCCGGATACAATGGATGTGGAGACGATGTATAGTGGGTGAGTCTAGGACCAGAGGGCACAGTCTCAGAATAGAGGGTTGTTTATCTAGAACAGAGATTGGAAGGAATTTCATCAGAGGGTGGTGAATCTGTGGAATTCATTGCCAAGTCATTGAGTATATTTAAAGCGTAGGTTGATAAGTTCTTGGTGAGTCAGGATGTCAGAGTTATAGGGAAAAGGCAGGAGAATGGGATTGAGAGGGATAATAAAGCAGCTATTATGAAATTGAAGAGCAAATTCATTGGGCTGAGTAGCCTAATTCTGCTCCTATGTCTTGTGGTCTTATTATTCACCCTAATACTCACCCTAGTTAAACTAATGGAAAATATACCACATCCAATCACCAACACCATGAAACATTATTATGATTTTGAAAAATGCTTTAAAATGTCTGGGAGAATTTGCATAAAGTTTAAAGCCAGGTTATCCATAATTTGGGGAACCCTTGTCGAAGGGGAGGTGGGACGTTAAGACAGGATTTGTGGATTGTAGAAGTGGACATTTTGTATGAAATTAGTTTGTTTAGCCCCTGAGGCATATATAATACAAATGGATGGGGCTAAGAGGCAGGTTTTGATTTTGACACATGATTAACTTGATTTGTTTCTTTGCATATCATTTGTTAAGTGCAAAATAGTTTAATTTGCATTTTATTCAAAGAGAAGGAGTAAATCTCATAGTCTGTAGATGATACATAGTGGACTCTGCTGGATGTACTGAAGGAGATAATGTGATACTGGCTGACTTTGGTCTTCTTGATTTGTCTCATTTAAGTTGTAGAGGTTCAATAGGGGTTTTTGGAAGAAATTTTGATTAGTGTGAAAGCATTGTCAGTTTAATTAAGATTTAATGTTTGAACCTGATATTTTCCTTACACATATGAGTACAGTACCCCTTCAAGGGAGGCAACATTTACTTTCAAGAATCCTCATTGGGAGATGAAAATGTTTGAAGCAGTAAAGTGAGAGCAGTCACCAGCATCTGGAATATACATCTATTGTAGCTTATTTATGGATATAAATAAGATTACAGTAGCAGGAATAAAAGATCATTCATCCCTTTTGACTTTACTGTCATTCAACAAAATTAAGTTGATATTTTTCTGTCTCAACTCTGGCTCATTGCAATATCCCCAAATCCTTGAAACCATATTTATTTAAAAATAACAGTCTTGTATATAAGACCATAAGATATAAGAGCAGAATTAGGCCATTTGGCCCATCAAGTCTGCTCTGCCATTTCATCATGGTTGATCTATTTCCCTTTCAGCCCCAAGTTCCTGCCTTCCCCCCATATCCCTTCATATATACATAAACTTGGCCTCCACAGCTGCCTGTGGCAAAGAATTCCACAGATTCGCCACTCTCTGGCTAAAGAAATTCTTCCTCATCTCCTTTCTAAAAGGATGCTCCTCTACTCTAAGACTATGTCCTCTGGTCTTAGACTCTCATCCCATGAGAAACACCCTCTCCAAGTGCACTCTATCAAAGCCTTTCACCATTCAGTAGGTTTCTTCTGAATTCTAGTGAATACAGGCCCAAAGCCATCAAACGCTCTTCATATGACAAGCCATTCAATCTCAGGATTATTTTTGTGAGTCTTCTTTGATCCCTCTCCAGTTTCAGCACATATTTTCAAAAATAAGGGGCCCAAAACTGCTCACAATACTCCAAATGAGGCCTCACCAGCACTTTATAAAGTCCCAACATTACATCCTTGCTTTTAGATTCTAGTCCTCTTGAAATAAATGCTAACATCACATTTGCCTTCCTTACCACAGACTCAATCTGCAAATTAACCTTTCGGGAATCCTGCCTTGTGCCTCAGTTTTTTTGTAGTTTTTCTCCATTTAAAAAAATAGTCAACCCTTTCATTTCATCTACCAAAGTGAATGACCATAGACTTTCCAACACTGTATTCAATCTGCCACTTCTTTGCCCAATCTCCTAATCTGTCTAAGTCCTTCTGTAGACTCTCTACTTCCTCAAAACTTTCTGCCCCTCCACCAATCTTCATATCGTCCGCAAACTTGGCCGTGAAGCCATCAATTCTATCATCCAAATTATTGACATATAACATAAAAAGGGTTGGTCCCAACACAGATCCATGTGGAACACCACTAGTCACCAGCAGTCAACCAGGAAAGGCTCCCTTTATTCCCAGTCTTTGCCTCCTGCCAATCAACCACTGCTTTATCCATGCTAGAATCTTTCCTGTAATACCATGGGCTCATAGCTTGTTAAGCAGACTCGTGTGGCACCTTGTCAAAGGCCTTCTGAAAATCCAAGTGCACAGCATCAACTAATTCTCCTTTGTCTATCCTCCGTGTCGTTTCTTCAAAGAATTCCAACAGGTTTGTCAGACAAGATTGAGGAAATCATGCTGACTACGGCCTATTTTATCATGTGCCACCATGTATCCTGAAACCACATCCTTAATAATCGACTCCAACATCTTCCCAACCACTGAGATCAGACTAACTGGCCTATGTTTTCCTTTCTTCTGCCTCTCTCCCTTTTGAACAGTGGTCCGGAACCATTCCAGAATCTAGTGATTCTTGAAAGATCATTACTAATGCCTCCATGATCTCTTCAGCTACCTCTTTCAGAACCCTGGGGTGTACACCATCTGGTCCAGGTGACAAATCCACCTTCAGACCTTTCAGTTTCACAAGAACCTTATCTCTAGTAATGGTGACTTCATGCACTTCAAGACCCCTGACACCTGGAACTTCCACCATACTGCTCGTGTCTTTCTCAGTGAACACTGATGCAAAATCCTTATTCAGTTCGTTTGCCATTTCCTTGTCCTCCATTACTACCTCCCCAGCATAGTTTTCCAGTGGTCCAATATCCACTCTCACCTCCCTTTTACACTTTAATGTACCTGAAGAAACTTCTGGTATCCTCTTTAATATTATTAGCTAGCTTTCTTTCGTATTCCATCTTTACCTTCTTAGTAACTTTTTTGTTTTTTTAAAAGCTTCCCAGTCCTCTAACTTCCCACTTCCCACTATTTTTTTTCTCTACTGTATGCCCTCTCTTTGGCTTTTATGTTGGCTTTGACTTCTCTTGTTAATTATGACTGTACCATCTTTCCTTTAGAATATGTCTTCCTTTTTGGGATGTATATATCCTGTGCCTTCGGAATTGCTCCTAGAGATTCCAGCTCTGCAATTGAAGAGCCTTCCTGTCCACTGCAGTGTAGTTTCCGTACCATGCAGTGATGCAGTTTGTCATGACGCTCTCTACTGTGCATCTGTAGAATGACCTGAGTATAGATGTGCGAAGTCTGGCTCTCTTTAGCCTCCCCAGAAGTGGAGGTGCTGGTGAGCTTTCCTGCAGAATGTGTTCTGGCACCATGAGATGTTGTGCAACATGTGCACTCCCGGGACTTTGAAAGTGCATGCACTTCCACTGTTGTGCATTTTTTCAAATATCGAACATCTAAACCATATCCAGTCAACACCCCAGTTCTGTCTCTCCATTGATCCCTCATTTAGCCACATCAGTACTTGCACAAGTTTTGTTCAACCCTAGGTCTTCAGCTGTTTAAGACATAAACTTCACTTCGAAAACCCCAGACTAGGCGATCCAGCCTTTTTTATGCCATGGACCAACACCATTAAGCAGAGTTCTGTTGGGAATCCCCTGCCCTAGACTGCCATTCTTTAACCTCATACTAAAAATCCAGAGTACTGTTCCCAGGAAAATGTAAACATTATATCAAGTAATGCATCTATATTGCTAGCTCACAGCTCTAACATAAAGTTAACACTAATCAGATGTGCAACCAGACTAGAACCATCTTTAATTAACAGTTTTATTCAAATTCAGAAGTTCAGTGTCAAAGCACTTTAACAGCTGGATACATTCTGTCCAAGTTAAACCACCTGGCACTTAGCAAAATACATTACATTCTTTCATCATTCCAAGGGATGATACAAACTAGATTGTGCTTCTCAGTCGGTTCAATAAAAACAATGTGGCCCAAATCTAATTTGAAATTTTCCCAAACCCAGAAGGGATACCATTAAGCTGGTGCACTACAAACCCTGCTCATCGTGGCCAGTGCCAGACTGACTGGGTACAATGTGCACATCAAGCTGTCCACAGACCACCCTCCCCCCCCACCCCCAAGCAACTCTATGTAAATAGAGGCGGCCAGTGCACTATACGGAGGTGAGTTCTCTCCTTACCCCATCGGCAGGCCCGACACCCTCCGCCACCACATCTAGCACAAAGTAAAGCTGCATCCCCTTCCACAGTGGGACACTGGGGCCCCTCATCGCCCACTCAATCTCCCTGCGGGGGCTGTGCAGCCCGGCAGACCGCACCCCCCCCACCCCCGGCTCCCAGGATGGTGCCAGATTAAGACTCACCTCGACACAGGCAACTGGGGAAAGAGCTGTGCTGAATCATTGACTATCTATAGCCTTCTGTGGTAGAGAATTCTAGTGATTAATGGACTGTCTGGAAATGTTTCTCCTCATCTGAGTCTTTAATCCTTTTTGAGATCAACCTCCTCCACCCAGTTTTAAAGCCCCCAAGAAAGGAACACCTTCCTAGCATCAGCCCTATCAATCTTAACCATTTCATGCATGATACAATCTGAACTCAGGGTAATATCAGGCTAGTCTGATCACCCTCTCCTTGATGGACAATTTCTTTTTAGTCACCTTCCCCCATGATCATCTGTCCATTCAGATCTGGTTACTTCTGACAACAAAGCACACTTGGGTAAGGAAGCCAGTATTACACGCGGTATTTGGGCAAGGTCCCACTAACCCCCAACATATTGTATGTGTTTGGTTCTGGTCACCTCATTTGAGGAAGGATGTAGAAGTTATGGAGAGGGTGCAGAGGAGATTTACCAGGATGTTGCCTGGTTTGGAGAACAAGTCATATGAAGCAAGGTTAGCAGAGCTGGGACTTTTCTCTTTGGACCGTAGAAGAATGAGAGGGGACTCGATAGAGGTCTACAAGATTATGAGAGGCATAGATAGGGTGGATAGTCAGTACCTGTTTCCCAGGGCACCAATAGCAAACACCAGAGGGCATATGTACAAAATTAAGGGAGGGAAATTTAGGGGAGACATCAGGGGTAAGTTTATTACACAGAGGGTTGTGAGTGCCTGGAATGACTTGCCAGGGATGGTGGTGGAGGTTAAAACATTAGGGGTATTTAAGAGCCTCTTGGACAGGCACATGGATGAAAGAAAAATGGAAGGGTTATGGGGTAGTGTGGGTTTAGTACTTTTATTTTTAAGGATTATATGGGTTGGCACAACATGGAGGGCTGAAGAGCCTGTACTGTGCTGTAGTGTTCTATGGTTCTATAACTTGGGGTGACAGGGGTTAGTGTCATATTATTACAGCACCAGTAACCCGGGTTCAGTACTGTTGGCTACCAGTAAAGAACTTGTACGTTCTCCCAGTAACTGTGTGGGTTTGCTCTGGCTGCTCCAGTTTTCCCTCGTGGACATACAGGTCAGCTAGATAATGAATTGGTCATTTGGGTGTAATTGCGGGAGCTTGTTGAGCCTGACGGGCATTTTACCATAATGTATCTCTAAATAAATAAATTTAGTCTTGCTCTTTGCTCTCTGAATCCTTAGTTTTAAAGCAGGATTTTAAAATTAAATTCTAATTACCATTCAACCTGCCCATCAGCTCAATAACACATGCACACGAACATCCTTATACTCTGAATTCAAGGCATGACTCAGTTAGTGGCACGTTGGAATGTCGGGTTCAGATCTCACTCCGGAGACATAAACACAGGAATCTTGGGTAACGTTTCTCCAACAATTTCGGGAAGTGTTTCATGTTGGAGCTGAAGCATCTCGGGATGAGTCGATGTCTCTGTTCTTGGATGAATTGGGTCTCCACAGCGACAGTTGTTTTTTTCAGTGTGGGAGAAAAAACAGGGAGTTATTATCATGACACTGTGTAATACTTCAATCAATAATATCAAATAGGATTGTCAAGTCCTTATCTCATGCTGTTTTTGGGATTCTGCTGCATGAAAGTGAATTGCCATTTTCCTATATTGCTACAGTAACTGCAGCTCAGGAACCTTTGTAGGTTGAATGAAAGTGCTTTACATCCAAAGGCAAAGAATGCAAACAGAAGGGTAATTACTCACTATTCACTGCATTATCACAAGACTATATTTAGAACTTCACACCTTTCTTTTACCAGTCTGCAACTCCTGTTTGCATGGAGCCATTCAGCTAGCTAGAGAGTTGAATCTTGCTTGCTGAACCGAGTTTGCAGCACCATATGTCGAGGTTTGACAATTCTACTCCTTGATTAAAGCCTCATTCAGTTTTCAAGTCTTTCCGTATTCCTAACAGTCACTGCGGTTGCTATTAATGAACAAATGAAACTGTTAGCACAAGCAGTGTCAAAAGGTTTGCTGATGTCGTTGGCGGAACAGTGTCACTGCACAAAGGCTGGGGGAAGGTCTCAGCAAGTAGGGTAGCACCTACGGAGGGAAGTGAACCTGCCATGTTTTGGGTTGTGCATCCTTCATTTGGACTCCAGCGTCTTGCATCTTTCTCCAGATCCTCGCATCTGCAGTCTCCTTTGTCAACAGTGAAATACTGCAGCCTGCAAATAAGTGGCCGCTGAGTGTATCTTCGTGGTCTTCTGCTTCCATAACTTCCGGGTTCAGAGGTGCTTTTCTACAAACCGCTGTTGTAACACATATTTATTTAAGTTGCTGTCGCCTTCCTGTCAGTCTGGACATTCTCCTCTGAACTCTCTCATTAGCAAGGCATTTGGCCCACAGAACTGCCACTTTAATTAGATGTTTTTTCGTTTCCCTGTAAACTCTACAGACTGTTGTACGGGAAAATCCCAGGAGGTCAGCAGGTTCTGAGATACTGCGGCTGGCTGTGACGCTGAGCAGGAAAGGGTAAAGGCAGGAAGAGTAAGAGTAATAGGAGGCTTTATACTTAGTGGGATAGACAGGAGATTCTGTGGATAGTGCGTTGCCTCCCAGGTGCTAGGGTTCAGGATGTCTCAGAGAAGCTGCAGAAGATTCTCAAGGGGGAGGGTGGCAACCAGAGGTTGTGGTGCACATTGGCACCAATGACATAGGTAAAAAGAGGGAAGAGGTCCTGCGCAGCTAGTATTGGGAGTTAGTGAAGAGGCTGATGAGCAGGACTTCCAAGGTAATCATCTCTGGATTACTCCCAGTGCCTTGTGCTAGTCCCAGCAGGAATAGGATGATAGTGTTGAAGAATAAGTGGCTGAGGAACTGGTGCAGGGGGCAGGGTTTCAGGTTCAAGTTCTTGGATAATTGGAACCTTTATCTCTATTAAATATTACTTCTCATAAGTCCCTGTATGAGAGGGACGGGTTGCACCTAAACTGGAAGGGAACCAATATCCTTGCCAGAGCTGGGGTCTTGACCAACATATTTGTGTTCTCCTTAACCACAGGTGAGATCCTCAAGGTCTGGCAAGTAGCTAATGTTTTTCCATTATTCAACAAAAGTACCAGGAATAATTCTGGAAATTATAGACGGCAAGTCTCGTGTCAGTGGTAGGGAAGCTACTGAAGAGAATACTTATTTATGAGCATTTGGAAAATCATGGCATAATTAGGGAGAATCAACATAGTTTTGGTCAGGGCAAGGTTGTGTCTTACAAAGTTGATTGGGTATGTGATGAGGTGACGAGCAAGATTGATGAAGGTAGAGCTGTGGATGTTGTTTATATTAATTTTAATAAGGCATTTAACAGGATTCCTCATGGGAGGCTCATTCAGAAGATTAGGATGCATGGGCTCCATGGTGAACTGGTTGTTTGGATTCAGAACTGTCTTGTCCATAGGGTAGTGGTCTAGGGAACTTATTCTAGCTAGAGATTAGTGGTATTCCACAGGGACCAATCCTGGGACCTCTGCTGTTTGTGAGGTATATAAATGATCTGGATGAAACTGTAGATTGGTGGAGTTGTGGGTGGTGTAGAAGACTGACAAAGAGAACAGCAGAATATAGATCAGTTGTTGATAAGGGTGGAGAAATGGCAGGTGGTGTTTAACCTGGCCAAATGTGAAGTGTTGCACCTTGTTGTGCCAAATGAAAAGAGACTGTACAGTGTTACGGATAAAATCCCCAATGGTGTGGATGAGTAGAGGGATCTTTGGGCCCAAGTTCACAGCTCCCTGAAAGTGGCTACACAGGTTGATTGGGTGGTTGAGAAGGCATATGGCATGCTTGCCTTTATTAGTTAAAATACTGAGTTCAAAAGTCAGGAAGTTGTGTTGCAGCTTTTTAAAGCTCTAGTTAGGCTACATCTGGAGTATTGCATATATTTCTGGTCAGCCATTATAGGAATGATGACAAGGCTTTGGAGAGGGTGCAGAAGAGATTTACCAGGATGCTGCTTGGATTAGATGTCATGTGCTATTGTGAGAGGTTGGACAAACACGACTTGTTTTCTCTGGAGTGGTGGAGGCTGAGGGGAGATCTGATGGAGGTTTATATGATTCTGAAAGGCATAGACTGAACAGATAGACAATACCTTTTCCAAGGGTTGAAATGTCTAATACCACGGGGCATACACATAAATGTGAGGAAAATGTAAGGATATGGACATTGTACAGGCAGAAGAGAATAGTTTAGTTAGCCGATTGATTACTAATTTAATTGGTTTGTCACAACATTGTGGGCTGAAGGACCTGTACCTGTACTGTGCTGTACTGTCTATGTCCTATGTACTCAAACCACTCTGTCTAGCACCAACAACCATTCCATGGTCAAAGTCACTTAGATCACACTTCCTTCCCCATTCTGTTTGGACTGAACTACAACTGAGCCTCTTGACCATGTCTACATGCTTTTATACATTAAGCCGTTGCCACATGATTGGCTGATTAGACATTGGTATTAATGACCAGGTGTGCATGTTAAAGTGGCCACTGGAGGCTATATGTAGACATGTACACATTGAGGAAACAAGCACTTTCTACGCAGTTGAAACAGTACCCTCTGGGAGACCAGTTTTTACTCCACGTCCTAGCGAGTGGGATGGCTGGAACCTTTGAAACTCTTTCTGGAGTGCTTTGTTTCTGCTACTCATTGTTACAGGGTGTCTGAAGATCATGAACTTCTTTCCTTCAGGAAAGTTAGTGTGAAGGAGGTGTACACTCAAGATTTTAGAATGTATCTAAGATCTCTTTGAAGTAATTGCAACTAATGAATTCAGGCTTCACCCGAGAACACACAGGGGTCAGGGATTCTCTGTCCAGGAAAGCAGTAAAGGCTACCTCACTAAATATTAATCTATCTATGACATAGATTGATTTTTGCTTAGCAAGGGAATTAGGGTTATTGGGGGGGAAAGGAAGTAGGTGGGGCGGAGTCCACAGCCTGATCAAATTAATTCAGATTTGTTTCATTTTGTTATCAGGTTACATTGAAATGAGTAGTTTGCGCGAACAGCCAGCACGACATAAAATAGGTGGGGCAGCCCAAGAGTGTGGCCATGCATTTCTGCGCCAACATCGTATGCCTACAATGGTCAGCAGGACCACACAGGACATAAGCAAACAGAAAACAACAAGCAATAAACCAATAGCAGCCAAGCAAGATCAGCCTTGTTCTTATTGAATGGTGGAGCAGGCTCGATGGGCCAGCGGCCAACACATGCACCTAATTCTTATATTCTTATGAATAAGGGAAAAGTGGTCTCCACTGTCAGGAGCCAGCAATTAAAGGATGCAGAGGTTAGATAAAATGCTAGAGCAGAGGGTCCCAAATCTTTTTATGACATGGAACCTTACCATTTACCAAGGGGTCGATGGAACCCCTGTGCTAGAAACTGTGAGACAGGGGAAATTTTCTGCAGTAAGATGTGCGCAGGTTGGAGTGAAATTCAATGGGAAGCAAAGTGGAAACTTGCAGGATTTTGGCAAAATAAATTGTTCTTAGAGCTGTGCGATACACTGATAGTCTCTTGTGACCTAATGAAGTTTGGCAGGCATGACCCAGTTTATAACAGGGTTCTCAGTTCCTGAAAACTGAACAACAAGTGTGTGGGAGGATCTCCTGCTTGTCAGGAGAGCAAACAGGCACAGAAAAGTGGTCACCAGTGACTGAGTAAGTCTGCCCTCCGCTCCCTGTTCTACCCAGCCACAACTCTTCCCCCAACCCCCACCCCCATTTTTGCAGCCCCAGTAGGGGGTGTGGGGAGATAGGCACAAGGAAATGCTCCATTTCTGTCTGACAGAAGATACCTGCAGCCTTGCAGCAGCTGGTAAATCCCTCCACCCGTCTCCTAAATGCTTAAGTACAGGTTGTGTCCACGAGTAGTGTTTGTAACCCAGGCAAGGCTTAGATATACAGTACTTTGCAAAGATCTTAGGCTCATATATGTATATAGCTGGGGACTTTTGCACAGTACTGTATTTGCCAACATGGAGCGGGAGCACAGGATTTTGGGAACGACAAGGTCGGAGTGCCATGGAAGTGGGGTGGGACACGTGGCAGAAAAGGAGTGGCAGGGGTGGGTGGTGGTGCGGGTGCAGACACACCCAGCCGTGAAACATCAGGCAAGGTGATTTGATTCCAGTTGGTTTATCGATCATGACAGAACCTCTCTCTGGTGCTTCTGCTCCCTCCTCTCCTGCTTGTCCTTTACCCAACCATGATTTCCCTCTCCCTGCCCCCTTCACACTCTCAGTCCACAATAGAGACCCATGTCAGAATCAGGCTTGTCATCACTCACATATGTCATGAAAATTGTTTTTTTGTGTGGCAGCAATACAGTGCAATACATAAAAATACTACAGTACTGTGCAAAGGTCTTAGCTGTATATACGTGCCTAATACTTCTGCACAGTACTGTAAACCATTTTAGAGTCAAGTTTATTATCAGTGACTAAGTCATGAAATTTAATTTCTGGCAGCTGTACAGTGCATCTTTTAATTAGGTCAGTTCTAAACGTTTTATTATGTATCAAAATAAAATGGGCTCCCATTGGTAACACTGCCTCCCCCTTTTCCCAGTGGAATTTTCAAGTTTATTGTACCATCTCTAGGTGTAACAAAACTCTGTCAACAGCAGGATTTTCAAACTCTCTGGTTTGCAAAATAGCCAACTGTTTGCTTGCAGAGCTTTTGGTGTTTACTGCTAAGATTTGGAAGCAATATTATTTGAATGGCCAATAACACACAATCTGCATTCATAGCCATACTAAAGACCAAAAGACATGGGAGGAGTAGAATTAGGCCATTCAGCCCATCGAGTCTTTTCTGCTATTCCATTTTGGCTGGTTTATTTTTCTTCTTGACCCCATTCTCCTGCCTTCTCCCTGTAACCCCTGATGTCCTTACTAATCAAAAACCTATCAATCTCCACTTTAAATATACCCGATGACTTGGCCTCCATAGCTGTCTGTGGCAGTGATTTACCCTAGTTCTATACATCTCAGTTATTGGGGATAATTAAGAGGACACCGCATTTATGTTGTAAACTGTAAATCATCTTGCAATGAGGGAGACTGACAATAGCCGGCTCTATCCAGCTGTATTGTTTGTTCCCTAATGTAAGTAGTCCAAGTATCAAAATTTAGTCTCATAATATGAACCACAGACTAGCCAAATCAGCCTGGGTTACTCTCTTGCTCAATTAAAAATCCTCATAAGCTTCGCCAAGGAATGGGCCAACAGCACAGGAAGGGGGCTTTATCCTCTTGCAGCACCTGAAGGCTTGGGACAAGCTGCATCCATTGACAGCAGGATTCACCTCGTACTTTTGAGCTTCACAAACAGTCCAAATCAGTACCCATAGTTCAGTAAGGTAAAAGCTGAGGGATAGAGTGCTTGAGAGGAATCTATTGTCAGTTAAATTAAACAGTTTTACTCTGCAGGAGTTGCATAATATAAATCAGCAACTACTTAAATTTTAAAAAAACCCAGTTGTGGTTTAAACATGAGTAAATTTTCATTTACAATTTTAAAGTACATTGGTGAGGATGGTGTCCAAGAAGTTGCAGGTGCAGTCTTGGTGGGAGGGGGGTTGTGGGAATCTTTGCCCCCCCAGGTCCCCAGATTTGCCCAGGCCCCTCTCTGGAACTGTAAGAAATGAAACTGCAAATGCTAGGAATCGGAAGTGGGCAGACCACACTGGTGTAGCCATGGGCCACGGCTGTCTGCTTCCTGACTGTGAAACGGAATTCTCGCAGGCTCCAACCCGCTAGTTCAGACTTAGTAGGACCTGGAGAACTGGGACTGAGCTCGACAGAAGCAGAAGCCTGCTTCTTCAGCCAGTTTGTTCCCTTGGCACTCCACTGGTGACCCAGAGAAGAGAATCTGTTCTGAAATGGCAGTGAGCATCTGTACAGGCTCCTGAAGGAATATGATCATAGAATCCACATTACCACTCATCTTCTGAAGATAGTTTGACTGTTGCTTACCCAAAATGTACTTTAGGAAAATATCTCTGGGCAAGAGGGATGATCCAATCATGGTGAGTCAGCACTGTTGTCTGAAGCTGACCTCTGTGGATCTGAAACAGTAACTCCCCTTCTGTTACCCGACCATAGCTCGCTAGTGCCTAGTGTCTATTAGCATGGAAGCCACTCCCCTTACCTATGTACATGAGCTGGTGTTTTATTGGCACAATACAAGCTCCTCTTCCAAAAGACATGGTGCCTGCACCATTCCTTTCCTTACAGATGAAGGGTTTTCGGGTGGTAAGACAGGGTATGTTGCCCGCAGGCCATCTCTGTGGAGAAAGTTTCTCCTGATGGCAGCACCATGGGACATGCAGCGTTACTGTCTATTGTCTCTCCAGGCTCCTTGGACTAAACCTCTGGAAGAATCAATGTTGTTATCTCTCAGTAATCAGTACACGCCAGTAAATGGGGAGATTGCAGTGTGTTTCTGTGTATAATTTGCATTGTCACACTGGTTTTGGAGCTTTTGAAAACATGCTAAGCAGACTTACCACATTTTAAATACAGATTGCAGCACTGAGGAATTTTTAGCCTTTATTTTTATACTTCAAGCACTAATTCTTCTTGCAATGTTTTTCAATTTTCACTTCCTTACAAGGCCAACAAATGTGCTAGCAGCAGCCTACATTAACTAGCAAAAAGTGAAATCGCAGATGCCAGAAATCTGAAAGAATAACATAAAATGGTGGGAATACTCTGCATATCCAAAGGTGCTTGCCAATGACAAAGTTAGTCTGAGGAGATGTTAATTTCTCTTTGAAATGGAAGATGCAGAAAGAGCCAAAATTGCGACTCTGGCTCTGTGTGATGTGGGCTGCAATCAGCTGAAGAACCAAGAATTTATAAGACAAGGGGCAGCGAAGGGCCCTCCCAACAAGATGATCTTCTGGACCACAGCAGGATTACAACTGTTAAAGATTTTTTTTCATGGATTTACTTACAGACAGCTCTGAATAAGTGTCCATTAATGCCCTGTGGAGGAGTTATTTTGAAAAGTTTAACTGGGAAAATCTAAGCAGTGGCAAAGCAGACTAAAGCAGTTTCATTGATTCAACATTTAATTGATTGCTGACTGTCTATTTTTAAGCTTTTTCCTTGACTTGACAGATGATACACATTGTGCCTTGGCTTTCTGCCCAAAAGCTGTAATAAAGATCTAAAGTTCATTATTTCATAAAGTTATAGAACTGAGTGTTGGATAATTTGAAGCACATTAACTTCTTTTTCTTGACAGTATTAATTCGTATATAAAATTATGGAACCTTCTACAAATTTGTTGAACGGCAGAATTCTCATTGATCTGTTACCAGTTGCAGTCTTTTCTCGTGGAGCTGGTAGGGATAGATAGGCTGGAACTTCTCTCGTCAATGAGAAATACATTATTCATCTTTCTGCATTCTTGGATTTATCGGAAGCCTTAACACAGACAGAACTGCTCTATTTGGTGGAAATCTGATAACTTGGTAATTTCCAGGTGTCATGGTGTGTGAGGAAACAGTTTTTATTTACAAAAATAAATTTATTATGAATTCAAACCACTACAATGTTAATGTACAATCACATTACAAATACAAACCAGACAAATCATGGCTAACACAGACTAAACTAACACATTCCAATCGTCTTCAAGGACGACCATGGACACCATGGACACTGTGTGTTCTTTTTCTACCGCTCGCCAGACATGGACATACCTCCTACATGTTGCGAGGCAGTCAGCCCGGGTGGAACCCCCTGCTGCCTGTCTTCAGGACCAATGGACAAGCCAGCTACAGAAGCAGCTTTACTAAGACATCTTCCTCCCTCCCTACCCACCCCCACCATACTGGATGACTAAAGATCGGGCTAAAGAAGCCCCCGTACTGGATGATAAAAGGTGAAGAGGGTGGGGCTGCAGAAACCCTTTCAGATATGTGAATAAGTTTGCATGTACGTGTGTTACACAATCTGTTCCAGCCGAAGTATTGGGAAAAAATAGCAATCTGTGGGAACTCGGATAAGTGTAGGGTTCTGTTCTGTAACTTCCATGGTACATCCTAACTCTCTAGTAATTCCAAAGCACAATTCACGTGGCTGCTCTTTGCATAAAATACACGGAATTTTGATTCCTTTTCTTAATTGACATGTTTGCACTGCTGCTTACCGTCTAAAATCAGCACGACACTGTGACAATGTGCTTCTCCACTGTTGACTTCAACATGCTTAGGATTCTGTTTGGGGGGAAATTATCATCAAGTGGATCACATGGTACATTTCCTACAAGTCATTTCTGCCCATTGTACCATTTGCAGTGTAGGTTTGGAATACTTGAGCTGAGACAACCATGGCAACAGTCGAATTTATGCGATCTGTTGTTTACTGATTCATTGCTTTCAATTGGTGACTTTATTTCACAAGTAAATTAGCTTCATTAGAGTTGATGTTTTTGTATTTTCAATGAGATCAAGGATCAAATTTGTTTGCCATATATATATTTATACATATTAGAATTTGTTGTGGTGTGTTGGTGCAGTGTGTAACAAAAGCATTCAACAATTATACAGAATAAAGAATTAAAATTCAAAGTAAGTTTATTGTCAAAGTACATTAATGTCAGCATATATAATGCTGAGATTAATTTTCTTGTGGGCATACTCAGTAAATCCACATTGGAAGTATGCATGAATTATAAATACCAGCATGCACTTACAGTGTAAACAACTTTATAAAAAGTGGTCTAAAGAGCTTATGGTGCAGTGAGTGAGGTTATAGAGGAGAGTGGTGGAGTCTAGCTAGGATGGTTGATCAGATTAACAGCCTGTGAAGATTTTGTTTTAACAGCTCTATAGCACTTTCAAGAAGGGAACTTTTGGAAAAGATAATTTGTTGTGGTGTCCTCAGGGTTGGTGCGTGGCCTAGTGGATAAGGCATCGGTCTAGTGATCTGAAGGTCACTGGTTCGAGCCTCAGCTGAGGCAGCGCACTGTGTCCTTGAGCAAGGCACTTAACAACACATTGCTCTGCGACGACACCGGTGCCAAGCTGCCTTTCCCTTGGACAACATTTGTGGCATGGAGAGGAGAAGGCTTGCAGCATGGGCAACTGCCGGTCTCCCATACAACCCTGCCCAGGCCTGCGCCCTGGAACCCTTCCAAGGCGCAAATCCATGGTCTCACGAGGCTAATGGATGCCTATTATTATTGTGGTGTCCTCAATGATTCTTCCTGTCTGTTTCTTTGTCCTGGACAAATACAAGTCCTGCAGTGATAGACTGCAGCCGATGGCTTTTTCTCCTGTCCTGACTGTTTGCTGTAGTTTTTGCATTTTGTGAGAAGATGCTGCACCAAACCAGCCAGTAATGGCTGACGTGAGGTTGCTCTCTATGGTAGCAATGTGGAATTGCACAGTACATTTTACAGAAGATGGAATTTTACCACCTGCCACAAGGATAGGACCTCTACTGAAATGCTGAAGGATCTTCACCAATGTCCTACCTGTCAACCGACAAATCGTCAAAAGCAGAACCCATTAATACCACTTGCCATGCTTTTCACTTTGCATCTTTTCTTTGTAATATTTTAAAATTTACTGCAAGCGTAGAGCCCTGAAGATAGCTTTGAACTCTTCTTGAATAATGTTTTGCATCAAATGGAATATGCACAAAGATCACCATCACAGTGGTTGCGTGTTATCTGTGTACATCAACATGTCAAGCGCTTGAAATGAGATGAGCAATGATAACTTTGGCTCCTTGATTGGCATGGATACTTCCTGTAAAGGTGATCTGCAGGAAATGGTTTATCTACTTACTACCTGAAAACTTACAATAGTAATAAATCATCAGTGTAAACCTAGTGGCCTTTTAATACCTTTTTGTGGATCCAAATTTGACTTACTAATGTACTGATTCACAGAGTCAAATGTTTGGTCTTGATTTCAAACACTATATATTTGTAAAATTGGTTTGCCAGACAACAGTCATTGAAATAGATTAAAATTATACTGGTGCTGTTCAGTAAATAAACTATAGAACTATAATCTAGCAGTGCTTCAACAGTGGAGAAATTTTATGTTTAAATTAAGAATTAGGGATGTGGTGGTAAACTAATAATGCTTGCTAAATTGGCAAAATCTCAATGCAGTGCTCAGAGCTATTCAAGTCTATTTTTTAGTATTTCAAATGGTGAAAAGAAATATAACCATATTTTCTACCTACTTTTGCTCAGCAACCCAGTTGACTTTGTTTCCTTAACTTATTTTGAGTTGTATTGCATGACTTGTGTCATGGGTCCAGAACAGTGAACTGTAATTTGCAAACAGTATTTCAAGGGGATAAGAAAACAACTAGATGATTCTGTTGGCAGGGATTGATTACACAACATCTACAAGAAAATATTTATTTAAGCTTCCGTTTATGAAACTGTTTGTTTGCTGATAGGCTGCTTCAAAGATGATCGGATTGTCTTTTGGACTTGGATGTTTTCAACGTACTTCATGGAGAAGTGGGCACCAAGACAGGATGACATGTTGTTCTATGTTCGTCGGAAGTTGACCTTTGCCGGTCCAGACAGCGGTGATGGGAAGCAGGTATGCACAGCAGATTCAGAATCAATGCAGGAAAAAAAGTTGTATTAATTAGTTTGTTTTTTCTAAACTTCTCAAGCAGCTAATTTGCTGTGGACTTCTCATTTTTTGGACTTGACTCTTAAGGTTTTGAAAAGGTGGACAGCTATATTTTTGTGGCACTTCTCATGTCCTTGTCAAAGCATTTCAATGCAGTTTATAGCCAACGATGCATTTCTGAGTGTAGTCATTTATGAAGTGCATGAAATGTAGGAGCCAAGCACAGCAAGATCCCAATGACTGCAATGTGATGATTAAGAAACTTTTTTTTAGAATCGAGCAATGAAAGTTGACTGAAGCACTACAGAAAGAATGTTGGTCATTTTGACGTTGGATCTTTTGCATCCACATGAGGGAACAGATGTGATCGCTATTAAACATATTGTTGGAAAAATTGTATCCTCAGAGTTCCCAGAGACAGGTGTTAGAGGTCATGTTTCTGCTTATCTCAGCTGGTCCAGAGATAAGTGTTTAATCAATTGAACCACACCTCATACTTCAGCTAATGTATCCAGTAATTTTCTGTGCACAAAACTGAAGGAGGAAAGGCCACTTGCTGAACTGTCAAACCCTGCTCTTTCAAGTAGTTTATCTATAATTGATTGGATATGTCCATTTAAAATAATTTACCAGTAAAGTTATACTTTCGCTGCAACCTACAAGGGGAAGAGACCACTAGATATCTACAGTCTCTGTAGGTTCAGTTAAGTTGCCTGTACGCACACTGTCAAGTTAACTCAAAACTTTCTTTCTCATTTGTGAAGAGACGTGTCAGAATGTATCACTGCAGAATTAGCATCAGGATCCAAGCTCCAGCGTGGGAGCCAGTTCCATGCAGCTATTGTCATGTAGGCAGATCAATACATTCCCTTCTTAAAGGCTGCTCATGTATAGAGCAACATATTGATGCATCAATAAAGGATAGTTCACCTACATTTATTTTTAAATATATATATATATATACTGTATATAGAGAAAAAAATTAAGCCTTTGACTTTCCTTTGTTGGTAAATCCTGACAATACAAATGTATTTAATTTGCTGTTTACTTAAGTCACCTCCTCTTAACTGTTGGTTCTCCTGTATAAGATGCATAAATATTTACTGAGGGAATTGTGTCTGGCTACCCAGCTGGTTTGCTTTCATGTTCAGGAGATCTGAGCAGAATGACTGAGTAGCACTTCTAAAATCGGGTTTAATTTCCTGTCCACGGGAGACTTTCTGATGCTGAAGTTCAAAGACAGCCACTTAATTGATCTTAGATGGAACCAAATCCTTATCCATCTCCAAGAAGGCAATTCCAGTGCTCTATATCTTGCAAAACTGCAGTATGTTAAGATCCCCTGGAGGCCCTTTGTGAGACTTTACAGCTGTCTGAAAATTAATCACCACATATTCTACTACAAACATTTACTCTTCGAGGCACAAGAAGCTCTTCCAGGCAGTTTCCTATTTTTTGAGAAGCCCACTGTAAGCCCTCGAAGCCTACCTTCTGAATAGGGTTTAGTTTACTTGTGCTATCATCACTCAGAGCGTTTTACATCAAGCTGCATCCTCTTACGTTTGTCACGTTTGCTAATGTTGATGTAAAAACACAGGTCTTGAAGGCACATTGTCGACCAACATTTATGTAAATCCATAATCGTTTCATTTGGATTAAGGAACTTGCTCTCTCCTCCTGTGAGCCAAACCTTAGAAGTGTGAAATATAAAGGTATAACTTCTATGCTATTCATGATCGAGAATTCATGTTCCTTTCAAAAGGAATGGTCTCGATGAGCGAACTGTCCTTGTGCTTATGCTCTACACAAAAGTGAACCTGGTATCACAGTCAGGGTCCTTAATGACGTTATGCAGTGTTTGGGTGTTATACACAAAACAGCATTCTAGGATGATGACCCAAAAATATCGTATCCAAGCTTGCTACCAAATATAATCTCATTTCCAACTTCATGCTCTGTGACCCTAAAATATGATGCACTGCTTGTAGTTTCTTTTTCCACTGTGTACACCAGTGGTGTATCTCTGCAACTTTTCTGCTTGATAATTGCCAAATACAATTTTTAAAAAGGCACTTCCACTAAACCTTATGAATCATAATCCATTGCCTGCCCCCCTCACCCACACTCATCCCCTAGGCCTCTGAGTTTACACCAATACTTCCAGATTTTTTGAGCAAGGTTAATTTCAGAGCCTGATCCTGCCCCAAAGCAGTTCCCTGACTCTGCCCCCATCCATTAAAAGCAGCGAATAATTCAGCACTGCAGAAATTCCGAGTCAGCAGTAATTGCCCAGGGAGTGAGTGTACACTAATAATTATTCATGAGCTGAGCAATGGGCCACAGTACAATTCTCTGCCATAGATGTTAATTAGTTCCATTATGAAGTACAGTTATTTTGTATTGGACAATATGTACGTTACCCAGGAAATGCACTCCATGGAATTTGAGCTCTAAATTCAAGTGCTGTGGTGAGACATCTTTTGTGTCTCTCTCCAGTCATTCTTTGCTACCCATTTATTTTCAGGTCAAAGATGTGTATTTGTCTTTAATATAACATTACCATAGCCAGGTCACATTCTCATCAAAGAAGTTCTGGTGTGTTCGTATGGTTCATGATCTTGATAATTAATTGAGGCAATGCGGATAAGGATCAGCTTAGTTCACCAGGTACATTTACATGTGTTGGGAATTTACTGAGGCCTGCTGGCAACAAAAAAATGACAAAAACGCTGGCGTAGCTTCCTTCGTGCTTTCGCCACTCCTGGTGACTGCAAATGGAGAGGGTTTAGGGCAGGGTGATCTGACTCTGTAGGCTTGTGGTTCATTAGTTTCTATAGGGGAAGTTGCTTCACTCTGGTATGGATCTGAGTCTCTGGTGAAATGTGGCTGGACAGTAACACTGACTCATGGTCTCCTTCACAATCGTGCGAGTCAGGTGCCCAGTCATGTCCCAATTACTCAAAAGGTTCTGAACATTCGGAGGCATTCGTGCATCAATTCTTTCACAGCAAAGAAACTGCTGGAAATCTCGGTGGCTGAGTGAGGAGGGGGTAGTAGTTGAGGAGCATTTGTGGAAGCAGGAGGCTAATGCTTTGGGTTGCGAGGCTGCCTCAGAACTGAATGCAGAGGGAAGGCAACCAGTATATAGAACTGAGAGTGATGGGTGGAACCAGATGAGTGGGAGAGATAGGCAGATGAAGCCAAGTGCGGCAGAGGGAGGGGGGTGTTGAGACAGAGGCTGGTGGAGCCAGGTAAGGGATGATGAGCAGATGGAACAAGATGGCTGAGGGTTATGGGGAAAGGTGACCTTAAGGAGTAGAAACCCAGGGAGATGAATGTATGGATAATGGGCAGATGGATCCAGGTGAGTGAGGGTGGTAGACCTAGTTAATCAGGTGGAAGGAGAGATGAAAATGGTGTACCAAAGGAAAAAAACTGTAGGTGGGCTTGTAGGACTGAGAAAGGAAACAACTGGGGGAGATTCCATGAAATTTTGCATATTATGTTTTCCTTTTAAATTGAGAAGGTACAATGTTCTGCAAGTGAATTAAATTTTATGATTCCCTGAATTTAACTTCTGGCTTCAGTAAACTTTATGACATAATTTATAGCAGGATTCATATGATCCGATGGTAGAAGCATGAAGGAATAGAGTTGAGGCGTCTGTCTGTCAGGGTTGACCATGGATATTGTCTCCTAGTTGTCTAGATACACAGGCCTGGGCAGTACAATATGGAGAGCAAGCTGTTACCCATGCAGCAAGCTCCCCCTCTCCACACATCTGATGAACCTAAAGGAACAACAGAGGCTGATATAGTTTGGCACCAGCAAAGTCACAGGAGTTGCCAGTCAGCATTGAACTCAAAGTAGGACTGCCTGAGGGACTCAAGTCCCAGATTTTTCCCTCAGGGTTAATTCCCAAAGCCTTCCCCATGAGTGGGTATGGCCATAAGGCAGCGGAGGTATGAGATCAGAATTTTCATTTGAGATGAGCTGCCAACCACAGTAGACAGCCCCATCTGCCCAAAATGACTGATTTTAAGGCACCAGCAACCCGCCTTTGCCCCTTCTTCTGTCGGTAGAAATGGTTCGGCCGGGCTTAGTAGCTAATCCACACATGAGCTTGGTTGTCGGAGGCTATTTAAGACGCATGCCATTGGGAGCATTTAATAGGTTGTAGGAGCTGATCCCACTATTGCCCCCGGCTATGACAGTATTAAGGAACCAAAAAATGGAAGGTTCATGTCAAATGAGTGAGTTATTTAGGGCAATGCAAGATCAGCAGGCATTGTGTTCATTAAACCACACCATGGCCACAGGAAGTGAAAGCTGATTTATTGTAAAAGTGTTGATGTGGAATACAGGAACTAAGTTAATGAAGCTGAACTGGAAAATTAATCCTGCATCTGACCTCAGCCTGTGTACATTCTCAAGATTGCTCACTTTTTGCAGTTCAGAACAATTTTGATCCTGAATTAAACCAATTCCAGGGCACTAAGGTTCATCCAGAGGTGGAACAAATTGTTGACAGTATGACTTTCGGTTCCTCAGTTTCTTTCTGTGGCTTGTCATGGGTTGTTACTTTAGGGTTTAACTAGGCTGGATCTCTGTTTATAATTCAGTGCTGCTAATGATCTACTGTAAATTTAGAAAGAAACTGCAGATGTTGGAAATGTACAATGAAGCAGAAAATGCTGGGAATATGATAATACTGGAAACAGTGAATGTTACAGATCAAAAACCCTACACCAATTCCTTTAGGATAAATCTAAACACCTGCACTGCCAGTCTCCCGCATATTTATTGGCACTTTGTTCACAAAGAACAGAAACGTGTTCTTTCCGTTTGCGTGAGGCATGATTACTATGTGAAAAGGCTTTGCAGAAATCTCCGGGTCCAGCTGGCCAGCCTCCTGTGCGTAGCTGAAGGGGTATCAGAGGTAAGGGAAGATGACAGGCTGAGAAATGTACTCATTTTATCTTTGTGCTTCCATCAACTGCACGTGTATTGCAATTCTCAAATCAGATGTTTTGTAGCGCAAAGATTGTCAAACTACAACTGAACTGCCTTCTGTAAATGATGAACTAATGTACACCACAAATTTCAACCTTTTGAACCAAAGCCCCTGCTGCGTGGCTGAATTTTGTTCTTTCCAGGAAACTGGAGATGATGGCTTTATTTCCATGGCAACCAAAATTGACCTCCTGATTCAGCACGTTGGAGCCTCAGCTGTCAATTGTGAATTATTGAAGACTACATCTCAAGCAATAGGTAGCAACAAAATCAGAAATGTCACTTAATCATCAGCAAATAGGAGCGGAGTAACTCAATAATTGCTAAATGCAGTTGTATTTTTATTTTCTAGCAAGTAAGAAAATACCCAAACATTTGAACGTATTTAATGAGACCCCTGGTGTGACAGTCTGTTCAGTGATTTTTTTAAACTTTAAAAAGGATCACACTCTTGCTGCCTTCTAGTATCAAAACTGGCAGAGTAGTATCTTAGTTCTTTGAATTCAGCTGTGGAATGGTGCATTTCAGCCTGTTGACCGGAAAGGTGCGTCACCCGACTTCATGATGACGATAATCTCCTCACATGCATAGAACGCTCAAGTCCCAAGCAATTCACGTCGGAGTGGGTACTGGCGCAGCCTCCGGTGAATGGTGATGAACGATCGTTTGAGAGTGTGATGTTGCTGCTGGTTCATTCTTCCACAGGTCTACCGGCGGGAAAGGACTGTAAAGCAAATAACTGCAAACTACGTCACATAAGAAGCTTTGCTGCTAAGCAGCTTCACCAGGAAAGTGCAAAAGAATCAGCAGAGATTATAAGTGAAACAATGTTGAAGGGTTCCCCAGTCCTTATTTAAGGGGCTTAAACTGTGGGGCACAATCGTTCAACTGCATATCAGCTCAGCTTACATATGATTAATTTTTATTCTTTTTAAATATTCACCCACCAATTGCCCTTTGCTCCCCCCCTATTAATTCATGAATCACTTGAACCATCAGAGATCTTTCTTCGAGCTTTCTGTTTGGACTAAAGGGATCTGTTAAAGAGGTCATGGGTTTAACATTCGGGCTGTGGCTATCATATCTGACAACCTCCTGCTTCATGACAGAGTCCCTCCAGAGAGCAAACCTCAATGTTACGTGTTGGATGAGTTCAGGCTCTTTAATTTCACTTTCACTTATATTTGTGAATGCTAACTTCTAGCTAGGAACCAATTTAATACTAATTTTGAGTCTGAAGCCAGCTTTTAGCTGGACGAGGCGGGTGGGAGGTGTTGGTAAGTTGGAAACTGGATTTTAAATTTCATTGTGGAAAGATGGGTAGGGTGGGGAGAAGCATGCTGATGTCTCAAAATGTTTGTTTGATGGGGGTCAGTTGTTGAAGTGGCTCCGAGCCCCATAGACTAGGAGAGTTGGCTACCCATTGCCAGCCCAAGGTAATGGGTGTCTTAGCAATCAGATTCCTTCTGCATATTTGAACATTGGATGGAGGTGACTTCAGCTTGTCTGGGATGCCTTGGTAGGCAGTCTGCATACAAGTGGAAAATCCCTACTCTGACAAGCAGCACCAGGCGATGATTTTAATCATAATTATTTAATTAGTATTGAAATGAACTCAATCACCACCATTCCCACTACTACTCATCCCACAACCAAATAAACCTCTGTTACTGTCGGATGTGCATTTCCATTGATTGGTGAAATACGAGCTGGGTAATGAGGGAGGAGGGATATTGTTTGGTGTTGTATGGAGGGAAGCGAGTGGCGGTGTCACTCATTGGATTGTGACACCCTTATCAACATAAATTCTTTTGAGGAGAGGGTGGGTGAGAGTTGGAACAGTGTGTGAAATCAAACCTGATTAGCACTGATATTCTTGATTTTGTTATCCAGGTATATGGAATTAGAGAGTTGCTGCAGAGTGGCACCATACGTAACTTGGCCTCGTGGGTGCAGTAGCAGAGTGGTTAAGGGACTGCACTGGTAGCCAGAGCTGTGAGTTTGAATCCCACGCAGGCAGCTAAAGTTTAAAATCAAATATGTACAAAATTCTGGAATAGATATCAGCATCAGCAATCAAGCCATGAATCTACCAACTTGTCCCTACAAATCCATCTGGTCTATTGGAGAGGAAAGGACAGAGAGAGGAACCTTGGATCTCTAATCAGATCCAACAACCTGGTTGGTTCTTAACTGTTCTGTGAACTGCGCCAGTAAGCCACTGGGATTGTGGTTTAGCATTAAATGCTGGCCTTACCTCTGACAGAATGAAACAGATTCATCATTAAGGTGGACATAATTTCTAGCCAGGGGTCTGCTCCTTCAGAAAATTGGATTACAAAACTTCTCAGAGAAGAGTTGTAAGAAGCTAACAGAAGAATAACTGGTGCTAGTTATTCTGTGGCGTATGAATCAAAACAATGGTTCATAAGGATAAAGCAGATTGAAAGCAGGCTGCACCATAGTTAAATTTCCAGATGTCTTTTAGGTCACCTGGGAGATGTAAAGAAATCGACAAGACATTAGGTGTGCAGTGGAACAGAGCTTGTGTGTCCACCAAAGCTAATGTAAGGAGCCTTCTAGAATTGGAATGCATGATCATCAGACTGGAGTTTCTCCGCTCAGTTTCGAGATGAGGCTGCTGGCCTGCCAGGGTGCTTTCTCAAATTCTTCTAGGCTGAACCTTATTGTGGTCACTTTTTGGGGTGAGGATACAGGCAGCAAAGAGTCAGCTTGGGAGTAAGCCTTTCAGCTCGCCACCTCCATTCTGGCCAAGTTCCCCATACATTAATTTCATTCCCAAACTATATCTGAAACATTAAGTAAACCTTGCTTCCTCACAAACCTTTCAACCCACTGAGTCAGTGGAAATGTATTTTCTAAATCGGTCTCAGCAAAGGAGGTTCTAGTTGTTGCGTTGGGTAGGCTAAAAATGAATGGAACAAAGGTCCTGGGATGTCTGCTTGTACTGTGTGGGGAACATCACCCAGTCCAAAGGTTGCTGAGGGAACACGCGAGAATTACAAGAGTTACGGAATTGTGATAAAGCACAGTAACCTGCAGGCCTGTCAGTGGTGCTGGAAACTATAAAGATGGACAGAATTAACAGTTACTTGGGCAGGAACAGACTGATCATGGAAAAACAGGATGGATTTATTAAAATGGTTAATTGTTTTGAATGAGCGTGGTCAAAAAGGGTTTGATAAATAACACAAAAGCATTACATCATTTGACCTCCTTTGCACTATTAATTTGTTATAGCAATTTTTATGTTTTAGTACTGTGCAGCTGCTGCAGAACAACAAATTTCACTGCATTCGAGTCAGTGATAATAAACCTGATTCAGTTTATTATCAAAATTGAAGGCCATGGACTAAAGTGTACTGAAGTGATAATGGATGGAAAATGGAAAACATAGAGAATGGTTTATTTGGACTGTTGGTGGGTTTACCGAGGCTTACCTCCAGACTTGCTATTGAGACCCCTGCTTTTCCTGTTACAAATTAATGACCGGAACTCGGGTGTGCAGGGCATGGTTTCCAAATTTGAAGGTGGCAGGATACTTCAAAAGGACAAAAGAGCAAGAAAGGTTCAGGTGACCTGCTCTATGATTCATCAAGACTGTGGCCAATCTTCTACATCTGTGCCATTTTCCAGCTGTCCCAGTAAGCACTGATTCAAGTAGTGGCCGGAAATCTGTCGATCTCTGTTTTGAATGAACACGGTGACTGAATTCCCACAAGGCAGTCCTCTGCAGGGTGATCCAAGGGGTAGTGGAACAGCACCCGTGAGGAACGAAAGTGATTTACAAGGTGGCGTAAGGTGTGCGATTAGGAACTGGAGTGACGGAGGCAGATTGAATATTGTATTCACATACTTATCCAGTTCCCTCTGAAAGGGAAGAATTTGGTGAAAGGTAGGATGGTAGGACTAAACGAATTGCCCTTACAAAGAACCTGCATGGATTTAGTAAGCACAACAGTCTGCAACAATACTTTTTGTGAGTCAGCAGTGTAACCCCGCTATCTCTGATCAATAATTCCAGTCAAGTTTTTAATAGCACCATTCCAAGCTTACTTTCCAGACAGATTTAATTTACAGGCTGTGCATCAACAGCAGCTATTAGAGAAATCCTGCATTCATCCAACTAAAGGATTTATCTAGTCTCCCATTGTCATTCCCTTCATGCTCTCTGGATACCAGCTTGCCAAGAAGTGATTGTTTTGGCATAAATCTTTACGAGCTTGAGTCCGCGTGTCGGGTAGGGAGGATGGTGGAAGGAATGAATCTTGGCTGCTCGGCACCACCCCGGCAACGTCTTGCAGAGTCCCTGCTGCCCTGGGTCCAATGCTTTTATATTTCTAATGGCGGGAATCTTAAAATGCTCTTACTTATGAACTAAGGCTTGGTGCAAGTTTAGTATTCTCTCTTTGTTCTACTCTATATCAGTTAAATGAAGCCATGAATTTTGTACAGCCACCTCCAGTGACCTATATCCGGCAGAGTAACACGCTATTTTTGTCCAAGTTATTTTATTGCCCTGAGATGCACTTCCCTGTGTTATTCTAATATAACATTATTATACACTTTCAACATTGAGCTTTGATGTTTTCTATTCTAAGGAATTCCTATCATGATTTAGTGAGAATTCTGAAGTGTTCCTGTTTATAAAATAGATGTCCAATAATATAACCAAAATCTAATTACTGAAATTCAGTGGAAGGCTAAATATCTTGTAAAGCAAAGCTGATCTTGTTTCCCTCTGTTAATATGAATGATGATTTAATGCTGATCTGATATTCTATCCATTCTGCCAGTAAGAACATGTGAATTATTTGTTTTCCTCCCTCCTGGTGAACTGCTAGGTTGAAGTTGAAGTTTACCGCAGAGATTCCAAGAAGTTGCCTGGTCTCGGTGAACCAGACATTGATTGGGAGGAGAGTGTCTACCTGAACCTCGTTTTGCAGAAGGTATATTCTGACTGGGTAGTTTCTTACTGTCAAGAATTGTCCTCAGGTTGCATTGCTAGAAATTGTTCTAAGCAGTTTCTACTAAACTATTGCTGTGTTGTTAGATTTTTGTGTTAAAAGACTTTACAATTCCTGGTCTATTTAATTTTGCTCAAGTTGAGGTTTCCTGCACCAGGTAATTCAGTCAACTAAAGAGGAATACTGCTGCCTGCTCTGAAACCAAGTGAGTTGATCACATTCGAGTTTATAGTGGGATTACCACTATTTAGTCTGAGTCTCTGGGCTAGCTCTCCCTCCATCTCAGCCAACCATCACCTCCCACACTCTCTAAATGGTTCATCTGTTTATTCAACTGAGTGCTGGATAAGGAAAAAACCTCCAAGTATAGCCCAGAGAGTTTGCCTCCCTCATGACCAGCTCACCAGGAATCAGCAGGAGTGGAATCAGACCGTTCACAATCATGCTCTGTCACCTGACCTAAAGATTAGCTTTCTCGCACTGTGAAAACCCAACTTGGGCATGGCCTCCACTCGATTGCAGCTGAAATCTGCAACATCCTTCAATGTCTTTATTGCATCAGGGCATTTTTATTACAATGGCCCCCAATAAGCTGGTCTCTGTAAACCTCAGGTCACCTTGAAATCAGCAGCCCCTGTCCCAATAATTCCCAAAATAGTTGATTTCCCATTATTATTATGGTTAGGCAATACCTCTGCTTTCTATTCCTTATTCTACTTTCACATCCTCTGCTTCAAGTTAAGATCCTAGTGTTTATTTATTAGCAATGTCTTTTTTACTAGATTTTATTGTATCTTTATAGTAAGGATTCTAATATTTTACTACTATTGATGTTTAACTGGCTGGTATGTAAGTATTCTAACTTATGACTTGAATTGAATTAAAATGGTAACTAGCCATCAATGTTCTGCCACTCTGCTTTATTCAATTTATAAATGTAACAAGCCCCCACTATTTCTCTTATGCAATCTGTCTATACCAGTATTATTTGTTCTGTTGAGTTTGAAGTAAAATTTCCCCTTTATTTTAAATATTGTATCATGCCTGATTGTAGCCTGGATATGTGAAAAATACTGAAGCAAACATATTTAATATTCCTGCTATTTCACTGTTAGTGCCTGCGATTTTTACTGTCTGTTATTTAATGGCCCTTCTGCTAGATCTGTGTTTACTGTGTTGCCAGTTGAATACTTCAGATTGATTGGTTTAACAAAATGCTGATAGGTTTGGTTTGTTTCCTCAATTTATCTATGCATCATTTTAGCAGATCTGATCTACATTCCCCAAATTCTCTTAGCATCCGGTGAGGCAAATCTAAATCAGATAACTCCTGGTATTTTTGTATCTAAATCAGATAATCCCTGGTATTTTTGTGTTTATCACACCATCCACACTGCGGTTGGCTGCAGAACCCCCTCTAGTGGCAGGTTTTGTTTGCGAACTGGGCCCACAACTAGCAGTGGGAGATAAGGAGTGAACTGAGACAACTGGGGCCTGACCGAACAGGGTAAGACTGAACTGTACGTCATCTCAGCCTAGATAAAATTAACAGTCAAGAAAACTGCAGGCTTTGTGGTATGGTGGGCTGTAGAATGGAGGGAGAAAAATATTGCCTGATTTAAGCTGGCTCTGTGATGCACGAGAAGGAAACTGGAAATACTGCAGATTCCAGCTGACGTAATCAATATTTCCACCATTTTGTCTTGATGCACGGTGCACCGTAGAGTCAAATAAACTTCATTCATTGTCTGAATTAGTATGCAGCAGATTGTCACTTGGACAGGAAACATGGAGGCTGAGAGCTGATCCTCAAACCTGCATTTCTCCCTCTACAGCTGGAATACGTAGTGACGTGCGCTGTGTGCACACGCTCAGATGGAGGAGACATTCACATTCATAAGAAGAAATCCCAGGTTAGACACTGTCTTTTGCAAACTGAGTCCCTGGTGAATATGGGAAGCCTCTCTCAATTTGATGGTTTGGATGATATTTTTTATAACGTCTTGCTTGTGTAAATTCTAAAACTCCTGAAACACTGAAAATGTAAATATAATTCTCTGCCAATCCAACAGACACATTTTAGAAAGAAATAAAAACACAAAATGCTGGCAGAACTCAGCAGGCCAGACAGCATCTATGGGAGGAGGTAGTGACGACGTTTCGGGCCGAAACCCTTCATCAGGAGTGAAGTAACATGGGATGGTGGAGGGGGGATAAGAAGGGGGGGAGGGATGAAGTAGAGAGCTGAGAAGTGATAGGTTGGAGGGAAATGGGCTGGGGAAGGTGGAGAATTATGGGAAATAAAAGAGAAAGAAAGGTAGAGCTGGGGGGAGATTATAGTGGGGGGGGGGGGCAAAAAGAGAGAGAAAGAGAACCAGACTAAAATAATACGTAGGGATGGGGGTAAGGGTGGGGGGCAGGGGTATCAATGGAGGTCTGTGAGTTGGATGTTCATGCCGGCAGGTAGGGCGCTACCTAGGCGGGAGATAAGGTATTGCTCCATCGACCTGCGTGTGGCCTCATCTTGACGGTAGAGGAGGCCATGGACAGACATATTGGAGTGAGAGTGGTCTGTGGAATTGAAGTGTGTGGCCCCAGGGAGATCCCGCCACTGCTGGAGGACTGAGCGCCGGTGTTCGGCGAAACGGTCTCCCAGTCTGCGGCGGGTCTCCCCAATGTATAAATGGCCACATCGGGAGCACCGGATACAGTATATCACCCCAGTTGACTCGCAGGTGAAGTGGTGCCTCACCTGAAAGGACTGTCTGGGGCCTGGGATGGTGGTGAGGGAAGAAGTGTGGGGGCAGGTGTAGCACTTCTTCCATTTGCAGGGATGAGTGCCCGGAGGGAGGTCGGTGGGGAGGGATGGGGGGGGATGAATGGACAAGGGAGTCGCGTAGGGAGCGATCCCTGCGGAAAGCCGAGAGTGGGGGGGAGGGGAAGATGTGGCTGGTGGTGGGATCACGTAGGAGGTGGCGGAAGTTACGGAGGATTATACGTTGGATCTGTAGGCTGGTAGGGTGATAGGTGAGGACCAGGGGGACACTATCCCTGTTGGCTGGCGGGGGGATGGGGTGAGGGCAGAGGTGCGTGAAATCCGGGAGACGCGATGGAGGGCAGAGTTGATAGTGGACAAAGGGAAGCCCCTTTCTTTAAAAAAGGAAGACATCTCCTTTGTCCTAGAATGAAAGGCCTCATCCTGAGAGCAGATGCGGCGGAGGCGGAGGAATTGAGAGAAAGGGATAACAAAAGAGATGTCTTTTTTAAAGAAAGGGGCTTCCCTTCATCCACTATCAACTCTGCCCTCCATCGCGTCTCCCGGATTTCACGCACCTCTGCCCTCACCCCATCCCCCCCGCCAGCCCACCAGGGATAGAGTCCCCCTGGTCCTCACCTATCACCCTACCAGCCTACAGATCCAACGTATAATCCTCCGTAACTTCCGCCACCTCCTACGTGATCCCACCACCAGCCACATCTTCCCCTCCCCCTCACTCTCAGCTTTCCACAGGGATCGCTCCCTACGTGACTCCCTTGTCCATTTATCCCCCCCATCCCTCCCCACCGACCTCCCTCCGGGCACTCATCCCTGCAAATGGAAGAAGTGCTACACCTGCCCCCACACTTCTTCCCTCACCACCATCCCAGGCCCCAGACAGTCCTTTCAGGTGAGGCACCACTTCACCTGCGAGTCAACTGGGGTGATATACTGTATCCGGTGCTCCCGATGTGGCCATTTATACATTGGGGAGACCCGCCGCAGACTGGGAGACCATTTCGCCGAACACCGGTGCTCAGTCCTCCCACAGTGGCGGGATCTCCCTGTGGCCACACACTTCAATTCCACAGACCACTCCCACTCCGATATGTCTGTCCATGGCCTCCTCTACCGGCAAGATGAGGCCACACGCAGGTCGATGGAGCAATACCTTATCTCCCGCCTAGGTAGCCTCCTACCTGCCGGCATGAACATCCAACTCACAGACCTCCGTTGATACCCCTGCCCCCCCTTACCCCATCCCTATCTATTATTTTAGTCTGGTTCTCTTTCTCTCTCTTTTATCCCCCCTCACTATAATCTCCCCCCAGCCCTACCTTTCTTTCTCTTTTATTTCCCATAATTCTCCACCTTTCCCCTAGCCCATTTCCCTCCAGCCTATCACTTCCCAGCTCTCTACTTAATCCCTCCCCCCACTTCTTAAACCCCCCTAGACCATCCCATGTTACTTCACTCCTGATGAAGGGTTTCGGCCCAAAACATCGTCACTACCTCCTCCCATAGATGCTGTCTGGCCTGCTGAGTTCTGCCAGCATTTTGTTTTTATTTATTTCCAGCATCTGCAGATTCACTCGTGTTACATTTTAGAAGGAATGCTCTTATTCTGAAAATATCACCTCATTCTAAGCTGCCATTTTTATTCTCATTTCTACCCAAGGGAATACATCAAAATCTGATTGTTCTCAACAGTTTCTTCCAAGCCTGGCCTTGACCAGGAGAAAAACATTAAATGATTGACTCTGACTGAACCTCAGTCCAGTTTAAAACTGAGATTTGGGTAATTTTGAAACATATAAAAACAGTTCTGTTTCTGTAATTAACATTCATGAAAGGACTTAATGCTTTGAAGCAAATGATACATATTGTACATCTCTATTTTACAGCTTCATTCACTCTTTCCACTTTGGCCTAAATCTGATTTCTTTCTCCCAACTCTTTTTCCTCACTGTAAATCAGTGAATAACCCAACCTGTAAACAAAAGTCAACATTTTCCCAACCCAAAAGCTGCATTGGGTTGGTAGCCTCAGGAGGTTTCGTGGGCAAGTTACCAATAGATGATGTAGTATAGCCTGTTTTTAAATGGCGTACAATGTCAATACAAATTTCCTTGTAATTGGAAGATAATGAATAGTGACGTGTGGATCTCACAACACTGGTTTACACAGGCCTGCACAGTTTCATATGTTTTATTAATTTTTTCTGCAGTGATTAGACCTTAATAAAATGCAATATCTCATGCATTATGCTCATACTACATTTTCTATGTTAAAAATCGTTTCTCCTTGCTTTTTTTTGTAAATAGCAAGTATTTGCTTCCCCAAGCAAGCATCCAATGGATAGTAAAGGAGAAGAGTCCAAAATCAGTTATCCGAACATCTTCTTCATGATTGACAGTTTTGAAGAGGTAATGTCTCTTTTAAGTTTACTGGAAGACTTTGTGAGGAATGCTACCCAATGTGAATTGGTGCAGCTGTGACATTCAGTAGTTAATTTGCTTGGAGTCTGTCAAGTCATTACCGGTACTTAAGTTCTGCCTGTGGGATGACGACCCAGTTGCAGCTCCTTGTGATTTATAGGCTGCAGATAGGTCTGGTTTCTTCAACTAATTTCCACCTGCAACAAAGTGAGGCTCTTTAAAGTTTAATCGTTCTCTGCATCTCTACTTGGGCACACCACATGGGGAAGGTGGTAATGTTAAAAGGAATAAAGATTCCAGTGTAAAGTAGATGTACCAAGACACTTCAGGAATAAAGGAAGATAGAGTGCACCATAGCCAATCACAATGGCCCAAAGTCACAAAGTTTGCCTCTTATTAGAGTGTTGATGTAAACCCCTTTAGCAGGGAGAGCCAGACTGACATACAGATTTCTTCTGGGTGTTGCTTGTTCAAATGTGACATGGTGAGCTTGCTGTGAGAGGTTCTGGCTTCTGCCTTTCCAGTGTTAGTACTGTGTTGGTGTCCTCGTGGTGCTCAGCAGCAGAGGTGTCAGTTTCCTGCAGATTCTCAGCAGTGATTCTGTGAAATGTTCTTGCCAAACCTGCTGCAAATTAGACCTAATGTGGCTTCCATCATTTCAGTACAGAGAGTGCAATAGAATCTGCGTTAGACCGTAAAACATAGGAGCAGAATTAGACCCTTCAGCCCATCGAGTCTGCTTCACCATTCCAACGTGGCTGATTTCTTAGCTCTCTCAGCCCCATTCTCCTGCGTTCTCCCCAGAATCTTCGACACCCTGACTAATCAAGAACCTGTGAACCTTTGTACACCTACATGGAATGTTGTCAAAGGAGATCAGCATTCCTCATTAGGAACACCCATCACGCAGGTCTTGCTCTCTTCTCACTGTAGCCATCAGGAAGGAGGTACAGGAGCCTCAGGACTCACACACCAGGTTCATGAACAGTTATTACCCCTCAGCCATCAGGCTCTTGAACCAGAGGGGATAACTTCACTCAACTTCACTTGCCCCATCACTGAACTGTTCCCACAACCTGTGGACTCTTCATCTCATGTTCTTGATATTTCTTGTTTGTTTGTTTGTTTGTTTATTTTCTTTCTTTTTATATTTGGACAGTTTGTTGTCTTTTGCACACTGGCTATCCATCCTGTTGGTGTAGTCTTTCATTGATTTTCTTATGGCTATTGCATTTATTGAGTATCCCCACAAGAAAATGAACCTCAGGCTTGTACATGGTAAGATATCTGCACTTTGATAATAAATTTACTTTGAACTTTAAAAATACCCAATGACTTGCTGCCACAGATGTCTGTGGCAATGAATTCCACAAATTTACCAGCCTCTGGCTAAATAAATTCTCCCTCATCTCTGTTCTAAACGGATATCGCTCTATTCTGAGGTTGTAATTTCCAGTCCTCGTCCCCCCCCACTACGGGAAACATCCTCTCCATATCCACTGTATCCAGCTCTTTCATATTCAATAGGTTTCAATGAGGTCTCCTCCCCCACATTCTTCTAAACTCCAGCGAATACAGGCCAGAGCCATCAGTGATCCTTAAGGCTGATTTATACTTGTACGTCGCATCTACACTGTAGGTATCTTGTACCCTACGCCATAGGTTGACGTGCACCTCTCCAGAAAAGTTATTCACGCGTCGCGGTGATGCAGACCACAACATCTGTGATTGGTCCGCTTGGTAGCATCGCATTTCCTCCTACACATTTCCGGTTGCTTCTTCTCCACCATGTCTGTAGGCTGTGCGTACACCGATACAAAATAGATGAACCAAATCGTCAAATCTACCTGCCGACATGCAAAAATGCTTGAAATGCATTTCCTCGTCCATGTCTCTCACAAAGAAACTCCACACAGTGGCACAGAAACCCCATCGCCAACTAGCATTTTGGCACACACCAACGCATGCTCGCTACGGCATAAAGCAATGCAGAAGTGAAAATCAGGGCTGTAGCGTAGGCTGTGGCGTAGCCCATACGCACGTATAAATCAGCCTTTATATGTTAACCCTTTCATTTGTGGACTAGATCTCATGAACCTCCTCTGGACTCTTTCCAATGCCAGCTCATCTTTTCTTAGATAAAGTTGCCCTATAGTTGCTACTTAGTTTACAGAATGTGGTCAAATGGGGGCTTCAAGAGTGGTGAGTGTAGGTATCGGTTAATGATGCTGTGAGTTCAACAAACACAGGATCAAAGAGTTCTCTGGGGAGAGGGAGAGAGAGAACTACTAATTAACATGTGCTGGTGTCTCTTCACTGTGTCTACTGCACTCACAGTGTGGACATACAAAGCAATGCAGCGAGTTAAACTCCCTCTCAAGTATCACCTGAGATGAAGCTCCCTTCGAGGTTTTTAAGGAGATCTTAATATGCAACCGCAGAAAGTTAAGAAAAATAAGTATTAAATTCAGTACAGAATCGTCGCGCAGCTGAATATACCAATATGTCAATTATTCTCACAATTGGTGTCAACCAGTGTAATGCGCGTACACACACCCCCCCCCCATTTATGAAGTGTAAACTTGTGGTTCAACAATATCTTAATAATGACGAGCAATAAACATAATAGTTCCTTCAAAATATATCTACTAAATGTTTACCAGTATTAACATAGCTTAAGACTCAGTGATATGCTAACATGAGGAAATCTGCAGATGCTGGAAATTCAAGCAACACACACAAAATGCTGGTGGAACGCAGCAGGCCAGGCAGCATCTATAGGGAGAAGCACTGTCGACGTTTCGGGCCGAGACCCTTCGTCAGGACTAACTGAAAGGAAAGATAGTAAGAGATTTGAAAGTAGGAGGGGGAGGGGAAAATGCAAAATGATAGGAGAAGACCGGAAGGGGTGGGATGAAGATGAGAGACAGACAGGTGATTGGCAAAAGGGATACAGAGCTAGAGAAGGGAAAGGATCATGGGATGGGAGGCATAGGGAGAAAGAAAGGGGGAGGGGAGCACCAGAGGGAGATGGAGAACAGGCAGAGTGATGGGCAGAGAGAGAGAAAAGAAAACTAAATATATCAGGGATGAGGTAAGAAGGGGAGGGGCATTAACGGAAGTTAGAGAAGTCAATGTTCATGCCATCAAATTGGAGGCTACCCAGCCAGTATATAAGGTGTTGTTTCTCCTACCTGAGTGTGGCTTCATCTTGACAGTAGAGGAGGCCATGGATAGACATATCAGAATGGGAATGGGACGTGGAATTAAAACATGTGGCCACTGGGATATCCTGCTTTCTCTGGCAGACAGAGCGTAGGTGTTCAACAAAACGGTCTCCCAGTCTGCGTCGGGTCTCACCAATATATAAAAGGCCACACCGGGAGCACTGGACGAAGTATACCACACCAACCGACTCACAGGTGAAGTGTGTTATCAGTGATATTGCTGTTTCAAGGACAAATAAATGTGCTTCCAGTTGAATCCCAATTAACCCACACAGGAAATGATATAAAAAAAAACAGCTTACATACAGAAAGTGATGCTTATACAAAACAAACTTCAGCTCTAGAGACCAGTACGCTCCCCACCTGGTATCCCCAGGATGTCAGATTTAACTATTGAAACTATAATTCATACGACCATTTCATTAAGTCTTTGGTGAAAGAAGAATAGTATCAGAGACTGGTCTTGAGAACAGTCTTGCTATTCAACCAATGGTCTTCAACCATTATAAGCACTGGTGACATACTTGCTCATAGTAATGTCCAATGAGCAGAGAAGTGACATGGTACTAACCTGAAATTACGATTGGGTGCGTGTTACTGCACTTCTGAAGTGAATTTTGCCTTACCCACGATGAATCCAACTTTGCTATATCCAGCAGTGTCTGTGACCTTCAGGTACGCAACAGCAGCGATAGCGTTAGTTGACGGAGCATAGAAGATGCAGACCTCTTTCTCTTGAATTGTAGTTAGTGGAATTGTTGTGTAGGTTCCTGAAATCTTCAAACCTTTAGGATGCTGAAGGAAAGAACAGCACTGGTGCCACTGCTGCTGTTTCTCTTTAGGGAGTGGGGCATCCCATCTGCAAGTGTCCGAGGTCAACTCTCTTAACATGAAGTGTGCCTTGATGCTGACTGGAGCATCAAGTCCAAGATGGTCAATAGCTTGCCACAACTTTTAAAGGGCCTTTTGGTATCAGTAACCTGGAACGTAAGGTGTCAGTGATAAGGTCCAAGGTCAAGATTCTGTAGAACTTTGGCCGTATCTTCAGATGGGAAACGTTGCTTGGCCTCAGCACTGTTGGAAGCCATTTTATGCAGTCTGAGATTAGAGTGCGTAAACATGTCTTGCATTGCTTTCAGTACACTGACTGCTTCTTCTGCACCGGAAAATGATTTAAGAGCATTATGCACATAGAAATGCTTTTATATGTAACTCCGTGCTTCAGTCCCAAATTCCTTCTCATCCCTCAATAGCTGTCCTCAAAAGGCCATAGATTGCCATAGCTTACCAAATACATGAACTGTCATACGGTTCTCCAGAAACTCGAGAACACTGTATATGATTGGACTCCTGGAATGGGAACATAACAAAAAAAACCTCCTGTTTCTTCGTGTAAGTCAAGTATTTTCATGACTTTTTCTTCTTCAACCCAAAGCTTACTGTAGTTGGACAGAGTGCTTACCTTAACCGCAGTCTGTTTATCCAATAGGAAGCAATTCTACTCCAGTCTCTCCCTGTGGTGATAAATATGTTGAGTAGTTCAGCGAGTCAGTCACATGGTTTACGGCCTTGATCCCGTCCACTGCGTCACGTGTTTGTGGAGGAAGGCCTGTCAGTTTGCAGATGCATTTTGTGATTATTTCAACAACATGTGTTTATATTGTGTCTAATTTAGAAAGTAGAAAAAAGGCCCTTGGAAATCTCACCAAACAGAATCTGACAAAAGGAGACTTTGGGACAGATGACCAAAATAAATAAAGAAATTAATTTTAGGATAAGTGATTCATTATATTTCCTTTCTACAAAGAACATTGCTCCCTGCCCCAGTGTTAACTGAAATATTAAAGGTTTCATAACACGACAGAATTAAATGTATCTGTGAAGCTTCTAATCATTTGAGGGAAGGCAAGTAATCTTACACTTCCCTTAATGTTACAATATATTGTAACATCAAAGTGATCTACAAAGGGCAGTTTTGGTGCATTTCTTATTAAAATGCTCAACACTTTGGCTGTAAGTCACACTAATGATTTTGCTATATATTTTTTAAATTACTGCTGTTTACTTTATATGCAGCTGAACTTCAGTGCCATAGAACTGTGAAAATACTGATGTACCCCAAGTTAACAATATTTTGAGTAGCTGTATGATTTCAGTTCATAAGGAAGTGTCCATAGCTCAGCCTTTCAAAAGAAGATTTTTTAAAAAAGTTTTGGATGTGAGTGTCCTGTGTAATCTAGAACCAGATCAGGATTTTAACTTCTATTTTGTCATTCACTGTATCTGAACAGTTATCCTGTTACCTCTGTGATGGTTGCATAACCTTGCCTTCTGCTATGTTTGTTACAGGTGTTCAGTGACATGTCTGTGGGAGAAGGAGAAATGGTCTGTGTGGAGTTGGTCGCTAGCGATAAACACAACTCATTTCAAGGTGTGATCTTCCAGGGGTCAATCAGATATGAAGCTCTGAAAAAGGTGTATGATAACCGGGTGAGAGAGCTCTTTTTTAACCTGGTGTGCTAGCTCTGAGCTAGCTTGTAATCTTGCAGGATTGTGTGTGAGTTTAGGTTTTACAAGTGTGGGGTGGGGTAAAGAGTTGTTATTGAGGAATAGGACTGACTACATTGATCTACAAAAAATTAGCATTGGCTCTATCTATGACCTGAATGTAGGAACTGTATAACTGTGTGTACGGAAATGCAAGTACCTCTAAGTGCCAGTGCCTCTCTGTTTCACCCACCTGTACTTGGTACCATAACCCTATTAAAATGTAAAATGTTGTTTTAGTATGTGCTTAATCTCTCTCTGGTTTTGTGCGTCTCCACATTGGTAACAATGCCCTCTTCCCCCACATGCTTTTACCAGCTGCCTCTGAGAATTTGCTCTATCAATAATGTACTAAAGTGAGTTGTTTGGCTCAGAAAGAGGGTGAACAAAAATGAGAGAGAGAGCTGACTTCTTGTTTAATGACAAACCAGTGTTGCCTGCTGGTGGACCTGGTGCTTTTTGGCAATCCAACGAGAAGCTTGTTGCCAAGTTAATGTTACAGCAACTCCAATGTTGTTGTTTTTGCTCAGGGATTTTCAGAAAATTGCAGTTCAGTAATGAGACATTTACATACTTAAGCTTTTACCACATACTTTTGATTTAAATACTAATATAATTTCATGATCTCTTTTGTTAGGTATTATTTAAATTTTTAGTCACCATCTTGTGTATTTTTTGTTTGTTCCTGCCTATGTTTCTTTGATTTTTACTATTACCCTCTGTGCAAGAAGTGAATACCTTTATTTTTGAATACCAATCTGTAGTGCTGTGTCGATAAATGTGAAAGCTTCTAATATCTCTATGGGTTATTTGAACCCCCAGCCTCCTTTTGACTGCAACTCATTGAAGGATCAAGGCACAGGATTGGCGAGGTGGGATGGGGTGGTGAGAGTTAGTAGCAACTTTAAGTTTTAAATGCCTGACAACTGCAGGAAGCAGGGGGAGGAAAAACAAAGTTCTTCTGTAATGTTGCACTGTTTGAAAAATACAAGACCTTAATTTCATCATAGCAGGAGTGTAGCAAAGCAATAGATCATGACACTATAACTCTGGATATATCAAGCAATTTGCCTACCATTTCCAGAGCAGAGATGGCAATCTTTTAGGTAGAAAAGGACACATGGAAAGAGAGACTGAAGATGACTGAAAACATTTTATTTGGATGAGCTTTCCTTCCATTCTGTCCTAAGTGTCTTGGAACCACAGTCAGACCTGATTCTAGAATACTGTGTCTGTTTGATCACTGAAGCTCAGGGTAAGGATGTGTTTCCTGAATAACCCCAGAGTTTAAAGTTTCACTTGAGAACAGTATATATAAACAGTCCTTACTTTTGACAGTAATCTAATCAAGATATTTTTAAAGGTTTTCATTGCCAACTTAAAGGTAGCCCCAAAGACCCTTAAAGAGGCTCAGCATTTCACTGGCTACTGTGAATGTGTGTTGCAAGTTAACAAATGTAAAACACGACAATCAGCAAGAATGGACAGTGGTGGATGATGACTAGAGACCACCTTTTATGTGGGAAAGAGTGTGAGGGGAACACATCTGTAAGATAATCAGTTAACTGCACACCAAATAAATGGAAGCACGATTGGCATAACTCTGAATAAGTGTGCATTTTGATAATAAACTTGCTTTGAACTTTGAAAACACTGAAAATGCACAGCAGAATTATCTCTATCAGATCAATAATTTTCTTCCAGAAGTGGGCTGACTTCAGGGATTAAACACTGGACTTTGGCGCTCTGTAGTAGGGCCTAGTTTACTAATGAAGAGAGAATTTGTTAAGTGCATGGAATTCTTTCTTTAAAGGAGGAAGTAGAAAGAGAACGACTGTCCTTTGGGTAGACTGCAGCACTCAGAACAGCTCTGCTAATGTGAGATGAGCAAATCATCTCCCTGATGTACTTTGTGCACAGTCTTGTTGCTAACACTGTTGCTTTATATTTAAACGTGTGTAAACTAGCAATTACACCATTTATCTCTTTGAATAATTTTAATTAGATTAGAGAAAAACATTTTTTCTTGTTCAGCTATTAGTAAATGCTGTTCACACTGCTTTGAAGGCATCCAGTAGGGACTGACACAATGTTTCTTGTGTTCTGTCTTTCTCTGCCCCGTCTGAGCTCTGAGAATCTCGGTCAGGTTCAGATAGACTTCCACTCTTGAAAAGACTTCTCTTTCATTTTCTCAGCCACCACACCAGCTTCTTCAATAGTGCAATCCTCTGCTTTGACTCATCAATTGCATGAGGTCAGTCGTAGTCCTAAAATTGGATACTCTGTGTCTGTTGCCTTGACTCAACACATCTCTGCCAAAGCACTAGTGCAGTTCCACAAATGATCTCCGTTTCCAGACCAGAGAGGGGCAAATGAGTTCTGGTTCTTGGGTGCAGCCTCGTCACCTAGTAGATGATGTCGAGAAGACTTTGGATGAACCATGCTGCAGGGGAACCTGCAGTGACCGATTGTTTCGGGGCACACTGGAGAAGTCGCAGATCTGCTGAATCTGAGAGGGGTCTAGAGAATGCTGACTAAAGCAGTAATGTGTGGGTTGTGTTCTTTCTTTCAGGTAAGTGTGGCTGCTAAGATGGCTCAGAAGATGTCGTTTGGGTTTTATAAATACAACAATATGGAATTTGTCCGGATGAAAGGGCCCCAGGGAAAGGGGCACGCTGAAATGGCAGTGAGCCGTGTAGCGACTGGGGACACTTCACCCTATGGCACCGAAGAGGGCTCTGAGCCAGGGTCACCCCTGAATGAACAAGTAAGTACAGAAAGCCTTTGGAGTGGAGCAAGGCTCTCAGAGTCACCTGCTCCCCGTGACCTCTCCACAATGCCAAGGTTGGCTTAATCTTCCCAAGGGACGTTGTTTAAAACAATATAACCATATAACAATTACAGCACGGAAACAGGCCAACTCGGCCCTTCTAGTCTGTGCCGAACGCTTACTCTCACCTAGTCCCACTGACTCGCACTCAGCCCATAACCCTCCATTCCTTTCCTGTCCATATACCTATCCAATTTCACTTTAAATGACAATACCAAACCTGCCTCTACCACTTCTACTGGAAGCTCATTCCACACAGCTATTACTCTCTGAGTAAAGAAATTCCCCCTTGTGTTACCCCTAAACTTTTGCCCCCTAACTCTCAACTCATGTCCTCTTGTTTGAATCTCCCCTACTCTCAATGGAAAAAGTCTATCCACATCAACTCTGTCTATCCCCCTCATAATTTTAAATACCTCTATCAAGTTCCCCCCTCAACCTTCTATGCTCCAAAGAATAAAGACCTAACTTGTTCAACCTTTCCTTGTATCTTAGGTGCTGAAACCCAGGTGATGTTCTAGTAAATCTTCTCTGTACTCTCTCTATTTTGTTGACACCTTTCCTATAATTCGGTGACCAGAACTGTACACAATACTCCAAATTCAGCCTCACCAATACCTTGTACAATTTTAACATTACATCCCAACTCCTATAATCAATGCTCTGATTTATAAAGGCCAGCATACTGTTACGTACCCCGTAACTGGGTCACTTACCAGCAAAGATAGAGAGGTCCGTTGAGGTCTGATGGTACTATTTTTAACAGTATTTATTGATAAAAATACACAAAAATAATATCAATGCAAACATACAGATAATATATATTGTCAATACTAAATCTAAAAGCACGGGTATAATAATAATCAATAAGAAATAGCTCTATCGTTGTCTTTGGGATAATGTATTGTCCGATGGAAATATAAAAGTCACTCAAGTTCATTCAGGCTGCAGCTTTTGGTTGGAGAGAGAGAGACGGATTTTTAGAACTTGCCAGTTTTTCCTTTTTATGATGTCGATCATTCGAAATGTCGTTGGGGCTGGTTTCTCCCTTTAGCTAAAGCTGTTCTTCCGTGGTGAGGTCCACCAATTCCGAGGCAAATGGAAAAGGATGCACGTGGGCTCTCCACCGGCTGTCGCTATTACGCTGTCACGGGATTTCTAGTGTTTCTCCTGGTGCGTCTGAAGGGGTTGTTCCCCAGACCCTCTTTTATCCTTACTCACGGGGTCTCAGATGTCAATCAGGTTGGGATGATGCCATCCCTCAACCAGCCCACTATTGGTCATTCCCCTGAGGGCTTCAATGAATAGCACAGTACTCAATACACAATTCCATCTCCAAGAGACAATGGCCGTTTTCCGTGGCTTTGTATCGCTGAAGGGCCAGGACATTCCAAACCCCTTGTGGATTCTGCGTGTCTCTCTCTCATTTCCTGGGTCCCAGACCCGCATTAATAGCGATCTTGCGATTCTCAAAAAGGAGGGGGCTACTTTGCACTCTTCGGCCCCTCAGAGTTGGGGCACAGGCGTAACAATACCAAAAGTTTTCTTCACCACTCTATCCACATGAGATTCCACCTTCAGGGAACTATGCACCATTATTCCTACATCACTCTATTCTACTGCATTCCTCAATGCCCTACCATTTACCATGTATGTCCTATTTGGATTATTCCTACCAAAATGTAGCACCTCACACTTATTAGCATTAAACTCCATCTGCCATCGTTCAGCCCACTCTTCTAACTGGCCTAAATCTCCCTGCAAGCTTTGAGAACCTACTTCATTATCCACAACGCCACCTACCTTAGTATCATCTGCATACTTACTAATCCAATTTACCACCCCATCATCCAGATCGTCAATGTATATGACAAACAACATTGGACCCAGTACAGATCCCTGAGGCACACCACTAGTCACTGGCCTCCAACCTGACAAACAGTTATCCACCATTGGTTACTGTTCACCATTTGGTAATAAAGAACCACAACTAACCTGCAGTTTGGAAGAAAGCCACAGGTACAGACCCCTGGCTGTCCCTAACTTTTGTTCTGACTCCTTGCTGCACAGAAATTGGGACTGCACTGGAGATGGATCACTAGTGCATCCTCACCACCACTGGACTCTGAGCAGAGGGGCCGGATACACTTGGCGTCTGACCCTCTCAGCTTTGTACAAGCTATGGTTGGCACACGTGGCACAAACAGGGTCGCCAACCCGGATGGAAAGAGTAAAGTTGTTTATTTCTCTTGGTTCTAATTGCAGAAAAGGTGAAAGATTATTAAATATGTTTTTTAAATATTTATTTAGTCATTCCAATAATTTTAAGAAACGTTTAATGACCAGAGACATTCCGAAACACTTGAAAGGCCTTTTGCAGCACAAGATGTCAAAGGCCCATTAGCTGTCCTAGGGTGGAGGTGGGGTCTGCCACCTGAGACTCACTCACCACTCATAGAATATTCCACCTCCCAGTAGGGAGGCCTAGAGTTCAGATGGCATGTGCAGCAATGGGAATTTAAGTTCAGATGTCAGCTGTGGACCAAGTCAAGCACAGTCAGACCCAAATCGAACCCTATTTTTAGGCACCTGACAGCCCTTTAGAAGACCTCCATGCAGTTGATCATGGCAATGTGATGCAAAAGTATGTTTAAATTCAATCCTCCTTATCTACATTGTTGTTAAAATGATGAAGCGTGAAGATCAGATGGTTTCTTTAATCAGTTTTATGCCGAGGTTGGGGTTTGGGTAGGGGGGAAGTGCAAATTCAAAAACCAACCCTTGTGTGGCTTGTGGTGTTGTTAGCATTCTGATTTGTGGTCTCGGTCAGAGAGGTGATGTTGAATGGTCCGAGGACAATGTCCAAAAGAAGCACCAGACTCAAATAAGGATTATCCTCCAATGTTCTTAAGTTCTTGAAATGAATTATCAAATATTTGTGGAACAGGATAAGATAATTTATGCTTTTTCATTCCTGCCCCACTAGAACTATTTAATATAGGATAGGATAGGTATATGGACAGGAAAGGAATGGAGGGTTATGGGCTGAGTGCAGGTCGGTGGGACTAGGTGAGAGTAAGCGTTCAGAATGGACTAGAAGGGCCAAGATGGCCTGTCTCCGTGCTGTAATTGTTATATGGTTTTTATATACCTATCCATTACTTCCCCTATTCACACAGTAGTCTGAACAAAATGTATTCACCAGATTTGGTTTAGAAATGGATCCCTGTGTTTCAATTACATCACTTTGTGTGAATAAGCAAAATGGATAAACTATGTATCTGTGATTTTGACTGATGTACACTGTAAGCGTTGTTCTGTCATTATTGTTTCCAGGACAACAGTTGGGATGCTACAGTTCACTTTATCTCCAGGAAAGTGATTAGTCAATTGAAATTCCCGCTCCAGCATGTAATTTGGTTACCTGTTGAGGTTCTGTCACTTACTTCCCCAAGCTCACAGTTACGGATCACAAATCTAGATCCACTTTGGGTCAGGCAAACTGATGCGGATTTGGTTGTACTAACTAGCATATGTAAGGGAGGAATAGAGATGTGGGAGAGATCTTGGGAGAATGATGGACCTTTTAAAATAAATCATAAAAGAATTGCAAATGCTTTCCTAAGGGCACCGCCTTTTATTTCCACCAGAAAATGTTCTCTTAAAAATTAATATTAATAGTTTACAAAGAAGTTCAATGATCGTCTTCCCCATGCTTGTGACATTATCTAACTTACAAGATTGCAATTTCTCATCACCAGGGGGATGCTTCTCCTTCCTGCAGTGCATTTTGGGTAGGTGGACTGCACCCACTAGTCTGTGTTGTGTTTGCTGTGTGTTGTGCCTTTTTTTAAAGCAAACTGAAACTCTAAACCAGGGGTTCTCAACCAGGGGCCCACAGACCCTTAATGGTATTGGTCCATGGCATGAGAAAAGGTTGGCAACCCCTGTTCTAAAGCCTGCCTGATGATTGGGACTGGGTCATTCATGTAACCTTGTGGCAAGATCCAGTGTTGCATGCATAGATGCTTGTGATGGTAACATCATTCACAGAAGTGTAAAATCTACTAGTTATGTTTGAACCTTGATTTGCAACCAGTAAATACCATTCTGTTATATTCATTTGGGACAGGGCTTCCCAACCTGAGGTCCATGGACCCCTGGGCAAATGGTAGGGGTCCAATGGCATAAAAAAGGTTAGGAACCCTTGACCTTAGGAGGTATCTGCATCATGTCTACCTGCCCCTGACAAACTTACTGTCTGTATGCCATTGCTGGTTAGGAGGTACCTGCATGTCTACCTGCCCCTGACAAACTTACTGTCTGTACACCATTGCTGATTTTCTTTCTCTGCCACAATGGTCAATGCTGTTTAGCTTCTGGTGTTATTAGTACAACATTTCAATCAGTACAAAGCCAGTGAATGAAATAACAGGGATTCTCAAATATAAACAGGCTTTGTTTTAATGAACCAAGAGGTAAGACTTTTGATTTTATTCCTTGTAAATTCACTCTGTCTGAGAGTAAACTCTGTCAGTCAGCGCAACGTCAGCAAGAAGACTCGCATCAAGCTCTTTTAAATTTGAACACCTCTCATCCATTTTAATCATAGAATGGTTATAACTCTATTCAAATTATCCAATTGATCATTTTCCTGATAAATTTCAGGCCTTAGTGACTACTGTATTTTTGTTCAAAAAGATAATCATATCAATTTTTTTTTGTTTTTTCCCAGTTGCCTCTAGTTCATCCTCTAACCTTGATGCTTTCACCAATGGAAGTTTTTTTCTCTATCTGCTCTGTGTATACCCTTTAAGATTTGAAATACCATTATTAGAACTTAAATCAATCTCTTCTGTTCCAAGATTAACCCCAGGTTCTTCAGAGTACTCATATAACTAAAGTTGCTTATCATTGGAATCTCTTCTGCATCCTTTCACATTTTTCCTGGAGTTGGTACCCTGGACTGCAATGGCCAAACCACTCTAACTCTTCTTGTTTCTCTGCCTCTGACTAAATTGTTGGAACCTATATACTCTGTTAACCACTTTCTCACTCTGCCCTGCCTCTTTTAATTAACCACATGCATGTACCTGAGATACTTCTGTTCTTGAGCTCCTTTTAGAACTCAATATCTTTGAGTTGATATTTCTTCTTCCTATTCTTCCTACCAAAATGGAATACTTCACATTTCAGCATTAAATTTTATCTTCCACCTACCCATCGATTCCAGTAGGGTGCCTGAATCCCTTATAAACTACTACTAGCATCCAACAGTTCTCTACATCAGAGTTTTGTGTCAAATGTATTTGGAAATTAACCCTGTCTCTCATGCCCAATTCATTCAGAATATATTGGGGAAAGCAGTGGTCCCAGTGCCGGGCCCTGAAGAACCGCACTACACATTTCCTTCCAGTTAGAAAAACAACCTTTACCTAATACTCCAGATTTTCTGTTACATAACTAATTTTCTATGTATGTCGATACAGCTGCTCTTATTCCATGGCCTTCACCCTTGATGACAAGGTGACTTATGTGGCACCAATTCAAGTGCCTTTTGGAATCCATGTAATCACATTAACTACAACTCACCCATCAACCCTGTCTGCTACTTCATCAGGCTAGCTGGACACAACTTGCCTTTAACTGATCCATGCTGGTTTCCTCATTTCTATATCTATAATCTGTCGTCGGTCTATATCTGTCCAAATTCTTACCCTCCTTGTGGTTCTGAGAGCTTTCTCCACACTATACTGTGAGAATCATGCATAGCCTTCTGGGAAGCTTGGAATCAAACTCGGGCTTCATTTGATCAAACAAAACATTTAAATTTGATGAAATGTTTTTATATTCAGTGTTATGTTGAAGTCTCGCAATTTGGTTAATCAGTTATTGTAGCTGCTTGATTCCCTGGGAGAGTAATTCATTTGGCTCTTATTATTTGTGTGGATTAATAAACATTTTATGGATTCATAATAAATTGTTCAGTGCCAATTATTATGGGGTAATGGCAGGCTTTATGATCTTGACAGTGATTCTTTAGGCCCTATGTTAAGGTCTGTCAAACAAATTTCCTGTAGCTCTTTTCACGTACAATTTGACATGGAAAATGGGCATTCATCCTGTTAGCTGAATCAGAATTTAATATGCTTTATTTCAACTTGATCTGTGCAAAGCAAAGCTGCTGATAATGGGGACAGGATGTTTAAGGTGTTTCCATCTTTCCTCTCCCGCCTTGTTTTCCCCTCCTTTGCTTAATCTTCCATCCCTGAAGTACCAAGATTTGTAAATGGCGTTATTTGTGCTGCAAGACAGGAGTTATGTGCTGCATTGTAATGAACTCTGCCTTGTGACTCTGTGATTAAGACTGCAGCATAACTGAGCTGTCTGCAGAGATCTGACTAGAACCTCTGTCAGTTAATTAAAGAGTTAGCCTGGCTCTGGTCCGTTTGCAGTTGGCATAGGACAAAGGCAGCAGGTGCTTGGGTTTGTCGATTTGAGTAAGGCCAGGATAGTTCCTTTAATGATTTCCTCTGATTTCTGTCAAATCCATTGTACGGATTGCGTGGTGCAACCCCAAAGCTGAAGACAGTTTTATATTTGTCAGATCTCAGCTGAGCTGAGATAAGCTGTCTTCCACAGACTGATCCGTGCAATGAATATTAACTCTCAAACTGCTCAGGGCTTTGTTTACTGATCACTGATTGATTTAATTAGCAAATTTATTTTATTTGTAAGGAGAATATGCTTCTGATTTAATAGATAGCAGCTCGTAGGAGTGGGTGTAGGCAACCAAACTGCCTTAACTGTAGTTCGGCAGGGATTTTTGTGGTATATCAGATTAGTGTGATGTTACTCACCAATTTTGGGCCGAGTGGAATGGAATGAGAGGGAATACGAGTGTTTTTCCGCTGCTCTTGTTAACCAATCTGACTATGAAGGCATTGGGAATGCAGATTTTGAAAAGCTCTTTTCTTTAACTGAAGATCCCAGTAAATAGCCCACTGGTCTTTCTTTCAGTTCCTGAAGTAGTCACACTCTTTGCTGACCTGGGATGTGAGGTCAGCTTTGTCTGCAGAGTGCAGATGGGCTCCTGCCACTGATTGGGAACTCACTCTGGGAGGGAGGAGAGGAAAAGACTACGAGAATTAGGAGTCCACTATGGGCGAGGGAAGATTGATGAGGCCAAACTCAGTTTGGAGGATCAACGCCTCATATTCCAGCTGTAGCTTCCAAACTAATGGCATGAACATCGATTTATTTAACTTCTGGTAACCTCTCACCCTCCCCCCTTCTCTCTTTCTCCATTCCCCATTCTGGCTCCTCTCCTACACCTTCTCCTCATCTTCTGGTACCCCTCCTTCTTCTCTTTATCCCATGGTCCACAGACTTTTCCTATTAAATTCTTCCTCCTCCTTCACCTATCACCTACTGGTTTCTTAGTTCACCCACCGTCTCCCTCATCTGGTCTCATTTATCACCTACCAGCTTGTACTCCTCCCCCTCCATTCTTTATTCTGGACTCTGCCCCCTTCCATTCCAGTCCTGATGACGAGTCTCAGCCCAAAGCATGGACTGTTTACTCCCCTCCATTGATGCTGCCGGACTTGCCGAGTTCCTCCAGCATTTAGTGTCTGTTGCTCTATGATTCAAATGTCTCTGGCAGTTTTTTTCCTTTTGAGCGCCAGCCCTGTAATCTATACTTTGACAGCTTCAGGCAGGTCTACAGCTGATGCCTCACTCTGGAGAGTCTAAGGACCACACCATCAACCTGAGGGTGCTTTCAAAACTCAGTGGGTGAGAGGATGACCCTGAAGGCAAAGCAATGCCATATGCTGCAAAGCTGCTGGCCACGAATGAGCTGGACATTTCAGTGAATGGAGCCAGCTGATGAATGAAAGCAACATGCGGGTAAATGACTTCCAGTGCTCAGGGAAATCCTGCAAAGACAAGACTGATTATTGTTCTTGGGAACCTTGCCCGGGTGAAACACAAATGCTTTTTACAAGACATGTCACCGCTCCCAATACTGAACACGTTGAGGAGGATGGCCTTTAGAGTGGCTGTTCACCTTTTGGTTACAATACCAGTGGGCTGTGTGTCAGATTGGCGGCTTCCTCGAGGAAAGCCTGCTCCAGAAGGTACTTCTCCTGTCTGGCTGGAGGCCAGGGTACCAAGACCAGTTGCAGGAGTGTGAGAACAGTGGGCAGTGCCAATTGCCTTCTGTGATGCCTAGGAAATGTACTCTCCAATTCCCCTGACACTTGCAGATGTACAGTGCTGTGGAAAAGTCTTAGGCACATAGATATAGCTCGGGTGCCTAAGACTTTTTCACAGTAGTGTACGTGTCAATGTTGAGCGGAGAGTGAGTTTGTAAATCTGGCAGGAGCAGAAGGTGTTGGGAATGGCGAGGGAAGAGTGACAGGGGTGAGGGGTGGCACAGATGCTGACTCACATAGCCCTGAAATACCAGGCAAGGTCCTTTGATTCCAAGCAATTGGCTTATTGGTCATTACAGAATGTCTGTCTAATGCTTCCCACTTCCTCCCCTCTCCCTTCCCCTTTTCCCAACCATGAATCCCCTCCTGTTGGTCCCTTCCCATTTTTAGTCTACAATGGGGACCCATATCAGAATCAGCTTTATCATCACTCATATTTGTCGTGAAATGCAAGACTCCCAGAAGGTTAATTTACAGGTTGAGTCTGTGCTAAAGAAGAAAAATGCAGTGTTGGCATTTATTTCAAGGGGAATAGAATATAAAAGCAAGGAGATAATCCTGAGCCTTTATAAGACACTAGTCAGGACACATTGGACTGTTGTCAACAGTTTTGGCCCCCATATCTCAGAAAAGATGTGTTGTCATTGGAGAGGGTCCAGAGGAGGTTCACAAGGATGATTCTGGAAATAAAGGGGTTAACACATGAGGTGTGTTTGGCAGCTTTGGGTCTGTACTAACTGGAATTTAGAAGAATGTGGGGGGGGTGGTTGAACCTACTGAATGTTGAAAGGACTAGATAGGGTAGATGTGGAGAGGGTGTTTCCTATGGTAGGGGTATCCAGAACTAGAGGGCACAGCCTCAAACTGAGGGGAGACTTTTAGAACAATGGTAAAGAGGAATTTTTTTAGCCAGAGAGTCGTGAATCTCTGGAATGCTCTGCCACAGACTGCGGTGGAGGCCAAGTCCGTGCATATATTTAAGGCAAAAGTTGATCATTCCCTGATCTGTCAGGGCATAAAAAGATATGGCGAGAAAGCAGGTATATGGGATTGAGTGGGATCCAGGATCAGCCATGATGGAATGGCAGAGAAACTCGACGGGCAGAATGGCTGAACTCTGTTCCTTTGTCTTATGGTCTTATCAGCGCAATACATAAAATTACAGTACTGTGCAAAAGTCTCTGGCACCCTAGCTACTGTGTGTGTATATATGCCTAAGACTTGTGTACAGTACTGTATGTATGTTCCTTAAAGGAATTATGTAGTGGCCTATTAAAAATTCAGGGGAAAGAGAAGGTGGGGTAAGGGCTTGGGGTGCTTATGATTCAGCAGTGCAAGCAATGTTAGGCAGCAATTCTAATTTTAGATATGACCTGATTTACTGTTGTTTTTTACTTTTGTTTTGACAGCTTTGCTTTGTTTAATGCTTAATTGTCCAGTGTTATTGAGAGACAAGGAGGAAAAATTTGGAACCCAGTCTTACCCCTGTCATTGGACTGCACTGTAAACATTAAAAAACCTGTTTATTATGTTCAAACACGAGAAAATTTGCAGATGCTGGGGATTCAAAGCAACACCCACAAAATGCTGAAGGAACTCAGCAAGTCAGCAGCGACGATGGAAACGAGTAACCAGTCGGGCGGAGACCCTTCTTCGGGACTGAGAAGGGGGGAGATGCCTGAATAAAAGTTGGGGAGGAGGGAGGCTAGCTAGAAGCTGAGAAGTGAAGCCATGTGAGTGGGAAAGGTCAAGGACTGGAGAAGAAAGAATCTGATAGGAGAGGAGAGTGGACAATGGGAGAAAGGGAAGGAGAAGGGACCCAGTTGGAAGTAACTGGCAGGTGAGAAGTGAAAGGTCAGAATTGGAAATAGAGGGGGGGGGAGGAGAAATCAATATTCATACCAGCAGTTTGGAGGGTACCCAGCTGGAATATAAGGTGTCGATCCTTCACCCTGAGGGTGGCCTCAGCTTGGTACAAGAGGAGGCCATGGATCAACACGTCAGATTGGGAATAGGAATTAGCCTGTTTGGCCGCTGGGAGGTCCTGCTTGTGGTGGATATTGCAGAGGTGCTCATTGAAACAGTCCCCATTTTACAGTGTGTCTCAGCAATGTTAAGGGGGCTGAATCAGGTGCACCAGACACAGTAGATGCTGTTTATATTGTAAATACTTGCTGGTATTTATGTATATACTGCTTTTATGCATATTTACTCCATAAGCTTTTATTCCAAGTTTAACCTCTAACTTTATTTTTATGGAATTCTTCATCTTTCATAATTGTTGAATGACGTTTTTGTTGCAATCACATCAACACATTCTTAACACATGTAAATGTATAAGGAGAATAATGTTGAATTTTGATATTTGTTTCATCATTGTCTCAGTGACTGCATAATTCACAATGAGACCTGTTGCGCAGCTCTCTCTGTGTATCTCTGAAATGTTCCTGCATCAACTGTATATCCATCTTCACACGAAAGGGTGCAACAGCTCCATTTCAACCAATCCCGTTAACAAGGCAAGCACACTTTCAGCAACCCTCTGCATAAGTGTGACTACTTTACACTAGTCACACTTCCTCCAGAGGCCACTTTATGAAGAATACCATTTGGGACAGCTTCGTTTCAACCAATCATTTAACAAGGCAAACCCAACAGAGTAAATAGTGATCTGTTGGCTCTCTGTTTCACTGGAAATCATCCATCGCTCATTGTACAATTTCCTGTTTCTATATGCCTGTTATCAGGGCTATATGGGGGAGAAATCAAATTGTTTTGGGTTTACTTTCAGGTGACTTCCTTCAGCACACCTCCAACCCCCGAACGCAACAACAGACCATCCTTTTTCTCACCTTCGTTACGCAGAAAAACACCTAAAAATAGAATGGCAGAGATGAAGAAATCTCATTCAGCCAACGACAGTGAGGAGTTCTTCAGACATGGCTCAGACAACGGAGATTCAGCAGGTGTGTCTTGTACTTTCTGTGTAGTTTCTAAGGAGTTACTTGTACCTGCTGTAGACAATGAATTGAATTGATCTTCAGTTGTAACCTGCTGTGTGTTTTTCTGTGCCAATCGATGTTCAACTGATGACTATCCACATGTTTCCAATGGTTAGCTAGGCAAGTTCCTTTCCGTTACTCTGGCAGGCTGTTGAGACAAGATTTCAACCAGCAGCAAAATATGAGAGTAAACTTGCAACACACACGTTTCCTAAGCAGAGGTTTTGTTTTGTCTTGTAGCATCATAAGCAAACAACCATTCCAAGGAGGGTAAAGTTCATTATTTTAATCTAATTGCTACTCTGAGAAAGAAACTGAAAATGCTGCTTTCCCAATCCACTTTAATTTTTCTTAATTGGAGAATGAAATGACAGGAATTAAGAGTTAAATTCAGTAAGTTTACCAAGGGGAGCAACCTGAAATTCTGTTGATTGGTAATCAGCTTAACTATCATTTCCTTGCCGATTTAAACAATTTAGACTGCTGTTTTCTGCTGGAGAATTACTGTATTAACTGACTGTGGGGTTGTCTGTTTCAAAATGATATTGTGTGTGTGTCCACAGCATGTAGTTACTGTCTGCAGCACTGGGGGCTATTCTGGCCATTTAGGTCGTGCCAGCTCTCAACAGAATAATGTCATGGGTGCATTTCCCCCTTCTTATTTTATAGTAGCTTGTAATTTGTTCTCTTTCATTTCCAATTCCTTTGACTTCTTATCTGCACTAAGGGATGATTTTACAAGAGCCAATTAACCTACCAGCACATCTTTTGAATCTGAAAGGAACCCCAAGCACCTGGTTAAAAAAAACTGGCACGGTCACAGGGACTCTTAGGGATTGTTGGGACATCTTTCAGGAATTCCAGTATGGAATTAGTACAGGCTACAACTAGACTTCGATCTAGGCTGTGGAAAGCTGCCAGAGTATGCATCCCATTGCCTTCAGAGAGCTCTCTTAGTCCAGTGGGAAAATAAATCTGTTTTGGATGTCTGCATTTCCAGCGAAGGTGTTTGAATAGGTAGAAGTGCTCACGTTAGTTGAGATGTGCTCTCATTGTAAGTATTTTAGGGGGCCACATGCCTACACCTGGAACATTGAAGCGTACAGCCGTCGTGGCCATTGACACTGTATTTAATCACTGACTGTTATCTTTGAGCTTAAAAAGTATAAAATCTGACTGTACTTTTAAGTTCGGAGAGTGTCACCTGACATTTTCATGTCTGCATGTGGCTCATTCAGAATGATGTCTGGTACACCGGGGAGGTCGAGATTTAACCTGGCCCCCTGGATCTGAAAAACAGCAACTACATCACCGTTCTCCCCCTGGGCATGGAAAAACAGTTTGTTTAAAAACTAACCGGTCACTTTGTATCATGGCAACCATTTTCTCCCTCTGCATCTGCCTCCCTGACCCTGAGATACGGTTAGCGCACACTTTTGCCATGGGCCCTGAGATATAAGTTCTAAAACACGTGTAGGAATAGAATTAAGGTCAGAGTAGAAACACTTACATTCCTAAGCAATGGATCTAGGCCATTGATTTGCATCCATAAGGGCCACTAGAATATTTAGATTTAGTATATTACGTAAATCAGGGATAAAAGATGGTCACCATTAGTCTTACTGTAAAGCTGTTAAATTGTTGCATAACACTGACTGGTTCACCTGGCCTTTAGAGAGGGAAACTGGCCACTCTGGACCACCTGGGACTCCAATCCACAGATGTTGTTGACTGTAATTTACTTTTGAAATAATGCAACAGCTAGATACTTCCGGGACCAGTGGGAGAGTGGACAATGGATGCTGACTTTACTAGTGAGGTCCATGTCTAGGTAAGGAAATAAAAGAAACATGGAAGTATAGGACACAAGCCATTCTGCAGGTCAGGACCAGTCCAGAAGAAGGGTCCCGGCCTGACATGTTGACTACCTGTTCCTCTCCATAGATGCTGTCTGACCTGCTGAGTTCCTCCAGCGTTTTGTGTGTGCTGCTCTAGAATACAGTATAGGAATTGGTTGTTCAGTTTGATCCTGCTCCACCATTCAATGTGATCGTGTCTGATCATCTAAATTCAGTACCTTGTGGGAGGACAAAGCAAGAACATCTCTTGATTTCTTTAAAATTACATCCAAATCGTCAAAGGAATTTGATGGAGTTGCATATTATAATCTGTTCATGTTGGGGCAGGTCATCCCTGCGCATGATGTCACTTGTGGAGTAAGATTAGGGAAGTGCCTGGAGTTGTTTGGATAACAGGAGGGAGACCCGCAGCTGGGGTAGTCAGCTCCATCTGTTGCAACAATTTCCCATCATGCTTTCACGGAAACTCGGGATCTTTTATCAACTGGAACGCCATTACCTTTGAATTATACACAGGTGAGTAACCAAGATCTGTTGGTGTGGGATTTTCTGTCCTTGTATACTACATTGGAATTAAAAGCAGCAACTTAGCTTTGTGTTGAGTGAAATGCCTGCTTCTGACTGATTAATATGATAATTTGGGAAACAGCAAACCAGGAAATTAGAGCACAAGTGAGAGAGACAAACACAAGGGACTGCAGATGCTGGAACCTGGTGCAACAACAAAGATTGTAGGAACTCAGCCGGTCAGGCAGCATCTATGGAGGGAAACAGCCAGTTGATATTTTGAGATTGAGACACTTCAAAACATCAGGACTGGAAATAGAAGGGAGACAGGCCAGCATAAAGGTAGTGGGGGGAGGGCTGGAGTAAGAGTTAGAAGATACAGGCAAGCGGGTGATAGGCAGGTGGGGAGCTGGGAGAGTGGAAATGATGCAAGAAGTTGGCAGCTGATAAGTGGAAGCTGATGAAGATAGAGTGAGATAGGAGAGGATCGGACCATGGAGTAAATGGAAGGAGGTGGGGAGAAGAGCTGGTAGGCCTGTGTGGGTGATGGGCAGATTGAGAGAGCAAAGGAGGGGAAAGAGAGGATGTAATGGGGGCTGGTGGGATAAGAAAAATAGGGAGGGGGAACAGAGGAAAGTGGAAAACCATAAATTGGGGAAGTTGGCATTCATTCTGTCGGGTTGGAGCCTCCCAAGGCAGAATCTGAGGTGCTGTTCCTCTGATCAGTGTCTAGCCTCAAGGCGGCAGTATAGGAGGAAAGTGGAATTAAAATTGATGGCCACCCGGAGATACTGGACAGAGTGAAGTTGCTCAACAAACATGATCCTCCAACCTGCATTGTGTCTTACCGATGTAGAGGAGGCTGCGTCAGGAACACCAGATACAATCGGTAACACTGATGGATTCACTTGTGAAGGACTGCCTCATCTAGAAGGAGTACTTAGGGCCCTGAAGGGTGGTGAGGTGGAGATAAAGGGGCCGGTTACAGGGATAGGTGCCTGGAAAAGGTTCAGTGAGATGGACAAACAGACAAGGGAGTTTGGAGAGAGCTGTCCCTGTAGAGAAAGGAGAGGGGAAGATATGCCTGTTGGTGAGATCCCATTGGTAATGTTGGAATTTGTGGAAAGTGATATGATGAATGCATGGGCTGATGGGTTGGTAGGTGAGGACTAGGGTAACTCTAAACCTGTTAAGTCTTGAGAATGGAGGAATAGGGCAAGGATAGATGTGCAAGAAATGGAAGAGGTGCTTGTGAGGGCTCCATCAATAGCAGAGGGGAGGGAGACACTGTTTTCTGAAATAGGAGGACATCTCTGATGTTCTGAGGTGGAAAGCCTCATCACTAGATCAGAAGCAATGTTGGTTTGCAGACTCTTGTACTAGCTGTGCCTTTTACTGTCTGACTCCATCCACAGGTGCTGAATTGGCCTTAATGAGGCCATACACACAAAAAAATAGTATGTTGACCATGAATTCTCAAAGCTCCTTGGAGCTGTCTGTCCAACTGTGCCCAGAGGATCACTGGCAATGGCTTCTTTTCCCATTATCAGTTCATCTAGGAATTCTCCAAGGATCCATGCTTTGTCCCTTCTGTTTCCTCGTCTAAAGATTGCCCCTTGAAGGGGTCACCCAAAGGGGTTAATTTGCTTCCATATAAATGCTTGCACCACCTAGTTCAACGAACAGGTCATTGAAGGAATTATTGATGTTCTGTCTCACATCCTGAAATATCCCCCCCAGATACTGTTTGACTCACCAAGTTCCACCAGCAGATAGTTTGTTGCTCCAGATTACAGCATCTGTGGTTTTGTATCTCCATCTGACACCTAGTTCAACTTCTCTTGCATTTCTGTTGAACTCTCCTCCAGCTCTGTTGGGTTGATTGGTTTTTCTGGCATTTATAGGATCGCCCCCCCCCCCCCCCCCCCCGCAAGCTGAGCATTAGGAAATAGAGAGTTACTGCTGTCAACCCTAGCCTCAGACATAATCTCAAAACCAATTCCCTTTGTTGCCACTGTCTTGAGGTGAAGCAGGCTCTACAACCATTTGAGCCCTGTCCGACTAGTACTGAGATTACAGGTTGGACAGTTAATATCCTCTCCATCACGGAGACTGCTACTTGTGGAATGTGTCTCTGCTCTAATGCTTCGGCCATCTGCCACTGACACCTTTGTTCACGTCTCTGCCACCATTTTAATTAATCAGGTGCTTCTTTGGCTGAAATCCCTTTACTGGTTCTTCCTCCATCCTCCATATAAACGAATAGATGACCGCGTACAACTCTGTAAAGTTGGTATCCTGTTCTGCACTGATAAAGACAGGCCAGTAGAAGTTTCAAGTTATAGTTAGGGAAAAAGAAGATCTAAAATGCAGGAAAAGCAAAGGGATGGAATGAATGAACAGAATGTTTATGCTAAGGAAGGAATAAATGACAAAAGGCATGAAAGGGAAAGGCAAGAGAGGAAGATGAGCAATTTTAATTGTTTGCTTCCGATACGTGGCCATTGTCATATTATTTGTATAGTGTAACAACTACTGTACGGGTATTACAAGTCTTACTCATTGTTTGATCATTGTTCGCCTCGTGTCTCGTTCGTTTGCTGCTTGTGTTGTGAGCGAGAGGAACATGTACAGATTTTTTGTCAATATTCCCTAAACATTACAGTGTAACAACTACTTACATAGCATTTACATTGTATTAGGTATTATAAGTAATCTAGAGATGATTTAAACTATACAGCAGGATGTACGTAGGTTATATGCAAATACTACGCCATTTTATATAAGGGACTCGAGCATCCATGTTTTTTGGTATCCGTGGGAGGTCCCGGAACCAATCTCTCATGGATAAGGAGGGTAAATGTATTGGTAAATCTCCCTTCACATTGCAGCTCAGTATTTACAGCATTGTTTCTATTAGCACTTTCAGTATATTGTGAGTTTAGGACATACTGTGTTATTATGCTTGCCTAAACATTTCTACACTGCCCTACTTTTGCTTCCAGAATTAGATTTTAAGTCCCTAATTTAATATTCCTGCCCTAGTATTCGAATCCATTTCTCTGCAACCCCCCAACTCTGTTTCTTCTTCAAGCTCCATATACATGCTTTTCTGTCTCCCACTTCCACAGACTATTGCTGATTCCTGCACTTGCAGGTTTTGAAATTTCTTCCCTCCGTCTGTCTGTCTCTCTTCTACAAACCCTTTTAAAATGAGCTTTGGACCCCTCTGTATCACTCCTCTTTTGGCTTGCTTCTTGCTGATGTATTTATGGAGGAGGGCTCTTTACCAATAACTTATAATGATGCAGTATCTCCAGCATTGGTAATGTTGGTTGCCAAGGTAAGCAATCCAAGGCACCTTCAATCCATTGCAAAGCAATGATTAAAAGTTAATGATTTTTAAAAACCCACTCCTTAAACTGCTAGTTGAAGATTCAGGTACAACCTCGTTATCAGCTTTCTGATCCTAACTTACTGGCCCAGCAGAGTAATTCACTACATACGGGTACTGAAAACTGTAGTTCCAGTTACCGTTTGAGTAGTGTACGTACGTTGCCGAGTTTCATCATTCCACTGTTTCCTCCAACCACCCCTGCCCCGGCTGTTTTGAAATGATGATTGATACAATATGTCTACATTTTAAAAGCACTATCCCTTACCTGATCTTTTTTTTTTGCAGACATGCATGGTGTATCCAACCTACGATCTCGCTCTTTGTCAGGGACTGGAAGATCCTTGGTTGGGTCCTGGCTAAAGCTGAATAGAACAGAAGAAAATTTTCTACTCTATGCACACCTCACCTATGTCACATTACCAATGCATCGCATTACGACAGGTAAATTCCATCATCAGTTTCACTGCTAACAAAGAGAAAATCTGCAGATGCTGGAAATCCAAGCAACAGACACAAAATGCTGGAGGAACTCAGCGAGTCAGGCAGCATCTATGGAGAAAAGTGCAGTCGATGTTTCGGGAAGGGTTTCGGCCTGAAACGTCGACTGTACTGCCTGGCCTGCTGAGTTCCTCCAGCATTTTGTGTGTGTTGCTCAGATTCATTTCTGTTTGGTAGACATCCAAAAACAATATCAGAGCAAAAGGAAATGTATTGCTCGTTCGTTATTAATGGACAGTTGATCAAGAGACACCAAGGGAGAAAAATGGAGAGTAACACTGTATTTGACTTTCCAAATAAAGGAAAATATTTTAATGTGATTACTAAATTAACACATAGCTACCCATTTGCCCTGTGAAAGGCAGCGTTTCTTATTTCCTTTTAAAGATTTTTCCTCTTAAAGATGGCGCTGGCAAGACACGGAAACACTTTACAGACAGCAAACAAAACCACTAACTACTCTATTAATAACATTATTTTCTGGATTACAATCACTGCAACCTGCAGCCTGTAATTTCCTTTTGGGAGCTGTGCTTTTGAACTGTCTGTACGAACTGGCGTTTTCGTGGTGTCATGAAGGATTCTGTGAAATGCACTCTTGAGAACGCAGGTACAGCCACGGTGGCCTTTGCTGCAGTGGACTTGGGGCCAGTTTGAAGCACAGGGCTTGGGCCTGGGCCTGGAAGCAAGAAATAAACTGATGCTTGGCCATTGCTGGAGCAGACCTGAGGCCAGATCAAAGCGGCGGGGCCCGGGCCCACAAGTGTAAAATGAGCCAATGTTTGGCCAATTAAAAATATCAAGGTGTCAAGGCCGAGGGTGAAGGATGAAGTGATATTCAACTGACTGCTCCATGAGGCCTACTGTGGTGAACTACATTTACCTGTCTGGACATGCGCCCCCCCCCCCCCCCCGCTGACTGCTCCTGTGGCTCCTCCCACAGACCCCTGTATAAAGGCGATTGGAGGCACTGCTCCTCCCTCAGTCTCCAGGATGTTGTGTGGTGGGCTCTGGCTGCTGACAGTGCTGGCTGTGCTTTCTTCCAGCTAATAAAAGCCTATCTCGACTCACGTCTCCGAGAGTTATTGATGGTGCATCACCTACTCCCTTCAGCGCTGAACTGTCTGTGTGGCTGTGCCCTGTATCCATCAGGCTCCTGGACTCCCCTCAGCGCTGAACTGTCTGTGTGGCTGTGCCCTGTATCCATCAGGCTCCTGGACTCCCCTCAGCACTGAACTGCCTGTGTGGCTGTGGACTAACTTTTGGAGACTCTGCAGTTCACGTTCTCTATGTTATTTGTTTACTATTTTATTGTTTGCATGACTTGTTCTTGTTTTCTCACTCATTGGGTGTTTGACGGTGTTTGTTGTGTGGGACTTTTTAATGGGCACTATTGTGTTTTTGTTTCATGGCTGCCTGTAAGAAGACTAATCTCAAGGTTGTATATAGTATACATACTTGCTAATAAATGAGGTTGGAACTTTGAACTTTAAAGACCAAGGCGCCAAGAATGGGTGTGCAATTGATTCATGGATTTGAGCTAGGAACTATTGCGAGTTTGGTGCATCAGAGAGAAGAATGCAGAATGAAATACTTTTCACTGGTCTTAAAAGTGATGCCATCTGTTAAATTAATCTAATTCAAATTCTGTTAGATTCAATCTGGCAAGTTCACTTATTTAATTTACCTCTTAGTAAACCTTTCCTTGAAGGCACAGATGTCTGGAAGTATGTGAGGTTCTTTAAATATCAAATTATTCCAGTTTGATTTATTAAGTCATCCCTTTTGATTTTCTTTTCAATTGTAAATGGATTATTACATAGCTACAACATAACGGTTCATAAATAATTCATTATTAATTAATGAATCTTGGTAAATCAGATTTCTTTTCTTATAAAACATTCAGTTTTGCCCAGACTGGAGTTGTTGATTCTGCAACAGGAAATACACCAGACAGCATCTGTGAGCAGATGGATCAAAGATTTGGGAAGGACCTCATGAAATATCAATCCTTCTGTTTACCTTGCAGTTGTCGAGTAATCTGTAGGGTATTCTAGGCAGATTCATTTCCCGCTTTTCCATATGTTTACTGCTGTTTTGAGTTTCTAAACATGTTTTCCAGCCACTAACATCTACCAGGCTACTGTGCAGAAGAATGGGAGGCAGAGTTTGCCCAGTGGTGAAGTGCTTGTGAATGAATTTCTGCAGAATTCCCTCCCTCCTATCACATCCAATCAATACAAAAATAATGTGTAAATTAATAATTAAAGAAAGAAATGTCTTGTACTGATCTCAGATTACTTAAATGTGACAAAAGAATTTTACTTTAGTAACCTTGATGATACTATTCAGAACACGTGGGAAAACGTGCCTACTTATAAAATCTTCCACATTCATCAAAAGGAGCAGTTGGAGTCTCTGCTAACATGACCACCATAAGAAGCTATAAGGTGAAGCCTCTGAACATGGCCACCGTAAGATGTTATAAAGTGCCGTGAGATAACACCTCCTGATACTACAGCAATTCCTTGGCACATTCAGAAGTGTTAGACTAAACGTTGTGCTCAATGTTCTAAAAATAGGTCTTGAAGGCTTCACTCTGTCGCACAAGTACCAGTACTCCCACTGAAATCTGGAATCCTCTAAACACAACTCTCTTTATTTTCACCTTCAGAGTAGAATGGTTAGAGTTGTACAGAAATGGGACCCTTGGGCACCACATCCGCGCTGACCTTTTTGCTAATCCATATTAATCCAGTTTTTTTAAATTTCAGTTTTGCTAGGAAACAGCAACATCCTGTTGTGCCATCAGATTCTCAGGTCACAGTAATTCCATAATCTTTTTCCAAACCTATTATCTAAAGTGAATTACAGCAAATTAACTGAATTAAAACAGGATTATTCTTAAAAAGCCAGTAATTATAAATGCTCATTAAGTGCTCTGGAGTAATTCCATGTACAAACCCATGTTTCTCTCTATCAGATATTTTGATTCCAAATAAAGAGAAAATTGGAATTGGGATCATTGTTCCTGAGCCCCAGCGCTCATTTGAACCTTAGTGTTAAGATTTAATCTTGACCTTTCAAATTACATTCATGGTCTCTCTATTTCTCTCTCGTAGATATTTTAGAAGTCCGTCAGAAACCAATCCTGATGACATAGCAGAGAGAAGGCACTGCCTTACAAACTCGCAGCTAAGTGCCTAAATGCAACTGGATTCTTGACGACGCTACCACCTAGTGTTGGGATGGAAGGGAAGTTTATTAGAATACCAGCCAATCAAAGTGCCTCCTTCACCTGCCCACAGGACGTTGCCAGTGTTCATTTAGTAATCACACTGCGTTTGTTTTCTGATCAGAGTCCAGTCAGGAGCTGCTGCTTAATTAATAAACAACACAGAATGCTTCGTGAATAGTCTCCGAAGGCAACTGCTTTGTGCCCAAGAACACCAGGAAAGGAGAACAAAGACAGAGGGAATTAACTGCTGAAATTTATATTAAAGAAAAAGAACATTACATTAAATTTTAAAGGAACTGTGTTCAATAGGTAGAGGACAATTTTCTTCCCATACTCTATCGTTTGTCAAATCACCATTTGAATAGTGTGATTATACCAGTAACGTTGTAACACTTGATTTTTTTTTACAAATGGGGCAGAGGTAACAAAAGACATGGAACCACTGTGACCATGCAGTGTTATTAATTTTTGTGGAGTCTATGAATCAACGGGGTTTGTTAAGGAAGAGGGAAAAGTGGCTGCCCTTATTTTAAAAGAAAAGGCAGCTTTGTTGATCTTGTCAAAGGCAATCATATTCAAAGGGAAACACATGCTTGGAAAATCTAGGCTGTTGCTCATGAACCCCAGGGAGTTGGACTGTTGGTTGTTAATTGGACCCTTACATTTGGGTATGAACTTGTTTTGTGGACATTGTATATATTAAAGTCATTGCAAAATCCCTTTTCTAGGAATATTTCTACATGCAAGGGTAAAGATTTGTGTCTGTTACTAATTCGTAACTGTTTAAGTTAGGATTTTGCTGGCACTTTCTCAAACGTGACATGACCTAAATTCGGTCTTGAGGTGTCCCTGTGTGGGAGCTCAGCATAGCTTGCCCTGGTAGCAATCCTTGAGTGCATCTGGAGAATGATTAAGTAATTATCCATTGAAACCCTCAGTACAAACTGGCCCAAAACAAAAGTGAGTTTTAGTGAGGGGAAAAGGGAATCTTGCAGCTGATGCCATTTTACATACAGTACATATTTGGGGATTAAAGATTTTAACAATTTCTTTAAGTTGTCCATTGCTTGATGCAGCCAAAGTGGAATAAGGAAGCTGCAGCTATTTAATGAATCACTCACTGGATCCCTCTGTACCAGGCCTTAATGTAGAGCTTCACCATTTTTACCATCCAGGAAGGTTTTGCTCTGACCTCTTCCTCTTCTTTATGGAAGACAAGTCATTTCTATTTGTTGATAAATTTAAAATGCTTGTATAGCACCTTTCTTCAGTTTCTACATTCTGCTGCTTGCATTACAGAACAACAACTTCATGGTGATTTTCTTGAGATGTTTAATTGAAAAGTGCAATAGCATTACTAACTGTAGCTTCCATGTCATAAAACTTCCCAGTCATTAGAGGAACATAAATTAAGTTTTGTTCACAAATGGATATTAACTTTTGGCTTTCATTTTTGATGCCTCCTAAATGCAGACCCTGAAATTGAATAGGTGTGCATTCATGAAGTAGAAGGAGAATGAACACTGTGGCTAACACTGAATCTGTTCCATTATGACCTTCTGATAGAAAACTTTGCACGAAGGCAAGCTCTACAAGTGTGTGAGAAGTAAAGTTTTGTAACAGAGTACTCCATGTACATATAAATAAGATCATATGTTGCCCTTTCCCAAAACGGCTAATTGAATTGCTGATATTGATGTGTTTCTCTTTTAAAAAGAGTATTTGTTGTAATATTTTCATTTATTAGCTTAAAAATTTATTCTTTTCTGCTACTAGGCACTGCAGTAACAGTGACTGGACATCTGCCACTTGTGTATTTTTTAAGTGGTGACAGGATTAGAATAATATGGAAGGAACTAAAGCTTCAAATACTTGCTTTCCTTCGGGGGAGGGAAGAGTGAGGGGAGCTACCATTATGAGATGGCTGAATGCCAAATTCATTGGTTCATTGTCGTTGTTGAGAGAGCTCAGTGGAAGTAATTTTTTTTAAATTTTGGACAAAAATGGTACGCTAAATAGATATAGCACTGAACAGGAATCCGAACCCACGAAGTGCAACTAAAGCTTATTTTATTGAATGTTCTGGTGGTCAGCGATTCATTCACTGCTGTGAATCTGGTGCTCAGAAACCGTAGTTTTTCTGCTTCACCTTGGACAGTGATAAAGCGAACTTGCTGTCCATTGTTGCGTTCAGATGTTCCTGCATGCTTTGTTGAATGAGTCACTAAAAGGTTTTGTAGCATAGCCCTGTATTGGGGTTGTTACGCTGACAAAACCAGCCACTTTCCCCCCAATATTGCTTGTTTTTACAACATTAGGTTGTACCAGGAACAGTCTTCCAACCATATCCTCAGCTTGCTTCAGAGTGCTGCTGTGTGTCATGGTTACAGTTGAAAGCTCACAGTAGGGAACAGAGGTGAAAGGACAGATGTGATTAATTCAGAAGATGTTCAACAAACGTCATATTCTGAATAAGGAAATATGGCCAGTAAAAAATATCTGTGGCTGAAACAACTTTGGATTGTTGACACAATGCCTAAGTACGACTGTATTAAAAATATAAAGACTAGCATATTTTTTAAAGTCTTCCAAAACAATTGGTCCACCATTTCAGCATCTTACTGTTTTGCACAATGCAAAAGTTTCAGTAACTGAAGCACGCAACCACTAATAAGAGTGCTCCAACTATTTGCTTGGAAAACCTTCATATTCTCTACAATGCTCCTATCTCCCCTTCCATATTTAATAGTTGTCATTAAAGATTAATTCTCAGAAAAATCCATTTTTCCCCAAAGGGGGCTGACATTTCTAGTTTAGTAGGAGTTTTCTGAAAGGCACTACCAACCAACGTCAACACAAGTTATCTGTGTGATTTCTATTTGGGTTTGTGCCATCTTATTTTGCTCCTTTGTATTTACCTCAACGCTCTCAAACCAAATTGACTTTTTAAAAGAGCTGTTTTCAATTGTTCACTGACAGTTCTCCTTTAATAAATAAGTTCCTATAAGTGAGCTCTTGCAGGAAATTGACAGGCTGTCTCATTGCACAAGATTAATATTCAGTACTTTGTCAAATGCTGAAATGATTCAGAGTGAAAGCTAGAAGGCAGGAAGGAGATTCATGGGTTCTTTCAAAAAGGAATTTGTTTTGCAAGTTAAGGCGAAGTTCATTCTGATACGTGGGTATTTATTCCTTCTGATGGAGTAAAAATGCTGATTCATTTAATCTGGCTTGTTTTGAAACAGTTGTTCAGTTTCTTATATCTATTTGTATAGATGATTTGGGCAATGGCATAGGTCAAGATCAAAACCATCCATGTGTCTTCCAAGAGATTAATGCTACCTACTCCTTGATGCTCTAGCTAGGCAGTGTGTATCAAAATATTTATCTTTGCATCCTTATCATTTAAGCTTTGAGTGAAGGCCTAGATGTACAAAATGTAACACTGCTTCTCGGGACAGGGGACTAACGTATAGATTCTGGCCTTGGCATGGCTTCTTTTTACCCAAAAACTGGAGTCCATCAATAACACATTGAGTTTTGAATTATTTTAAATGCAATTCTGTTGAAGTTCTATTAATATTTGAAGATGGCTAAACATTAATCATGAATATTAATTAACATATTTGATGAAATACCCTTGTAAACCCAAAATTTAAGTATTATGGCAATATAATCGGCTCAAGTTACTCCTAAACAATGCGATGGAAAACCTACACATTTTTTTTCACTCTTGATAGCTCCTCCAATTCTTATTGTTTAGGAGTAGGTCTATGACCGGAGGATGTCTTAGTGGTTTGACAAACTTTTGGAAGAATGGACTCTGTCTTTTTTTTTTGCATGACTCGAGAGTGATTGTATCATAAAAATGACTGAACCAGTCAAACCATTTGTTAGAATGTTCCTCTTCAGAGAATTCTGAAAAAAATGTGGATGCTACTATTCTTTCAGATTAAACTATAGGCTCAACTACAACTTAGTGTGGATTGATCATCCAATGATGCACTAAATTATTTCATATACTCTGATTTTTCTCATAACATAGAACTTTGGGCATTTGGAGCAAAATAGCATTTTAATACCTCACTGTTTCAAAAGCTAGTTTCTACTGTTCAATGCGAGTAATACAAAGTCATGTCTGTTTTATTAGCTACCCACGTGGTAACATTATCTGCTAATATTTAAACTCCAATGTGCCAATTAGAGCAGGAAGCTGCAACATTTCCGGTCTGTTTCTGGCAGTGATCACAAGACCACTTGGCACAGTCTGTAGACAGATACGATCTATGTCTAAGCACAGTGAAAAGTTATGTGAGATTTTTGAGCTGCTGAACAAAGTCCTTTTGGAAAAGAATTCGTACCTTCACCTTAACTCCACTCCCTATCCCACAGAGGAACCAGTAATTTTCAAATTTTCAGTCTACTTTTCTCCATGTTTCTACTGATTGGATCTTTCATTGAAGGAGAATTTAGTCTATTGAAATATAGTCTCTCCTGGGTTTGTTATTTTTATAACTTCCTATGAATTGTAAAAAGTCATGAAATTGTATCAGATTTCTCCAACAGCTGCTGGGATAGCGATGTGTAAACCTGTACACTTACCTGTAGCATCTTTTTGCAGGTGCAGATTTCTAGTGTCTGATGTGAAATAATTCCAGGAATTCCCCATTGTAAAACCACCTACTTGTTTTGTACTTGCTACAGAACCTACATTCTTTCAGCAACACTGTTGTTCTAATATTGTTCTAGCCTGCATGATTGTTCCAGATTTTTATTCTTTATCAGAAGTAGTTTGACAAGTTTCTTTATTTAGATAAAGAATGTGCCTGATGGTCTGCCTTCTCCCTTGATCTCATTTACCATGCTCAGGATGATACCAAAGTACAATGTATCAAAAGAGATCAAGAGCCTGGACCATATCCACACAGTTGGAGTATGCCTCTGCCAGCTTTATAAAATAAAGAATCCTTTTAATACAAAACTTAATTGTCAATGAATATAGTTGTAACCCTGTCCTACAGGCAGTGAATCAAGTGAAACACTGCCCTAACTTGGACTTCCGAACAGATCACCCCCACTTCTCAACAAGTAAACACTTCTTCTGTACTACCACAACTAAAATGGTAGATACTTCTAAATGTATTTGATCTCCCCCTTCTCATCCCTTCGCTCCTCTTTAATAATGTGATTGGTTGGGGGGGGGGAGGGGGTTCCTATGCCTAGGAACAGTTTCCAGGATGGATTTACTGGCTTCTACGCCAAGGCAAACCAAAGCAGGAAAAATGTACACAAAATATTTTGCCGATCCTTTACTTGAGGGATTTTGTCCACAAAGGTGTAGCTTCCTTATTTAATTCCAATCCTGGGAATTAAGATTTCAAAGAAATAACCCAGTGGGAAGTGAGGCAGTGCTTAAATGCTTTGATGGTAAACTTATGTTTTTTTTTGCAATTTGAGCTGCCAGATATAACATCACTGAACTTGCTTCATTGAAGATGGGAGTTCAAGATTATGATAGAATGTGAACAATTTTTCTAACCTAGCTTCTGTATGATTCAGCTCAAATATTGGTGAGCAATGCCTTTGTTCTGATTGACATTTAGTAGGGGATAACCGTATTACGGAAAATGCTGCTGTACTTTGGGCTGCAATCTGCATTAGAATCTGTGACATTTTACTGTGGCGGAACACAGCTGATTCCAACACCAAAATATTTTGTCAAACTGACAATGGTCTAGTCCAGCCTCAGTTATTCGGTTTTGTCTTTGCTTTAAAACCTCCTTTAAATAATTTAAAATTTATCTGAAATATGTATTTTCCCTTTAGATAGATCAACAGAAATATCTGATTTGAGGTGCTGTACTTGGGACTGATACTACCCTCGATACACAGCAAAGAATATGTATGTCCGAGTGAATGATTGAGGCATTTTAATGGCCAGGCTGAGCACGGTATTATTGTGGTTCATTCTCTCATGGGAGCCTCAAATCCCATGTATCTTTCACTTTGATTCTTATGTATGCATAATTTACAGCTCACCAATCTTTTGTCTCCTAGTTTTTCTAATGCTTTTTTATAATTCATAAGAAAAAAAAAGTTATTTAAACTTCCTTCCAGCCCTCCTAATTGTCTTTATAATTCACTTTCTCCTTGTGTTTTGTTGTGTGAAATGAAATGGACTTGAGGCACAGCTGTGCTGCTGTTAAACCTAAATAATGTTGAGGCCAAAAGCATTGTTTAACACAGTCCAATTATAGGTGTCAAGTTGTGAAAAAAGTAGGCTTCAGTCTTGTATGAAAATATACTATTAAAGTTCCTGATGCTTCAAAATAATTTAATAAACAGTCAATAAATCTATTACAAGTCTGTTGTATGATTTCAATGAAACAGTAAAAATAAAGCATTTCATTCAAAGAGTGCATTTTAAGAATACACAAGGTACAACAGCCCAGCTGACCTCCCCTTCTGTGCTTCCTTGTACCTCAGATTGACAAGGCTCTGCTGAATAACTATTAAAGGACAATATCAGCTGAATCGTAAATTTTAAGCTGGTTCTTCAATTAGAATGCACAAAACCTCTAAGAAACTTCTATTGAATTATTTGTTCCAATTTAATTTGGGGGGGGGGGGTTGTTTACCAAGGTTTATTGTTACTCAAAACCATTCAACTAAAGCTTTTAAGCTCCAATGTGAGGTGTCTAGGAGGCAAAATACAAAAATACAAGGAATGAAGGTGGTTATTCAGCACCAATAGACCAAGCTCCTGTTAAACATAAGTAGACAACCTTATTATAATGTATTCGTGTGTATTTTGACCCTTGTGGGTTTCTGTCAAGTTGTATGTTATATACGGAACGTAATGTGAGAGGGCATTCTGGGTAGACGACTTACAAACAAAATAAACAGCTGCACGCTTGTTCCTCACCTCTCCATCTCTCGTGTGCGCGTTATTCACGACCACCCAGCTTTCCAGGACCACAAACCTAACAATTGGCAGCGAGATGACGAATCCTCACATGATACTAACCGTTCTGTTTCCTTCAGCAAGAGAAGTCCGCGTGCAACGCCGGCGGTGCACCGCTGTGTAATGTGCATGGGTGAAAAGACGATGGCCGCAGGAAGCGCGGTGAAGAAAGAATCCGAGAGGAGAGAACGGGAGCAGGATGGTTAAATAAAACAAATAGGAAAGGGAGAGAGATGGATAAGACTAGTTAACATTTCTGGAACATGATCATGATCTGGAAAATGGCAACAATGTTTGGAAGTATGGGGCCATATGATGAAATAACAAAGCAACAGAGTTTAAATACTGAATATATTGCACAGGCAAATCAAATTTCAGATGATATTCATGTTCCAACTTTTCAGACTGATTGGTGCAAAAAATGTTAAATTTATTACGCAGTCTAGAGCAACCTGCTAAGCCTGGCGCTAACCTTTATAAAGACATAAAGTCTTACAGGACCACTATTCACCTGAACCTCTGATTAATGCTGAGAGCTTTAGACTTCATAGAAAGAATCAAAATGAGGGTGAGTCCGTTTCACAGTTTGTGGCAGTACTGAAGCAATTATCTGAACACTGATTTTTGGCAGTCGCTGAATGACATGTTACATGATAGACTTGTTTGTGGTCTGTTCAGCCAGGCAATTCAGAAACATTTGCTTACAGAAGCATTAATAGCATTACTGAAGGCAATTGAGATGAGTAATTCCATGGAGATGGCATCTGAAGAAGCACAGCTATTAAGTGCATCTTCCCATGTTCATGAAGTCTCTACTGAGTTTAATAATAAGACACCTATTGGCAAAGTTACCAAAGTGGGCATTCAGCAAAAGAATGTTGGTATAAGATTTAGAATGCCACAGCTGTGGCAAAAAGGAACATATTAAATGAACCTGTAAAATTAAAAGGACACTGTCAACCAGAAACACTGTAATACAGAAAACTGACTTTTGGAAAAACAAACAAAAAACACGTGAACAAGATGGAGCCTACTGAGGACGGACTGAGTGAATCTCACTCCGTGGTTAAAGAATCTTGGCATGTTTTATCTATTTCAGGACACAAAGACTACTATTGGCTAACTGAGTGGGTGGATGGGGCCACAGTGAGAATGCAGGTGGACACAGGTGCTACAGTATTGCTTACAAGGAGGAAATACGGCATCTCACTGCAGAAGGGACAAGGTCAACTTTGAATATTTACACTGGCAAGGTTGTCCCTGTGAAGGGACTGGCGTATGTTACAGTGGAGATTAATGAACTCCCACTGTACATTGTCAAAGGTCGTTATCCAGTGCTTCTGGGCTGCTCGTGGTCGGAGCAGCTCAAACTCAATTGGCATGAAGTGCACCTGATTAGTGGGCGCCCTGGTCTACATAATTGAGTTCAACTTGAAACTTGATAGGGAGAAAGTAAAGTCTGATGGTGGTATGAGAGAGGAGTTGGCCAAAGTAAATTGGAAGGAGATGCTGGCAGGGATGTCAGCAGAGCAGCAGTGGCATTCATTCCTGGGCAAAATGAGGAAGGTGCTGGACGTGCGTATTCCAAAAATGAAGAAATACTCAAATAGTAAAATAATACAACCATGGCTTACAAGGGAAGTCAAAGCTATTGTAAAGGCAAAAGAAAGGGCATACAAGAAAGCAAAAAATTAGTGGGGAGATAGCGGATTAGGAAGTGTTTAAAAAACCTACAGAGAGCAACTGAAAAAAATCATTAGAAGGGAAAAGATGCAATATGAAAGCCAGTTAGCAAATAATATCAAAATGGATAGTAAAAGTTTTTTCAAGTATGTTAAAAATAAAAGAAAAATGACAGTGGACATAGGACTGCTAGAAAATGAGGCAGCAGAAATAATGGGGCAAGGAGATGGCTGATGAACTAAATGAGTATTTTGCAACAGTCTTCTCTGTAGGAGACACTAGCAGTGTGCCTGATGATGTAGTGTGTGAAGGAAGAGAAGTGGGTGCAGTTACTATTACAAGAGAGAAGGTGTTCAGAAAGCTAAAAGACGTAAAGGTACATTAGTTACCCAGACCAGATGAGAAGCACCCTATGGTTTTGAAAGAGGTAGCATTGAAGATTGTGTGGCATTAGAAATGATTTTTCAAAAATCATTGGACTCTGGTATGGTGCCAGAGGACTGGAAAATTGCAAATGTCACTCCACTCTTTAAGGAAGGAGGGAGGCAGAAGAAAGGAAATTATAGACCAGTTAGCCTGACCTCAGTGGTTGGGAAGATGTTGAGTCAATTATTAAGGATGAGGTGATGGAGTACATGGTGTCACAGGACAAGATAGTACAAAGTCAGCATGGTTTCCTTCAGGGAAAATCATGCCTGAAAAATCTGTTGGAGTTCTTTGAGGAGATTACAAGTAGGATAGATAAATGGGATATAGTGGGGATATATGTTGTATATTTGGACTCTCAGAAGGCCTTTGACAAGGTGCCACACATGAGGCTGCTTACCAAGTTAAGGGCCCATGGTATTACAGGAAAGTTACTAACATGGTTAGAGCATTGGCTGATTGGTAGGAGGCAGTGAGTGGGAATAAAGGAATCCTTTTCTGGTTGACTGCCAGTGACTAGTGGTGTTCCACAGGGATCAGTGTTGGGACCAATTCTTTTTATGATGTGTAGAAATGATTTAGATGATTGAATAGATGGCTTTGTTGCCAAGTTTGCAGATGATATGAAGATTGGTGGAGGGGCAGGTAGTGTTGAGGAAACAGGTAGGATGCATAAGGACTTAGACAGATTAAGAGAATGGGCAGGAAAGTGGCAAATGAAATACAATGTTGGAAAATGCATGGTCGTGCGCTTTGGTAGTAGGAATAAACTATTTTCAAAATGGGGAGAAAATCAAAAATATGTGATGCAAAGGGACTTGGCGGTCCTTGTGCAGAATACCCTAAAGGTTAACTTGCAGGTCAAGTCGGTGGTGAGGAAGGTAAATGCCATGTTCGCATTCATTTTTAAGAGGTCTCGAATACAGGAGCAAGGATGTGATGCTGAGGCTTTATATGGCACTGGAGAGGCCTCATCTTGAGTATTGTGAACAGTTTTGTGCCGCTCATCTTAGAAAAGATGAATTGGCATTGGAGAGGGTCCAGGGGAGGATCACAAGGATGATTCCAGGAGTGAAAGGGTTATCATACGAGGAACATCTGATGGCTCTGGGTCTGTAATCACTGGAATTCAGAAGGATGAGGGGGGGATCTCATTGAAACCTTCTGAATGTTGAAAGGCCTAGACAGTAGATGTGGAAAGGATGTTTCCCATGGTGGGAGAGTCTAGGAGAAGAGGGCACAACCTCAGGATAGAGGGGTCCCCTTTCAAAACAGAGATGTGGAGAAATTTCTTTAGCCAAAGGGTGGCAAATTGTGGAACTTGTTGCCACTTGCGTCTGTGGAGGCCAGGTCATTGGGTGTATTTAAAGTGGAGATTGATAGGTTTCTGATTGAACATGGCATCAAAGGTCATAGGGAGAAGGCTGAGAACTGGGTTGGGGACAACTCAGGGCTTTACAAGGCACCAAAGGTGAAGGCATTCATGGAGGCTCCATCACCACAGAATTCAAGTCAATTAAAATCTTTCTTAGGACTACTAACATATTATGCAAAGTCTGTTCCTAACCCAGCTAGCTTGCTGAAACCACTTGATGAGTTTTTAAATAACTCAACACACTGGCAATGGACAGATTGCTGTGAAGAAGCTTTGAAAAAGCCCAAAACAGCTTTGTCACAATCTGAAGCACTCAGACACTTCAACCTCTCATTGCTCATATAATTGGCCTGCCATACATGACCCCATGATGTGGAAGCAGTCATCTCACACATCATGCCAATGGGCAAAGAGCATCCAATCACTTTCTCATCAAAGACATTAAACAAGGCAGAAAGCCACTATGCCCAGATTGAGCGGGAAGCATTTGCAATCGTCTTTAGGGTTAAGAAATTTCAACAATTCCTCTTTGGTTGACAATTGACACTGATAGATCATCACCCTTTGACGTCGAATATTGGTCCACATGTGGACATTCCTTCCCCGGCTGCTAATGGAATGCAATGTTGGGCTTTGTTACTATCTGTGTATCAGTACGATATGAAGTACTGGAGGTTGCAGCACCATTTGAATGCTGATGGGCTGTCCAGACTTTCCTTAACTGTTACAGTTCCAGAGCCATCCTGGAAAATGATCTTGTACTTCCAGGAAGTACCCACAGCTCCAATAACTATGGCGCAAGTCCAGAAGCACACAGATACTGACCCTGTTCTATCTGAAGTGGTAGACATGGTACTCATGAATGGAAAGAGGAGCCAACCATAGAATTGAAACCTTACCAGGCTCGATGGAAGGAGCTCTCAGTCCAAGTAAGATGTTTACTATCGGACCACCATGTTGTCATTCCTCCACTATTAAGAAAGCAACTGCTTGATGAACTACATGCAGGACAGTGTGGCATCGTGAGCGTGAAAGAAATCGCACACAGCTACTTCTGGTGGCCTGGACTGGATGTAACCATTAAAGAGAAGGCCAAAGCATGCCCGCATGGTCAGTGATTGAGGAATGTTCCTCAACTTGCTCCTTTGTGTCCATGGGAATGGTCTGAAGGACCGTGGCAGAGGATTCACATAGATTTTGCAAAACCTGTAGAAGGACTTAGTCGTTCTTGTTCTTAGTCACATTGGATGCATACAGCAAATGGCCTGAGATTGCCATCGTGAAGAGCATAGTATCTGAAAAATGCACTGAGGAGCCACGTTCCAGCTTTAGCTTTTTTTGAGCTTCCATAACGGCTTGTAAGTGACAATGGACCATAGTTCGTCTGAAGAGTTCAAGGCATTTATGGAAGCAAACAGTATTCAGCACATCATCCAGTCACGAATGGCCTTGCTGAATAATTCATACAAACAATGAAATAAGCCATCAAGACTTCAGTGAATCCCGCAACCAGTATCTTAGCACTTTCTTGCTAACATACTGGAACACACCTCAAATTACTACCAAAAAGGCTCCAGCCACTGCACTAATGAAAGGGCTACTTCGCAGCCAACTTGACTGCTTAGACCCTCAAACACAAAACAGATTGTACAAACTGAGCAGAAAACCCTAGCAGAGAGATAGGCAAAGTACAGTACAGAAGTTTCACAGCAGGAGAAAGAGTACCGTACTTGTCCGGAACTACATCTCTGGAACAAAGTGGATACCTGAAATGATGGTGTAATAAACTGGTCCTGTGTTGCATAGTGGAAACTAGTAACCACATCTGGAGATAGCATGTTGATCTTGTGAAAACCAACATAAACTGTCCAATCCAGGTCCAGTTGTAGAAGAGGGTCAGGATTCTAAGACAATGACTGCAGAACCTCTGTTAAGGTCAAATGACACAGCCAGTGCTCCCCCATCACCTGTCCTTTCTGAGGTGCCCCCAGCTGACAATACAGTACCCAAGCCAAGATCTATACATAGACCAAGAAATAAAATTATTTTGGCATTATTCCCAGGTCGTCGGTATTCTCACAGGAGCAGGCAGTCTCCAGACAGATTGAATTTCTAGGTTAGTGTCTAACCCTCAGCACATGGGGCAGAATAATCCCCAGGGTTATGTCTGGGAATTGAGGAAGTCTACCTCCTTTCCCTAGTTCAGAAAGAACTATTATTGTTGGTTGAATTTGATGATTATTCCATTGAATGTTAATAGTTCAGCAGCTGTTATGTGTATGGGAAGGGGAAGAAACCTTTAAAGTAAGGGGGGGGAGTGATATGTAATGTATTCATGTGTATTTTGACCCTTAAGAGTTGCTGTCAAGCTTCCCTGTGTGTTACGTACTGAGCGTAATGTGAGAGGGCATTCTGGATAGATTACTTACAAGCAAAATTAACAGCTGCACATTTGCTCATCTTGTCTCTCATGAGTGTTATTCACAGCCACCCGCCTTCCCAGTACCACAAACATAACACTCATCGTGGTGCCTATTCAACTTTATGTGGTATTGTAGTGCGCATAGTCTACTCCCAAACTAATAAAGTAAACCCATATCAATGATCATGTGCACAATTCATTTTAGATGGCTGTGCGCCACACACAACAGCACAGAAAATATAGTCTTCCGTAAAATTCATTCTCAGTCTGTAATTATCCTTTTATAATCTCCAATCTTTTTAAGTGAAGTGCTATCCCACTCTAGCAAGATTTATCAATGCAATAGCATTATCAGTTCAAAGAGGTTTTACTTCAGCGGAGTGATTAAAGCCCGGAGCACCAACAGCTGAAGGAAAAGGGAAATATTTAGAAATATTTCAAGAATGAAATGAGCCTGTGATTTGTGGCTGCAAGGATGATGAATCTGTCAGCATTTACTGTCATTAATCTGTGAAATTACTGGCAACATCTGGCATCCCCACGTACACAGTTAAACATGGAAATCCATAAGTGTGCTCCACAGGGTGTGCTGTTGGAGTCTTTGCCATGCATTCAGCACAGACTCACTAATTTGACATGACCTTAAACGTTTTGTGCTGCATTCAAGTTGTAAAGTAGTATCCAGAATATTACACCTTGTCAAATGAGAATTAACTGTGATTTTAATGACATATTAAAGCATAATTGCTACTAACAACCTCTCTAGCTCTGAAAATATTGCCTCAAGAATTATTTTAAAATGCCACGCTTTAAAAAATATTCTTTCAGTTTCATATTTTTCTGGTATTTTGTGTGCATATCCACATTTACTGTCTGGTGTAAAGTAGTACTATTCAATTAGGTGTTTATCAGAATTTTTCACACTTCTTAAAGTGTGGTCACTACTGTAAAATATCTTCCTTTGGCTGAGAAGTTTAGGTTGACCCGAGTTTTTGAAAGCTGCTAGAGTTATACTTTTGCTCCCATTTTTTATGAGTCATTGCATGGAGGTTAGGAGCGAGGTGCATTAGTGAGAAAATTGGCATGTGAGGATTCCTCTAACAACTGGAAAATATCTATTAGGACAAAGTACTAAAGGATTACTGGTAATTACAATATCATGGAAGCTATTTCCTTTAACTGCAGAATAGAGTGTGTTTATTTCCAATCTGGGGAAGAGGGTAGAAATCAATTCAAATAATTGCATAAATGGTTGAAGAAAAAAAGTGTATAACATCCCTTTCAGATAAGACAACTGAAATTTAAGGAGCTACTTAGAAGGTTTAGGAGCATAATTACATTTTTTACACCTACCTATAAAATTTTACACTTGATGAAAGGTAAATTTGTTGAAAAATAGTATATAAAATGTGAGCATCACAATAACACAAACTGACTATGCCAAAGGGAGCATTTATTATTTCCAAAAGGTATGCCTGGGACTTATGCAGAACCAGAGTAAATTCAGGACCAACTGAGTGACAGATGGTGTTGCATCTTTCACCATGAACTGTCACTGAATGCCATGCAGAGCCCACGCTTATTAAGATCGCCTCTCCAGTCTTGCACACATTCAGATCGTTCACGAGCTCACCCATCCCAATCATTTCGGAGGCTATTCTTGGGATGGGAATGAGAACAAGGGTAAGTTTGTAATTATTTTGCTTTAATTTCAATTAACTTTAATTACTATAAACATTAAAAATAATGTTTATTGCAATTAATTTAATTGCATCATATGAATTAGGAGCAGGCATAGGCCATTAAGCCCTTGGAGCTTTTTCTGGACTCACAAAAATCAAAAGTCATACAACACAGAAATGGGCCAATCACATAATCTAGATTTATTAAATTAGCATAAGGAATGGTCTAACCAGTGTCTCATAAAGTTATAACATAACATCCCAACTCTTATATTCTATATACTTTGAGTAATGAAGGCATGCATTCCATATGCCTTCTTTACCACCGTGTTGCCACTTTAAGGGAACAATAGGCTTGAAACCCCATGTGCCTCTCAAACATGAGAAAATCTGAGCAACACACACACAAAATACTGGAAGAACTCAGTAGGCCAGGCAGCATTTATGGAAAAGAGTAAACAATCAATGTTTCAGGCCAAGACCATTCATCAGGACTGATGTCCACAACTGCCTCTGTTCATTAATATTCCTTGGTAGTCTACCAGTTAACTGTATGTCCTGACATTTATATGACTTCCAAAAGTGCACTACCCTATACCTGCCAAAGCTCCACCTAACTTTCCATCTGATCTACAACCTTCCCCATTGTTCACAAACCTACTACTCATAACACCTACATTCACATCCAAATCTTTAATATTTATCACAGACACATCCCAGCACTGACTGCTGTGGCACAGACTTCCAATCAGTAAACCATGCTTCCACCAATATCCTCTGCCTCCGACCATGCCTCCAATTAACCAGTTTCCCTGGAGCTCATCCACTGGATCAACCTACCACGTAGGACCATGTCAAATACCTTACTGAACATCTACCATCCTGTCTTCATCAGTCACCTTGGTTACCTCTTCAAAACACTCCATCAAAATAATGAGGCAAGATGTTCCCCTGCACAATATCACATTGATCGTTCCCTGTTCAGCCACCAACTTTCCAAATGTACATACATCCTATCCTTTAGAAGAAAGGCCCACTGGCCTGTAGTTACCTGGCTTAGACTGCTTCTATCAGTCAATGATCAATGCTAATCTATAATCTGAATTTTGAATTCAGCTATACAGTGGTAACCTCCTACACCCTATGTGTTTGTAACACAACCAAGTCTACCTTGCGCGTTGAAGCATTAACATTCAATGCAAAAAACACCAATTCTTCCATACGCCATTGATACCCTACAACCAATTCTGATATGAACAGTGAAAGGAACATGAGAAATTGTTGTATGTTCCAATATGTCCAGATGGAAGACAGAGTGCTGATCCTCAAGCTGACATTGAGCCTCACTAGAACAATCAGGAGGTCCCTGATAAGGACAGGATAAGTGAGTTGCAAAATAAAATTGACAGACAACTGGAAGCTCAGAGACACCTCACCGCTGAACACAAGTGCTCTGCAAGGTGGTTATCCAATCCGCTGTAGAGCCTACATTATGAGCTCCCTAAGTGGAAGTGACTACATGTGGCATACAAGAAAACTGGTGTCACTGTTGCACGAGGATCCTTAATATGTTGCTGTAAGATCTAAAGTAAAACATAATTGGAGGTTGATTTTACCACCAATCTCAGATTCATCGACAGAAATGAAGATTATCACCAAAGACATTCTAGTTTTTCGTTTTGTTTTCAATATTAAAGGGAAGGTAAAACATAACTGAAGTTTAATCTTCCCTTGATGAGTCTGTGGCTCCCCTTTGCAATTCCTCACAAAATCCTAGACATGGTCATAAAGCCATTCAAGGCTTCTTTTCCACTTAATAAATTATCTATAATCTAAACTTCAGTATCCCATTGAACCCTTGCACCTTTTGATTCTCTTTGTGCCTCGATTATACTTTGTATCTGAACATTCATCATCCCAAGATAGAGAATTCCCAAAATATACTACCCTTGTTCCAGCTCGAGAAGACAACATTTCAACATTCCTTTGTTTTGTACATTTCAATGAAAAGTCACCTCTTATTCTTCTAAACTCTAGTGTGTGTAGGTCAACTTTAAAAACAGAAAATGTTGTAAAGGGCCTTGGAGCTGAAACATTACCTCTGTTCCTTTTTCAATGAATGCTGCCTGATGAGTGATTTCAAAATGTAATTTCCTATTTCCAGCACCTACAGTTTTATTTGATTTTCAAAGGCCAAACCTAAGCTCCCTTCTGATGAAAGTCAAGCAGTGGAAGAAATCTGACATTTCACAGGCTTAAAATTATTTCTCCTTTTGCTTTTCCACTGCAACAATCCAAGACAGAAACCAGCAATTTGGAATTCCTTGCATTTGAATGGAAAGTGAGGTCCCATCTTCTCCTGGACCATAGATCAGGGTGATGTGCAGACATCCGGTAACCGGTCAGCTGTACCATTTCATCTTGCAATTAATGGTCAAGTATCAAGTTACAGGATTGTAAACATAGCAAAATATCCTGTGATCCACCTTCCTGATAAGGCAGTGTTTAGTTCCTCTCCAAGAGTGTCTGTTCTAATTAGAATTAATATAATTATCATGGAGCAGAATCATTTTCCAGCTGCTTATTCTGAACCATAATTAAAACCTGAGATAGTAAGTTCTGTTATGATTGAATTACTAGGAAACAAATCTTGCAAATCGTTGGTAATTTGGTATTCAGATGCAATCAGATGCATAAAACAACCGTTTAACTATTTTAAGAATATTTTGTTTCTTAAGCCTGTTTGGATCCCTTAAAATTTCATCAGATCATCTTGTATCTTGTGGACAATTTATGTCAGTGTTTTTATAGCATATAGTAATGAAAAATGATTGCATTTTTCAAAAGAATTCAACTATAAGGCTCATTTAAAGATTTCTGTAATAAATATGACACAATGTGACAGAATTAATAATGTATTTTTAAGAAAATAAAATGGCCTGAAGCATGTTACATTTGTTTAATTTGCATATATCAATAAATTATGCATGAAATGAAATGGAATTTGTAATCTTAATCCAGGAAATGTCAGGGAAAATAAATTGTTTTAACAGTTACTACCTATTTCATACACATGCGTCTGTTGTAATTTGACAAATATCTTTTGCTCTTCTACTTTGTAAACTGGAAAGTACATTTTGTTTCTGATTAGTGTTTATGTAACGGAGATCAAATCATCACAGATAAATGCTTTTTACCTGATTAAATTCTGGTTCTGTCCCCTGTAGAACAGGAATACCTATAAATACATTTGTTGATTTACAATTATAATTTCTGACTCCCCCCACCCCCCATAAGTCTTTTATCTTTTGGTATTTCTTTAGCTCAGCAAAGATGAAGGTGAGCCAGAGAATATGAAGCAAATTTTAAAAAACATGTGATGCTTGAAACTGAGAACTAAGTTCTACAAATACTTAGCAATTCAGGCATATATGGAGAGGGAATCAAGTAACATACAATAGCTATTAATGAACCTTTAACTGCCTCTCAGATGAAAGGTTATGGATTATGAAACCCAGTTTCTTTCCCCAGAATACTTAGCTGTTTGTTGAGAAGGGTAAGTGGCCACTAGTTAATTTTGAAAAAAAATCATTTATTATGAAGATGAGCAAAATCTTTGGATTATTAAGAAATATTACCCTCTTATTTGTCACTTTTTATTATTTAACCTCTTCAAAACTGCTTTTGCCAGAAAAGGCCACATTAAAGCTTGACAGTGTAAGATATGAAGTCCAGTGGCACGAGTTACAGTGTTACAGATTAGATATGGTATTTCAGTGGAATAAAGGAAATTACAATGGTATGAGAGGGGAACTGGCTGAAGTTGTCTGGAAAGGGACATTTGCAGGAAGGACAGCAGAGCAACAATGGCTAGAGTTTCTGTGAAAAATGAGGGAAGTGCAAGACAGATATATTCCAAATAAGAAGAAATTTTCAAAGGGAAGAGGGACACTACTGTGGCTGACAAGTGAAGTCAGAACCAAAGTAAAAGCAAAAGAGAGGGCATAGAAGGAAGCCAGAGGTAGTGGGAAGATAGAGGATTGGGGAGCTTTTAAAAACTTGCAGAAGGAAACTAAGAAGGTCATTCAGAAGGAAAAGATGCATTATGAGAGGAAGCTGGCAACTAATATTAAGGAAGATACTAAAAGCTTTTTTAAGTGTATAAAGGGTAAAAGAGAATCGAGGGTAGATATAGGACCAATACAAAATGACGTTGGAGATATTGTAATCAGAGATGACAGAGGAACTGAATGCATATTTTGCATCAGCCTTCACAGTGGAAGACGTCTACAGTACAGTGGACATTCAAGAGTGTCAGGGAAGTGAGGTTTGTGCAGTAAAAATTACAACTGAGAAGGTGCTCAGGGAGCTTAATGGTCTGATGGCCAATGAATCTCCTAGACCTGATGCAATGCACCTTCAGGTTCTGAAGGAAGTAGCTGGAGAGATTGCAGAGGTGTTAACGATGATCTGTCAAGAAACGATAGACTGTACTGGATGACTGGAAAATTGCAAATGTTATTTAAGAAGGGTGGGAGGTAGCAGAAAGGAAACTATAGACCTGTTATCCTGACATCAGTGATTGGGAGGTTGTTGGAATCGATTGTTAGGGATGAGATTATGGCGTACCTGGAGGCACATGACAAGATAGGCCAAAGCCAGCATGGTTTCCTGAAAGGAAGATCCTGTCTGACAAACCTACTGCAATTCTTTGAGGAAATTACAAGCAGGGTAGACAAAGGAGATGCGGTAGATGTGGTGTACTTGGATTTTCAGAAGCTCTTTGACAAGCTGCCGCACATGAGGCTGCTTAGCAAGACAAAAGCTCATGGAATTACAGGGAAGTTACTAGTGTGGGTGGAGCATTGGCTAGTCGGCAGAAAATAGAGAGTGGGAATAAAGGGATCCTATTCTGGCTGGCTGCCGGTTACCAGTGGAGTTCCACAGGGGTTGGTGTTGGGCCGCTGCTTTTTATGATGTATGTCAATGATTTGGACTATGGGATTAATGGATTTGTGGCTAAATTCGCCAATGATACAAAGATAGGTGGAGGAGCGGGTAATGTTGAGGAAACAGAGAACCTGCAGAGAGACTTAGATAGTTTAGGAGAATGGGCAAAGAAGTGGCAAATGAAATACAATATTGTAAAGTGTATGGTCATGCACTTTGATGGAAGAAATAAACGGACAGACTATTATTTAGATGGGTAGAGAATTCAAAATGCAGAGATGCAAAGGGACTTGGGAGTCCCTGTGCAAGATACCCTAAAGGTTAACCTGCAGGTTGAGTTGGTTGTGAAAAAGCCAAATGCAATGTTGGCATTGATTTCTAGAGGTATAGACTATGAGCCGGGATGTGAAGTTGAAGCTCAATAAGGCACTCATGAGACTACATTTGGAGTATTGCGTGCAGTTTTGGGCTCCTTATTTTAGAAAGGATGTACTGACATTGTAGAGGGTTCAGAGAAGATTCACGAGAATGATTCCGGGAATGAGAGGGTTACCGTATGAGAAATGTCTGGCAGCTTTTGGGCTGTATTCCTTGGAGTTCAGGAGAATGAGGGGGAAATCTCATAGAAACATTCCAAATGTTAAGAGGCCTGAACAGATTAGATATGGCAGTTACTTCCCATGGTAGGGGTATCTAGGACAAGAGGACGCAACTTCAGGATTGAAGGACATCCTTTTAGAACTGAGATGCGGAGAAATTACTTTAGTCAGAGGGTAATAAATCTGTGGAATTTGTTGCCACGAGTGGCTGTGGAGGCCAAGTCACTGGGTGTATTTAAGGCAAGAGGTAGATAGGTTCCTGATTAGCCAGGGCATCAAAGGGTATGGGGTGAAAGTGGGAGAGTGAGGATGACTGGATCTGCCCATGATTGTATGTGGATCAGACTCGATGGGCTGAATGGTCTACTTCTGCTCCTAAATCTTATTGTCTTATGGTCAAAGTCAGATACCACTTTATATCACCAAGAGAAAATTTGTAGATGCTGGAAATCCAAGCAGCACATACAAAATGCTGAAGGAACTGACAGTGACAGTGTCAGATACAGCATTGAGGCTGCATGGAAGTATTCGGTTTTGGGTAAAAGAACAGAAGCACTACGTAGAAAAGGAGTAGAGTAGAGCTGGCTTCTTTATAGTTGCAGAAAAATACTATTTATTGAATTTTATGACCAAGCTTTGGTGTTTTCTGTCCAAATGCAAATTTCAAAAGTTCGAAGTAAATTTATTATCTAAGTACATATGTCACCATATACAACTTGCAGGCATTCATAGTAAGTACAAGACAGACATTAGAATCAATGAAAGACCACCCCCAACAAGACAGACAAAATGTGCAAAAGGCAGCAAACTGCAAATACAAAAAAAAGGAAATAATAAAAAATAAACAATAAATATGGAGAACAAGTCCTTGAAAGTGAGTCCATAGTTTATGGAAACAGTTCAGTGATGGGGCAAGTGAATTTAAGTTATCCCTTCTGTTTCAAGAACTTCATGGTTGAGGGGCAATACTTGCTCCTCAACCTGGTGATCTCAGTCCTGACATTCCTGTAACTTCTTCCTGATGGCAACAGCTAGAAGAGAGCGTGGTCTGGATCCTGATGACAGATTCTACTTTCTTATGGCAGCGCTCCTTGTAGATGTGCTACAAGGGCTTTACCCATGATGGACTGGGCTGTATCCACTACTTTTTGTAGGCTATTCCATTCAAGGGCATTGTGTTTCAATTCCAGGATGTGATACAACAGGTCAATATACACCCCACCATACATCTATAGAGGTTTGTCAAAGTTCTAAATGACACACCGAATCTTTGCAATTTTCTAACAAAGTAGAGGCACTACCATACTTTCTTCATAATGGCACTTGCATGCTGAGCCCAGGACCGATCCTCTGAAATAGTAACACTGAGGAATTTAAAGTTGCTGTGCCTCTCTGCCTCTGATTCCCCCAGTGAGAACTGGCTCATTGATCCCTAGTTTCCTTCTCCTGTAGTCAATAATCAGCTCCTTGGTCTTACCATTCAGCCAGATTTTCCATCTCCCTCCTATATGTTGATTCATCACTGCTTTTGATTTGGCCAACCCAATGTCATCAACAAACTTAAGTATGACATTGGAGCTCTGGTTAGCCTCACTGTCACATGGGGACATTGACTATGGGGGCATTCCCAGCATACTAAACTATACTAGGAGAAACAGAAAAACCCAAAATTATGACTAGTGGAAATGGCCAGTTCTGGAACAGACATATTGTAAAAAGTTGCAGAATTCAAGATAGTCCAGAAGGTTGCAACGTCCCCAGACCAAAGATGTGCTATTCCTCAAGCTTGTGTAACAATGTAGGAGTTCAGTGAAAGTCATAGGGAGATAGGGATGGCGAAATTAAGGAGGCAGGCAGATGGAAGTTCAATTACTCCTGCATACTGAATGGACCTAAATAAATAAATATGGTACTTTTGATAACTTGATAAATAAAACCTGTGGTATTAATAACATATACTTATAAGTCAGACTATCTTCTGGCAAAGTAATTCATTGGCCAGCTGTAGCCTGAGTTAATTGCTTCATTCATTCAGAAGTACATTAAAGCAAGAAAAGGACAGAGGTATTAGGAACAAAAAGTTTCCAAATTTGATCTAGTGTTTCAGTCAAATGATTTACATTTGGGCATGTTTGTCATTAGGACAGTACAAAAAGGATGAATGCACTTGGGCTGATGGGGTGGGGGGGAAGAGAGGGAACAACACTTTTTTTCTGCTCAGCTGGAACAGTAAAAGCTGAAGTTGAAAAGAAGACGAGATTCCTTGACACAATGAGGAAAGCAGATCAATGGGGAATAAATATAGAATGAAGTATTACTGAACCATACCTTTGAGTGATTTCTTTTACTGGAAATCTAAGTGTATGTACTATCTGAAGCAAGAACCTTGGGGTGAAACAGATCCAAATACCACAGCTATTTTACTTTGAAAGGCTATGAGAAACAATGAGATGAATGCAAAATTAATGTTTCATCATGGTCATTGAGTTGAATATGACTTTAGAGTTTACTTTCTAATAGTTTGAGTACACTTTACTACCCATTACAAGAACTTAATGCTGAATCCAAAGCATGGGCAACAATCCAGCATGGAAAGTCAATCTAGTTTTGTACTTCTCAGTACAGGTTTTCATATCCTTTTAAATAATTAGAAAGCTTTACTCAAGTGTTGTCCAGTCACTTCCATGAACAAATTCAGGGGGAGAACGTACAAACTCCTTACAGACAGCAATGGGAATTGAATCCAGGTCGCCGGTAGTGTAAAGCATTATACTAGCCACTATGCTACCACGTGTAGTGGTAGTTACTAGTGTTATTCCTATGGGACGCAGCCACTCCCACATGGGAGGGATTCACATACTGTGCAAGCAGGGCTGTCAATAAAGTTGAGTATCCTGCATGCTAGCGTCCTGGTGTACTATGCACCATCCCTCAATAATGAACACAACACCATGCATTAAGCCCATAATTACATTTTTGAATATATGATTCAATTACTTGTGCTACAGGAGGCCATTCAGGCCATCATGTTTACATCAGATCCCAGCTGAGTATCCAATCAGTCCCATTATCCACCTCTTTACTTTCCTAGAGCTTTATACTTGTTCTCTTTCACATAGCCAAATACTCATGAAGAAATTATATATATTTTTTCAACTATATGAAAGAGTAATTTATAGCTGCCACTTAGCTTTCCAGCATACTTCAGGACTTCTACGGCTATTAACTTTTTTTTAATATTCAGTTTTATTTCTCACATAAACATTGAAACACAGTGAAATTTATCATTTGTTAATGACCCAACAGTCTGAATATGTGAGGGGCAGCCTGCAAGTGTTGTTATGCTATTGCACCAACTTACTACTTTGTCAATTTGAGCAAAGTACTATGCTCACTACTTACTAACCCAAACCTGAATGTCTGAAATGTGGGAGGAAATTAAAGGCAGCACCAGTGGGAATTGAACCCCATTTTCTAACTGCTATATTCCTCCTCATTCACACAATTTCACTAGCCAGATAAGATTAAAAGGAGAACACACACACTCTCACAATGTATTCTCTCTGATAAATGCCCAAAACTAAAAACTGAAATAAAATATATTTTTTAATATAGCACAAGTATTTGCACCCAGGATACTTTACAACCAAGTCAAATATCACTTCCACATATTACCTCACAAACAGAAGTTTTGGGTACAACAGAAATCCCAATTTTTAATTTGTATAGTTCAGTTAGTTCTAAGTGCAATAGGAACCAAAAGAACTTAGTATTATGCAAACCAATAGTTATGCAAGCATTCAATTTTTAAACATTTTTGTTAACCAAAAGTATAAGGGATATGGAAAAGGACTTGGAGTCGGATCATGCATCAACCATGAAGTTACCATAAGGCAGAATAGGACTGAGGGAATATGTAGTCCAATGTTCCTGTGGTTCAATCAGAACAGAAAACAATTGATAACTGATAAACAATTAGAAATGTTACTGACACATAAATAAAAACATCTGTGTTACATAAATGCTCAAAATCAGCATCTTTAAAAGAGGATAACTCAAATATCTATTGGTCTATATTTTATTCATGCAAATACTTAATGGCTTACATTTTCATCTTCAAGTGTTTAAACCTGGCTCTTAATCAGTATCCTGCAACAAAACAGTTCACTTTAAAAGCTGTTGATGGAAAGCACATTTAATGAGAGCTTGCAGGTTTCTCAAAATTGGGGAGCATTAATATACCACATGCCCTCGTGCTTTATGGTCAGTAGTGTATTAATATTCTGTGTTCAAATATTATTCAAATAAAGTTTTGTTCCCAGTCAAAAATTCTTCTGGGATAGGGTACTGGTAAAAAGTGTATGTACCAAATAAAACTGTAATCACCATGTTAATTAATAATTAAATTAAGACAGCGCCTTGTTCTTAAATTAATTCAAAATAAAATTAAATTGCCCCACATCAAACTATGCATTCATTCCCTTACATTAAATAAGCCTATCAGAGAGAGAAAAAAAAATCCTTAGACTAAGCCTTCACACATCTTACAACTAAGGCTTTTAGACATCAAGCAACAAGATTCTTAAAAACAAAACAAACTAAAATGGTGTAAACATCTAATCAATGATTCCAAAATCAAGACAAAAAATCCTTTGTTAAGCATAACAGGCCAGAATATACTAAAAGTTTTAGAAAAACTATTATGAATAAAAGAAAATCAAGCCAATTGTCTCTCAGTCATTTATTTTGTAATCCACAAACATAATATAAAACTAATTCATTTAACATTGTATGAATTACAAATGCTGTAAACTAAACTTGTCTTTTCAAACAGAGGCATTTATTGCAGAGTTAGAATAAAAGGACTTCATGTTCTGTATAATAAAAAGCTTTCATCTGTGCCACTTGACAAAGTGTCACAATCTTAAAGTACACAGTACCTAGAAAACTTGCATCGGATAAAAACCCCTCATCTATTCCTGTCATACTGTTCACTTACACATCCCTCTCACATTTAGCGATCCCTTATTATTCGCATGCCTGCCTCTTTCCCTTATTACTAAATTTCAAATTTACAGCTCAAACCCACTATTTATTTATTTGGAGATACAGCACAGAATAGGTCCTTCTGGCCCTTCAAGCTCCACTGCCCAGCACCTCACAATTTAACCATAGCCTAATCACGGGACAATATACAATGAATAATTAACCTGCTAACTGGTATCTTTGGACTGTGGGAGAAAACTGGAGGGCCTAGAGAAACCGCACTATTTCACCGGAAGTACATACAGACTTTAATAGTGTCACGCTAACCGCTACAGATTGGATTGTCAAACAAAGTGAAAAATCCTCAAAATGTTCATTTTCGAGAACAAAAGCTAAGCACAATGAACATGCAACTGGACTCAAGCTTTTCAAAAATTCTGATAAATTGTTTTCTTTCTTTCATTTCAAAATCTGGATTCTTCAATTCACTTCCAATCAATGACTATCAGTCATTAGGAATGTCTAGCTGTATTGGGAGCAAATTTGTAAGAGGGAGTAAACCAAATTAAAATCACCTGTGAAGTAAGAACAAATTAAAAATCCATTCCCATTTGCAGCTAGGGTGTTAAAAAGACTTTTGCTTTTAAATTTACTTTTGAAACTGGATCAAAAGCAACTATTATAAAATGAACTGGGAACACATTCTGCGTTTGGATGCCTCAATGTAGAATTGCTGACAAAGATGAACACAGTCAACATTATTAAATATATTTTTGATTTGTGGAAGGATTTAGAGTTTCAGTTCACAACACTTGCAGATTTAAAAACCTATCAGTCACATCCTTAGGCTCACAGGGCAACCATAATTTTGCCTTCTTTTTAAAAAATGATACTGAGTGATTTAAATGTTTTCTAATTAACCAGTTAACCCATAATAAATAGGAAATGCCAGAAGCTCCTGGCCTACAAGTCAGTCAGTCAGAAGCCTGTCATGTCTATTCTTCCCCCCCCCCCCAGATAAAAATGTGATTACATTAGCTATATTGAGCAGGAAGAGAGTGCAATACTATTGCTGAGCCAATAAATTCACAGAAACTATGTCAAAAAATACCAACCAAAACCAGCAGCAATTTTGAAAATAAAAATATAAGTAATTCACATTATCAGTATTTTCAAATATCCTATAGAATACACCATACACAAGGCAGAAATAGCTGGAAATAGCCAATCAGACAGCATCAATGTAGATATACATAAACAAACAAAATTACCCTTCCAGGTTGATCTTCCATTGTAATTGTGAAAAGCTTCTCTTTTTCAGTATCAGTGAGACATTTGTTTTGCAGGAATGCCTAGCTGCAAGTCTGAAATGCTTCATAAGGCTGCTTGTGATTATAAATTTGGATGCTAAATAGCATAGTGGTTAGTGAGCCACAATTACAGCTGAAGGCATTCCGGAGCTCAGTCCAATTCCTGTGCTGCTCTCTTAAGGAGTCCTCATGGAATGCATGGGTTTTCTGTGGGTGCTCCAGTTTCCTCCCACCATCCAAAGGCGTACTGGGTAAGTTAAATGGTCATTGTAAATTGTTCCATGACTAGGTTAGGATTCATTGGGGTTGAGGGGTTGCTGGAGTGACATGGCTCAAAGGCCAGAAGAGCATACTCCACACTGTAACACTAAGTAAAAATAAAACAAACAAACATCTAAAACTGCTAAGTGGTTGGTGCTGCTGTCAGTGCACCCTGTAGAGTTCAACAGGACAATGCTAAAACTTCTTTAAGCATTAGCAGCCCCAGCAACAATGCTGGGAAGTCAACCTGTTGAACCTGCACTTGGTTACATCTTGCATAGCTCAGACACTATTTATTTCAATGAGGACAAAGTAGCTTAGGAAGGTGGATAGGTTTCAGATGACAGGAATTACTTGAGTTAGTTCACACATAATAAAGCTATATAAAATAAACTATCAAAATTAATATCATTCAAAATTTTAAAGATGTCTCAAAGATATTCAATGAAAACTGAGACCTCGCCTGATTGGGCTTTACCAATTAGGAATCAACTTTATGGATGATGTCGTCATTGCAAATATTCTTGGGAAGGAAGGGAGGAAAATATTGAAAATAAACAAACAAAAAAATCAAATGAGACTTGACAGATCTCTCTCAAGATCAATAATTGACTCTTATGAGAAACAATTGCAAAATATGCTAGATCATCCATAACTCATTAATGAAAGACCATCTGACTGAGAGAACTAGGTTCAAAAAATCAGGTTTAAAATCTTGATGAGATGTGCATTTCTTCTTTCTGCTGGCTAAAAGTTCCACAGCTAACACAGATGTGGTGAGGCTTAATTTAAAAAGCAGACAGCATCTTTAATCTATATCTGTAACTGCACCAGGAACTTGCTGTTTAGAGGTGGCCCAGATAGAACTGTCTCATGAGTAGTCTTGGCTCACAAGGCGTATCTCCTGCACATGAGATATACATCTCAAAACCTGTTAATCTCTTAACTTTTCCCAGAACTGTTACAAGGTCATCAACACATGTTAACAAATTTTTTTCTCCACAGACCCTGTATCACATCCATTGCATATTTCTGACCTTTTTCCTGTTTTAATTTCAGATTTCTAGCAATCACATTATTGAATTTTTGAATTAATTAGTTTCTATTCCATGGGATACCTGATTGGCTTAAGATGCAAATGTTTTCAAGTCATTTTGCTTTATCAATTACTCTAGCAACGTTTATAAATAAGTGACCAGCTTTCAAGGCCACATACATGCAAACAGTAACATTCTGCTAAACCTTAAAAAAATTCCAGTGTCAAAATAAATCTTTTCCAACAGAACATACAAATTCTCAATTTGGTTCAAAATTGTTTATGTTGAAAGATAGTTACTTTCATCTTGTTTTCACAAGTAGTTTTGGCAATTCAGAAATAAATTCAGAAGATGCACATCACAGGTTACAAGCAATTTTACTTCCAGCTTTTACAAAGACAGTTAGCAGGTAAAGTTGGCAAGGTTCTTCATGTGGAAGGCTCTAAGGTGCTGTACATTTCCTCTTATGAGAACCATTTTATTAAATCAGATCACATGCGATGATACTGTCTTTAACAAACTGTTAAACTGAATAACTAGACACAGAAAAGGATAGCAATATTTTAAAAATTCCTGCAGGTTGGTAAGATATAGATGTAGGAAATACCAACGTTTAGAAGAAATCAAGTTTGGAATCTCTGGGATTCAGCAACTGAATTACAAAAATAAAAGTTATAGTCTTTCCCAAGCCACTATAACTCAAAAGTTTAACACTTTCATTGGTAAACTGATTTTTAAAATTACTTTTAAAATACTTGTATGGCAAAATTTCAGCAAACCGTATTTACCAAAATTAGTTATAACAAAAGCCACATTTTAGATCAATTTAATAATGTCATCAATGGATTGCCAGTACAGACACCTCTATGCTGGTGTTTATTTCACGAGTTCCTCACCCCTTCTCAGATAACTGAGAATCTGTTCTTTTGTCCCTCTTGTGCTTATCCAGCTTCTGCTTATATTTAACTACGCTACTCAATTGGTCCTCTGCATAGAATATTCCACTTCCTACCTACTTCCCAACCTCTAGTTGCAGATTCATCACTTGGTAATATTTTCTAGGAATGAGTCACAACTCATTACATAACGATCATAATTGATCTCCTACCTTTTACTTCCCTAGAGAAAATCCCCAACTTATGACATTTTTATAGTAAGTACATCCAACTCATTTCTGATTTCATCCCTGTGCATTTTTGCCATCGCCCCAGCCCCCTGCCCCTATAGATCGTGGGATTCAAAACTGATGCCAATGATCAAAATGATGTCATGTGACACATATGAACAGTGCATGTTGCTTGATATCACTGGGCATGAGAACTGGCTAATGTCAATCTCAGCATTAATAGTTGAGGTTCAAATATGCAATACTTATCTGGATTGCTATCGATTCAATAATAAATCTGTGCATAGAGTTTGTAAACGTTCTAATTATTTTATACATCACTTTAAAATATTTTAAATACATCAACTAAAAACATTACTAAGACCATGACAAACTCCTCAAGCTTTATTCATCCAAGGAACATTTAAAACTATGCTTACTTTCCAACTCCTCAAGGATTCCCTGATCAATACAAAGTACACCTCAACATTGATATTTAGGATTCATGAACTATAAATGTTCTTAGTTATATCTGCTTATTTAAGTACAATTCAAATTTAAATGCTACAATCCAATTTCTAAAGTGGTCCCACTGATAGATCTCTTCAACAGCTGCCTATTACTTATGGCAAAAAACCCCATATTATATAGAAAATATGCTTTAAAAGCTCAGATAAGTACTGCATGCTCTCCAAAATATCGTCAAACAAAATAACATCACATAGCAGGACACACGAGGAAAAATGAAATCATGTAAATTCTGTCAAGTTAGCTTGTTTTAGACAATATTTAATTAGAGCAGATAATGCTCAACTGTGGAGATTGATTTATAATATCAGGTTATGTTTAAGAAAGCTTCTGTAGTGGGAAAGTATGGCATTAAACCACATCTTTGGCCAAATTTACCACCTTACGACACCAGTCTGAAATGCATTTTATATGGTCTAAAAATTCTTATCTTCCAACAAATTAAGTTTAATCAAATGTTACGTAAATTAAGAATCAAGATCAACGATCAATAGTTTTTTTTGATACAACTTTATGATACGAAGTGAAAGCAATGTAGCTCACCAATAGTTAAAAATGGACAGCTACAAGGGAGTTTAGGAAAATGGCAAGAATTCAACATTTATTTATTCACCAATTCCAATCACTGATGATTTCTTAAATTTACGTCATTGTATTCACAAAATCATTTCCATCCTCCATGTGCCATTTGACTTTAGTTAAGTTGGATTTTATTTTTACTTCTTCCCTGCTCAGTTCAGCTTCCAAGCTCTCTTCGGCTCAATATTTTATCTTATTCTAATAAGAGGTGTGAACCTTCCATGCTTTATCCCCAAATTGGTGAACAGGGATACTCAACTGCCTTTTTGGAAATGGAACAGAGGCAAATATCAACTGCTACAATGGTTTAATTAGGTGTTTCAACATTATTCCTATTACTTGATTATAATTTGCACTAGAGACCAGAAAAAAAGTGGAACTGGAAGTCTGAATGTAAGCAAAATAAAATTCTAATTCCCTAGGTTAGCACACAGATTTTTCCATGACATTGGTTGACAGGTTATTAAATATACTGGCCCCATTTATCAAACTCATGGTCTAAATGATCTATCAATGCTGCTGGAAATCAGGTCAGGCCACTAATGTTCACAGAAAATAACTCCAGTACATGGGGATGTCCCTTTCATAGGTAAAGCACTTCAGTGCAATCTGCCAAACAATTATAATTTCCTCAACCAGTAACATTTTATTTTAAAAGGTGAGAATTGAAGACCCTAGCAGCAACTTGGCAAAACTTGTTTACACTATCGGAGCACCAACAATTACGCTTGATGTGCAGCCTGTTTCTCAGTGATAATTTTGTGAAGCTCATCCGCATCCTGAGTAGTTTTCACACGGATCAAAATTGGCATAGCAGTGTCTGGATTTTTCTCATCAATGGGAGGATTAGGAACACAGACGAGAAGGATGTTGTTTTTTCCTGTTCTTGTACAAGGTAATGATGGATGAAGCATAATATTCAGTAAAATATTTCCTGGTTGAGAAAAAAAAGTTGAAAGCCTTAAAAATCTAGCTATTTCCCAGAAACGTATTCTCATGTACAATTAAATTTTATATTCAAGTCTACTCTTAAACATAAATCACACATTCTACTTCCATTAAGTTTTATTCAATGGCTTGCTTCAATGACTTATTAACTAATGGAAATGTTTCCCAGCATTTGTACTTGTAAAAGTACTTCTAATTTAAACAGCAACTTACAAACTCAAACTCAGTAAAATCTTTCACCCAAAACAAAGTATTAGATTTGTAAATGGACCATGGGTTCTTGTTTTATTTCCTCCAATAGTTTGTGTTTTTATGCTGGATAAGATGTTGTCAATTTTCAGTTAATAAATCTATACATATATTATAGAATAACACATCAAAGCAAGCCATTCAGCCTAAAGGCCACCAAATGGCTTTTCCAAAAATCAATTCACTTAGTAATATGTAACTATACTAATGAAATACTGAAATCATATTCAATTGTTTAGATTTCATCCCTCTCTCGCCTCGAAGGCTTTTAAGTATTGTATCAAGGTAATTTTTAAAAATCAGACATGAGCAAGGTATTTCTTACTTGGTACTGGGTCCTCTCTGTAAAATCATCATGCACAGCTAAGAGTTCAGATTCACTCTATGCTCCCTCAAGGTGGCCTGGTGTGGATGAGACACACCTTCTTCAGGAATGTGTGTTTGCCAATACGATATGGGAAGAGACGCTAAGGCTTTTTTCTGATCAGTTGCACAACACTCATTGGGTGTTCTAGGACATATACTGAGACAAACTTCCCTATCAGTGACTCAGTAAAAGATGCACTTGGGTCTGCCTGAAACTTGCTGGTCTTCCAGTGCAAGGAGCAATCCAAAACTGACTACTGTAGTCTGGATCTGTCCAATCTGAGGGACAAACTGAAGCTTTGTGTAGCTACCCTAAGCTTTCATGTGGACTGTCAGAGCAGAGTCCTTTGGAAAATCCTCTCGAAACTTAATGGGTGAAAGTTTGGGAAAGAATAATTAAAACCATGTGGACCACTACTACTACGTCAACTCAGGCCTAGGGGGCTGGCGTTGGGCACAAGGCATAAGGCCATGTGGACCACATCTAAGTAAATAAATATAATAATATGCTAAGAACACCGAATTGTCCCATAAAGCAATGGCCTGCATATATAAAAACAGTTTTTAATGAAAAAAAGCAGTTTTGGAAAAAAAATTCAAATGTGGAGGTTTCAGAGAATAGAAGTGTTAAAATGCTGCAACTCTATGAAATACAATGAATTCATGCTAGAGGACGAACAGTACCTAAAGGGTGTTGTATTGCTAACAAGTAATTGGCTGGTTTTACAGCAGGTTTTTTTCCCCAATATAATTTACAAGTGGAAGGTGTTGGGGAAAACCAAAAAGATTGTGTGCATTTCCTCATGCCATCAATGTCATTGCTAATGTTTCTTGGGGTGGTAGTGCAACTGACACCAAAAACTACTATGGTTAAAGACACTGCCACAAAACTGTTAGGGAAGGGAACTCCACAATTTTAACCCAGCAAGTGAAGATCTGTAACACATCTACAGATTGCCAACATGGCTTTTAAAGTGGTACGGATCAAAAGTCTGGGTGATGCTATTAAAAGTCTGGAGAGCTGTGGCAGCTCATTTTGCAGATAGTACATCTCTAATGAAGGCAGTAAAGCTTTAACAGTACAAATCACAAGGGCTCATCTTCTCTGATGGTGTTGTTAGAAGTGCACTTATCCAAATACGTGCATAGTATTCCATTATTCTGTTGGCCACTGCCTTATTTTACGTGAAAACCTTTGATGAAGATGAGGTACTTAATGCAGTCACCAGTCAAGTTAAGATGGCTAAACCCAGGATTTGATGATCACATTTAAGATGTAAATCTCTGGCATTGCTGGATCTGCCTGGTAGATTCTGTATAAAGTACTTTTGCTACATGATTTAGGTGAATTATAGATGCTAATTAACTCACCTAGATTAGTATCTGCTCGTAACAACAACTGAAATTTTTGATCTGCCACAGGCTTTATATGGATTGTACCAATTCCTTTATCTTTAAAATCTCCATCCTTCTTGTAGAACATTTTACATCTGGAAAAGCAAAATTTAATACTTAAGCTTAATAACATTAGGTACACCCCGATAAGAGACTCTCATGCTGAGCTTGACAATTTAAGACTGAAATTCCATATTGACAACCATGAACCTTTTCCCATATATAATAAGTGACTTTCGAAAATCTGCTTCAGGGCATCTGCATTGAATTTATGATCAGTCTTTATTGCAACATCACAAGTTTCCCTAAGAAGGTACTGATGGATGCTCCAGTTGAACTGTTAGCAGCAGTCTAACAGCTTATTAAAGCAACTCAGAATACTCCAGTGCTCAGGAGCTGGGTTTGGGATGTAAAGAAATTAGTTTCATCAATTAATAATATATTCAAAAGTGAACTTTTAGTTCCAAAAAGTTTAGGATGTCATATGATTGTCAAAAAATAACACTTAAATAGCTGTTTCTTTTCGGGGGGGGGGGGGGGGGGGAGAGGAGAGAGAAAAAAATATTACAAAGAGGCAATATTTTTCCAAAACAAATTGAAAGTAAAAATTAACCTGAAATACCAAAGTAAAAATAATTGTCAATATGTAAATAATAATTAAATATTTGTTAGTTTTATACAGAACAGAAATGGGCCTTCTACAATATCATCAAATCCATTTTAAATATTTTTCCCATCTACACTAATCCCATTTGTCCTCATTACATCCATATCCCTATGCCACAACTGTTTAGACAGGTATTTAAAATGCCTCTTAAGTGTAACTCTATCTGCATCTGCATCCCAGTGTCAACCATTTTCTATGTAAAACCTACCCCCTCAATGTCCTACCTCTCATCTTAACCCTTTAACCTCTTATTATTTTGATACCCCTGCTATGTGGAAAGAGATTTTGACCATCTACTCCATTTTTTATAATCTCATATTTCTATCAGGTCATTGCTCAGCTTCCTTTGCTATAAGGAAAACAAGCTTACACTATCCATTCTCTCCACATAACGTATACGTCTCCAAATTTTTCTTCCTGTTCTAGAAATATGTCAGCAGATTGTTCACTATTAATTACCCCTAATATAGGACAATGGCAGAAGAGTCAAACAGTTGATGGCCAATCTGAAAAAATGGCAAGGCTGGAAGTAATAAAGTGGAAAATGGAATTGTTCTGCTGAGAACTGCATGGATCAGATGGATCAAATGATCTTTATTTGTATTTTAACAAGAATCCTAATCTTTGCATCAACAAGGTATAGAATATTGAGTGCAAAAAGGAAACATGACTTTGCAAAAAACTTTAGACTTCAGCATATGCTGTTCTTTGACTGCAACAAAGCAAGTTATAAACTAATAGAACATGGGCAGATAGAGGCTAACCATTTCCAGTAATTGAACAGTCCAGATAAAATACTTAGTATAAGATTGGGAACAAAGTCTTGCATACACCATTTTGTATAGAGCTCTATGGGGAAAAAAAAATTATTTCCAGGATTAGTAAAACAGAAACCATGGCAATAGGCAGATGGATCAAAGAAAAGGGTTAAACTTAAAGTTAAACTGATTAAAGGTCCTAAATAAATACTTGCATGCAGGACAAATGCAAACACATTTAAAATAGATTCCCATTGTAGAATCTGAATCAAGTTAAAAATAGTTAAGATCCAAAAGACAATTGAAATTTAGATATGCTACTTTTACCTTCGAAATCAAGTATACACCATTCACAAAAAATCAGTTACGACAAACTTTACTTCAAATAACACTACGTACTTCTTTGAAAAGATTGCATCTTCTTCCTTGATTTCATTTACAACTGGTTTAGGAGGCTCCTCACTCTCTTCTTCATTTTCATCTACAAATTGGGATAAGCAGCAATTTTTAAAAAAATGACGGCAAAGTAAACAATGGATACAAAAACTAAGAAAAATAATTAAAAATGATTGTCAATGAGTATATACAAGATGGGTAAAATAACCTTATTGCAAGAAAAATGAACAAACATTGGTCTATATTGTAATGGTGACATTGATGATTTCCCCCCAATCCATTGTAAACAATTAATACTCAATGTGTTTTGCTATTAAGATCATACTTTCGAATCACGTACAGTAAATTTTGGTTAGTTAATTGGGCCATTGGATAATCAGGGCAGCCGCTTATTTGTTGCACCTTTTTAAAGAACTACACCTAATCCAGGAAATAGCTGGGATTCCCTTCATTTATTTGGGACAATATTCTGCTTACTCAGGGCAGGACACTGTTGTCAAACAGTACATAACCAGCATCAGTTGCGTGCACTTGTGTGGCTGTTAAAAGACATTACACCATGCTTAAAGCAATCAGTTTGTGTGTGTGTGTGTGTGTGTGTGTTATTTTCCTCCTATTTGCAGAATCTTTTGCACGTTGATTGTTTGTCCATCCTGTTGGGTGTCGTCTTTCATTATTTCTATTAGAAAACTAATCTCAGGGTGTATATGGTGATACACACACACACACACACAAACACACACATATAGAGAGAACATAAGAAGAAGACTCCTTGAAAGTAAGTTGAGGGAACAGTTCAGTAATGGTGCAAGTGAAGTTGAGTGAAGTTATCCCCTTTGGTTCAAGAGCCTGATATTTGAGGGGTACTAACTGTTCCTGAACCTGATGATGTGGGTCCTGAGGCTCCTATACCTTCTTAGTGACTGCAACAGCAAGAAGACAGCATAGCTAGGGTGGTGGGAGTCCTTGACGATTAATGTTGCATTCCTGACATAGCGCTCCTTGTAGATGTGCTCATGGTGGGGAGGGCTTTCTCCGTGATGGACTGGGCTGTATCCAGTTCTTTTTTTTTTAAAAAAAAAGGCTTTTCTGTACAAGGGCATTGTAATACAACAATCAATATACCTATACCCTCCTCCACACATCTACAGCAGTTTGTCAAAGTTTTAGATGACATGCCAAATTGTCACAACCTTCTAAGTAAAGCTCTGCCATGCTTTCTTTTTACGGTAATTGTCCTATGCGCTGGGCCCAGGACAGATCCTCTGAAATAATAACAGATGAATTTCAAGTTGCTGACCCTCCCCATCTCTGCTCCTCCAATGAGGACTGGCTCATGAACATCTAGTCTCCTCCTGAAGTCAATAGCTCCTTAGTTTTGCTGACATTAAATGAGAGGTTGTGGCACCTCTCAGCCACATTTTCTATCTCCCTCCTATATGCTGATCCGTCGCCATCAATTCGAATTTGAGATTACTGAATTGCTGGAATTTCCTAAATTGGAGGGTAACGTAGACTGGATTATTGGGGCTATTTAATGGCGGATGTAAATACACTTTGGAAAGAGAGAAGTGAGGACCATTGGGAACTGGGACAAGACAGATGAGGCGTGAGGAAAATCATACTGAATGATAGGGCATGCTTGAGTGACTGAGCAGTCTACTCCTGCTTGTATTTCTTATGTTCATGGATAATAAACATAAAAATGAATGCTGAAGGCAACAAGGATACAGGCCTGTGAAGTGAGTAACATGTAGTTAACATGACAAGTGAAACATTAGGAACAACACCAGACTCAAGTGTGTAGCCAAAATATGCATTCATTATAAAATTGCCGAGTGCAAGGAACAAAATGAGCAATCTGCAGATGCAAATTACGTTCAGTTGTTATGAAATGGATGCCTGAAAAATGGCTAGTACACCTGGTTATAATTTAGCAGCAACGTATGTAGCCCTTAATGATAGATAACTGTCACTTTAAAGACAAGAGATGATGCAATTGGAAGCATGCAGGAATCAGCAACTGTAAAGGAAAGATTGAAGAACTTAAAAAGAGTCATTGCTGTTCATTGGGTTCCTGATGAGAACTGTAGAGTGGCAAAATGCACAAGTACAAGTAGTAATCAATTATGTTGCAAAGGCACGATGATCTCTATGGAGTATTTTATCTTTCATGTTATCTGGAAAAATTATGAGCTGTTGTGACACTGTTAGGATAACTTTTCTTGCATCACACAGGTGTCTTCCTTCTTCAGGAAGTAACAAGCAGGATAGGCAAAGGGGAGTCAATGAGTGCTAATTTCTTGAATTTTTAGAAGGCCTTTGATATTGTGCTATCCATGAGCCTGCTGAACAAGAGAGCCCATGGTATTAGAGAAAAGGTACTAGCATGGATAAAAGATTGGCTGACTGGCAGAGTGCAAAGAATGGGAATACTGGGGACCTTTAGAGATTGGCTGGCGATGACTAGAGTTCTGCAGGAGCCAGTAATGGGTCCTCTACTTTTAATGTTATACATTAATGATCTGGAGACAGAATTGAATGTGCTGTAATTAAGTTTGCAGACAACACAAAGGGAAGTGGAGGAACTGGTAGTGTTAAAGAGGGAGTCTGCAGAAGGACTTGGATAGGTTGGGAAAATGGACAAAGTGGCCAGTGTGATACAATGTGAAGTGTATGGTCTAGCAGTTTGATAAAAAGAATAACGGCATAGACTATTTTCTAAACATGGAAAGAAATCAGAAATCAAAGGTGCAAAGGGCCTTGAAGGTTCAGGGTTCCCTAAATGTTAACTTGCAGGTTGAATCAGTGGTAAGGAAGGAAAAAGCAGTATAGGATAAAAGGATGCTTCTTTATAATTGAGAGGAGGAGGAATTTATTTAGAGGGTGGTGTATCTGAGGAATATTTGCCACAGATGGCATGGGAGCCAGATCACTGGTTATATTTAAAACAGAAGTTGATTGGTGTTTCATTAGTAAGGGTGCCAGAGTTTTGAGGGAGAAGTAGGAGAATGGGGTGGAGGGGGTGGGGGAAGAAAATAATCTAAGTAAGAGTGGGCTGTCGTTGGAGAGGGTACAGAGAACCTTCATGATAATAATCCCTGGATGAAAGGTTAACATGACTGAATGGCGGAGCAGATTTGATTAGTCGAATGGCATAATTCTATTCCTATGTCCTATGGTTTTACGTAGACAGCATGGACATGAACCTTTATCATTCATCAAATTTAACAGGTAATGTTATAAAGGGCAGTTGTTAGCACATCATCTCTCAGTAGCTGAAGGATCCAGATTATAATAATAGTTCAAGGTTTCCTAAAGGGAGCCTGAAAACACCTTGTACAAAAACTGTATGGAAGTGGAACTTATTTTCACTGTTAGCACATCAAAAACGTAGCAAGGTAACAAGATTAGGCTGGTGGAAAAAAGTTGAATTAATGTGGGATCATTGGTAAATGCTTGTGTAGTGGACAAAAACAGATATGACATTTACTTCATTTTTAGTTAATAGGAAAGTTGAAATAACAAAAATAACTATCAGAGATTTAAAAAAAACACAAGACTGACAGAAACATATTTACATTTATAATAATGAGCCAGATTTAGTTAATTGAGCCATGTATTAAGCTTCATCTAACAAGTATAATCCATTTGAAAAGGAGAAATAAGGAATATCTACCAAGAGTTTAGATTTAAGCGTAGCTGTCACATAATGGAAGACTGATTATTCAAGGTAAACTGGGCACACATATGCATGAGCTGAAAGGGATTTTAGAGCAGTGGAAATAGTTCATAAATTAACATGCTACAGAATCAATTTATTTCCCCATGCAGAAAGACTTGTGCTTGCCAAAGCAAAAACCCATGCACAACACAAGATAAGCAAAAGGTGAAACTAAATGAAATTGAATACTAAAAACAAAAAAAGAGCAGATTTAAACAATTTGAAAAAAAACGCTAGGTGACTGAGCAAAAAGAGCAAAAACAAATCTGAAAATAAGCTGGCAAAGGATTTCAAAGTCAAGATATTTTTAACAAATTCAGGGAAAAACAAAATTATTGGAAGTAAAGTGAGACGATCAAAATTAGATATTAGGAATATTTTCAAATAAAAACAGAAATGTCAAATAATTGCCTATATTACAGCAGCGATTTCCAACCTTTTAATCCATGGACCCCTCAGTTAATGGTAATCCCTGTATTTGAGGAGAGGTACGTTGATCAAAACAGGGATTGGGAGTTGCCAAAATTAAGGCAAATGAACATAATGAAGCAAGTAATGGCATTAAGGAATGGCAAATCCAAAATGACCTTCTACTTTTCATCCCTAAAGCATAAAGTAGAGGAGATTCTTAGAAGATTATATCATTAAAACAGTTGTAGGTTTTATTCATGAATCATTTACTCAATTGGGAAAACTCTACATCATAATCAATTCAGGAAAAACAGGGGATTAAAAATCATAAAAGCTTAACAGAGTTTTCCTATCCAATTGCAGGAAATATAAAGCTCTGCCTTCTTCGCTTCCATTGTTCAGAGCCTCACTCTTCACGCAAAGCAGCAAATTACTTGCTGTACTTCTATTGCAGATACAAGAGAAATTACATATCTAAATACATGAGAGCATCTTGAAAATATTCTTTGATCAGTGGGTCAGTATGGGTATGGTAATAGAAGAAACTGAATATTTTAAAGAGCCATCGAAAATAATGAGCAAGAAATGTCTTTGGATACTTATATGATCTAAGAGGCCATATGACAAAACCCCTTCTCCAGAACATAAGTTTGAGGAGTATGGGCAAAGGAAAGCGCAGTACAAAGGAGCAAAAGTTATGCTATTTTGCAAAAGGCTGGAGAAAGTTTGGGGTGCATGCATTAGAACACATGCTTCAGCCTTGGAATAGAGTGAATGCTAAATATTTAAAATAATCAAAAAGGAATATGGAACAAAGGAAGAGCAGGCCCTATAGCACTTTATTACATAACCAAACAATGATTTTTAAAAAGTCTAAGCTTTCAATCCCAGCATGTCATTAGAGATCACAGAACTTTGAAACAGTCTCCAAACTAAGGAATCTATGAAAAGACTCAAAGACCAACCCAAGGGTTTATTTACCTGCTTCCTCAAAAGGTGTTTTGTGCTACCATTACAATAGAGAAATTGCAAGAACCTGTAAGATAAAAAACGATCTAGTGCTTTCCCAGCATATATGACTAATAAACATTTCTCAGGTTTTCAGCTGGGTACAGGCCATTGATTATAACCGACATTTCGTTGCAAACTCTGCCATCTTCATCAGATGATACGTACACGACGCTGGAAGAACTCAGCAGGTCAGGTAGCATCCGTGAGAAAAGAGTAGCCAACGTTTCGGGCCGAGACCCTTCATCAGGAATGGGGGGGAAGAGAGGGCCGAAACCCAGTAACAGAGATAGGGGAGGGGATAGGGCTAGAGGTGCCAGGTGGAGAACCAATCAGAGGAAGGATAAAGGGGGGAGGGGATAAGCATGAAAGAACTGTAGAGATAAAGGAGCAGAAAGTTGAAAGGGGAGAGGGGCAGAGAGGGACCTAGGATAGGGTAAGGGGGAGGGGGAGGGAATTACCGGAAATTGGAGATTTCAATGTTCATACCACCAGGCTGGAAGCTACCCAGACGGTAGATGAGGTGTTGCTCCTCCAACCTGAGTTTGGTCTCATCACAGCAGTAGAGGAGGCCATGTATGGACATATCTAGATGGGAATGAGAGGCAGAATTGAAGTGGGTGGCAACCGGGAGATCCTGTCTATTGTGACGGATGGAGCGGAGGTGCTCGACGAAGCAGTCCCCCAATCTGCGTTGGGTCTCGCCGATGTAGAGGAGGCTGCACCGGGAGCACCGGATGCAATAAACTCCAACAGACTCGCAGGTGAAGTGTTGCCTCACCTGGACGGACTGTCTGGGGCCCAGAATGGTGGTAAGGGGGGAGGTGTGGGGACAGGTGTAGCATTTGTGCTTGCAGGGATAAGTGCCGGGTGGGAGTTCTGTGGGGAGGGACGTGTGGACCAGGCAGTCGCGGAGGGAACGATCACTGCGAAAAGCTGAGGGGGTAGGGAGGGAAAGATGTGCTGGGTGGTGGGGTCCTGTTGACGGTAGCGGAAGTTGCGGAGGATAATGTGTTGGATCCTGAGGCTGGTAGGGTGGTAGGTGAGGCCAAGGGGAACCCTGTCCTTGTTGTGGTGACGGGAGGATGGGTTAAGGGCTGAAGTGCGGGAGGTGGAGGAGATGCGGGTGAGGGCATCTTTGTTGACGCCAGAAGGGAAACCACGATCCTGAAAGAAAGAGGACATTTGAGAAGTCCTGGAACGGAAAGCCTCATCCTGGGAGCAGATGCGGCGGAGACGGGGGAACTGGGAATAGGGAATGGCAATTTTGCAGTGGGCAGGGTGGAAAGAGGTATAGTCAAGATAGTTATGGGAGTCAGTGGGTTTGTAGAAGATGTCAGTGGATAGTCTGTCTCTGGAGATGGAGACCAAGAGATCAAGAAAGGGGAGAGAAGTGTCCGAGATGGATCAAGTGAATTTAAGGGCTGGGTGAAAGTTAGAAGCAAAGTTGATGAAATTGACGAGCTCAGCATGGGTGCAGGAAGCAGCACCAATGTAGTCGTCGATACAGCGGAGGAAAAGTTGGGGAGTGGTGCCAGTATAGATTTGGAGCATAGACTGTTCCACATAACCCACAAAGAGGCAGGCATAGCTGGGGCCCATGCGAGTGCCCATGGCTACACCCTTGATCTGGAGAAAGTGGGAAGAACCAAAGGAGGAGTTATTGAGAGTTAGAACAAGCTCCGCCAACCGGAGAAGTGTGGTGGTGCTGGGGAACTGGTGGGGTCTGTTATCCAAAAAGTAGCGGAGGGCTTTGAGGCCTTCTTGATGTGGGATGGAGGTGTATAAGGATTGAACATCCATGGTAAAAATGAAGCGGTCGGGGCCGGGGAATTGGAAGTTATTGAAGAGGTGAAGGGCATGGGATGTATCCTGGATGTAGGTGGGGAGAGTCTGAACTATGGGGGATAAAATGGAGTCCAGGTAGGCAGACACAAGTTCGGTGGGGCAGGAGCAGGCTGAAACTATGGGTCTGCTGGGACAGTCAGGCTTGTGGATCTTGGGGAGGAGGTAAAACCGAGCTGTGCGGGGTGTGGGAATTATGAGTTTTTTGGCTGAGGGAGGAAGGTGTCCGGAGTTGATGAGGGTGGAGATGGTGTGGGAGACAGTGGATTGATGTTTTTTGGTGGGGTCCTGTGGCAGGGGTAAGTATAAGGAGGTGTCGGAGAGCTGCCGTTTGGCCTCAGTGAGGTAGAGGTCCGTCCGCCGGGCTTATCCCCTCCCCCCTTTATCCTTTCTCTGATTGGTTCTCCACCTGGCGCCTCGAGCCCTTCCCCCTCCCCTATCTCTATTACTGGGCTTCGGCCCTCTCTTCCCCCCCATTCCTGATGAAGGGTCTCGGCCCGAAACGTTGGCTACTCTTTTCTCACGGATGCTGCCTGACCTGCTGAGTTCTTCCAGCGTCGTGTACGTATTCTTTGATCCACAGCATCTGCAGTTGTATTTTTGTGTTTTCATCAGATGATGCCTGGGCACATCTAGTCCAGTGGCATTTATACCCCCGTAGTCCGTCCCTCCTGATTAGTCCTCATCCAATCAGGTTTCTGCTCTTCCACCCTGTTTACAGTCAAATTCCAGTTTACTTAAAGCGACACCTACGTCTTCATAAAAAATACCAGATTAATACCATCTGCAACCTGTAAGAAAGCTCAAATCACAGCTTATGCTGGTCAAAGGTGACCAGGGACTCAGGTCAGCTGGTGTTTACAGAATTCCGTGAATGCAGAGCAGCATATATCGGCCAGATGGGACGCATGGTGGAAACCGCATCTAGGAGCACAGGCGGGTTACCTGAAGAAATCGGCAGTAGCAGAACTGTGCATTTGCAATGGCCATAGAATTGATTTAAACAGCACAAAACTACTGTGTCGTGCCAACGGCTTTTGGGACTGCCTGGTAAAGGAAGCCATTAAAATAAAACTAGAGAAAAAGGAATTTAAGAAAGACAAAGGTCTTGCTCTAAATAAGAACTGGAATTTGATTGTAAACAAGGTGGAAGAGCAGAAACCTAATTAGATGAGGACTAACCAATCAAGAGGGACGGACTACGGGCGTATAAATACCACCAGATTAGACATGCCCAGGCATCATCCCTGATGAAGATAGAGTTCATCAACAAAACATCAGTTATAATCAATACCTATACCTGGCTGGAAGCTCAAGAACAATTTAACCTGTAAGGTGATGATAACCTCAGGAGTCCTTCCAAATCAATACAATTTCTGTGTGCAAATTATGACAAGTACCAACAGTGCATAGATCTGGAGAAAAGAGCTAATATGGATAGTATGATCATGAAGGAAGGGCTTAATAAATGTTAGGGGTAGAATTTTGTGATTGCAGGATAAGCTGCTTAGAACCAGAGAGTGAACCAGCACTGACCACAAAGATAGTTGGCTCCATCAACCATCACTGATGCTACATTCTTAAATGGAGGACTGGTCAACTACATTTAATAGTCAGTTATATTTAATAGTTAAACATTATTTAAGCATAAAGACTACATTAGTACTGTGTTTTGCAGCAATTTTTAATTAAATAATTCCTTTATAGTTTCTTGCAACTATTTTATAGTACATGTTAGTTGTGATATTGACTTAATAATGATTAGAACAAAAGTGCTCTAGATTGGTTTAAGCAAACTTCTGAATGGCTAAATTAATCGGGGCAGCCACCCCCCCCCCCCCCCCCACCAATGTTAGTATTTTTTTAAAGGTGGCAATGGATCTGTTTAAGATGACTGGAGGCATGTTTAGAGATTAGAGGTAGTGTTTTTTTTTTAAAGTATTTGGTGCCTACAACATACTGCTGTGTAGAGGATAAGAAAAATGGAGGGTTATGGACTGTTTAGGAGGGAATGCTCAAGATTGATTGTGGAGTAGTTTTATATAGGTCTAGATTTTATGATCACTGCCATTAATTTCACTTTCCTGAAGATCATGATATTATGTGTTTAAACATACTTGTTCGAAATTCACTCGGATTTGAATATACTTCATGCCTCAGTGTAATCTTTTCTCTTGGGATTGCCTAAGAGAGAAAAAGATAGAGATGATTTCCTTCTACTTCATTTGTAGGTACTGTGGGGCTGATAAGGCAGAAGTGATTCTTGATATCCACAGCTTTCATGTACAGAATTTGAATGAATCAAAGCAGGGGGAAAAAATACTCATTTCAAGCCTTAAATGGGCATTCTCTCTCAGAGATTCATGTTCTCTGGTTCTTAACTGCCCATCAGAAAAACACCCTCACGGCATTTACATTATCAAACCTAGTAACTGTTTACCGGATTGATTCATGTGGAAAAACTTCACTGCTCTATGGCCCACTGCCATCATGGCAGGTATATCCTAGCATAAATAAGGAGTCTCAAAACTACAGGTTAATTCATGTGTGGTGTTACGACACAACTTTCTTATTCTCGCACTCAGTGCAATAATCAGCATTCTATTTGCACTACACAATAATGATTCCTGTCCTGCAGGACGCACTCTCCTAGGGAAAATAGCAAAGGTACTGAATTTCCTCCATTTGTAGACAATTTCTCAAGGTCTTCAGAAACGCTATTGTAGCCTTTTCCAGCTTCATGCATCTCCACAATTCTTCTTCCAAGGTCCTCTGAAAGTTGATCAAGGCATGGTGCACAGAAGCAGATCTTTCCTGAGAAGAGCAGGCTAAGTCAATAACCTGACTTTGTGTGTCTTTTTCATAGGGCAGGGCACCTCTACAACCCACACCTCCAATCTCATCTCCTTGATTAGAACACTATATAGTTTTCATAGAAGGCATTAGCCCAGAGTTAACATACTTTTTTGAACCTTGACTCTGATTGTTTAAATGATATACTCATTGATGAGAAGTACAGTTGTTTCTGTTATTAGTTTAAGCAGATTGTGTTTGTCTATTTATTGTGACTTAGATTAAATCTGACTACACTGAGTAATTAATGTAGAAAAGCAGGTAACTGCAAAGGATTCAAAAATTTTCTTGCAACTGCACATACTGCAAATCTAATCCACAATCAATCTATGCCTTTCATTCTGCACAGCCTGAAACCCTCCATCTTTCTCACATAGATGTATACATCCAAGAGTCTCTTAAATGCCCCTATCGTATCAGCCTTTACCATCACCTTGGCAGTATATTCCAGACACCTACCATTCAGTATAATAAAAACCTGATTTTGCCACTCCCCTAAACTTCCCTCTGATCACCTTAAAACTATGTCCTCTGGTGTTGGCCTGGGGAAAAAATAGCTTGCTGTCTACTTTATGCTTCTCAATCTCTGTCATTCCAAAAAGAAAAGCTCTAGCTGGCTCAATCTTTCCTCATTAGTCATGTTCGCTAATCTAGGCAGAATTTTGGTAAATCTCCCATGCACCCTCTCTAAAGCTTCTACATCTTTGCTATATTGAGGCAACCAGAAATGAACACAATACTCCAATGGTGGCCTAACCATTTTTATGGAGCTACAATACTACCTGATAGTTCTTGAACTCAATCTTCTGACTAATGAAGGTCAAACATCATACACCTTCTTAATTTTGAGGAATCTATGAACCATACTCTACACTGTTAAGAATCTTGTATTAACCTTGTACTCTGCTGTCAAGTTGAACTTTCCAGAATTTACTTTGCACTTTTCCAGACTGACTCCATCAGCCATTTCTCCGTTCAGCTCTGCATCCTCTCTATATTTTGCTATAAGCTGTAACAACCTTCTACACTATGCACAACATCACCAACCTTTATCTAAATAAGTCTACAAACACACCCTTCCATTTCCTCATCCAAGTCATTTATTAAAAACCACCCTGTGTAGGGGCCCAGAATAGATTCCCGTGGAACACCACTAGTCAGTGACAACCAGGCAGAGCGTGTTCCATCTACTATCATCCATTGCCTTTTGTCAGAAAGCCAATTCTGAATCCACACATGGATCCACATCCACATGACTTTCTGGATAAGCCCACCATGGGAGCCTTGTGAAATGCTTTACTAAAAATCAATATACACCACATCCTCCAACTTGTTTTGTCAGCTCCTTGAAAAACTCAATTAGGTTCTTGAGGCATGAACTGCTCTTCACATGTTGACTATCCCTAATAAGACAATGCTTCTCCAAATGCTCATAAGTCCTGCCCCTAAGAATCCTCTCCATTAGTTTGCCCATCGCTGACACAAGGCTCACAGGTCTACATTTCCCAGAATTATTCTTTTAACTTTCTTGAACAACAAAGAACATCTGCCATCGTCCCAACCTCTGGCATTACTCCCATGGCCAGGAAGGACACAAAATATCAAAGATTCAACCATCCTTCCCTCACATTCATAGTAAACTGGGGCATATCCCATCCATCTCCAGGGATTTACTTGTCAATGTTTTTCAGGAGCTCCAGCACATGCCTCATTCTTCGATATGTGGCTGCACATTAACCCAATCTATGCTGACTTAACATTGGAAGTCCGATTCAGGTGGGGGAGGGGGGGAGAGCCTCACTTGTCTCATTCTCCTCAGGAAGTAGAGATGATGCTGTGCTTTCTTGACCAGAGGTGAGATCATACATTATGTGTATTCTCAGAAACTTGGTGCAATCATCTATTTGGCCTTCAAGTTGAGGCTCGCTACATTCTACCAGCTACTCTACCTCCTCTCTGTATGGTGTGTCACTGTTGTGTTCGATGAGGTCAACCATTGTTGTGCCATCAGAAAACTTGATGATTCGATGTGAACTGGATCTCGCAGTGCATTCATGCACCAGCAGCAGGCTAAGCACACAGCCCTAGGGGCGCACCATGACGGAGCCAGAGATGTTTCTGCCAACACAGAGTGACTGGTCTTTCTGTGAAGAAATCCAGAATTCAGTTACGAAGAGATATTGAGACCCAGAAAGGACAGTTTGCCCACCAGCTTCTGAGGTACGGTCATATTAAATGCCAAGCTGAAGTTGATAAACAGCATCCTGGCATATGAGGCACAATTTTCCAGGTGGGACAGGACAGCGTGGAATGCAGAGGCTACAGTAGACCAATTTGAACGATAAACAAACTGGAAAAGGTCCAGTGTAGCAGGGTGATGGGATTTCATGCGATTCATGACCACCCAGTCAAATCACTACATTATTGTTGAGGTCAATGCCACTGGACGGTAGTCGTTAAGCCAGGTTGCTGTCACCCCCTTGAGCACTGGGATTATGGTGGCTACCTTGAATGAGGGGACCACTCTTGTATTAGGGAAATCTTGTAACAGTGGGGTAGAGGCTGTCCTTGAGCTTGATGGTACATGCTTATAGGCTTTTGCATCTTCTGCCCAAGAGGCAATTGGTACTGTTTTCTGTTTTATGGCCAGTTTCTATAATTTCAATGTGTTCCTACCTTAGTCACAGTTCTGATAAAGAACTGTACCATGAGAACTGAAGTAGCAAATTTCAAAACTTGTCATATAATCTCTGAAAGTAATCTGTGTTTTATCAGGTATGAACAACATCATGACCAGAATATTCAAAATATTTAGCAAATTATAGCCCTATTTAATTACCTGGTCACATTTTTAGTACATATTTGCCCATGCTTTATTGTACCTGATTAAAGCACAAACTAGGATGCAGCCTGCCCAAATTATGTAAAAGTTGTACATATGTACCATTATTTTTCATAACAAAAATAGACTGATGCCTGAATATGACATTTACAAAGTGTTTGGCTCTATCCTTTGATAGCAAATTTTTTGGCTGCATTCTGAAACTGTGAAATAAGGAGAACTAGAAAATTACAAAATCAATTTTTGCAATTGGCTACCAAAATGTGTGAATACTAAGTGTGAGTAAATTCTCAAAAAAAAAGACAAATCCCTACATGAATTACAGTTATGTTTATACATAATCTCTTCAAAAGATGGCAAACTGGCAACATATAGGCTTCTTAAGCCTTAATCTTACAGACTATTAAATGCATTTATTTGTACATTAAAATTGTCCCTTAAATTCATCATTGGCTTCAATTACATGTGTCTCCAGCTGCCTAATCTCAGTACATCTCCCAATAACAGGAGGAAATGAAGTCTACTTTTAAATGTATGAAACAATGGAAACCAGTTGCCATGTTAATAGTGAGATCATGAAAACATGACAGCTTCCAAACCTCAGTAAACAACCATTTCTCACAATGAATGGCTGCAGAAAGTCAAACATCATGCATTTTTATTCATCATCTATGCCAAAGCAAAGGTAAGATGAGGGTGAAAAGAAGATCCAAAAGACAGAAAGCAAAATATGTATCTGAAGTAAAATTGGTCCACAACAAAATGGCAATAATGAATTGTTTTAAAAAGCCTAAATATTTTGGAAAATGTTTACAACAATAAAGGAGGAACAGGATCATCTAATTCCCACACAGGGAATTCAAACATCTATCTGTAGTGCTGTTGTTTCAGGCCAAAGCGCAAAAATTGGCAAGATCCTTTAGGGATTTCTGACCCACTGATTTCTAGCCGCCAATTCACCAAGAAAGTTGTCATACCCCATTGGAACCTTGCTATGCTACAGAGAAGTGAACCTCTCACACCTCGCACTGTTGCTTGGTCTCCCGTGGACCAGTGGATCCCAAGTGGATGATATTGCGCCCCTCCCCCCGGGTGTGGTGGGAGTTTTTAAGCGAGCAATGGGGAGGGGCACAGTGGCAAGTGGGGCAGCTGTGGGATTACAGGCTGAAGTAATGAATTAGTTATAAGCATTTGATCTTCGGTGCTCATAAATGATTACAATTGCATAATCACTTTATCTCTTACCACCATTCTCTCAAGACTTTGCTCAAAGGGCATTATAGTTGTCAAAAAGCAATGACACTCTGTAATTGGCATATCATGAGACATCTGGACTGAAGAAATAGTGCTATTTCCAGGTCTGGCCCACATGTTATTGCCATTCACTAATGTAGTAGTGTTCCCTAGTACAATTCCCAAACTCTAATTACACAGTGATGGATTTCCTGTGAATCAGGATATAGCTATCAATGGGGTAAAGTCACAATCTGCCCTTTTGAGTGGTCACATCTGCATTTATCTAGCTTATGGCCCAACCAAGAAATCACTGCCCCATTTTGTGTACATTTGGGCAGTCAGGTTTTGCCTGAGCTATGATGACATCACAACTTTCCCCTTTATTAACTGCAGCGCTTGAGGTTGAATAAACAATAGGTGATGACCATGGTTATTAATTCATAATGAAAATGGCAATAATGGCAAAGTAGCCAATATGCCTGTTATGAGAAAAAGATTTTTCAAATGAGACAATGAAACCGCCCAAGCTCCTTGAGTATTTGAAGATAATACACTCTGATAAAGCAACCAAGAACCCGACTTGCTTTCAGTTGCTTAGTGAACACTTTCAGAAAAGGAAAACACCTCAAAACATGCTTGCCAGCATGCAGAACAGTGTGAAGTTTTGAATAGCAAGAGGCATCAGGAAAGATCAGGGTCTCTGACTCACTCCAGGGCATCAGTAAGAGGCTAGAAGAAAAAGTAGTAATTTCTACAAATAAGAATATCAAAAGGTGGAAAGGAGATGGTGATTGAGCAATGAAGTTTCAGGATTTGAATTCCTCAGTGAAGACTTTAATCCATGGACTAAACACAGAGTGTGAAGGTTGGAATACAACTGAAGAAACAAGGTAAGGCCAATTTAATCCAATTTGTTCTTAAAGATAATTGATTTCTTTTATCAGTAAAATGAATTTACAAATCAAATACAAAATCACTTAAGAAAATTATACAAATCACATTTTCAGGTAAGTATTCTTCAATTACACCCCAAATTCTTATACAAAACAAAACCATGTACTCCAGTTTCAGATCAATGCAAAATTTAAAAAAAAAATACAAGAGTCTGCAGATTGTGAACCTGGAGCCAAAAAAAAGACAAAAATTTCTCCAGCAGTTTGCTTTTGCTCTAGTTGCAGAATTATCCTGCTTTTATCACAGACTTTTTGTGTTTTCTTTGTCTCGATGCTCTCTGGTCTGCTATTTTCAGCTTATTGATTTCTTTTGACACAGAAACAACCTTGCTGTTTGATGAACGTATAAAAACTGGATTTAAGCCAAAATATCAAGGTGTCAAAAAAAAATCTGTGAACAGGAAGGAAGAGGAAGAAAAGCAGAATACTAGGAAGAATCAAATGTTTTTGGACAAATGCCACTGGATCAATTTTTACCACTTCACTATGCAAACAGGTCCTCCAATAAGGAAAAATAGTTTAATAATTTTAAAATAATTGTAAATTGAGTAATCAATCCAGACAGTTTCTAAAAATAATGGGAATGATTTGGAGTAGTGACACAATGCAAGCAATTCAAGATACAAGAACTATAACTTAGGCAGTTTACATGAGCACACCACAATCAGTTTTTACATCTACATTGGACATGGTACTAATTCTGAACAGGTTCTAACTAGTGTCAGTCGCATGCACTTGTGTGGCTGTTAGACACTACAAACTGGCGAGAGATATTGTTCAAAAAGTAGTGACTTTTGACACTGATAATTGACAAGAAATGAGCAGCAAGACAATTTAGCATTGTTTTGCTCACTGTGTTCAGGTATCCAAGTTTGGAGAACCTAGAAACAACCAGGAGTAAAAATAAAATGATTTCACTGCTTCAACAAGTTAGGATCTATGAAGAATTTGAAGGTATCAACGATCATCTTGAAAGTCACACCGAAAATGAAGATGAAAATAAGGAAATGGTAGATAAATCAGTTACTGTGCATAGCCTTCGCCACTAATAGTTGTAGACTGGGTTTAGAAGGAAAGAAGGAAATATACAATCAAGTAAATAGGCAAGTAATATCCAAACGCTGGGAGCTGTAGGCTAACAAATCCTCTGTGATGCAGATCATGGGTTCTGAAAGAAGTGGCTGGAAGGTAATTAACGTGTTGGTTTTGATTTTCTAAAATTCCCCAAGATTAGAGAAGCCTCCATTAGATTGCAAAATAACAACAGTAACTCTTCTGTTCATAAAGGGAATGAGACAGAAAACAGGAAAGCACAGTCCAATTAGCTTACCATCTGCCACAGGAAAAACACTAGAGGTTATGAGTAATGATATTATAGAGAGGCATTTAGGGGAAAAATATCAAGATAATCAAGCAATATCAACATGGTGATTTTATGAAAAAGACATGTTACCGAGTTTTTTGGAAAAAGTAACATAGGAATGTCATAGATAAAAATGAATAATGAATGTACTAAGATTCTCAGTCATTTCAGTTAAAATGCCACCTCAAACACTATTCTAGAAAATAAAATTTCACAGTACAGGAAATGGCAGATTGGATGGAATAGAAATAGGAGTATTATGCATAAATCTTTTCTGTCTGGCAAGATGGAATAAATGACTGGGACAAAGGCACTAAAAGCTGGCTGCTAAACTAGCCAATGACATAGGATTGGCAAGTTGTGAGAAGGACATAGATGTCACAAAGAGATATAGATTAAGCAGGCAAAGATCTGGTACATGAACTATAATGTGAGAAACCAAGAATTTAGTAGGTACAAAAGAGAGAAAGCTAACTGTTGAGAGATAGCAGAGCTCTGAAATGTAGAGGGAACTGCATGTATTAGTGCAATATATATATATATACACAGTTGGCGCGTGGCCTAGTGGGCACGGCATCAGACTAGTAACCTGAAGGTCACTGGTTCGAGCCTCAGTGTTTGTGTCCTTGAGCAAGGCACTTAACAACATATTGCTCTGCGACATCACCGGTGCCAAGCTACATGGGTCCTAGTGCCCTTCCCTTGGACAACATCGGTGGCGTGGAGATGGGAAGGCCTGCAGCTTGGGCAACTGCCGGTCTCCCATACAACCCTCCCCAGGCCTGCGCCCTGGAAACTCCAGGCGCAGATCCATGGTCTCTCGAGACCGACGGATGCCACTACCATATATATAGTAAAAAGCACGAATGCAGATCCAGGAAATAATCAGGCAAAGTACAGGAAGCACTCCATTGCAAAGAAAAATGAAAACAAAAGTTGAGAGATTTTGCTCCATTTATATAGGACCCTGGTGGAATCACAACTTGAGTACTATGTACAATATTAGAACATAAGAAATAGGAGCATGAGTAGGCCATCCGGCCCACAGAGTCTGCCCCGCCATTCAAAAAGATCATGGCTGATCTGTCCATAAACTCAGCTCCATCTACTTGCCTTTTCCCCATAACCCTTAATTCCCTTACTATGTAAAAACCTATCTGTTTCTGAAATATATTTAGTGAGGAAGCTTCAACTGCTTCCCTGGGCAGAAAATTCCACAGATTCACCATTCTCTGGGAAAAAGTTTCTCCTCATCTCCGTCCTAAATCTTCTCCCCTGAATCTTGAGGCAATGTCCCCTAGCTCTAGTCTCACCTACCAATGGAAACAACTTTCCTACTTCTAGCTTATCTATCCCTTTCAAAATTTTGTATGTTTCCATAAGATCCCCTCTCATTCTTCTGAACTCCAGAAAGTATAGTCCCAGGCAACTCAATCTCTCCTCATAGGTTAATCCTTTTATCCCTGGAATCAACCTGGTGAACCTCCTCTGCACTGCCTCCAAAGCCAGTATATCCTTCCTCAAGTATGGAGACCAGAACTGCACACAGTACTCCAGGTGCGTCCTCACCAGTAGCCTACATAGTTGCAGCATGACCTCTCTGCTCTTGAATTCAATCCCTCTAGCACTGAAGGCCAACATTCTGTTTGCCTTCTTTAATAACCTGTTGTACCTGCAAGCCAACTTTTTGCGATTCATGAACAAGTACTCCCAAGTCCCTCTGCACAACAGCATGCTGCAATCTTTCACCATTTGAACGGCAATCTGCTTTTCTATTATTCCTGCCAAAATGGATGATCTCACATTTACCAATGTTGTATTTCATTGGCCAGACCTTGGCCCACTCACTTAACCTATCTATATCCCTCTGCAGACTCTCCACATCCTCTGTATAATTTGCTTTTCCACTCAGTTTAGTGTCATCAGCAAATTTTGCTATGCTACACTCAATCCCCTCTTCCAAATCATCAATGTAAATGGTAAACAGCTGCAGGCCCAGCACCGACCCCTGTGGCACCCCACTCATCACTGACTGCCAACCAGAGAAACACCCATTTATATCAACTCTGCCTTCTATTGTTTAACCAATCCACTGTCCATGCCAATACACTTCTTCCGACTCTATGCATCTGTACCTTACTTGTAAGACTCTTGTGCGGCACCTTATCGAACGTCTTCTGGAAATCCAAGTATACGACATCCACCTGTTCCCCTCTATCCACTCATTATGTCCTCAAAGAACTCCAGTAAGTTTGTCAAACAGGACCTATCCTTTCTGAATCCATGATGCGTCTGTCTAATGGAACCACTCCTATTTAAATGTTTCGCTATTTCTTCCTTAATGACAGCTTCAAGCAAAAAGCTCCTTATTTAAGGCTACAATAACATAAACTGCTATTTGGAATCCAGGGTTGGTCGTATCGATCAGGCTTCTCTCTGGTGAAAGGCGACTTGATTAAAACACAAGACCCAGAAGGGTGGATTCGTAAAGGATGTTTCCTCTTGTGGGACACTGTAGATCTAGGGATCCCTGTTTAAATAAGGGGTAAAGGAGCCAAGTGACCCAATTAGTTAGTACATTGATATGTATTAAAAAATAATTATGAGCAGACCGAACTAAAGGAATCCTCTGACCTATCAGATTCATTTGAAAGACAAAAATGCTGCCATCATTGAACTTTAAGGTGGTATTTTTTCATGATGGTAAGAACTTGTGTTTGTTTTTAAAGAACAGAATAGTTGCAAAAATCTTCTTCCTGGATGACAAGACAGACTCCCTACAATTATATCTTAGATGACTACTCAGTTAGTTTCTTGACAGGATTGCTTATCAGAGCTTTGCACTAAGATCTGACTTGCTCAATTCAAAAAACAATTTAAGAGTAAAAAACATTCTGTGTAGTAGGTCCTACTGAGGTAGCATCTAGGTTTAGATGGCTAATTTAAAAAGCAGTATCTCAACATTAATAAATCACTGTCTGAACTAACAACCAACTGGCATTGAACCAAATAAAGAATTAATATATTACTGAAGGGCTAAGGAGGGAATGATGAGCTCTTCCTTGTGGGGTAGAACAGAGTCAAACTTTTGGGACGGGCTCCTGCTGAACTGAAAAAGGGTAAATGGGGAGTTGACAAAGGTTTTAAACTGCAAAGCTTGGACAAACAATAATAAATTAAAAGCATGAATATAAATAAAACTGTGAAAAGCCAAACAGCTTAAACTGAAGGAAGATATAAAAAGCAAGAAACTGCATTACCAAACAGGAGAATACGATGTTAAAAATCAATTGAGAGGAACAGCTATTAAAAATTAGATGAACTGCCTGTAAAGCAATGTACAGTGTTTGTATTAAAACAGGGGAAATGGAGGCAATAGTATGTGGAGGGGAACCAGATATAGATTAATGAGACATGGCAAACAGAATGTCAGAACTCAAATTTTTACATAAAGCCGTTTCATGTGAAGGTGATATGCTGTATTTCAAGATAACACTGAAACTGACTATCCCAAAATTATCTGCCTATAAGAGCTGAGCAATGGGTAAATGCAAATGGACGTGCCATCTTGTGAGCATCTCCCTTTTTGTATGCAGACAGCAAAAAATATGCCTGCTAAATGCACAAGAGCAGACCAGAAGTACTTTTAGACAATATTAATCCAACACAATGAATTTAACACAATAATTGAGAATGAGTCAAAGAGATGAAAATAAGATGTCAGACTGGAGAAAAGGCAATTCTGAACTACAAGTAGGGAAAACAAAAATAAAACAATTTTGACAAAAAAATTAGTAGCACTAGGGTTTATCTTAATCAACGTTCAAAAGAATACACAAGCATTCTTTCTACCTTAAAAACAATAACCAAACACCGACACGAGACCATGGATGGATAAAGGGTCTAAAGGGAAAATAAATAAGAGGCAGAAACTACATGCTTGGGAGCAAACGAAGGCAAATACAAGTTATAAGAATTATTTTTCAGAAAAAAGAACCACAGTTAATTTATCCAGCCCATTAAAAATAATCCACTAGTGCAAATGAAAATGATAATCTGAAACAGTCAATAAGGGATGGTCAGGATTAAAAAGAATCTCAAACAAGCAAATCAGAAGTTCCAAACATCAAAAGAGAATAATTTTTATAACCTGACCTTATAACAAACTACTAAGTGAAAATGGAAGCATCTGCCACAATAAAAGCTAAACAACAAATTTTTACATTCTGTTCTGTACAACAGCAGATGTGAAGACATCAGATTATACCATATGCTGTACCCTTAAGGACAGCAAAACTTCTATTAAATACATGCCAATGTTAATCAGAACTTTCATGGACAACTAACTCCTTGTAAGGTTTTACCCATTGTGTTACTTCTTTATGAGAAGCTTTTGAATTGACACATACCATCCTCAAAGCCCATGAAAATTATACTTATCTTTGCCTTCTTTTGCCCACTGTGATGCAGAAATATATAATAATTAAATGTTGGAAACTTAAAAACTATTAATTTTCATGGAAACTGGGAGGAGAGAATAGTCCTTACGGCTAAGCAAAGATTCTATTTACACCAATACCTTAGGACATCAAGCCTTGATTTAATAAAATATATTTAATGTAATTATTTATTACCCATACCTTTGTGCTCACTACCTTTTACTTCTTCCGTTTTTTCTACAGATGCTGTGAAGGAAAAAGTTGGAGCAACGGTCTTCTCCTGGTTCACATCTTTTCCAAACAATGAGCCTGATGTTCCAGCACCGAAAGAAAAGCCAGTTAAAGGAGAGTTTTCCATGTTTTTCCCAAAGAGCAAGTTGATATTCCCACTATTTCCCATTGCAGTCTCAGGTTTTTTTTCTGAAGTGACTGGAATAATATCCTTGTTTTTGACAGATGAGAATAAAGATGATGGGGTTGTTCCCTGTGGTGTTTTGCTAACACCAAATGTGTTAACAGATTGCATTTCTGGCCTCTTGCTGCTTGTGTCACTCTCTGAGCCACTGTCAGAGCTGCTACCATATTTCTGTTCAATGCTTGTCAAATGCTTCTCGTAGTCTCTGAAGATTGGGGTCAAATCACAGAGTGGGTTCTCATTGACATGCTTGGTGATCCAGTCTCGGACTGAACAATTCAGTGCTGCTAGTTGTCTGTTGTACTCACTGGAGCCCACTTTATCCCCAGAGTTAATCTGATTAATACCATTTGTTTTCGTACCTATTTCACCTTTTGCCAAGGGGTTTGGTGGAGGGCCATTAGATAGAAAAGAACCTATGAAATGGAACAAGTTAAATGTTTAATTAAGTTCAGTGAAACAAAACCTATTAAATTGTTTGGAGTTCTCAGCAGTCTTCAGACAGATGAGGAATTCCTATGACAGCATGAGCCCATCTAAAAGTACAGATGGGACACAATTTCTATAATGCACAATAGATATAGCAGTGTAACATTTGTTTAAACAAGCACAAAATGCCTCAGAAATACCAGGTCAAATCAAACTCTACTCTCCTTTAACCATTTTCCACTCACCTAAACACACAGCATAAAATAATGAAAGTTTCAAGAATTGTTGAGGTGTTTTCAAGCCTGTATCCTTTACCATTAATAGTCTTATTGTATTCAACTAATGTCATAAATAATGATATGAAAGGTATTCAGTCATTTAACAGGAATCCTAGCACAACAGTTTAATTTCAGAAGGCATTTCAGGCAAGTATAAAATCAATAATTTAGGTACAGGCCCCAAGTTTGCCAAAAGTTGAATAATCAAAAATAGCATTGCCTATTTTTTTTTAAAAGAAGACATCCACAGATGCTAAAATGGGGAAAACAGGCTAACAGTTGACAGACTGATCTTCAATGAGCAAGGTAAAACAGGAATATTAATATACTAAATAGCTTTAATAACAAAGAACACTCAATTATATTACCTCAGATTGTTAGAGGCATTTTTCCCAAAAATAACTGCCTTCTTTCAGAAAATGACTAATGTTAATGACCCATTGTCAAAACTGAAATGTGAAAACACAAAAACTTCCTGCAATGTAGTGTTCAACACTACCATAAGGATATTGAAATTTTAAAGAGGGTACAATGCCAATTCATCAGGATATTGCACACAATAACTTTTAAAAGGACATATTTCCATGAGTCACATAATAGAAAAGTCAGATTTGAGAGTGGATAGTTACTTCTTTGAATTTAAAAGGTTAAAAATAGAACTTTTCTTGACATGGGATTGTGCAGGTGTAGATTTCAGCTTCACACTTAGCAACTGAGATGAAAATAAAGAGGTTGAAATGATAACAGATTGTATTTGAACCATGAGTCATTAGGCCCATTCATGAACAAATGATCACTTTCCATTTGGTAGATTTGCTCAATTGGTCCAAAGTACATCAATTAAGTGGAAGCGGAAACTTCACTTGAGCATTTGAGGATACTGATTTGAGCATCATATAATAATCCTCAACTTTTCACTGTTCAGTCCAAAAACTGACCATCTCAGATTCAGTTGTCAAGCATGCTACAATAGTGACTATGCTGCAAAGCACTTTGCTGACAACAAATATGGAATGGCCTGAGATAAAGAAGATGAGCATGTACTCTCAAGTAGAGAGAACAGAGTAGCTGGCATCATTCTTCTTAGAAGTAAATATTAAGGGGAGATTTAATAAAGGTTCCTAACTAAGAAATAGGGAAAAAAAATTGCACAGGCAGAAGTGCTGATAATTTAAAAAGTTAACAGGAGAGAAAACTATGCAATAAGTGATTATGATCTAGAATACACGCCTAAAAAGGTGGCAGAATTACATTTAATACAAACTTTCAAAAAGAAATTGGATAAACAGTTAATTAGAATTTTCAGGGCCAAGAGGAGTAGAAGGAACAAGAGTGGGTTTAAGTAGATAATTCAAAGAACCTGGCACAGCTGCACTGGGCTGTGTGCAAGATCCTATCTCTACTCTAGGAGTGCAAATTAGTTAAGAAGCTAACTAAAGATCTGTACTGAAAGGGCAAGAGGAGGAAAACACTGCACATCAAGAACACTTACAAGTAAAATACATGTAGTAGTTAACGATACTTGATTCTACTTACCCAAAGATTTATTTAAGTCTGTAGCACTACTATGGGAAGGCTTTGAAGAAGACGATGAAGTATTTCCATTGGACAACCCATGTAAAGGCTTAAAACTAGAACCATTGCCAAATGCTCCAAATCCAGTACTTCCAGTTGATGACACTAGGCCAGAAAATCCTTTGAAAACTCCACCTCCTTCAGACTGGAATATTTTGAAAACATAATTGATTAGTAGACTTTTCAAATAAGAACACAAGGTTCTAAAACAACTTGATGTCCATGTTTGACATAAAAAGTCGATAGATTCTGGCCTGGTTCCGGAGGACTGGAAGATTGCAAATGTCAACTCCACTATTTAAGAAGGGGGCCAAGGAAGCAAAATGGAAATTATAGACCTGTTAGCTTGACATCGGTGGTTGGGAAGTTGTTGGAGTCGATTGTCAAGGATGAGGTTATGAAGTACCTGGAGGCATATGACAAGATGGGCAGAACTCAGCATGGTTCCCTTAAAGGAAAATCCTGCCTGACAAACCTAGTGCAATTTTTTGAGGAAATTACAAGTAGTCTAGACAAGGGAGATGTAGTGGATGTTGTGTATTTGGATTTTCAGAAGGCCTTTGACAAGATGCCGCACATGAGGCTGCTAAACAAGATAGGAGTCCATGGAATTACGGGAAAGTTACATACGTGGATAGAGCATTGATTGATTGGCAGAAAACAGAGGGTGGTAATAAAGGGATCCCATTCTGGTTGGCTGCCGGTTACCAGTGGTGTTCCACAGGGGTCTGTGTTGGGGCCGCTTCTTTTTACATTGTATATCAACGATTTGGATTATGGAATAGATGGCTTTGTGGCTAAATTTGCTGATGATACAAAGATCGGTGGAGAGGCCGGTAGTGCTGAGGAAACAGAGTCTGCAGGGAGACTTGGATAGACTGGGGGAAAAGGGCAAAGAAGTGGCAAATGAATTACAATGTTGGAAAGTGTATGGTCATGCACTTTGGTAGAAGAAATAAACGGGCAGACTATTATTTAAATAGGGAGAGAATTTAAAGTTCTGAGATGCAACGGGACTTGGGAGTCTTCATGCAGGATACCCTTAAGGTTAACCTCCAGGTTGAGTCGGTGGTGAAGAAGGTGAATGCAATGTTGGCATTCATTTCTAAAGGAATAGAGTATAGGAGCAGGGATATAATGTTGAGGCTCCATAAGGCACTTGAAATACTGTGTACAGTTTTGGGCTCCTTATTTAAGAAAGGATTTGCTGGCATTGGAGAGTGTTCAGAGAAGATTCAGTAGAATGATTCTGGGAATGAGGGGGTTAACATATGAGGAACATTTGATCGCTATTGGACTGTACTCGTTGGTGTTTAGAAGAATGAGGGAGGATCTCATAGAAACATTTCAAATGTTGAAAGGCATGGACAGAGTGGATGTGGCAAAGTTGTTTCCCATGGTGGGGGAGTCTAGTACGAGAGGACATGACTTGGAGATTGCAGGGCGCCCATTCAGAACAGAGATGCGAAAAAAAAATTTAGCCAGAGGGTGGTGAATCTATAGAATTTGTTGCCACGGGCGGCAGTGGAGGCTAAGTCATTGGGTGTGTTTAAGGCAGAGATTGATAGGTATCTGAGTAGTCAGGGTATCAAAGGTTATGGTGAGAAGGCAGGGGAATGGGACTAAAGGGGAGAGTGGATCAGCTCATAATGAAATGGCAAAGCAGACTCAACGGGCCAAATGGCCGACTTCTGCTCCTTTGTCTTATGGTCTTATAAAAGCCACCTAATGCATTAATGCAGATTTCCAGCATCTGCAGATTTTCTCTTGTTTGTAATGCATTAATGTTTTGGTACTGATTTTAGAGTTATACAGCAGGGAATCAGGTCATTTGGGCTACTAAGCTCATGCCACTCATCAAGCAGTCAACTACACCAGCCCATCTTATTCACTCTGAATGTCAACCAATCTATCTTTAGGGTGTAAGAAGGAACTGAACAGGAACAGCATGCAAACTCCAAAAGTTAAGAGTTCAAACTGGGCCCTTGGAGCTTTGAGGCAGCTGCTCTACTAGCTGCATCATCACACTGCTTAGAGCAGATGAAATCGCTCATTTATTCCTTGTTTTCATTATTCTTAACGAAAATATATAGGCCCTTAAAATATGTAACTAATTAAGCTGCAAAAATACTTTAAATATAGCCATTAATAAAATTACAACAAATTTCATCAAACCTTTTTAAAATTATTACCCACATACAAGTTATTGAACAACAAAGCTGCAATTTAAACACAAATCTCAAATAGTCCATATTTGAATAAAAATCAATGCAAAGTGAGAAAGTGCAAAATGGAAGAAATCTAAAAATCCTGCAGCTCAGATCTGGGCACCTACGAGATACTCGGTAAGCAATGGTAGCAGCACAATTACATGACACCATCGGGTGTAATCTCATAGCATCACCATTCAGCCAGGGGTTCAACTGTAATTTAATGGTGGAAGCACCAGAACTAACTAACTAATGAAGATTTCGGGTAAAGCAAAAGCAAAAGAACTAATCATACCAAACCAAAAAAAACCCTGCATATTGTGGACAGAAAAGCAATTCCATAATCAACAGGTCAAAGCCTTGTACACATTATCCCATTGTAAATGATGGACAATTAAAGTGGAATGGGGGGGGGTTTGAAATAAAACCCATCCACAGCAATTGCATATACTATTGTCAGTAGAAAAGACAAGCCAAATCATTTGTAACCATCTTCAGCTACAAATGCCAAGTGGCTGATCTATCTCAACAACTTGCTAAGCACTTGCGACCAGAGAAACTAGATTTTGGTCAATTTGATTAATTCCCAGCAGACCAAGGATTGGTTCTGTGCACCAAATATAGTAAAAGGAATGGACCCAAACTACAATCTAGCTAAGGCAATGAAGGCTTCTTTTCCAGAACCAGAAATCTGACCCACCACAATGACAAAAGCATCGGCATGACGAAGTGGAAAATCACCCAAGCTCATCCTGTCTACAAACAGTGGAACAAACACAATCCATTTTACTGTACCATTGAAAATTCCCCCCTCCCATAACAAAGTGAAGGAAAGGTTTGTCAACAACACTGTCAAGCAACAATTATTCACCAAAAACTCACTCATCAATGCTCAATATAGACAGGGACATGCATTTCTACATATTATTTGAGTCTTGATTTAAATAAATAAGATCTGAATTTCAGAACAGCAGAGAGAACACTGCTCTTGAAATCAATACAGTATTTTTCTAATTGCGGTATCATCTGCAAAACCAACCAAAGGCTTGAGTTACAAGTATTGCACAAAATGATGGCTATGGTTGTTGAAGATTAATCATCTCATTCTTGATCAAGGCAGCATTCTGGACTCATCTTAAGTTGCTTCATCCCCTAACTAGAAGTGGCAATACTTGGTTGTATTTGCAACTCCCAAGATAATGCAATTTTCCCAGCAGAATTTGGACAATATTCAAGATTGGTCTGATGGCCCAATGATGAGACAAACGTCACAACAGTGCAGCAGTTTGCCCAATGCTATTACAGCTCGGGGTGTTTCAGAATTTGGAGTTCAATTCCGGTGCTGTTCTTTAAGGAGTCTCTGTACGTCCTCCCTGTGGAATGCATATGTTTTTCCCCAGGTGCTGTTTCCCTCCCACAGTCCAACAGCTTACCAGTTGTAAATTATCCTGTGATTAGGTTAGGGTTAATCCGGGTTGTGGGATTGCTGGGGTGGGATAGCTCAAAGGGCCAGAAGGGCCTACTTCATGCTGTATTGGCAAATAGATAAAGATCATCTTTTACTTATTAAAACTGGAAGCCAAATAACTGAAAACAAAGACAACAGCAGAAGAATTAAGCAATTTAAGACTAAAATTAAGTTTGCTTTTCACCATTTTCTAGGAAAAGGTGAAAATCCATTCCTCAATTTTGCAAAACTTCTAAATAATTTGACAATTTAGTTTCATAATGCCAGCTAGTATTTGTTTATATAAAATTTCTCCCCTTCTACATCAACTGTCATCTGGCTTTCAAAAGTAATCCTAAATCCATTCATAATTCAAATTTTTAAGCAAATTTCAACTATCAAGAGATCCTTGAGAGTTACAACAGGGGCACTAAATCATTAACATATCTGTGTGAAAATATGGATTTGAAAATTAATCTATCTCCCTTTGAAATCTGCTTACTTAATTACATACAAGATTGTGTTGTGGAATCACACACATTCAGAACAGTTGACACTCAAAATCTGAATTAAGTGCCATATTACACAATTGAATATAAACACAAAGTTCAAAACTATATTTGAATAGTATATGAAAAGATCTAAAGATATGTAATAATTCAAATGGATTTTATAGCTACTGTGATATCTGATTCATCATGGCCCAGATTTTTAGCCTCTGGTAAGGAGATAAATAATGCTTGGATTTGTGGCTTACCTAATCTACAATCTGATCCAATATTCTGCACTCTACAGAGCAAATGAGAATATAACAAATAATAGGAAATCCTTTCAATCAGGTTGAATAATCCCTGTTGAGTCCATACCTGGAAATATTGAATGAGAATGAACAACCAGGTTTTAAATCATGTCCTGAGAAAGAATTTTGAAACTAAACTGGTCTGAGTCAACAGTCAGTTATCAGTACAGGTGGCCCCCTTTTTCAAACATTTGCTTTACGATACCTTGCTGTTACGAAAGACCTACATTAGTTACCTGTTTTCGCTAACAGAAGGTGTTTTCACTGTTACGAAAAAAGGCAGCGCACGCCCCCAGAACTGCATTCTAGCCGCCATAGCTTAAACACGTGCCTGTGAGCATCTGTGCTTTATGTCGATTTATTTTGTGCATCCGTTAACAAGATGAGTTCTAAGGTATCGGAAAAGCCTAAAAGAGCTCGTAAGGGTGTTAAACTCAGCGTAAAACTAGATATAATTAAGCGTTTTGATCGTGGTGAACGAAGTAAGGACATTGTTCGTGCATTGAACCATTCACACTATTTATATGCAGAGAGAAAGAATCTTGAAAGTTGCTGATGTTACTGTTGGTTCTGCTCGTAGCAAAGTGGTCTCTCTTAGTCGGCATCCAATAATGGATAAAATGGAAAGTCTATTGCTTGAGTGGATTGAAAGGTGTACAAAGCGTGGTGTTCCGTTATCTTATACTTACGGAGAAATTAGTCAGTCTTTTTAGTAAGCTGAAACAGAAAGCACTGGACGATGGTGATGAAAGTGTTGCGAAAGTGGAATTTAAAAGGTAGTCATGGGTGGTTTGATCGGTTTCTGAGGCGAGGGCAGCTTCATAGCTTAAAGATTACTGGAGAGAGTGCTTCAGCTGATACTGAAGCTGCCGAAAAGTTCCCAGCAGAACTTAAGATAATAATTACAGAAGGTGGTTATTCGTATAAGTGTTTAACTGTGATGAAACCGCAATTTATTGGAAAAAAAATTGCCGAGCACCCCAACCTCCGATGACACAGCCTAACACACCATCAGTGTGCTCGCTGTCTTCCCGATTCCGGTAAGTGGAACAACATTGTACATACATTATTTCTACTTTATATAGGCTGTGTATGTTTATGTGTTATTTGGTATGATTTGGCAGCTTCATAGCTTAAAGGTTACTGGAGAGACTGCTTCCGCTATGTAGCGAGATTATATGCTACACTAGACAGTGCAGCAATGATTGCAGAAAAGTATTTCTACTGTATATAGGCTGTGTATCTATATGTTACTGTTATTCTAGGTTTTATGTGTTATTTGGCATGACTTTGTAGGCTTTTTTTGGGTCTGGGAATGCTCACAAATATTTCCCAAATAAATAAATAGTAATTGCTTATTCACTTTACAACATTCCGGCTTACGAACCATTTCATAGGAACGCTCTACCTTTAGATAGCGGGGGAAACCTGTATTCAGATATGCCAAAAGTTTCAGCACACAGGTTGGCATTAATGAGTCTCATCATTACTTCAATTACAAAATCATACCAATGATTTACATTACAATGTGACTCATAACACAACACAGTTCTGTTTTTAAAGAGCAAACACAAGGAAATCTGCAGATGCTGGAAATTCAAACACACAAAATGCTGGTGGAACACAGCAGGCCAGGCAGCATCTATAAGGAAAAGCACTGTCGACGTTTCGGGCCGAGACCCTTTGAGACCCAGGACAAAGGGTCTCGGCCTGAAACGTCGATAGTGCTTTTCCTTATAGATGCTGCCTGGCCTGCTGTGTTCCACCAGCATTTTGTAACAGTTCTGTTTTTACTACATGGAGTACATGAAGAGCGGTAGGTGCTTGGAATGCAGTGCTAGAGAAGGTGGTGGCAGGCAAGTTACAATAGCAAGGCTTAATCGGCATTTAGAAAGACATGAACTGGCAGGGAATGGAAGAATATGCAAGCAGACTGGATTCATTTAATTTTAAAGCATAGAAACAGGCCCATCAGCCCAAGTGGTCCTCCCCTCTATATACCTATCCAAATGAGTCTTAAATGTTGAATTTGTGCCCACCTTAAACACTTCCTCTGGCAGCTTATTCCGGTTACTCACTACCCTTTGTGTAAAGCAGTTACCTCACAAGTCACAATCTCTCCCCTCTTACCTTGTGCCTGTGTCCTCTAATTTTGGACTCCATAATCCTAGAGAAAAGACTATGACCATCCACCTTATTTATATCTCTCATGATTTTGTAAACTTCTGAGGCCACTTCTCATTCTCCTATGTCCTAAGGGTGGCCAACTTTTCCCTAGTACTCAGGCCCTTTAGTCCAGGCAGCATCATTGTAAATCTCTTTTGAACCCTCAGCAGCTTGACAATGTTTTCCCTATAGCAGGAACTGTACTCAATGTCCCTAGCACAGTCTCACTAATGACAAGGATAACTGTAAAATGCCTTTAATATACTGTAGCGATGTGCTACACACAGCGCTGAAATAACGACACGCAGTCGGTAAGTCGTTTTGAGACTAGTTTATTCAAACTTTGCGGCGCTGGCATTTAAATCCCCAGCGCCCGCCCTCTCCGGGCGGAAATGACATCAGAGGTGCATTACCAAAGTCTCCCCCCGCGCGCTGGCTATTTGTGAGCCGGTTCGCCTGCGCAGAAAGTGGGTCGCCACAATACCATCGACTTGCATGGCCTCAATTTCAGATCCCTGTTCCACAACACTTGCCAGTGCCCTGTCAAGTCCTACCCTGGTTTGAATATTCAAAATGCATTGCCACACACTTGCCCAAGTTGAAATTCACTTGCCATTCTTCAGCCCACCTCCTTAATACTCAAGCCCTCTAATTCAGGCAGCATCCTCATAACTCTATTTTGCACCCTCTGCAGCTTGATCAAGATTGCTTTATAGTTCACTGTTACCTACTTCACCATCAAGAAGACCCACTAAATTTAGCATCACATCCTAATCATTTATATAAAAATGAACAGAGGTCACAACACTGACTCCTGGTCACCAGTCAGAGAATTCACCTTTAACCATCACCCTCTGCTTCCTATCAATGAGGCAATTCTGAATACACCTAGTTAGCTCCCCCCGAATCCCATGAAACTTAACTTGCAGATAAGCCTGCTATGCAGGCCCTTGTCAAAGGCCTGGCTGAAGTCCATACAGACAACATTCACTGTCCTACCCTCATCTATTCACTGTCCTACCCTCATCTATCCCTCTAGTGACTTCAAAAACGAACTCTAAATGATTGACCAGACTTAACATCCCTTCCACAAAATCATGCTGACTATTCCTGATCAAGCCTTGACTACCCAAGTGATTGTAGATCTCATCCCTCAGAACTCCTTCCAGTAACTTTCCTACATTGAAGTTAGGCTCACTGGACAGTAATTCAATGCCTATCCTTGCTACTCTTCTTAAAGAAAAGATTAACCACTCTCCAGTCTTCTAGGGTAGTGGTCACCAACCTTTTTAAGCCCAAGATCCCCTACCATGGCCTTAGTAAAAGGCAAGATCAACCCCAGATCAATTAGTTACATGCATGCACACCAGGGCAGAAAAGACCGGAAGTAAAACCCCACAACCCAGAAGTAGAAATAATGTATAAACACCAGGAGTACCAACCCTTTTTTTTACACCGTGGACTGGTTTAATATTGACAATATTCTTGCGGGCCGGCTGACGGGGGAGTGGGGTGTTAAACACGACGGGAATACAGCAATACTCAAAGGAGGTTCCTTATGTCCAGTCTATTCTGCAATTTAGTTTTCGCGGCTCTCGGCACTTAGCTTCTATCCCACGCTGCTCACGTTTTTTCCGCTGGAAAAAAACTCAACAGGCTTGTCTTTCAGTGCAGGGTTCTTGGACTCAGGGTACCGAAGCAGTTTTGAAGGCTTCATTGCCTCATCAGACAGCCTTCGGGTCCGAGCTCCAGCCTCCCTCCACCCGCTGCCAGACCCCTTGGCCAGGTGCAGCTGTTCCTGTACCGGGGCTGCGGCAGTCGCAGTCCGGAGAGAGCAACCGACCGAGCGCAAGCCCTCCCCCCTTGTAGGATCTATCGGCCAACAAAAGTTTGTTTCAGTAGATTGCAGCGAGGTAGCTGCTCTGATACTTACGAAACGCTGGGCCCAAATTAGGTCGTCTGCAAATGTTTTAGCACCAGGTTCCCCACATTCGGTGCGTTAAACAGGTTTAGAGGCAGTGCTCCAGGTCAGTAGCGACAGCACTTCCTGCTGGCCGCCTGGGCCAACCAGTGACCCCTGGCACGAGGGTGTCACTGCGTTTAGGCGACTGATGACCTCGCATGCGTTCAAGTTCAACAGTGGGCAGGACAGGGAATGAGGAAAGGTGCAGCTGACTCGTATTTTCCTCGCGGCCTGGTGGTTGGGGACCACTGAAGTACACTGTGTAGTGCGGGGAAAGCTACATGCACACGCACTGGGCAGAAAGAACGGAACTAACCCCGCAACCCGGAAACAATCTCTCAACAGTAGTTGTGTATTATTTATTTATTTATTTATTTATTTTTTGGGATCTGCTGGGAAAGTCTCAAAGATCAACTAGTTGATCGCGATCGACGGGTTGGCGACCACTATTCTAGAGGCTAACAATGAAGCAACTATCCCTACAAGGGTGTCTCCAATTTCTTCCCAGGCCTCCCATAACATTCAGTGGTGTATTTGTTCAAGCCCTGGGGGTTTACCCAATTTGCTGTGTTTCAAGGCTGTAATACCACCTTATATGTAATATGCATTTGATTCAACACCTGCTTATTACGTTCATTTCCATGGCATCAATGATAGTAAACACAGGTGAAAACAACTTTAAAAGACTCAGCCATCTTCTCCGGTTTCATAGGCAGACCTGGTTGTTTTTAAAGAGGATTTAGTCATCCTTTTACTGTTAATAACTGAAGAATCTCTTGGGATTATCTCTAACCCTGCCTGCCAAATCCATCTCATCGCCTCTTTTTGCCCTACTGATTTCTCAAGCCTGAGGATTCATTTATACCCAATTGCCTAAACACAATGTATACTTCCTTCATTACCCTAGTCAGAGCCTTAATATCACTGAGGGGTCCCCAAACTTGCTGTTTCTACCTTTCACCCAACACGATCAAAGTTGTCGCTGAACTCTTGCTACGACCATTTCAAAAGCCTCCCAATTACCAACTGCTGCTTTACCTTTAAATAGTTATTCAGTTGACCCCAGCTAGATCTTGCCTAACGTCCTTCAAGTTGACCCTGTTCCAGTTCAGGACTTTAACCTGTAGACCTGCTGTATTTCTTTCCAAAGCTATTTCAAAATTAATAGAATTGGGATCACAGGAATCTACACAATTACATAAAACTTCTTCAAGTTCCTGCTGGTGGGTGGCGGGGGTGGTAAGGGCTATAATATAGCCCTACCAAGGTGACCACGCCTTCTTAATCTAAGACCTAGCCAAAAGGCCTTATTAAAATATCCTCTAAACACTGCTGCAACGTCCTCCCATTTCAAAAAGGCAACACCCCCTATATTCTTATCTGTTTCTCTAGTCACATCCAAAGCTTCAGTATCCTGAAACATTAAGCTGACAGTCTTGCCCTCTCCTCATCCGTGATTCTGTTATAGTTACAGTTCTCCAGTCCCTGGAGGTATCCACACCACCAGTTTTCTGCCTGAATTATTAAGCTACATGCACTGAAATAGATGCAATTTAAAGTAGCAGTCCTACCTGCTCTCTTACTGTAAACATGATTATCCTGATAATGAAGCTTAGATTCTTTGGTTCAAAGTTCAAAGTGTAGTTATTATCAAAATAAGTACAAGAACCTTGAGATTCATTCTCTTACAGGCATTTACAGTTGAACATGGAAACACAATGGAACCAATGAAAAACTACATAAAGACTGACAAACAGCCAATGTGCAGAAGACTACAAACAGCAAATAAAAATAATAAATAAACAAGTAAAAAACACTGAGAAAAGGAGTTGTAGTCTTTGGAAGTCAGTCTATAGGTTAGTGGAATTAGTTCAGAGTTGAGTTGAGTGAAGTTATCCATGCTGGTTCAGGAGACTGATGGCTGAAGGGTGGTAACTATTCCTGAACTGGGTGGTGGGACCCTGTCCTCCTTACCAACAGTATCAGCGAGAAGAGATCATGACCTGGCTAGCAGGGATCCTTGATGATGGATGCTGCTTTCTTACTGCAGCGTTTCTTGTAGCTGTTCTCAGTGGTGGAGAGGGAATTTCCTGGGATGGATTGGGCTGTACCAATCACTTCTTGTAAACTGTTCTTGAACACTGGTGTTACCATACAGACTGTGATGCAACCAGAATACAACTCCACCGTGTAGCTATAGAAAGTCGTCAGCTTTAGATGACATGCTAAATTTGCGCAAGTTTTTAGTAGAGGCGCTGTCACGCCTTCTTTTTAAATGTTACTTACATGCTGGTCCCAGGACAGATACTCTGATACGATAACGTCAAGAAATTTAAAGTTAGGTACCCTTTCCACCACCAATTCCCTAATGAGGACTGGTTCATGGACGTCCTCATGGACTGCACGTATACCTGTCTTCTCACTGATTTCACTCTTTCAAGTAACTCCCCAATCTAGTTTAAAATCTCCCTGGGCAAATTTCCCCACAACGAGATTCCCCCCCCCACCCTCCCAAGTGTAACCTGTGCCTCTTGTACAGGTTGTCTCTACCCCAGAAGTGATTCCAATGATCCAAAAACCTGAATTCCTCCCCCGCTGCAGCTTTTCAGTAATGCATTCATCTGCTCTAGCTTTCTATTGCTGGACTCACTAGCACATGATCCAAAGATTACTAACTTGCGGTCCAGCATTTCAAATTTCTTACCCAATTTCCTATCTCATTCTCTAGGAAGAGATTTTCTGTTCTACCTGTATTATTTGTTCCAATGTGTACAACAAGTTCCGGCTATTTACCCTCATCCTTGAGAACGTAACGCAGCTGCTCAGACGTCCTTAACCCAGGCACTTGGGAGGGAACACGTCACACAAGCATTTTTTTGCAGCCAAAGAATCTCCCGTCTGTCTCCCTCACTATTGGGTCTCCCATCACTACTCTCTGTCTGACAGCAACCTATCCTTCTGAGCCTCAGAGCCAGACACAGTGAGCTGAAATGCCTCTTCAATGCTATACTCATTCACTTTCTAAATACATTATCTACTTAGAACTCCACATTAAGAATACTTCTTAACTAATTAATCCATCAAAACATATCACTGAAAACCTGGCTTCAAAATAATTACTAACACTTTAAATTTTAAATCTACAACTATTTAAATATCTGTGGACGGCAATTGTTTCTATAATGTGACTTCCTGCTGTTATGTTTATGTTAGCCTCACCCGCCCATTATTAATTCACATGAATTCACTCATTTATTCACATTTCTCATTGCTACATTCATTACTGGAAAATCTGGCTACTGAGATTTCACAAATCAATTAATTGTTGCTCTTCAATACCAATTCTCACCTGACACTTCCAATTTTCGAAAAAGTGCAAGGAGATTTTCAAAATTGACGTTATATCAACATGACCATATTTGCATTTTGTAAAAACTTTATTTTTACTTGCAGATCCCTTTTTTAAAAAAGCCCAAGCCACACTAAAATTTTCGCATTATTAGATTAATCCAAACTGTGCTTCAGAACAAAGATGCTACATATGTGCATTCTTGAGATGCATCAGCTTCATTCAAATAACCATATAGATAAATAATCTTCCTTCCTAATATACTTTCATCTAAGTTTATTTGAAGGGTGATGTTGAAAAAAGATGTAAGTCAAAGTTAATTTAAAAATGTTGAGTTTGTAAAACAGATTTGAAACAAGCCACATGTTTAATTTTGCACTAAATTTCAATATAATGCCAACTAGCTGATATCTGAAGCAGGACAATTATCAATTGGTGCTTAACTCACAGAAAAATTCAACTACCACACTCACCTTGAAGATTCCAATTCCTATCAAGGAGAGTGCTTTCTCTCTTTTGACAGAATACTTTTTCCTTAAAGTAAAAAAAGCCTCAAGGATAAAAAATAAGCTACTTAAAGTAAGTTAACAAATGTTATTAAGAACAGTTAGGGAATGATCAAGAAATACACTGAGTGGAGATTTTGGACAAAAAGGTAGGTAACAACATCAACCAAAAACTAGTCAGTGATGGCATTCAATGCTAAAATTTTCATTAAACATTGAAAAATCAGTTCTTATCAGAAAGATAAAATCAATCCTACTTCTGGTGACCATCAAAAGGTAGCCATTTTTGGGATGAATATACTTTTGTCAGTTCCAAAGTTCTCTCTCTGTGTGGATTCTCCTCCACCATACATCTCAGTTCAGTCACCCATTCATTTTACCTTCTTGTTTGGTGTCAAGTTTTGTTCATACACCTATGAAATACCATGGGAATAGTTTACAGCATTAAAAGATGTTAGCGAATGGAAATTGGTGCTAGGGTATTGAGAGAAACTTGATTTCAATGCTTAAGAGAAGTACATGGATGGCAGGGGTATAGAGGACTATGGTTAGGATGTAGGTCAATAGGACTAGGCAGTTTAAATGGTTCGTAACAGACTGGATGCGCCAAAGATTCTTTTTCTGTCCTGTACTTTTCTATGGCTCTAGAAGCACCTCAGGTTGAGTGACCACACTTAGGAAAATTTCTTTTTCCACTTTCACACTTCTTTCACTCATTTTTAGAACTTTAAGCTAGTAAATGTTTCATGGTATTCATTAATGATTAGATGCAATATAAATTCCATTAGATTAATTATGCATATTGCTAGAGATCAATTAAATGAATTATAGTAAGGATATGTACAGAGGTAGGATAAGAGTAGATATGGAAAACAGATGTTTCTAACAGAGACATCGGCTTTAGAACAGTTCTCACTTGCATAAAGAATGGAATCCTTATGGAAGTTGGGGACTGTCTGTACTTTTACCAGGACTGGAGTGGTTCAAGCAGGTGGCTCATCACTTTCCTAATGACAAATTGCCAGAGATGCCAATGATCAATAAAAAATAAATTATAAATTAAACTGCCATTGGGCTCATGCTGTACAGTACTGCTGTATGCTTACTTGAAGATAATATTGAAGTCAACTACATAGTAAATACATACGAAATTTAAATTTACAACCTAGTACAATAAGTGAAATGTGCATTACTGATCACTAACAACACCCAAAGCAGAATGTACAGTCTTAAACACCTGGAACATGAAGAATAAAGTGTAGACAGTTTACACAAGATTTAACATGCACTGTAACTATTAAGCACTGCGCAACCTAGAAAGTTGCCAGTTACATCATGTAATTTTTAAATGGGTGCAGCTTTAATACTACTTCTGTAAACTGTAAAATAAGAACATGCACATAATGGGAAAAAATTGTAGGAGATTAAAGTGGAGGAAGTGAAACAGCTCATTATCTCTCAATGTGGAAATTAAAAACATGTCTACAAAAATGAAACAGACATTAATGAAATATTGGGTCAAAGTTGATGCACGACAGAATTTAGTGCAAATACCAGAGAATAACCTGGGTCAGATTGCCATATCTATGATCTCAAAAAATATTACATGGCAGCAGGAGACCCATTCCCTGCAAAATCAAAATATAACTTAAAAGATAACTCAAAAGATAGCAACAAATATGATGTGTAGATTTCAGCATCTCGACTATTCATTTTTCAGCAGACTGGTATTCTCTAGAACTGAACAATATGCCTACATAGAAGTTTAAACCAAAACACAAGATGCAAGACTCAAAGGACAAATTCACAAAAAAAATTAAAAAGGAAATTGTGCAAATTTCTTAAAATATTTCAAGCCTCATGGATGAGAAGGTTCATTTCAATGCCCTGCATAAGGAAAAACTCTGAAACAACTACTTCAGAATTAAATTATACTTTTATTGCAAGAAAAGTTCCTTTCCAGTGAGGCACAATTTCATCATCAAAATAGAACACAATGTTTTGAAGTTATGAAAATTAAACCCAAGTTCTCCAGAAGGCATGCCTTGGACCAAACTTATTTACCACCATCAAAACAATTAAAATGTTTGCTGCATTGAGCAATCAATGTCATACTGCAAACACAAATACTATCCAGTGAAAGCTTTTAATGACTAACCAATACATCATCTAACCAAATAACATTCAATTTAGTTTAAATCAATGCATTCAGAACTTTCTGACATTACTTCTTGTCATTTGATATACAGGTAGAGAAAATGAACAGCATCATGTTGGTATAGCTGGCAGTTTCCCTTCACGTTTATTCACACTGAAAAGTCCTGAACATGTGCGATGAAACCTAAGATTTCAGGATTTAGTGGTAATTCGAATGGCCATTTCTATATCAGTATTCCTTGATACTTTGGCATTATGGTGGAGAAACAGCCATTCAGACCAACGTCAGACCACAGTTTACTGGGGCTTCAAGAGCATAGCCAGGCTTTAGATATTTTTAAACATTGTGTTTTTATTTCATTTTTAAAGTTTTAATATATTCCAATATATCAAATATTTTAACAATTATTTCAATTTCTGATAAATGAAAATCCAGTGCAGTAAAACTGATAATCCACTACCTGATTATTTGGAAATGGCAATAGTCTAGCATCAAGTTTGAGAGAAAATGTTTTCCACACTCCTAATCCAACTTTCCCGAGGGCCACGTTTTCCTATTCACTTAAAATTCAAAGTTCTACTGCCTGCATTCCCTTGAAATTTAACTGATTCCATTTCCTGTGGTCCCTTGAAACTGAACAAGGTTTGATTGGTCACACTTCCTTTGAACTAAGACCTTGTTTCCCATTTTTCCTTTAAATCTACCAGTTCACTGCAGAGTTTATAATTCTACTGTACAAAATGGTGAGGCCACATGTAGAATATTGCGTTCAGTATTGGACAAACTGCCATTACCCTAAATTGAGTGGAGAGGACATTACCAGGCTTAAGGGACTGAGTTGTAAAGAAAGGTTGGGTAAGCCAACCTACCTCCTATTCATTGGAGCATAGGAGAATGAGAGCTGATCGTAAAGAGGTGTATAGACTCATGAGGGGAGGGGCACAGACAGAGTTAATGCACAAAATATTTTCCCCAGGGTTAGGGAATCAAGAAATAGGCAGCATAGGTTTAAGTTGAGGAGAGTTTTAATAGGTACCTGAAGGGCAACCTTTTCACCCAGAGGAACTACAAACCTGTATTAATTAGAACCGATTAAACACACATGCATCACCTCCGGTCAACATCAGAGTAAATCGAGTCACGGCAACAACATAATAACATAAGAGGCGTCATGTAGTGAGCGAAGAATCCAATGGTCAAAGTTTGTGCAGCAGCAGAAGTAGGATTGGCTGGACTTCCTAATCAGGGAAGTTGGTGAGGCTATGGACTGTGAAGGGACGGGAGGGAGAGATACAGCAAGAGTGAACATAGGAAAGGGACAGTCATCTAATACTAAAGGTTTTTTTTATAAAAAAAGTCATTAAAGAATTCATCGGAGAGAGAGAGGCCATTGCAGAGAGGGTTGAACAGTTGTGGGCCCTGGAGCGAGAGGCTGTCATGCTTTGTGTGCTTCATACAACATTTCAAAGCTCATTACGAAACCTGAAAAACCCTATACAATGGGACTGATTATGGCAGTAGTACTGGAGGTTCCCAGTACAGTTTTGCATAAATCACAAGACCAAATAATTAAAGCAATTCTGCTCAGCAACTACACTGTTCAAAAGACAAATTGATGAAATTTCTAAGAATGTGGAAGATACATTGTGCAACATACTCAGGACAACAGAATTTGCTCTGCAGTTGGATGAGTCAACTTTGCCAGGCAACAAATCTTTGCTTCTTGGATATGTTGGCTTTATGAAAGGTGAAAACATGGTTTAAGAGTTGTTATTTGCAAGGGGGCTAGAAACAGATATGGAGTTAATATTTCAACAGACAGGGCATCATCAATTTCTGGATGCCACTGTGGGGTTATTATTTACTTGAAAAAGCTGTATCTAACATATTTACCATTCACTACAATTCAGATATCTGTTGCAAGATACTAAGTGAACGGCTGCATAAATGAAATACTGTTATCACAGCAGTAAATTAAATCAACTCCCATGCTCTCAATTCTTGACTATTTCAAGAGCTGTTGAACAATTTAAATGCTTGCTGTTGCACATAGAAGTTCGATGGTTCGCAAATGGAAACTGCCTGACTTTTTTTTTTACGCTTTTTGAAACTGTGATAAAATTTGTTGAAGACACGAATGCTTCATTTCAGTAATCAACTCAAGAATATTAGGTATGACCTTGCTTATCTGTCAGAGTTATTCAAAGTTTAACAATATCAATTTTCAATTGCAAGGGAATGATGTGAATCTTATCAAAGTCAAATCTATCATCTCCACATATCTGTCCAAGTTAACCCTATTTAAGTGCAACATTGCCTGGCACAATCTTTCTCAATTTCTCCGAATTGGAAGAGAAAGAAAGAGTACCAGATGATCTTCAAGTATACTGTGTCCACGTGGGTGAGCTGCATAAAGACCCGTCAGAGAGATTTCAGAATCTTCTCTCAGTCCAAATTCCAGATTGGGTAATAAATCCATTCTAGAACACTTGTAATGAGCAATTAACAGGAAGGATGGAGGAAGAACTGATCTTGCTACAAAATGACTGAGCTGAAACTCAGGTTCAAAACATACCAAGACTTTTGGTTGTAGAAATAAATCTCTGAAAACTATCAACCACTGCGGGGAAAGGTCAAAATGTTGTTTATTGCCTTTCCAACATCATACTTAATCAAGCATGATTTCAGTCAGACGCCCAACTTCTTTCAAAGCAACAACAAAAGAATACAAATTACTGAACTGAGGATCTGAGACTCCTTCTGAATGACATTCAGACTAATCTTGAGAAGTTGATAGCACTGCAACAAGCCTATCCATCTCACTGAAAGGGGAAAAAATGAAGTACTGAATAGTTGGACTACTAATGTATGCTCTGCAATTGTTGATGGAAATTGTTTTTACTATATAATTAAATAAATAGTTTTATTTGCAGCTTTAAATAGATTTGAATAATCTTTGCAATTATTTGTCACTGCTTTGAATTTGCAGTCCTATTTTCTTTCACTGTCAAGTAAATCAAAATTCTCGTTTCTAAGTCATGCCCAGAAAGAGAGGGGGTGCTGGGGATGTGGTCTGGGAACCAAAGGGGTGGTAATCCAAAAATGTTTGGGAACTACTGTACTAGACTAATATCTCCAATGTTTAGGCTGTCCTATGAGGTAAACATGGACAGGCTAGGCTTGTATCTACCAAATTTTAAATGACCAAGAAGAGATAATTGAAATGTTAAAGATCCTGCATGATCTTATCAGGGTGGACATGGAGAGAGAACTTCTTCTTGTGAGAGCACCAAAATGTGGTACCACAAGGAAGTACAGGGTTTAAGAAAGCAGTAGGACAGAATTGTCTCAAGCTTTGAAATTCTCTGGAACCCTCTTCCTTAATGAGCAGTGAATGTATAGTCTTTGAATATTTTTAAGTTAAGAGCAGCAGATATACACTTGAAAGACAAGGAGTTAACATTGAAATTAAAAGGAAATCTAACATGATACATTAAATAGCAGAACAAGCTTGAAGGGCCAAGTGAACTACTTTTGTTGCAAATACATTTCTATGTATTTTTAATTTTAAATGTCATTGTCTTGCTGGAAAACAAATCTTCTCCCCAAGTCTCAGTTTTCTTGCAGACTGCTTCAGGATTTCCCTATATTTTGATGCATCCACTTTACCCTCTACTTTCACAAGCCTTCCAGGGGCTGCTGCAGTGAAGCAACACAACAGCATGATGCAGCCACCACCATGCTTCACAGTAAAGATGGTGCGTTTTTGATAATGTGCAGTGTTTCCCTTACCACAAACATAGCATTTAGTCTGATAGCCAAAAATCTCATTATTGGTTTCATCAGACCATAGATCCTTCTTCCAGCTAACTTCAGAATCTCCCACTTGCCTTCTGGCAAACTCTAGACAAAATTTCATGTGTTTCCCCCCCCCTTCCCCCCCCCCCCCAACAGTGGCTTTTTCTTTGCCACTCTCCCATAAAGTTGTAACTTTATGAAGCATCCTGGGAATAGTTGCTGTATACGTAGTCTTCCCCCATCTCAGCCACTGTTCCTTGTAACTCCTCCAGAATTGTCATAGGTCCCTTGATGACCTCCCTCACTTACTCTTCTTCTTGCATGGTCACTCAGTTTTGGAGGACGACCTGCTTTAGGCAGGTTTATAGCTGCGCCATATTCTTTCCACTTCTTGATGATTGACTCAACTGTACTCCAAGGAATATTCAGTGACTTGGAAAATTTCCTGTATCCATCTCCTGACGTGCTTTTCAATAACCTTTTCACGGAGTTGTCTGGAGTGTTCTTTTGTCTTCATGATATAGTTTATACCAGGATACTAACTCACGAGCAGCTGGACCTTCCAGATGCAGGTGTATTTTTACTACAATCTACTGAAACTCCTTGAATGCACGGAGTGATGATTTGGTGTGTCATATTAAAGGGGGTGAATACTTACGCAATCAATTGTTTTGTCTTCTGTTTGGAATTAATTTAGATAATTTTGCTAAAGATCTATTTCATTTGACATGAAAGTCTTTTTGTTGATCAATGTCAAAAAAAAAAGCCAAATTAAATCCACTGATTCAATGTTATAAAACAAAGATTTCCAAGGGGGAGGTGAGTATTTTTAAAGGCACTGTACGTCACTATACGCAATCACGAGATTCATTTTCTTGTGGACATGCTCAATAAATCCATAATAGAATAACAAATCACAATAAAATAAATGAAAGATCACACCAGCATGGGAATTCAACCAGTGGGCAAAAGACAGCAAACTATGCAAATACAAAAAGAAATAATAATAAATAAATAAGCAATCAATATCAAGAATATGAAATGAAGAGTCCTTTAAAGAGAGTGGATAGGTTGTGGGAATATTTCAATGATGAGACAAGTGAAGTTAAGTAAAGTTATCCCTTTTGATTCAAGAGTCTAGATTGTCGAGGGGCAACTGTTCCTGAACCTGGTGGTGAAAGCCCTGAAGTTCGTCCAAGTTTTAGATGTCATGCCAAATCTAAGCAAACTCCTGAGGAAGTAGAGGTGCTGCAGTACTTTCTTCGTAATTGCTCTTGCGTGCTGGACCCAAGACAGATCCTCCAAATGATAACACTGAGAAATTTTAAGTTGTTGACCCACTCCACCTTTGATGAGGACTGGCTCATGGACTCCAGTTTTCTCCTCCTGAAGTCAATAATCAGCTCCTTGGTCTTGTGACATTGAGTAAGAAGCTATTGTTAAGGTAACACTCAGCCAGATTTTCCATCTCCCTCCTAAATGCTGATTCATCACCACCTTTCATTCTGTCTATGACAGTGGTATTGTCAACAATATGACATGGGAGTTGTGTTTAGCCTTACAGTCCAAGTGTAAGGTGAGTGGAGGAGGCAGTCAGTCAGTCACACAACCTTGTGGTGTACCTGTGCTGATGAAGAATATGAAGGAAGTGTTATTGCTAATCTGAACTATCTGAGGTTTGCAAGTGAGGAAATCAAGGATCCAATGAGGTATTGAGGCCAAGGTCCTGAAGCTTATTCATTAGTATTGAGGGGATGACAGTATTGAATACCAAGCTGTAGTTGACAAAGAGCACCCTGATGTATACATCTTTGCTGTCCAGATGTTACAGAGTTGAGTGAAGAGCCAATGAGATGAAGCAGATCGCCCAAATCACTTCTCAGTGAGGAGTTGATATGTTTCATCACCAACCTCTCTAAGCACTTCACCATAGTGAATATAAGTCCTACTGGACGCTGGTCATTGAGGCAGGTTTGCACGTTCTTCTTAAGGCTGATACATACTTGTGCGTCGCATCGACACCGTAGGTAATGCATACCCTACATTGTAGGGTGATGTGCACCTCTCCAGAGAAGTTACTCATGCGTCGCGGCAATGCAGACCACAACAACTGTGATTGGTCCGCTTGGTAGCATTGCATTTCCTCCTACGCATTTCCAGTTGCTTCTTCTCCTCCATGTCTGTAGGCTGTGCGTACACCGATGCGAAATAGATGAACCAAATCGTCAAATCTATCTGCCATCATGCAAAAATATTTGAAATGCATTTCCTCGTCCATGTCTCTCACGAAGAAACTCAACACAGTGGCACAGAAACCCCACCGCCAACTAGCATTTTGGCACACACCAATGCATGCTTGCTACGGCATACAGCGACGCAGAAGTGAAAATCAGGGTTACGGCACAGGTAGCAGCATAGCCCATTAGGCACCGATACTAGTGAAGTCTGCTTAAAAATGTTTCCCTCAGACTGCTGAAGCAAGAGGTTAAAGATCTCAGTGAACACTCCAGCAAGTTGAGCAGCACAGGTACTTGGCCAGGTACCCCATCTGGGCCAGATACTTTTCATGGGTTCATCATCCTGAAGACTGCTTGCACGTCGGCCTCAGAGACTGAAATCACAGGATTATCAGGGTTTGTGAAGGTTCCTCCACATTTTGAAAATTACGAAAAAACCCTCCTTTGATTTTTAACTTGTTCAAAATGCTTAAGCTTGGCCATTCCAATAAGACCAGACTACATGCGGTAAGTTGGAGCTGTTGAAAGAAAACTTTGTTGTCTTCTGTTGTGTTTTAATTTTCTAGACAAGCAACTTTCCAGTTTGATACTGGTCAATAGCTAATCTCCTTCAAGTACAGACAATGTGCTTATAACTAAAAGGCTATAATTCTCCTGGAAGTAGTATTATCACTATAAGTGCTCAAGAATCATAAAAAATTTTGATCCTCTAGTTAGGATTTTAAGATTATTCTTTCAATGAGTAAGAGCATAGCCTGCACATTAAATTCAAGACAAAAGATACCTCAGCAGACCTGTCAAATTTTTCTGTGGCCATTTGTGTTCAGATGAAAAACACTCCAAAATCAAGTTTGGTCATCTCACATGGACACCATACTAAATAGCAATGGAAGTACAAGTACCAACTTACTCCATTATGATCTTTACAACAAATCCAATGCTAATCACCTAATAATACACCACAAATTTTTCATGCTTAAGTAAATCAAGTGCATCTGGTGAGAAAATGTACGCCAAAGTAAATAATTCTAAAACTCAAAATGGCTTTGAAAAACGATAAAGAGAATACAGATTACTACATAATGATTACATGCAGATTTGGAATTAAAAGATTTATAAAAATAACTTCCAAGTTAAAGCAGTATAAAATAATTAACACATAAGCTTTAATCAAAATTGAAATATCTAATTAATCCCCATCTGAAATGGCTAATAGCATCTTTTCTTGAAAATGCACGGTTTTCCAAACAGTCAACTTCTGTAACTACGATCAAAAGATTCTATCAAACTGCAGATTCATAGTTTCTGGGATCAGACTTAAAACGAAATGCTAGAAAGTAGCAGTAGCACAAATTCATTGGCTAATTAAAGCTACATAAATCAGGCATCATTTATGTCAATGATGCAAGTTAAGTTACATGGAGGTAGGAGAGATGGTTAAGTGGAATGAAAAGATATCATAACTGCTGAAAACCATTATTTCAAAAACTAATTTGCATCAGCCTTTGAAAGTTATACATGCAAGTCCTTTTTATTTTTTATATTTAAGGCACTAAATTATTTCTTTATATGGTGATAAAATCAAGATTAAAATGAAAATTGTCACACTGATAGGTTTATCACTCTGATCACTAACACTAACCACAGGATATACATAAAATTCCAAACGTTTTCAGCTGGACTACCCAAACAGGTTAATAAAATCAGAGATTAATTTTCAGTTGGTGGCTGTTTGCCTGATTTGTGAACAATTTTCAGTTTGAATTCTGCAAGCAAGTCCTAGGTGCCAGTGTTGCAATGACATTTAATAAGTGACCGTAGGCAAAGCCCCACACAACACCCCAGAAAGGAAATAAAAATTCAGTTATATGACTTGCCTCATTGAGGACGTTCCTGCGTTTTGCTTTTTTAATAGCTCTGTTTTTCAGCACATCTTCACTTGCAACTGAGAAGGTTCCTGCCTAAAAAGCAAAGTACTCTATGGTAAAACAATATAAACAACTCAATATCCTGTGTTCCCTTAGAAAAGGAAAAAGAATACTGAAGCTGCAAGAAAATATCAATGTGACTCATTACATTTTCATACTGGAGCCAGGAATTCAGATGAACACGAGACTCGTGCTTATCCAAAAGAAGTTTCCTGTCTTTTTTCACCCTGAAACTTCACCTCCTCCAAAAACTGGGTGTTCATTATGGTATAATCTCATTTAGAGGATAGTTCTATACCTTATTTACCTATTATATTCATGGACAGTGAACATAGATGATCGAAAGATAGGCTATAAATGAATCCCTGGCTAACTTTAGATTATTGTAGATTATACCAAAGGGATCTGCTTATCATGTTTCACATTAGATAAATCCATGTTACATTCCATTTCATCTGATGATATCAGTTTAGCACCAAGTAGTTACTGTATAAACCTTTCTCACTGTTCAAGTATTGCAGTCATTGGTTTGCTAGATCTAACATTTTGACAGCTGACAAAAACTACAAAATTGAGAACGTAATCCAGGTGAGTATAATAGGTGAACAATATTCTGGGCAGTACTTCTTCAAAAGAATGTACTGGAGATTATCAAGCAATTACATTGCTAATTTGGGAACTTCCTGTGTGAAAACTGCCTGCTTCATTAACACAAACTGCTGCAAACGTATTTTACTGATTAAGGAATTCTGGTTTATCCTAGAGTTATGCAAATATTCATTGGTTAAGTGGAGACTGCATCACGGAGTTCTAAAGTGGGTTTACAGAAATAATGGGATGTATTAATTATCTTCCCACATGCCCTAGATTCCTGGAGTAGTCCTGACAAATTGGAGGTACCAAAATGTAACACTGGCATTTAAAAGTAGGTAGCAACTACACGCCAATTAGTCAGATCTCTGTTAGTAAAGTTCTGTATACTTCATTAAGAGCATAAAAACAGGAAAAGAGTCAACTATTCTGTAAAGCAAAAGGCATCCTTGACAAATCCAGTAATAATTCCTTTTTAAGAATGCAAATGGAAGGCAGATAAGGGCTTCGATTGCTGTGTAAAATATGGTATTTCTGGATTCTTAAAATTTATTTAGTAAAGTAATATAAAATGTAGGCTCTTGAGATATTGCAAATGCAGCTCTCAAACACCACTAAATTAAACAAAGTGTTTTAATGTTCCAGAAATATCATTCATTGAATATAAATATAGCTTTAAAATTAGTCAACAGTTTTTCAAACATCTCTAAATGCCAGCCATTTAAAATATAAAGAACACACCACAGCTTCGACAGGGCACAATGCTCTACAGCCACCTTTGCTTTTGATCAGGGATCGGCAGAGGTTCATTAATGAGCAGTTCCGTTTCTACTTGCTGTTATCTAAAATCACCTTTCGATTTTAAGAAACTGTAAACTTGGATTAAACATCAAGTATCTAAGACCAAAGGTGAGAAAATGCTCAAAGCAGCAAAATGTAAACATCTGAAATTATCTCCTTCAGAGGGATCTGGATGTTCAGATGTTAAGTACATACATGACTCATCTTGAAGGTTGAGAATCAGACAAAGTATATGATCAGCCTATTGAATAAGTAAACTGGCTTGGAAAATGTTATAAACAAAATGTCTGAGTCAGTGCAGGATGGCAATTAAGGGTAGCAAGGAATTTTATTGAACTCTGCAATTCAGGCTATTTCTTGCATAGCAAAACATGAAAGTAAAAATAATGAAAACACGTGAACACCATACACAAAATGCTGGTGAAACACAGCAGGCCAGGCAGGCAGCATCTATAAGGAGAAGCTTTAGATGCTGCCTGGCCTACTGTGTTCCACCAGCATTTTGTGTGTGTTGTTTGAATTTCCAGCATCTGCAGATTTCCTCGTGTTTGCCCCGTGAACACCATGATCATTTTTGAAAAATACCTGCTACCTACAAGTTAGTTACTTAATTATTGTCTCTAGCAACAATTGAAATTTTATGTATACATATTGGGGTTTAATTTTGGAAAATTTGAATGCACAAGATAAATTGCTTTTATTTTCACCATTTAAAAATCTCTGTTATAGGGTGCTTCCAGAAAAGCTAGGCTCAGTAAAACTCTAGGAACTAAGAATAGCAGGAAAAATGGCCAAGAGAATAAAAGGTCAGGTTGGGTTAAAGTTCAAGAAGAGGATTGTACAGACAAAAAGTAAAACACGGGCTGAATATGCTATTTCATATTCAATGTCTATAAAAAGTATTCATTCCCCCACCCCTGGAAATGCTCATGTTTTATTGTTTTACAACATTGAATCACAGTGGAGTTAATTTGGCTTTTCTGACACTGATCAACAGAAAAATGTGTCAAAATGAAAATAGATCTCTACAAAGTGATCTAAATTAATTACAAATATAAAACAAAAAATAACTGATTGCGTAAGTATTCAGCACCTTTAATATGACATATCAAATCCTCACTAGAGCAGACAATTCAGTTTAGAAGTCACATAATTAGTCAAATGGAGATCACCACGTGCAGTCAAGGTATTGTAGCGATGTACTACATACAGAGCTAGAGACGACACGCAGTCGGTAAGTCGTTTCGAGACTAGTTTATTCAAACTTCGCGGCGCTGGCATTAAATCCCTAGTGCTCGCCCTCTCCGGGCGGAAATTACGTCAGAGGTGCATTACCAAAGTCTCCCCCCGCGCGCTGGCTATTTGTGAGCCGATTCGCCTGCGCAGAAAGTGGGTCGCCACATAACAACCCCCCCCCCCCCCCCAGAACCGGCGATACACCCCCCAACCTTGACCGGCTACGCCAAGTCCACATGGGCTGGTTTGAGTCGGTCCACCGTGAAAACCTCTTCTTTCCCCCCAATGTCCAGAACGTATGTGGACCCGTTGTTGTTGATCACCTTGAACGGCCCCTCATATGGCCGCTATAGCGGTGCCCGGTGTCCGCCCCTTCGTACAAACACAAACTTACAGTCCTGCAGGTCTTTGGGTACATGGGTCAGGGTCTGTCCGTGCTGTGAAGTCGGCACAGGGGCCAGGTTGCCGAGCCTTTCGCGTAGTCTGTCCAGGACTGCTGCAGGTTCTTCCTCTTGCCCCCTTGGGGCTGGTATGAACTCTCCTGGGACGGCCAGGGGTGCGTTGTATACCAACTCGGCCAACGAGGCGTGCAGATCCTCTTTGGGCGCTGTGCGAATTCCAAGCAGGACCCAAGGAAGTTCGTCCACCCAGTTAGGTCCTCTCAGGCGGGCCACGAGAGCCGACTTCAAGTGACGGTGGAAGCGTTCCACTAGTCCGTTCGACCGTGGGTGATAGGCAGTAGTCTGGTGTAGCTGCGTTCCCAACAGGCTGGCCACAGCCGACCACAGGCTGGAGGTGAACTGGGCACCTCTGTTGGAGGTAATGTGGACCAGTACCCCGAAACGTGCTACCCAGGTTGCAATCAGTGCTCGGGCACAGGAATCGGCAGATGTGTCGGTGAGCGGGACCGCCTCTGGCCACTTCGTGAACCGGTCTACCATAGTTAGGAGGTACCGCGCTCCTCGGGACACTGGTAGGGGGCCCACGATATCCACATGAATTTGGTCGAACCTCCGGTGGGTGGGTTCGAACTGCAGCAGCGGGGCTTTAGTGTGCCGCTGCACCTTGGCTGTTTGGCACTGCGCGCACGTTCTGGCCCATTCACTGACCTGCTTGCGAAGTCCGTGCCACACGAACTTGCTGGAGAACCAGCTGGATGGTTGTCCTGATAGATGGGTGCACCAAACCGTGTATGGAGTCGAAAACTCGCTGCCTCCAGGCTGCCGGGATGATGGGGCGAGGTTGGCCGGTAGCCACGTTGCACAGGAGGGTCCTCTCACCTGGGCCTACGAGAAAGTCCTGCAGCTGCAAACCCGAGACTGCGGTCCTGTAGCTGGGCATCTCATCGTCTGCCTGCTGCGCCTCCGCCAGTGCTGCATAGTCCACCCCCAGGGACAGCTGATCTGGAGAGTGCGTCCGCCACAACATTGTCCTTTCCCGAGACATGCTGGATGTCCGTCGTGCACTTGGAGATGTAGGACAGATGTCGCTGCTGGCGAACTGACCAGGGATCGGACACCTTCGTGAACGCGAAGGTCAACGGTTTGTGGTCCGTGAATGCGGTGAACGGCCTGCCTTCTAAGAAGTACCTGAAATGCTGGATTGCCAGATACAGTGCCAACAGCTCCTGGTCGGAAGCACTGTACTTGAGTTCGGGTGGTCGTAGGTGCTTGCTGAAGAACGCCAGGGATTGCCAGCGCCCCTCAATGAGCTGCTCCAGTACCCCACCGACTGCTGTGTCGGATGCGTCCACCGTGAGGGTGGTCGGAACGTCCGTTCTGGGGTGCACCAGCATCACGGCATCTGCCAAGGCTTCCTTGGCTTCAACGAAAGCGGCCGTGGCCTCCTCGTCCCAAGTAATGTCCTTGCCTTTACCCGACATCAGGGTGTACAAAGGGCGCATGATACGGGCTGCTGAGGGGAGGAAACGGTGGTAGAAGTTCACCATATCAACGAACTCCTGCAGGCCTTTGACCGTGTTGGGCCGGGCAAAGTGGCGGATTGCATCTACCTTGGCGGGTAGAGGTGTTGCTCCATCTTTGGAAATCCTGTGGACCAGGAAGTCAATGGTATCGAGACCGAACTGGCATTTGGCCGGGTTGATCATGAGGCCGAAATCACTCACGCGGGAGTAGAGCTGGCGGAGGTGGGACAGATGCTCCTGGCGACTACTGCTGGCTATAAGGATGTCATCCAAATAAAGGAACACAAAATCCAGGTCGCGTCCCACCGCATCCATTAGCCGCTGGAACGTCTGTGTGGCATTCGGAGGAACTCGAACAGGCCGAACGGGGTGATGAGTGCTGTTTTGGGGATGCCTTCAGGGTGCACCGGGATTTGATGGTATCCCCGGACGAGGTCTACTTTGGAAAATATTCTTGCCCCGAGCAGGTTTGCTGCAAAGTCCTGTATGTGCGGCACGGGGTAGCGGTCTGGAGTTGTAGCCTCGTTCAGTCTGTGGTAGTCGCCACATGGTCTCCAACCCCCGACTGCTTTGGGCACCATGTGCAGGGGGGAGGCCCATGGGCTGTTGGACCTCCGTACGATCCCCAATTCCTCCATCCTCTTGAACTCCTCCTTCGCCAGGCGGAGCTTTTCCGGGGGGAGCCTACGTGCGTGGGTGTGCAGGGGTGGTCCCTGGGTCGGTATGTGGTGCTGTACCCCGTGTCTGGGCATGGCTGCCGTGAGTTGCGGTGCCAGAATCAATGGAAAGTCCGCCAGGATTCTGGTGAATTCGTTGTCCGACAGCGTGATGGAGTCCAGGTGTGGGGCCGGCAACTTGGCTTCACCCAGGGAGAACGTCTGGAAAGTCTCGGCATGTACCAGTCTTTTCCCTTGCAAGTTGACCAGCAGGCTGTGAGCTCGCAAGAAGTCCGCCCCCAGGAGTGGTTGGGCCACAGCAGCCAGTGTGAAGTCCCACGTGAACCGACTGGCGCCGAACTGCAGCTGCACTGTGCAGGTGCCATAGGTCCGTATCGTGCTGCCGGTTGTGGCCCTCAGGGTGGGTCCTGGCTTCCTGTTGCGGGTGTCGTACCCCGTTGGGGGCAAGACGCTGATTTCCACTCCGGTGTCGACCAAGAAGCGGCGTCCCGACTGTTTGTCCCAGACATACAAGAGGCTGTCCTGGTGGCCAGCCACCATAGTCATTAGCGGCTGCTGGCCCTGGCCCTTGCAGGGCGGGCAACAACGGCGGGCTTTTGTGCCCCACCGCTGGTGGTAGAAACACCACTGTTCACTGTCCTCTTCACTCCTGCCTCTGTGCTGTGTGCGCCCCCCTGCCGGGCTTGGTCTGGTCTGCTGTTGGGTGCGTGGCCTGGTAATCTGACCGACGGACGCCACGCTCTCCCTCTTGGCTTTCCACAGCACGTCTGCCCGGGCCGCCACCTTCTGGGGGTCGCTGAAATCTGCGTCGGCCAGCAGCAGATGTATGTCCTCAGGCAGTTGCTCTAGGAACGCTTGCTTGAACATGAGGCAGGGCTTGCGTCTGTCAGCCAGGGACAGCATCTCGTTCATCAATGCTGACGGCAGTCTCTCTCCCAAACCGTCCAGGTGAAGCAGCTAGGCACCCCGCTCACGCTGTGAGAGGCCAAAGGTCCCAGTGAGCAGTGTTTTGAATGCTTCATATTTGCCTTCTTCCGGGGGAGACTGTATGAAATCCGCAACCTGGGCGGCCGTCTCCTGGTCAAGGGCGCTCACCACGTGGTAGTAACACGTGGAATCAGAGGATATCTGCCAAATCTGGAACTGGGCTTCTGCTTGGCTAAACCACACGCGTGGTCGCAGCGTCCAGAAAGTCGGCAGTTTTAGCGAAACTGCGTGAACAGATGAAGAGTCCGTCACCTTTGGTCCAAATCCCGTTTGGACCGTCGGGGTCACCAATGTAGCGATGTACTACATACAGAGCTACAGACGACATGCAGTCGGTAAGTCGTTTCGAGACTAGTTTATTCAAACTTCGCGGCGCTGGCATTTAATCCCTAGCGCCCGCCCTCTCCGGGAGGAAATGATGTCAGAGGTGCATTACCAAAGTCTCCCCCTGCGCGCTGGCTATTTGTGAGCCGGTTCGCCGGCGCAGAAAGTGGGTCGCCACAGTATCTCAATTGAACGCAGTAGAAATAAACCTGCATCTGGAAGGTCCAACTGCTGGTGAGTCACTACCCTGATAAAAACTACACTACGAAGACAAAAGTACACTCCAAGCAACTCCGCAAAGAGGTTCCCGCAAAGAAAATTTCCAAGTCACTGAATATCCCTTGGAGTACAGTTATGTCAATCATCAAGAAATGGAAAGAATATGGCACAGCTGCAAATCTGCCTGGAGCAGGGGGTGCAAACTTTTTTAATAGGCACTGTATATGTAATACTATACAAAAGCTGCAACCAAAATGATTTTGAAAAATAATTGAATTAAAGCAGGATTAGGTAAAGTAAAAATACCAATCACAATTTAGAGTCAATTACTCATGTATAGTTCAAATTATTTCAACTTTTTAAAAAAAATTAAAGATGATCAAAGCAATTTGAGCCTATTACTCTTGAAAATATTATAGTATTATGCACAAGTCTAAGGTATATATATCCCAAGACTTTTGTACAGTACTGTAGTAATTTCATGTATTGCACTGTACTGCTACCACAAAAAAAAGACTTCATGACACGTGAGTGATAAGGCAGATTCCGATACAGATCTCTATCGTGGACTGAGAGTGGAAAAGGGGGAGGGAGAGGGGAATCATAGTTGGGAAAAGGGGAAAGGAGCAGGAAGCACCAGAGATACATTCTGTAATGATCAATAAACCAATTCTTCAGAATCAAATGACTTTACCCCTTATCTCAGGACAGAGTGCATCTGCATCCACGTCCCTGGCACTCCTTCTCTGCCAACTGTCCCACACTCCTCCCCTGACACTCCAGTTCAGATATTTACAATTTGCTTCATTGAGCATTTTCTCTCCTTGGCCTTAGAAGCCTGACATTTAATCCAAGTCAAAAGGTGATTTTAGATAACAGCTAGTAGAAACGGAACTGCTCATTAATGAACCTCAGCTGATCCCTGATCAAAGGCAAAGGTGGTTGCAGAGCATTAAGCCCTGTCGAAGCTGTGGTGCGTTCTTTATATTTTAAACGGCTGGCATTTAGAGAGGTTTGAAAAACTGTTGATTAATATTAAAGTTATATTTATATTCAATGAACTGATATTTCCTAAACATTAAAATACATTGTTTAATTTAGTGGTGTTGGTTAAGAGCTGAATATGCAATATCTCAAGAGCCTATATTTTATATTACTTTCCTAAATAAATTGTAAAAATCCAAAAATACCACATTTCCCACCAGGTTTTCAAACTCGTTCTCCACTCCACATTGACAATTACAGTACTGTGCAAAAGTCTTAGGCTATATATAAAAAATAAAATGTGGAATCAATGATACTTAGAAACAAAATTAATCATCTACAAAAGTGCACTGCTCAGGAAACAAAGTAACACAATATTGTATTATTCTTACATCTGATACAATTTTCACAGATAGGAATAACTTAAGTTTTCAAATTTTAAAATTAAAAATCAAAGATTAACTTTGTTTGTCACGTGTACATTGAAATACAATGAAATCTGTCACTTGCAGAAAAAAAATCAATTCAGCGAGGATTGTGCACTTGCAGTGCCAACATACCATGCCCACAACTCACTAACCCTAACCATACCTCTTCGGAATGTGGGAAAACTGGAGCACCTGGAGAAAACACACATGGTCATGGGGAGAACGTACAAACACCGTACAGTGGCGAGAATTGAAACCAGATCTGTGTTGCTGACACTCATAACATTACAGTTACATGACGCTATCATGTTGTTCTTTGGATAAATTAGGGCATCTGTTTATTCTTTGGATATTAACAAACCAAACTACAGCTTTCAGTCTAATGTAGCTTAATACAAGTCCTGAGAATATTTTTTTTTTAAATGGAAGAGCAGCTGGAATGGACTTTTTAAATATAGAAACATAGAAAACCTACAGCACAATACAGGCCCATTCAGCCCACGATGCTGTGCCCAACATGTACTTACTTTAGAAATTACCTAGGGTTACCCATAGCCCTCTGTTTTTCTAAGCTCCATGTAAAGTGGCATGCAAAAGTTTGGCCACCCCGGTCAACATTTCTGTTATTGTCAATAGTTGAGTGAGTAGAAGATGAACTGATCTCCAACAGCCAAAAAGTTAAAGAGGAAACATTTCTTTCAACGTTTTAAGCAAGATTAGTGTATTATTTTTGTTTTGTACAATTTTAGAGTGAAAAAAAAGGAGTACCAAACAAAAGTTTGGGCACCCCAAGAGATTTAAGCTCTCAGATAATTTTTAACAAGGTCTCAGACCTTAATTAGCTTGTTAAGGCTATGGCTTGTTCACAGTCATCGCAAGGAAAGGCCAGGTGATGCAAATTTCAAAGCTTTGTAAATACCCTAACCTCTCAAACCTTGTCCCAACAATCAGCAGCCATGGGCTCCTCTAAGCAGTTGCCTTGCACTCTGAAAAGTAAAATAAATGATGTCCACAAAGCAGAAGGCTATAAGAAGATAGCAGAGCGTTTTCAAGTAGCCGTTTCCTTAGTTCGTAATGCAAATAAGAAATGGCAGTTAGCAGGAATGGTGGAGGTCAAGTTGAGGTCTGGAAGACAAAAACACTTTCCAAGAGAACTGCTCGTAGGATTGCTAGAAAGGTAAATCAAAACTCCTGTTTGACTGCAAAAGACTTTCAGGAAGATGTAGCAGACTCTAGAGTGGTGTTGCACTGTTCTACTGTGCAGCGACACCTGCACAAATATGACCTTCATGGAAGAGTTATCAGAAGGAAACCTTTCCTGTGTCCTCACCACAAAATTCAGCATCAGAAGTTGGCAAAGGAAAATCTAAACAAGCCTGATGCATTTTGCAAACAAGTCCTGTGGACTGATGAAGTTAAAATAGAACTTTTTGGCCACAATGAGTAAAGGTACGTTTGGAGAAAAAAAAGGGTGCAGAATTTCATGAAAAGAACACCTCTCTAACTGTTAAGCACAGGGGTGGATCGATCGTGCTTTGGGCTTGTGTTGCAGCCAGTGGCACTGGGTACATTTCACTGGTAGAGGGAAGAATGAATTCAATTAAATACCAGCAAATTCTGGAAGCAAACATCACACCATCTGTAAAAAAGTTGAAGATGAAAAGAGGATGGTTTCTACAACAGGATAATGATCCTAAACATACCTCAAAATCCACAATGGACTACCTCAAGAGGCACAAGCTGAAGGTTTTGCCATGGCCCTCACAGTCCCCCAACCTAAACATCATTGAAAATCTGTGGACAGACCTCAAAAGAGCAGTGCATGTAAGAAGCTGCAGAAGATCCTGAACATAGCCCAGCACATCACACAAACCAATCTTCCATCCTTGGACTCACTTTACACCAGACGCTGTCGGAGCAGTGCTGCCAGGATAATCAAGGACACGACCCACCCAGCCAACACACTTTTTGCCCCTCTTCCCTTTGGGAGAAGGTTCAGGAGCTTGAAGATTCTTATGGCCAGATTTGGGAACAGCTTCTTTCCAACTGTGATAAGACTGCTGAACGGATCCTGATCCAGATCTGGGCCATACCTCATAAATATCCGGACCCGACTTGCACTACCTTACTTTCCCTTTTCTATTTTCTAATTATGATTTATAATTTAAATTTTTATTATATTTACTTTGATTTGTACTTCAGGGAGCGTGAAGCGCAGAATCAAATATTGCTGTGATGATTGTATGCTCCAGTATCAATTGTTTGGTGACAATAAAGTAAAGTAAAAGATGGCCCAAGAATCTTACAGAACTAGAAGCCTTCTGCAAGGATGAATGGGTGAAAATTCCCCAAACAAGAATTGAAAGACTCTTAGCTGGCTACAGAAAGCGTTTACAAGCTGTGATACTTGCCAAAGGGGGTGTTGCTAAGTACTGACCATGCATGGTGCCCAAATTTTTGCTTTGGGCCCTTTTCCTTTTTTATTTTGAAACTGTAAAAGATGGAAATAAAGCAGTAATCTTGCTTAAAATATTAAAGAAATGTGTCATTTTTAACTTTATGCCTCTTGGAAATTGGGTCATCTTTTACTCGCTTAGCTATTCAGTAACAGAAATTTTGACCGGGGTGCCCAAACTTTTGCATGCCACTGTATCTATCCAGGAGTCTCTTAAAAGACCCTATCGTATCTGCCTCCACCACCATCGCTGGCAGCCCAGTCCAAGTGCTCACCACTCTCTGCGTAAAAGTTGGTTTTATTCCACATTACATGCATAATTTTCTGCCCATACAACCCACTTCTGTTATACACCCTCCACATCAAAGTACACTATACATGAACACCACTCTTCACCCCTTACCTCACCATAACAATATACCATTTAGGCTGGGGTATGCTTCCCTTAAGACCCTCCCATCTCTTTGCAAGTTGTGTTCATATCTCGCTGAATTACGGAAATTACTACTCAACAATAATTTTTACATAGGTTTTCTTGAACTTAGATTACATTACTCAGAGTATAGTCATGTATGAATACTTGAATTTTACGAGCAAATGTACTATTCCACTTGGGCTACAACATCCCAAAATAAGTTTGGAAAATGTTTGTGGAACTGACGTAGTAGCTGAAAAAAGATCTGTTGCAGCACTGAAGAGTTGAATAGTAAAATGTAATTATTTAATACTATTTTTGGCATTTAAAACATTCTACTGCACAACAATGCAATAACACAATGTATTTCAACCATTAAATACTCAGTTTTCAGCAGATTATGCTTCAGCGATAAAAAGTGGAAATTGTAACTTTCTCACAGTTGCTTGCCCTAAACCAAATTCAATAAATATGGACCTGGCAATTAACTTAAAAGACTTGGGCTCATTTTATTTTCCTACCAATAACTACCATTGACATTTAACATTATACAGTATTACAAAGAACTGCTATTTCTTTCTTCATCTCCATTCCGTACCTTGAAAAATTGTACTTTAGATTAGATATATAATAAAATGTTTGTGCACACACCTCTTCCGATTCTTCTTCCTGGTCCCAATTCCGATCAGTTAGTTCTTTGTCTGCAGTTCTCTTTGCCATTGTTATTACTGAAAAAAACAGACAAGTTTGTTCTTGTTATAACTGGATGAAATACCTCAAACTAAAAAGACAAATAGTATGAAACTATGAAAGGTAAAAAAAAAAGCAAAATTTGGTTTGACAATTATTCCTTCAAGGTCAACTTTGTTTTCAATATAATAGAAAGTTGAATGATTAATTTATAAGGTAGAGGCAAGGGGAACAGAGATAAAAGAATGAAAAATGGTGCAATAGTGTGCAAGGGAAGACAGAATGAGTAAAATGGACACTGTGTGTACAAACAGGAGAGGAGAGACTGGATAAGTATGTAATAAATAGGGCAAACCATATTAAACTTTCAACATGACAAATGTGTGTAACTAGACTTGAATCACCATTAAGATACAATAGTCTAATTCAGAGGTAACAAATTCCCACCCAAGAAAACTAATTCAAATTAAAGTTTAATTGCATTCAACCATACATGTATACAGCCAAATGAAACAGTGTTCCTCTGGAACCAAGGTGCAAAACACAGCACATACAGTCACAAAAAAATTATCTGAATATCAAGTGCATGTGATCTTGCCCAAGAGCCACATTTTTGCAAGAACAAGTTCCCCAACTTGTGCTTCAGCCCCAGATGAATGCAATCCAGCTCATCTTCTCGGGCTAACTATGATGCTAAGATGGCGACGCGACGCAGCAGCCACTTCAGAATGAATATCTGTAATCTGTCAAGTAGGATGCCGTGTACAATCCTGATTTGATGGAGATGGACGGGTGAAGCACGGAGGAACATCTGGTGAAACTTTTGAAATGCCTGTTTTCGCTGCCGCTGCTACAGTGCAATCGGAAAATCTCCGGCAGGAAGGCCCCAAATCCTTGGCTTTGCCTGTTGCTTGGCAGCCGGGGTCGAAGCCCTCGGCACAGATGATGCTCGGTGTCGGAGGCTCGAAGTTTTCGGACGGACTCAGAGTTGGCTATGGTTGGGTGCTTCCAGGGGGCTTTATCGGCAAGGTTGCAGCACTGGAGGTTCATGGCAGGAAGAGTTTTTCTTCCCTCTACCATCTGCATGAGATGATGGGCTGTTGGGACTTTGAGACTTTTTTTTACCGTGCCATATAGTCTGCTCTTTATCAGATTACAGTATTGCTTTGCACTGTTGGAACTATATGTTAAATTATGTGGTTTTTGTCAGTTAGTCTTTTATCAATCATGGTATTGTCTGCACTGTTGCAACTAAATGTTATGTGATTGTTGTCAGTCTTTTATCAATCATGGTATTGTCTGCACTGTTGCAACTAAATGTTAACTATAACTGTGGTTTTGTGTAGGTTTTTGGTTTGTTGGGTGGTAGTGTTGGTCTCTTGACTTGGTGTGTCTGGGTAGTCTTGTTTTGTCTGGTGGATTTGGAGTTCCTTTCCGGGGACCGTGCTAAGATGGTAGCGCGATATTGATACGCAGCAGCCTCTCCGGACTCTGGATTGGGGATTACCAAACGGTATGTGGTTTTTCTTGTGTGGTCTGCTTTTCAACATAATTGTATAAGGGTTAAGAGTGTTGTAAAAAAAAAAGCCTGAAGGCTTTGTGTGTCAATGTGAGGAGCATTCGTAACAAGGTGGATGAATTGAATGTGCAGATAGTTATTAATGAATATGATATAGTTGGGATCACAGAGACATGGCTCCAGGGTGACCAAGGATGGGAACTCAACATCCGGGGATATTCAATATTCAGAAGGGATAGACAGGAAAGAAAAGGAGGTGGGGTAGCATTGCTGGTTAGAGAGGAGATTAACGCAATAGAAAGGAAGGACATTAGCCTGGAGAATGTGGAATTGATATGGGTAGAGCTGCATAACACTCAGGGGCAGAAAACGCTGGTGGGAGTTGTGTACAGGCCACCTAACAGTAGTAGTGAGGTTGGGGATGGCATTAAACAGGAAATTAGAAATGCGTGCAATAAAGGAACAGTAGTTATAATGGGTGACTTCAATCTACATATCGATTGGGTGAACCAAATTGGTAAGGGTGCTGAGGAAGAGGATTTCTTGGAATGAATGCGGGATGGTTTTCTGAACCAACATGTCGAGGAACCAACTAGAGAGCAGGCCATTCTAGATTGGGTATTGAGCAATGAGGAAGGGTTAGTTAGCAATCTTGTCGTGCGAGGCCCCTTGGGTAAGAGTGACCATAATATGGTGGAATTCTTCATTAAGATGGAGAGTGACATAGTTAATTCAGAAACAAAGGTTCTGAACTTAAAGAAGGGTAATTTTGAAGGTATGAGGCGTGAATTAGCTAAGATAGACTGGCAAATGATACTTAAAGGGTTGACGGTGGATATGCAATGGCAAGCATTTAAAGATTGCATGGATGAACTACAACAATTGTTCATCCCAGTTTGGCAAAAGAATAAACCAGGGAAGGTAGAGCACCCGTGGCTGACAAGGGAAATTAGGGATAGTATCAAGTCCAAAGAAGAAACATATATATTAGCCCAAAAAAAAGCGGCACACCTGAGGACTGGGAGAAATTCAGAGACCAGCAGAGGAGGACAAAGGGCTTAATTAGGAAAGGGAAAAAAGATTATGAGAGAAAGCTGGCAGGGAACATAAAAACTGACTGTAAAAGCTTTTATAGATATGTGAAAAGAAAAAGATTGGTCAAGACAAATGTAGGTCCTTTACAGTCAGAAACAGGTGAATTGATCATAGGGAACAAAGACATGGCAGACCAATTGAATAACTACCTTGGTTCTGTCTTCACTAAGGAAGACATAAATAATCTTCTGGAAATAGTAAGGGACCGAGGGTCTAGTGAGATGGAGGAACTGAGGGAAATACATGTTAGTAGGGAAGTGGTATTAGGTAAATTGAAGGGATTAAAGGCAGATAAATCCCCAGGGCCAGATGGTCTGCATCCCAGAGTGCTTAAGGAAGTAGCCCAAGAAATAGTGGATGCATTAGTGATAATTTTTCAAAACTCCTTAGATTCTGGATTAGTTCCCGAGGATTGGAGGGTGGCTAATGTAACCCCACTTTTTAAAAAAGGAGGGAGAGAGAAACCAGGAAATTATAGACCGGTTAGTCTGACATCGGTGGTGGGGAAAATGCTAGAGTCGGTTATCAAAGATGTGATAACAGCACATTTGGAAAGAGGTGAAATCATCGGACAAAGTCAGCATGGATTTGTGAAAGGAAAATCATGTCTGACAAATCTTATAGAATTTTTTGAAGATGTAACTAGTAGAGTGGATAGGGGAGAGCCAGTGGATGTGGTATATTTAGATTTTCAAAAGGCTTTTGACAAGGTCCCACACAGGAGATTAGTGTGCAGACTTAAAGCACACGGTATTGGGGGTATGGTACTGATGTGGATAGAGAATTGGTTGTCAGACAGGAAGCAAAGAGTGGGAGTAAACGGGACCTTTTCAGAATGGCAGGCAGTGACTAGTGGGGTACCGCAAGGCTCAGTGCTGGGACCCCAGTTGTTTACAATATATATTAATGATTTAGACGAGGGAATTAAATGCAGCATCTCCAAGTTTGCGGATGACACGAAGCTGGGCGGCGATGTTAGCTGTGAGGAGGATGCTAAGAGGATGCAGGGTGACTTGGATAGGTTAGGTGAGTGGGCAAATTCATGGCAGATGCAATTTAATGTGGATAAATGTGAGGTTATACACTTTGGTTGCAAGAACAGGAAAACAGATTATTATCCGAACGGTGGCCGATTAGGAAAAGGGGAGATGCAACGAGACCTGGGTGTCATTGTACACCAGTCATTGAAGGTGGGCATGTAGGTACAGCAGGCGGAGAAAAAGGCAAATGGTATGTTGGCATTCATAGCAAAAGGATTTGATACAGGAGCAGGGAGGTTCTACTGCAGTTGTACAAGGCCTTGGTGAGACCACAGCTGGAGTATTGTGTGCAGTTTTGGTCCCCTAATCTGAGGAAAGACATTCTTGCCATAGAGGGAGTACAGAGAAGGTTCACCAGATTGATTCCTGGGATGGCAGGACTTTCATATGAAGAAAGACTGGATCATCTAGGCTTATACTCACTGGAATTTAGAAGATTGAGGGGGGATCTTATTGAAACGTATAAAATTCTAAAGGGATTGGACAGGCTAGATGCAGGAAGATTATTTCCGATGTTGGGGAAGTCCAGAATGAGGGGTCACAGCTTAAGGATAAAGGGGAAGCCTTTTAGGACCGAGATGAGGAAAAACTTCTTCACACAGAGAGTGGTGAATCTGTGGAATTCTCTGCCACAGGAAACAGTTGAGGCTGGTTCATTGGCTATATTTAAGAGGAAGTTAGATATGGCCCTTGTGGCTAAAGGGATCAGGGGGTATGGAGAGAAAGCAGGTACAGGGTTCTGAATTGGATGATCAGCCATGATCATACTGAATGGCAGTGCAGGCTTGAAGGGCCGAATGGCCTACTCCTGCACCTATTTTCTATGTTTCATCGTGTGCTTTTTTTGTGATATCATTCCGGAGAATGTTGTCTTATTTTTTTAAACTGCATTGCATTTGTGGTTTCTAAATGACAATAAACTGAATCTGAACACTAGAGAGCAACACTGACCCAGAAGGGCTGGCCTGCAGGGGCCAGCTCCCGATCAAGCATGATTTCAGCATGACTGCAGCACCTCTGTTCTCTCCTACTGCCTCTTGTGCTCCCTCCCCTCAGTGGCAGTAACAGGTGATGCAGTGGCATGAGGGGATGGTCCAAGCAACAGTTGAGGCCACGCAGCTCTCCCATCATCAGTCTCGCCAACAAAACAGATTTAGAGTATTTTATATTACCAATGTCCAACAGGGTCTTGCAATAACATTTAAGACCAACATATGTGACAAAATTTTTAGTGACAAGATCAATTTTGTGTTGCAGGTGGTTGAGGGTAAAGCAGTGGCCAAGAACCTACAGTGTTTCATGTTAAGGGATCTCTTAACTTGTCTCAGCAGACAAATAAGACAGTTTCACAGAAAACCTGAAAAACAGCGTCATTAACAATAGGCCAAATGCAACAGGTTTGTCTCTACTGCCAATAATTACTTGGTTAATGTAGATAAAAAGTGTTAAAGGATTTAAAATTATTTCAAAATATTAGGCATATCAAGAATTAAATACAAAAATTTTTTAAAAAAACAACTAAGTTACCCTTTCCCCCAAATTCTCAAATGTAAATGCGAAATTGAATTAAATGGGGTTTCTGGCCCTATGTTAGATCTCACTGTCACAGGAAAAGAGGCAGACATTCCAGCACTCTGCTGGCAATGGACTATGTAGAGTTAAGTAACAAGGCGAATGTCTTATTTTGCAGAGTCGGAATGCTTTTTGCAGACTTAAGAAAAGGCAGTCAGATCTCGACACCTACTTGAGGAAGAGGCCAAAGTTAGAGGAGAACCTACAGCCTGGTCCCTCCTCCAAGATGTAACCAACATCCACTTCCCTCTGCTGCTGTTGTGATTTGATATACAACTTAGACCTACTTGTGTGTTTGTTACTCCACAAATTACTGTATATACATAAAATATCTCATATCTGGTTTTTATTTTTTAAGATCAGGCACATGTCCATTTACAGTGTTACAATAGCACTCCACCTCCGAGGAACACGTCCTCAGTGTTAAGCGGGGTCTGAGAATACTGTATTTCATCCCTTAAGATGGATATCCTGCTGGTAATCTTCACACACTCACTGCTGCAGTCAGAGGTTTTACCTACTTCAAAAGGGCTTCAATCATCCCAGTGCCCAAGAGGAGGAAGGTAAGCTGCCTCAATGACTATCGCCCAGTCTACTGTGATGAAGTGCTTTTCGAGGTTGGTCATGGCTAGAATTGCCTCCTTCCCAAGCAAGGACCTGGACTCGCTGCTATTTGCCTACCACAACAGGTCTACAGCAGATGCAATCTTACTGGATCTACTTGGCCTTGCACACTTGGACAACAGCAATACTACATCAGCCAGCTGCTTACTGATCAACATTCAACACCACCGTTCCCTCAGCACTGATCATCAAGCTTCAAAACCTGGGTGCCCATACCTCCCTCTATAACTGGATTCTTGACTTCCTCACCAAGAGATCACTCAGTGTGGATCAGTAATATCATCTCCTCACTAACAATCAACACATGTGCACCTCAAGAATTTGACCTTAGCCCACTGCTCTAATCTCTTTACACTCAATTGTGAGCTGTGCCTAACGACAACATTTATAATTTTGGCAAAATTTCATGAGGTGCACAGGAGCAACATTGATCAGCTGGTTGACTGGTGTCATGACAATAACCCTACATTCAATGTAGTTTAGACCAAGGAAGTGATTATGGATTTAAGGAAGGGAAAGTTGGGAGAACACACAGTGAGAGGTCAATAGTAGAAAGGATAAGCAGCTTCAAGCTCGAGGATCTCAGAGGGCCCAATGTATTGATGCACTTATGGAGAAGGCACGAAGCATTTATACTTCATTGGAAGTTTGAGGAAACTCAGCATGTCACCAAAGACTTACAAATTTTTGCAGATGCACTAGTGAGATCTTTCTGACTGGCTGCATCACAATGCAATACAGAGGATAGAAAAAGGCTTCAGAGAATTGCAGTCTCAGCCAGCTCTATCATGCGCACAGTGACATTGGTATGAAGGACCTCACCATACAAGAACGCAGCATCTAGTTCTAAGGACCCTCTCCATCCCAAAAATGCCCCCTTCTCATTAGCACCATCAAGGAAGAGGCATAGGAGCTTGAAGATCCACACTCAATGTTTTAGGAAAGTTTCCAACGAACACTACATTGCTATGCCTTGTTTGCGCTTTTTATTTTTTTTTATATTGTAACTTATGATAAATATATGTCTTGCATTGTACTGCTGCCACAAAAAAATCATGACATATCTGTGATAATAAATCTGATTCTGATTACAATGCAATCCATGACCATTCATATCTTAGTGAATTAATTTATTCCATTTGACTCCACAGCATTCAAACGTCACAATTTCAAATATCTTAATTTTAAATCCATGAACAAATAATTTAGATTATACAATATAAAAAATGCTTGCAATGGAAACTTTATAACACAGATTACCTTCAAGGTAATAATAGTAATAATTAGATAACAAAATCGATATTAATGAGAAATTTTTAAAATACGAAACTTGATCAGATCGATACTGAAGGTCTAACTAGTTAATGATATCACAAAAGTATAAGCAGTGACCTTCACCACATCCGCATTTACTTATGAGGAAATCAACGTCACCCACACTAAACGTGGCACAAATACAATCAATTGTACAGGACTCATCCGACTAACTCCACGTGTTCCGAATCAAATAATTACAGTGTTCCAGTAGGGGTCGCTGGGCAGAAATAAGGATTGAAAACTATACCACTTTAAAAGATTTTTTTAAAAACCTTAGCTACTCGTTAAGATCTACACGTATGTCTGAGATCAGAAATCAACCCTTCAATCTCCATGTAACCCAATGTATCTAAAAGGACTTGTAAACTGTGAAAAACGATGCACTGGAAAAAAAACAGCTTGGTTTAATATCACTGGCATGTGTCTTGAACTGTGTTAACTTTACGGCAGCTGCACAATGAAATACAAAATAAATACGGCGAAAAACTGAATTAAATACATACTCTATTAAATAGTTGAGTTAAAATTAGTGCAAAAAATGTATATGATGAAACAGTTGTTTTACTAATCGTTTTCATTATTCCTAACCTGGTTAGATGTCTTCAGGAAGAATGTTACTTCCTCCACAAATTGAAGAAATCTTAACTTTTATCCGGAAACTTGTAAATTAACCTTTTTTCAGCAGTGACCAATTCCTTTCATTGCGGTAAATCTAGGCACGTTTTACCCAAGCCAGGTCAACTTCCATGTGGGCAAAGCTGAAGATAGGCTACGTCGACAGATCGACAGGCTAACTGACCAATCAGACCGCGGGCCAAAGCCAGCGCCAGCCACAATAAGCGGGGACCGTAATCATCAAGTTGGACAGCCTCACACTCATATAAAATGAACACGAATGTCCAATTAATGGAATAGCTACCGTTCTGTGGCTCCGTCAGCTTTACAAACAACCGAGATGGCAGAAAACGCTGTTAGGTGAAAGAGGTGGAAGTCATCCCGGGTCAGGATCAGGATCAGGGCCGAGGCCTACATGTACGTCGGGGCAAGGCCGTTTACCATTTTACTTTGAACACTCCTCCCCGAGTCATCCGGGTGGGTCTATGAAAGCGGGCGATTATGCAGTACAGTCCGCCTGCAGCACTGCATGCCCACAGCTTTTGTGCTGAAGCGGCGCAAGCGACGGTTATTATTTAAATTGCGTGCGAGGCAGGACTACGGAAACCTTGGCTCACCTGCGATAGGTGATTCTATGTTGTCGATAAACCAGACTCCCTGCCTGGGTAAGGCCCTCCACAAGTGATAATCTTGATGCTCGCCCTATCCTGTGTTAATACTGTAATCGGATGCTCGGCACTCTTTTCCCTGAAACCCTCTCCCGGCTGCTCAGCAATGAGGGGACGCCGCCATTTCGTCCTGAAGAGGCGGGCCCCGCGCATGCTCACCGAGCGGAGCTTCTATAATTAGGTGTGTAGTCCTAGCGCTGCCAATGCAGCACTGTTGTCGATTGAACCCCGTTACAGCCAAATTGCAAGTAATATTTGAGAGTATGCTAATTCATCAGATTATCATTTTGAAACATCGAAATGGAACACGTATTAGGTACAGATGAATAGTATTAAACCAGCTGTAAAACCTTCATCAGCCCCTTTCCCAGAAAAGTCATTAATATCAATTTAATTTTCTTAAGAGATTTCGATCTAACATTCTGAGGAATGGAGCATTTATATAAGACACAAGACATTCTTATTACATTTAATAATGATTGTGTGATTTAATAACCTTGTGTGCAATATGTTGCCCAATTGCATTATACCTAATATGCCAAAAATCAAGTAAAGCTTTTTTTGTCAACATAATTTCTGTTGCACGGAGCTGCATACTTAATAGAACATAGTATCCTGGAAAAGATTCGTTTTCCTCTGTCTCAAAATATGCCATTTATGGTGTCCATGCTAATCCCATCTAACAGCCAAAGAAACAAGGTCAGTTGTCATGGAATATTTCTAATCCAACTTCCAATAACCGCATCCAACCAGTATACAAATACACCAGTGTCTTACTTATGCTGAATGATTGCCCACCCATGCTTGCAAATCTGCTGAGTGGCTAACATTTCTGGTTTTTTTTGTTGCTTTGCCAATAATTTGGTGGCAATTAGTTCCTTTAGGAATTAGCACACCCATACTGCATGCCCCAGTCAGTGATAGTTATAGAACTCAGTCAACCTGAGCGGGCATTGTCGTGGTTTTTCGTGCCTCACAAATGACCAAGAGACGCAGAAGATTCTTCAAGAAGGGTTAAAATTTAATTTGCAAATCAAAACTGAGACAGTCATTGAGCTAGTCGCTGATTGCCCACCGATCCCCGGACACAGCATTTTTTATAGCAATCTCCTGGTCCAGTTGCTATAGTTGCATATCACACGTACTATCTTGTCCCTATTGTTTCTACCCATTGACTTAATCATGTTCTAATCTGCATCTCTTTAGCTGCCTCTCATTAACATACTATTGTCTTCTACATTCTTAAGATATATGCATAGCAAATAGCGAGCTCTTTCTGTAGCTACCTCTCATTAACACACCATTGTCATCTTAAGACTTCAGTCTCCTACCAAATTGGGTACCTGCATAGCAAATAGGAAACTTCAAAGCTGACTCCAAAGATGACTACACCTCTTAGCTACTTCTCATTAAAATATATTAACACACCATTGTCTTCTACATTCCTAGCATTTCACATAGTTTTGGTTACACAGCAAATAATACAAGTTTTATACTCCATAATATTTTATACTCCAATAGCATTCCAAGGCCAGGTGACTCCCAGAACATCGAAGTAGTCTTCCCATTTTCCACACCGACATGCTTTGTAGCCTTTTTGAACTTCGCACCTTGTGATCCCAAAGATCCCACTTGTAGTGCTGCTGTGAAAATGTGGACCATGTGATCGTGGGAATATCTTTCTGCTTGAATGTTTTGCACCTTAGGAATCAGGCCCTGAGCAAAAATGCTTCATGTACTTCCCACTACCCAGAATGAGCAAAGAAGTGGCAGATGGAATACAGTGTCTGGAAGTGTATGGTCATGCACTTTGGTGGAAAGAATAAAGGCATAGACTATTTTCTAACTGGGGGGAAAAATCAAAAATTAGACCTGCCAAAGGATTTGGGAGTCCTTGTGCAGTATTCCCTAAAGATTAACTTGCAGATTGAAATGGTGGTAAGGAAGGCAAATGTAATATTAGCATTCATTTCTAAAATATAAGAGCAAGGACATCATGCTGAGGCTTCATAAGGCATTGGTCAGACCACACTTGGAGTATTGTGAGCAGCTTTGGGCCCCATATCTAAGAAAAAATGTGCTGGCATGAGAGAGGGTCCAGAGCAGGTCTACGAGAATGGTTCTGGAAATGAAAGGGTTAACCTATGGGGAATGTTTGATAGCTTTGGGCTTGTACTCACTGAAGTTTAGAAGAATGAGAGTGGATCTCGTTGTGCATTTAATATTTCAATAATATAGTAAATATATTATTTGATTAAGCATTCTTTGCATAATTTGTTGCAGGTTATGTGTTAAAGTACATGAATGGCATAGATTATTGAGTCATCACTAAAGTAAAAACTAAGAAGTGTACACATTATTCCAAATCTGTGTTTTTCTTTCAATTACTTAGTTTTGGAGTTACAAAATATATCAGTGGCAATGAATATGTTTTAAAATAAAGTACAGCATGATTTTTTTTTCCTTCAGAAAAGGAGAAAGATGGTTGAGTTAAAAAAGGCAAAAAATGGACAAAATTCATAGGTTCATAAACAGTGAGTACCAGGTGATAATAATCATAAATGTTAAAAAACACTTGCACAAGGGATAACTGGCTGTTCTTTACTGAGTGAATTAAGCAGTATTTTAAAGCAATTGAAATAGCCAATGAGAAATGAGTGCCAGTTTTACTGAGTGCAGTTGGTAGAAGAGCATACAGTTTGCTTAGAAGTTTGACTACTCTGTTGTTGTGTGTATGAAGTCACCAGAGAAAATTGCCGCTAGATACAAAGTAGCTTCTTTATTCAACAAAGCAAAGTACAGCAAGCATCATATGTAGACATTTTCAGTGGAAAGGTGTGCTGGCCCAACGTGGGGCTTGATATTTTATGTGCCAAAGGATAACTCCATATGTACAATGTATGAGCAATCCTTTCTTTGAATCCATATATAATCTTTACACCTTCTGAGTTGCATCCACAGCATAGACATCCAAGTGAATTTTAATCAGCATTGACTGGTCTGAGATTTACAGCTTTTAGAAACCCATTGTTCAGCCATTCAGATAGATGGCTGTGGAGGCCAAGTCATTGATTACATATAAAGTGGAGGTTGATAGGTTCTTGCTTAATCAGGTCATCAAACATTAAGGAGAGAAGGCAGAGAATGGGGTTGAGAGGGATAATAATTCAGCCATGATGGAATGGCGCAGCAGACTTAAAAGGCTGAATGGCCTAATTCTGCTTCTACATCTTAAATCTGAACACAATGCTTCCTCTTATATTCCTCAATTCACTTATTACTGGTCTGCACTCACAATACCTGATATAAAAAGTCTGAAAATGCCACTTCATTATATTGTCCACATACTTATCAATTATTTCCTCTGGTTTCTGACTATATAGCCCAAAAATTTAGCTCCAGCAATTATGCCAGTTTAAAATGTGCTTTTAAGACTTTTACCATATAATAAACTCAGTCTTTACTTCATGATGCCATCAGACTCACTGATATGGCTCTGATCCCACAACTAACGACAACATTACCTTCTAATTCTCATGTATCATTATGCTTCTCTTCTATGCTTCTCCGTAGACCTCAGTGATATTGTTCACATTTGGAAACATGCCCAATTTTTCCAGATATTGGACAACTTCTAAATCAGTTTATATTTGATAAGTGTATTACTATGTTCATTATGTGCCAGCATCACTGTCCTACTTTAAAAATACTAATTTTCTATTTTCTTCAAACTATTCTGCTACTTCCTCAAGCACAATATCCTAATCTTCGTGCCAATGTAGTATCTGTTGCCTGTGAAGTACCTTTGCTTCCAAAGGCAAGTAGCAGATGTATGGTATTCAAAAGAATATTCCTTAAGTTCATAATAAATGGCAGTGTCAGTTACACTTATTTCTGAAAGGTAGATTTACACATACATATAATAAAACTGATTATTTGACACTAATAACCCACTAGAATATCTAAAAATAACAATTGGTGTACTTTATCCACTAAGATGATTTTTGGCATTTATTATTGTTCAGCAATATTCTGTACATATATTATTTATCTTTATAATCTTTGGGATACTCAACAATGTTATATTAATCCAATCCATTGAGCCTCAGCTTGACAATTTTAAGCGCAAATGTATGTTGCACAAAGCTTCCCTTAGCTCATCATTTCCCGTCCAAATGATTAACTTCAAATTGACTCCCCAATTTATAATCCATTATAAGCATAACTTTAACGAATCTGAATCTTGTCTTTTCTCATACTTCTCCCCTTCCTTGCCTATGCAAGACTTTGGCACTTTGTGTGTAATAGTGAACACAGGCCTTTTCCTCTATCTTCAGTCCTCACACTACCTAGCAGCATTAGATTACTTCTTTTTTCCAGTATTAAGATTGATAAAAAAAGAAGCATTGTATAATGTAAATGTAATTATGTCTTTAATAGGGTAAATATTGGAAAATACATTCACTTTGGATCATGTGCATAGCACATCAAGCTGTAAGATCTAGTGTAGTCTTGAGGTGCTGAAGGTGATAAATACAAAAATACAAAAACCAGCAACAAATGGTAAATTATTTTGTATCATAAACTATCATAAATATTATTGAAGTATAAATGTACTATTCCACATAAATGCATTAAAATATTAAATTATCCCAACATGGAAAGATAATGATTATATAAATATACTCCATGGATAAATACTACCCTTTCCTCCAGGATACAACTAGCTAAATTGAGTTTGTTGGCCTATTATATGCACTGGTTGTCTTTTTCCAGTAGATTATGGAATAGTTACTGCAGATTTGAGGTGGTAACTGTGATCCCACTACTAAAAAAAGAGGAGGAAAAACACAAAAATACATATTGGTTAGTTTAATATAATGTGGGGAAGAGACAACAATTTATTACGAAGAATACAGAGTAGTTAACATGGGAAATGATATCTTAGCCTTCATAGCCAGAGGATTTGAATAAAGGAGCAGTGATACCTTGATGCAATTATACAGGCGCTTGGTGGGATCACACTAGTAGTGATATGTGCAGTTTTGGTCTCCTTAGCTAAAAAAAGGAATGTTGTGAACATTGAAGAAAGACTTCAGTAAAAAGCAAAGGCTTTAATAAAGTCCATCTGGATTTCTGAAAGGGAAATCATGCTTGACATACACTGTAGTTTTGAGTATATAACTGGTAGACAGTTAAGGAAGAACCAGCAAAAGTGATGACTTATGATTTTTAGATTATAATACCTTAAGCCATTGGACTTGAATTAGGCCAGTCATCCCATTGAGTCTACTCTGCCATTCAATCATGGTTGATTTATTTTCCTTCTCGAATCCCCATAACTGGACTGATCAACCTCTGCTTTAAATGTACCCAATGACTTGGTCTCACAGCTATCTGTGGCAATGAATTGTACAGATTTACCACATCTGGGCAAATAAATTCCTCCTCATCTCCGTTTAAAGGGATATCCTTGCATTCTGATGCTGTTCCCTCTGGTCTGAGACTCTCTCAACTTTGGAAACATCTTCTGCATGTCCACTCTGTCTACGCTTTCCAATATTGGGTAGGTTTCAGTCAGATCCCCTTTCATTCTTCTAAACTCCAGTGAGTACAGGCACAGAGCCATCAAACTCTCCTTGTACATTAACCCTTTTACTCCTTTGATGCTCTCCAATGCCAGCTCATCATTTCTTAGATATGAGGCCCAAAACTGCTGACAATATCAAATGTGGTTTGCCAAAGCCTTATCAAGCTGCCGCATTACATCCCTGCTTTTATTTTTTAGTTTTCTTGGAATAACTTCTAACTTTGCATTTGCATTCCTTACTACTGACTCCTCTCTTTCAATATTTTTATTAATGTATACAAGAATATATAACAAATACAGAGTATATATATTTTTAAAATTGCTAACAGAATACAGACAATAGAAAAATTGAACTGTATAGGACTGAGTAACATACATGTACCGGTATATAGTACTCCGGTGATGATTACTAATACTGCAAATTTATAAAGAGTATACATTAGGAATTTTATATATATGTATAAAAAATCTAGCCCCTACTAAGAAAGCCAATGGGTAAGAACAAGGAAAAAATATTTTTTTTTAAAGTGTCGCTAAGTTGTTAACAAAGAATAACATAATTAATAACATCTACATAGAAAAAAAAACTTTCACAAGTTAGAGTAGTAGTTCATAAAAGGACCCCATGTCGTATAAAAGTACTGTACTGAATTAGAAATAGAACACCGAATCTTCTCCAAACTAAGATGAGTCATAATGTCTTCTAACCACTGCATATGAGTAGGAGAGACTGCTTCTTTCCATTTAAGCAAAATCCGTCTTCTTGCCATAAGTGAGATACAAGTCTGAGGGAGTTAAAGTTATATCTTGAGTTCCGAGAATACCGAAGAGAGCAGTAAGAGGATTAGGTTCAAAGTTAGTGTTAAAAAGTTGAGAAAAAGTAGAAAATACATCTTTCTAAAATTTTTGTAAGCTGGGACATAACCAAAATATATGAATTAATGAAGCATTGGCTGAATAACATTTGTCACAAGTTGGAGAAATATCAGAATAAAAACGGGATAATTTCTCTTTAGACAAATAGGCTCTATGTACCACTTTAAATTGTACCAAAGAATGGCAAGCGCAAAAAGATGACTTATTCACTAATTTCAAAATGGCATTCCAATCTTCATCAGAGATTTGCATATTCAGATCATGCTCCCAAGCTTGCCTAATATTATATAAAGAAAGCTATTTAAACATAAGCAGTTTATTACATATTTGATCCATCAAAAAAAGTTTCAAATTTAAAATATCTAAGAGATTCTTATCTGAACTTGAAGGAAAGGTAGCCAATTGAGAACACAGAAAATCTCTAATTTGAAGGTAACCATAAAAATGAGTTTGGGGTAAACCAAATTTGATGGACAACTGCTCAAATGACACTAAGTTCCCATCAACAAATAAATCCAAAAATTGTCGAATACCCAATCTATTCCATTCTATAAAAACTGTATCAGTAGTAGAGGGTGGAAAAAAATAATTACAAAGAATGGGACTAGAAAGGGAAAAATGAGACAAACCAAAAAACTTCCTAAATTGCGACCAGATTCTCAAAGTATGTTTAAGAACTGGGGTATCAGTAATTTTACTGAAGGGTAAAGGAAGAGAAGAAGAGAAATAATTGAGGCATTTTTAACCGGTTGAGCTTCTAGTAAAATCCATGGTGGCCAGTCGTCCCTCTTGATATAATATGACCAGAATGTGATATTCCTTACTACTGACTCAACCTACAAGTTAATCTTTAGGGAATCCTGCACTAGAACTCCCAAGTCCATTTTGCACCTCAATTTCTGAATTCCCTCTCTGTTTAGAAAATAGCCTATACCTTTATTCCTTCTACCAAAATGCACGACCATGTACTTCTTTGCACTGTATTCAACCCACCACGTCTTTTCCCATTCTCCTCTGTCGAAGTTCTTCTGCAGACTCCCTGCTTTTTTAACACTGCCTGCCCCTCCCCCTGTCTCTGTATCATCCACAAACTTGGCTGCAAAGCTATCAGTCTGTCATCCAGATCATTAACATATAATGTGAAAAGTAGCAGACCCAACACCAACCACTGTAGAACACCACTTGTCACTGGCAGCCAAACAGGAAGGATCCTTTTTATTCCCACTCTTTGTGTTCTGCCAGTCTGCCAAACTTCTGTCCATGATAGTATATTTCCTGCAATACCATTGGCTTTTATCTCTGTAGCCTTATGTAGGGCCTTCTCAAAGGTCCTCTGAAATTACATGTAAACAATATCCAGAGGCTCTCCTTTGTCTATCATGCTTGTTATTTTCTGAACGAATTCCAACAGATTTGTGGGCCTATTTTATTGTGTGCCTCCAAGTACCCCAAAACCTCATCCTTAATAATGGTCTCAAAAATCTTGCCAACTACTGAAGTCATACTGACTGGCCTATAATTTCTTGTCTTTTGCCACCCTCCCATCTTAAAGAATGAGGTGACATTTGTGATTTCCTAGTTCTCAGGATGCATTTCAGAATCCAGTGATTGTTGATGGTTAACTACTAATACCTCCATGATCTCTTCAGCTCCCCTTTTCAGAAGCCTAGGGTGCAGTCCATCTAGTCGAGATGATTTATCCACCTTCAGACCTTTCAGTTTTTCCAAGCACCTCATTGAAATAAGGAACTTATTCAAAGTGTACAGTCTTTCATCGTATACAATACTACCTTGAGATTTATTTTCTTGCAGGCATTCACAGTAGAACAGAGAAGTACGATAGAACCTGTTGAAAACTACAGACAAACGAAGACTGACTAACAACCAATCTGCAAAAGAAGACAAATTGTGTAAATAAATAAATAATGCTGAGAAAATGAGTTGTAGAGTCCTTGAAAGTAAGTCCATAAGTTGTGCATTCAGTTCTTCTGCCATTTCTTTGTCCTCAATTTTTACCTATCCAGTGTCATTTTTCTATAGTCTGATCCCCACTTTTACTCTTTTTATTAAAAAAAAACACTTTTGGTATCCTCCTTTATATCATTGGCTCGCTTGCCTTCAAATTTCATCTTTTCTCATCTTACTGTTTTTTAATTGCCTGCTGATGGTTTTAAAAGCTTCCCACTAGTTTTATGCTATGCTGTATGCCCTCTATTTTGCTTTCATGCTCTCTCTGATTCCCCTTGCTATAGTTGATTTATTCTCCCTTTAGAATACTTAATATTCTTTGGGATGGACCTATCTAGCGTCTTACAAATTACTCCCAGAAATAGTAGCTGTTGCTGCTCTTATGTCGTGTCTGTAAGTGTTCCCTTCCAATGAAATTGCAGGGTGAATTCTATGATATTATGATCTTTGCCTCCTTTATCTTAAGCTTCCTTTTTTAAATCTGGTTTGTTGCAATACAGAATTGGCCTTTCCCTAGTGAACTCGACCAACTCCACTAAAAAGTCATCTCTCGGGAATTCTACAATTCCTTCTCCTGGGATCCAGCACCAAACTGCATATTAAAATCCTTCATGACCACCATATCCTTGTCCTTTTTACGTGCTTTTCTATTTCCTGTTTGTATTCCACATCCAGACTACTGTTTGGAGGCATGTATATAACTCCCATCATGGTCTTTTTACCCTTGCAGTTGCTTAACTCAACCTACAAAGAGTCTACATGAGTGAATTTGCAGATGCTGGAAATAAATAAAAAACACAAAATGGTGTGATCACGTAGAGGCACCTATCACCCTACCAGCCTACAGATCCAACGTATAAGCCTCCGTAGCTTCCGCCACCTCCTACGTGATCCCACCACCAACCACATCTCCCCCCCCCCCCCCCCACTCTCGGCTTTCCGCAGGGATCGCTCCCTACACGACTCCCTTGTCCATTCATCCCCCCCATCCCTCCCCACGGACCTCCCTCCAGGCACTCATCCCTGCAAACGGAAGAAGTGCTACACCTGCCCCCACACTTCTTCCCTCACTACCATCCTAGGCCCCAGACAGTCCTTTCAGGTGAGGCACCACTTCACCTGCGAGTCAACTGGGGTGATATACTGTATCCGGTGCTCCCGATGTGGCCATTTATACATTGGGGAGACCCGCCGCAGACTGGGAGACCGTTTCGCCGAACACTGGCGCTCAGTCCTCCAGCAGTGGCGGGATCTCCCTGTGGCCACACACTTCAATTCCACAGACCACTCCCACTCTGACATGTCTGTCCATGGCCTCCTCTACCGTCAAGATGAGGCCACATGCAGGTCGATGGAGCAATACCTTATCTCCCGCCTAGGTAGCCTCCTTCCTGCCGGCATGAACATCCAACTCACTGACCTCCGTTGATACCCCTGCCCCCCACCCTTACCCCCATCCCTATCTATTATTTTAGTCTGGTTCTCTTTCTCTCTCTTTTTCCTCCTCACTATAATCTCTCCCCCCAGCCCTACCTTTCTTTCTCTTTTGTTTCCCATAATTCTCCACCTTCCCCAGCCCATTTCCCTCCATCCTATCACTTCCCAGCTCTCTACTTTATCCCTCCCCCCATTTCTTATTCCCCCCTCGACCATCCCATGTTACTTCACTCCTGATGAAGGGTTTCGGCCCGAAACGTCGTTATTACCTCCTCCCATAGATGCTGTCTGGCCTGCTGAGTTCTGCCAGCATTTTGTGTTTTTTATTTTTTCTACAAAGGGTCTACATCTTCTGATCCTATATTATGGGGATTATGATGCTGAGATAGATGAAATTGAATACAGAAAATGCACTGAACGGCGGAGCAGCCATAAGGATCTGAATGGTCTGCCATTTCCTTTGTTTCTATGTTTATGACCAATGAGAAGGACAGCCAGATAAACCCGACATTGATCTCACTGAAATAATGTACCCTTCGTTACTGCCTCTTTGTAACTCTTCGAAAGGATCTGGTATCTTTTGAAAGTAGCGCATAATTGCATTCAAGCCTTCCACCACTGCCACCTCTCAGTTAACTAAAGCTCCAAATACTGCTTTTTCCAGACACTTCTACTTTTTAAAGACAATATTACCAATTTAATCTCTCTCAGCTCTCCTTGCCCAATTTATTACTGAATCATCAGTTATTTTCAGCAAACACACCCATAAATAATTAGGGATTGAATTATGGACCATTTTGTTAAGTGTAAATCCCAGCACAGCCACAGCCACAAGATAAAATTCCCTATAAAAATCAGATACATGTTTCTTTCTTGATCTTTATTGACATTGCATGCAATATTTGTGTTTATCATTTACTAACAGCTTACTAGATCAAAATCTATTTTTATTATCTTGTTAAGGTTGTAGATTTCTTTACTGTTTTCTTCTTCTAGTGACTATATTGAAGAAAAATTCCTATGGCACTTCCCTTAATTTTTTCTATAATATTTGCTGCTCCACTTCAATTTTTTTTAATGTTATGTTTTCCACTTCATTTAAATTTTTTATTAAACTATTAAGAACTGAACGTATAAAGCTGATTTATTGCCTTGCTCTTATTACACTCCTGTCTATCAGAAGTGGCATTCAATCACTTAGTTTTCTGTATTTCACGGAGTATCTCTACCTCTTGTAAGTTGTTGAGTGATGAAGACTTAATATAAAGTGCCTGCTATGTTATGTCACAGATTATCTCTTTTAAAAGTTTGTATTGGTTTGCATCTGTTCCAAGAAAACAGTTTAGAGTACTAGTTTAAGATTCCAAGGCCTTTCAGCATTAATTCACAAGAAGATGGTTTCTTGACATGGCAGCTATTACTTTTAGCTTAAATTGAAATACAAGGTTAAAATTTTCTTTCATTTAAAAATAATACATTTTCCTTCAAATTTTTCATAATTTCTGTCAAACAGGTCTTGTAATACATCCATCCATTGTGCAATTACAAGTTCCTGCCCCAATCACTTACTACAGCATATAACCATATAACAATTACAGCACGGAAACAGGCCATCTCGGCCCTTCTAGTCCATGCCTAATGCTTACTCTCACCTAGTCCCACCGACCTGCACTCAGCCCATAACCCTCCATTCCTTTCCTGTCCATATACCTATCCAATTTTACTTTAAATAACAATATCAAACCTGCCTCTACCACTTCTACTGGAAGCTTATTCCACACAGCTACGACTCTCTGAGTAAAGAAATTCCCTCTTGTGTTACCCCTAAACTTTTGCCTCCTAACTCTCAACTTATGTCCTCTTGTTTGAATCTCCCCTACTCTCAATGGAAAAAAACCTATCCACATCAACTCTGTCTATTCCCCCTCATAATTTTAAATACCTCTATCAAGTCCTCCCTCAACCTTCTACACTCCAAAGAATAAAGACCTAACTTGTTCAACCTTTCTCTGTAACTTAGACGCTGAAACCCAGGTAACATTCTAGTAAATCTTCTCTGTACTCTCTCTATTTTGTTGACATCTTTCCTATGATTTGGTGACCAGAACTGTACACAATACTCCAAATTCGGCCTTACCAATGCCTTGTACAATTTTAACATTAAGTCCCAACTCCTATACTCAATGTCTGATTTATAAAGGCCAGCATACCAAAAGCTTTCTTCACCACTCTATCCAAATGAGATTCCACCTTCAGGGAACTATGCACCATTATTCCTAGATCACTCTGTTCTACTGCATTCTTCAATGCCCTACCATTTACCATGTATGTCCTAATTGGATTATTCCTACCAAAATGTAGCACCTCACACTTATCAGCATTAAACCCCATCTGCCATCGTTCAGCCCACTCTTCTAACTGGCCTAAATCCCTCTGCAAGCTTTGTAAACCTACTTCATTATCCACAATGCCACCTACCTTAGTATCATCTGCATACTTACTAATCCAATTTACCACCCCATTATCCAGATCATTAATGTATATGACAAACAACATCGGACCCTGTACAGATCCCTGAGGCACACCACTAGTCACCGGCCTCCAACCCGACAAACAGTTATCCACCACTACTCTCTGGCGTCTCCCATCCAGCCACTGTTGAATCCATTTTACTACTTCAATATTAACACCTAAAGATTAAACCTTCCTAACTAACCTTCCATGCATTCTCCGGGCACAGCGGCAGAATGGCAGACGAGGAGATCCCTAGTTACAGAACCGCAGTCTCCGGTTTGCAGCTCCAGGACCTCCCCGTAGGCCCAGGTGAGAGGACCCTACTCTGTGACGTCACCACCAGCCAACCCCTCCCCGTCGTCCCAGCAGCGCGGCACCTCCTGACTATCGTAGACCTGTTCACAAGATGGCCAGAGGCGGTCCCACTCTTGCAGCAGAGCAATCCCACCAGTAATCTAAAGGCATTCTCCCCTCTCCAGCAGCAGAGCGATCCCAGCAGCGATCAAAAAGCTGGCAGCCAGGGCTCACCCTCTGTATTCAGCTCAATATTTCAATCTTCCCTATCGCTTTAATTGGCAAAGAATGGGAGCTTTAATCAGTCCCTATTGCTTGTCAACCTGCCTCTGTTTCACATCTCCCTCCAGATTGTCATTTCTGACTCCATTGAAAATGACTGCAGTTAATTTTTACTTGGTGTTAAAACCATTCTGGTTGTTGGGAACCCGTTATGCACAATTGCAACGGTCAGTGATCTCAGACAGCTCCGATTCATGCAGCAGAACACGAATATTATTCTTGAAAGATCATTATTTTACTTTCTATTTTATAACTAATGATAGGCTTGTTGCTTTTACTTTTCTAGCTGTTTTGCAGTTTGAGGGATCATTATTGTACAGATAATAAAATTAGAAAAAAAAACTTAAAGCCCAAATGCTGCCTAGGTTTCCTGCCATAATAAGTCAATTATGGAAGTCTGTTAATGCTCTTTGTAAAGCATAGATATAAGAAAGGGACAATCACTTTGACGGGGTTATACAAAAAGTCTCCAACCAGCAAGAATTAGAATCAGAACCAGGTTTATTATCACTATATATGTAATGAAATTTGCAGTTTTCCTTCAGCAGTGCAGAGCAAAGACATAAAAAATTACTATGTTACAAAATACATAAATAGTGCTAAAGAGGAATAACAAGTTAGTGTTCATGGACCATTCAGAAATCTGATGGTGGAGTGGGAGACGCTTTTTCTAAAATGTGTGTGGTCTCCAAGCTCTTGAACTTCCGCTGATGGTAGTAACCGGAAGAGACATATCCCAGATGGTGAGGGTCCTGAAGGATGGATGCCATCTTCTTGAGGCATTGACTCTTGAAGACATCTTCATTAGTAAGGAATGTTATACCCATGATGAAGCTGGCTGAATCTGCAACACACCACAACCCCTTTTGACTCTGCACATTGGACTCTCCACACCAGCTGGTGATGCAACCAATCACAATGCTCTCTTCCATATATCGGTAGTTTTGGTGACATGCCTAATCTTCTCAAACTCCTAATGAAGTAGAGTCACTGGTGTGTTTTCTTCAGGACAGTATCAATGTGTTGGCCCAAGATAGATGTTCTGAAATGTTGATGCCAAGGAACTTGAAGCTGCTCATCTTTTCCACCTCTGACCCCTCAAAGAGGGCTGATATGTGTTAGAACATACAACAGTATAGCACAGTTTCTTTCAACTTCACCTTCCTGAAGTCGACAATCAATACTTTGATGATGAGTGTGAGATTGTCATTGCAACACCACTCAACCACCTGATTATTTCTCTCCTGTATGCATTCTAATTGAGATCAAGATCAGATGTACTGGCAAATAACTGTATTAGAAACATAGGAAACCTACAGAACAATGCAGGTCCTTCGTCCCATGATGCTGTGCTGAACATATACTTATTTTAGAAATTAACTAGGGTTACCCATAGCTCTCTATTTTTCTAAGCTCCATGTAGCCATCCAGGAGTCTCTTAAAAGACCCTATCGTTTCTGCCTCCACCACTGCCATCGGCAGCCCATTCCACACACTCACCACTTTCTGCGTAAAAAACTTACCCCTGACATCTCCTCTGTACCTACTTCCAAGCACCTTAAAACTATGCCCTCTCATGTTAGCCATTTCAGCCCTGTGAAAAAGCCTCTGACTATCCACACGATCAATGCCTCTCATTATCTTGTACACCTCTATCAGATCACCTCTCATCCTTCATCGGTCTAAGGAGAAAAGGCCAAGTTCACTCAACCTATTCTCAAAATGCATGCTCCCCAATCCAGGCAATATCTTTATAAATCTCCTCTGCACCCTTTCTATGGTTTCTACGTCCTTCCTGTAGTAAGGCAACCAGAATTGAGTGAATTACTCGAAGTGGGGTCTGACCAGGGTCCTATATAGCTGCAACATTATCTCTCGGCTCTTAAACTCAATTATATAAAAGCAATAGGAATGTAGTGACATGGAATTTTAGCTTTCCTGATATTGACTGGGATTGCTCTAAAGGACCGAACTCATAAAATGCATTCATAAGGGTTTTAAAGCAGTTTGTAGAGAACCTAATTAGGAAAGGGGCTGTACTTCATCTTAAAGTCATTGAGTCACACAATTACAGAACATGGAAACAGGAGATATTTAAAGGCAAGATAGTTAGAGCACCAAGTCGCCATGTTTGAGCAGTGGCCAATCAGAGATCCGAAGCATGAGAAGACATAGTTCACTCAGGTTCATTGATTGAAGCATCAGCTTGAGGCATTTTGGTATTTTGAGCAGTGGCCAATCAGTGATTGGGATTGGTTGGCCAGAACAAATTAAAATATGGCTGGGGCAAGCAGAGCGGCCATTGTTGGAGCAGCCATCATTGGAATGGATAGTGTTAGAGTGGGGATTTTGAGGCTTTAGCTCTTCAAGGCTTCAGTAAGGTGAGGCTTCAGTCAGAGAAAGTGAAAAGCTGTAGGTAGATTGTTTCCCCACAGTTTATTTATTGTTTTTCTTCCTTTATATTTACTCAGTTAAAACAGTAGAAATGCCAGGCAGGATAATTGATTGCTCCATTTGCAGGACGTGGGAAGGCAGAGAGACCTCCGGTGTCCTTGATGACTACACCTGTGAGAAGTACATCCAGTTGCAGTTTCTAACACTCTGTGATAAGGAGTTGGAGTTGGAACTGAATGAACTCCAGATCATTCAGGAGGCTGAGGGAGTTATAGATAGGACGTATAGTGAGGTAGTTGCACTCAGGTTGCAGGACACAGAAAACTAGAAGGGGAAAGGGGTTAAACGACCAGTGCAGAGTACCCCTTGTGGCCATCCCCCTCAACAACAGGTTTATCACTTTAGATACTGTTGGGACGGATGCCCTAGCAGAGGAAAGTCACAGTGGTCAGGTCTCTCGCATTGAGTCTGACACTGTGGCTCAGAGGGAAGGAGGGAGAACAAACACGCTGTGGTGGTAGGGGATTCTTTAGTTAGGGAAACAGAAAGGAAGCTGTGTGGACAAGAAAAAGATTCCTGGATGCTATGTTGCCTCCTGGGTGCCAGGGTCCAGGGCATGCCAGTTGAAGCCTTCAGCATTCTTAAGTGGGAGGGTGAACACCCAGAGGTCATGGCCTATGTAGGTACCAGTGAACTAGATAGGAAGAGGGATGGAGTTCTGCAAGGTGAGTTCAGGGAGTTAGGCACTAAGTTAAAGAGCAGAACCTCCAGGGATGTGGTCTCAGGATAGCTACCCATGCCACATGCTAATGAAGCTAGAAATGGGAAGTATGTGGTTTAACATGTGGCTAATAAGTTAACATAGGAGTGAGTGCATCAGATTTTTGGATCATTGGGCTGTCTTTCAAGGAAAGTGAGACCTGTAGAGAAGAGATGGTTTGCACCTGAAATGGAAGGATCTAACATCCTAGCGGACAATTTGCTAGTGCTGCATGGGGGAGTTTAAACTAGAGTTGGAGGGGATGGGAACCAGAATGCCAGAACAGTTAGTGGAGAGTTTGTGGAGACAAATGATGTTAAGACCTCAGACAAAGTCAGGAATCAAAAGATTGAACATGATGTGACTAATGTCCTGAGCTGTGTATATTTGAGTGCAAGAATTATCATAGGAAAGGCATGGACCAGCACATGGATTTATGATATTGTAGCCATTAGTGAGACCTGGTTGCAGAATGGGCAGGATTGGCAGCTTAATATTCTGTGGTTCCATTGTTTTAGATGTGACAGAGATGAAAGGATGAGAGGTGGTGTTTCTGGTTAGGGAAAATGTCACAGCAGTGCTCAGTCAGGACAGACTGGTGAACTCATCTAGTGAGGCATAATGGGTGGAACTGAGGAATAAGAAAGGTATGCCCACATTACAGACCACCCAGCAGTCCGTAGAGAGATTGCAGACTCCTGTAAGAAACATAAGGTATTAGTCGGTGATTTTAATTTTCAGCATATTGACTAGGACTCCCATACTATAAAAGGATGAGATGGAATTGAGTTTGTCAAAGGGATATAGGGAAGTTTTCTTAATTAGTACATAGAAGTCCCAATGAGAGAGTGTGCAATATTTGATCTGCTATCTGGGAACGAGACAGAGCATGTGACAGAAGTTTGTGTAAGGGAACACTTTGCATCTAGTGATCTTAATGCCATTAGTTTCAAAGTGCATGTGGAAAAACATAGGTCTGGTCTGTGGGTTGAGATTCCAGAATGGAGAAAGGCCAAATTTGATGGTAGCAGGAAGAATCTGGGAAGTGTGGATTGGGGTAGGCCGTTTTCTGGCAAAGGTGTGCTGGGTAGTAGGAGACCTTCAGAGGTGAAATTTTGAGAGTACAAAGCTTATATGTATCTGTCAGAATAAAAGGTAAAGGTAACAGGATTAAGGAGCCTTGGTTTTCAAGAGATATTGAGGCCTTGGCTAAGAAAATAAGGAGCTAACTAGCAAGTGTAGGCAGGTAGAAATAAATGAGGTACTTATGGAGTACTGTATAAGAAATGCAAGAGAACATTTAAGAAAGATATCAAAGGGGCTAAAAAGAAGGCATGGGATTGCCTGAGCAGACAAGGTGAAGGAGAATCCTAAGAGATTCCACAGATATGTTAAGAGCAAAAGGATTGCAAGGGGCAAAATTGGTCCTCTGGAAGATCAGAATGGTAACTCATGAGTGAAGGCAAAAGAGTTGGGCGAGGTCTAAAAATGGATTATTTTTTCATCTCTGTTTACTCAAGAGATAGACGCAGAGTCTATAGAAGTGAGGCAAAGCAGCATCGACTTCAGGGACCCTATAAAGAATAACTTTACAGACTAACCGACCTCCCATGTGGGACCTTGTCAAATGTTTTGCTAAAGTCCATGCCATGACTTCATCAAATTATTACCTATGCAGGTCATAGGAGAAGGTGTTTGCTGTCTTGAGGCCAATTAGGGTAGATAAATCCCCAGGACCTGACAAGGTGTTCCCTTGGACCCTGTGGGAGGCAAATGTATAAATTGAAGGGTCCTAGCAGAAATACTTAAAACATCCTTAGTGACAGGTGAGGTACCAGAGAATTGGAGGATAGCTAATGTTGTTCCATTGTTTAAGAAAGGCTCTAAAAATAAACCAGGAAATTATAGGCTGGTGAGCCTGACATCAGTAGTGGAGAAGTTATTGGAAGGTGTTCTAAGGGACCGTTCATATGAGTATTTCTATAGACATGGACTGATTAGTGATAGTCAGCTTGGCTTTGTGCATGATAGGTTGTATCTAACCAATCATATACATGTTTTTCGAGGAAGTTACCAGGAAATTTGATGAAGACAAGGCAGTGGATGTTGTCTACATGGACTTCAGCAAGGCATTTGCCAAGGTCCCACAAGGGAGGTTAGTCAAGAAGGTTCAGTCGCTTGACATTCAAGGTGAGGTAGCAAATCGGATTAGATGTTGGCTTTGTGGGATAAGCTTATAGATCTTTATATTCTGTGTTTTTCGCCTAGTCTTTCTTGTTTTTTGTGTGGGGAGGGGGACTTGGGGTGGTGTCGATATGCCTGTTCCATTTTGTTCATTTTTGTGCAGGGAGGAGAGATTTGGGGGTTGGTGTGCCTGTTACATTTTTGTTCGGGTTTTTTTGTATAGGGTCCGGGGATTTGGGGGTTGATGCTCGTACTGCCTTTCTTTTCTTTCTTGGTTTCATGGCTACCTGGAGAGGCAGAATTTCAGAGTTGTATACTTTGATATAAATGAACCTTTGAACATGGATGGTAGGGATATGATGGGCAATGGTCCCAGTGCAGGTCGATGGGACTAAGCAGTTTAAATGGTTCAGCATGGATTAGATGGGCCAAAGGGCCTGTTTCTGTACTGTACTTTTCTATGACTCTATATTCCTGTAAAGATAAGAAGCAAAAGTGGTACAATGACCTTGATTTATAAATGAAACTTATAGTTTTATCAGAACTAAGAAGAAAGCATATTTCAGATATCGGCACTGTTGGTATATAGCATCTCAAAGTAGTGTATAGTATCATATACGTACTTTGAAAATACAGTACATTTACATTGAACTTGAACTTTGAATTTTGGACAAACTTGGATTGTTTATTTCTGCAGCATCAGAGGCTGAGGGGGTGACATAGTCAAAATATAAAATTATGAGTGGCATAGATAGGCTTCTTCCCAGTGCCAAATACTGGAGGGCATAACCTTAAGGTGAAGAGGATTTACAAGGCAAGCTTATTCTACAGAGAGTGCCAGGCGCCTGGAATGTGCTGCCAGGGGAAGTTGTAGAAGCAGATATTATACTGTTGCATCATTCAAGAGACGTTTCTTTAGGTTTATGTACAGGCAGTGAATGGAAGGATAGGGACCATGTCAGACAAGTGAGATTAGTTTTCATTGGCATCGTGGATAGCATAGACATAGACATGTTCTTGTGCTGTCTTGTTCTGTGTTCTATGTCTGAATCAGAAAGGAGAACATATTTAGAGATATTGGCATATAAGAAAGAAGGTTGGTAGTAGCTATTCCACGATGCTAAGGGAACAATGGATGAGATGGCTAGGGTCTAATGAAGATTTTTGAATCTTCATTAAACACTGGTGAGGTAACAGAAGACTGGAAAAGTTAGGAGGGCAAATATGAGGGCATTAAAGTACCTCAGCAAGCTGGGTTGAGCATCATCTGTTGGGGGAAAGGAATTGTCACTGGTTGAGGTCAAAGCCCTGCGTATGGACCCAGACAAGTCAAGGTTAAGAAAGTTTTAGAAGGGAATTGTAATCTGGAGCATTATTGTGCAATGCATAGGAGCTACTTAGAGATGTGTCACCTCAGTTCATCTTTAAAAAAATCACAGTTGAATAATATTGCTTTGTAAATAAAATGGTTCCATGTGACAAAATCTGTATTATGAATATATTTTAGCAACAACACAGTTTCGTATATTCTTTATTTAAAATTAATACATACAGGCAATTAAGATAGGCCTCTGAGAAATTTAGTAAACAACGAGTATACTATCATTGGTTACCATTTGCTTCACTGAATGACAATACAGATTTTTATTGGCCCATTAACTATTACAGATAGGTCCAAATAATGCACTTGCTGCACAAATGCTATCACCCCAGTTGGAGAAATGCAATTAACAAATGTGTTGAAATTTTACTTTCACTTATAATCTATATAGATAGCCCAGATGGCCATTTTAAGTAATGCAGCAGTCTTTCCTGTGTGATTCCCGGTGAGAAGAAAGCTAGTAACAAATGCAATGTGGCAAAGAAGGCTTTTCAAACAGTACGGCATATGTAACAAAAGACTTAAAGTTTATTTTCCTTTTTTTAAATCTTTAAAATCTTTTAAAGCATTGCCAAGCGGACAGCAGATAGTGGGAATACAAATGCAACAATTTTTTTTATATTTAATTTTCTTTCCTTATTTGACTGTGATCTTGCCCCATGCTTCTAGTGTCAGAATACCAAAGGAGACAAAATGATCAGAATTATGTTACTCTGGTACATCTGATCTGAACTGTGTTCACCGGACAGAATACCCCTAGAATTAAGTATACTCTCTTTTCAATGTGCTTCTCAGAATATATAGAACATAAATGAGACCCGAATAGGTATATATTGAGTATACTGTCATTTATCTTCATAGGAACACAGAAAAGATGCTCAGTAGAAACTTTACTTGCAAAAGCTTTAAAAACTTGTTCAGCAGTTATTCAAATAATTTGGAAAGATAACTCAGCTAATAAATGTCTTTGACTTGTAACGTTTTTGTCTCTTTAAAATGTACACCTTTAAGTTTGTTCTTGGTAATAAGGGAGTTGAGGAGGCAGAAGGAATGACTAAAAAATACTACAAAATAATGTAAATAACTTAACCAATCCAAGTGACTGAACATTGGTGCTACATTCTTGAAAATATCATAAACCTGGATAACAATAACAAGTTCAAATCCAATATTTCATGAGTAAAAACTATAATGCACAAAAAGCATACAAATCATTAAAGAGATTTTGGCATTTGTTGATAGCTATTTTTAAGTTAATTTATGGACACAAGCATACTAATAACAGCTATACCTAATGATCACATAGAGATATTATAAAATGAGCATACCCAAGTGTTGCCCATTAATAACACAAACAAATAAATTGATAATGGTTTAAGTTAAGCATTATGATTAAAATGGTAACCATACATAAGCTCATGCAAGTAGGAAGTTTAGATAAATGAAATATTTTAATTAAACTATTATTTATCTCATTAACTCTGCAGCCCATGCTCCATTAACCCTTCCCTATTTCATCTGGATTGCTTGTGTACAATACTAAATACTATAATACACTTCATATTTACTCCACTCACTTCCTTTGTCCATCATTGTTCATATGTGATGATTTGTGAATTATACTTTCATACCAACATTAACACAGCTGAAATACCTTAATATTAGCAGTTGCCTTTTATAAAACGCTGATAGGCTCTGGAAATGTGGTGCTGTTACATTACCCTGCTAAGTCTCCATAGCAGATCTCAGAACCTAACATTACCTATGTTTGAAGCATCTAAACTATCACACTTCTTTTTTGTTGGATAGTTTTTTTTACTTTAATGGATAGATATTGTATGAAATAAGTATATTCTGCCAATTCAGGCTCTGCCCCCAGCTAATCAACATATTGCACTTTGCTCTCTTGCCTAATGCCTGAATACCATGCTCCCCATTTGGACAAAATATTCTCTCAAGTTTAAATTAGAGCACTTTCTAATGTTAAGATTCTTTTCAAACTCTTACATATGGTGCATAGTTCCAATTTTTCCAAAGCAAGATGATGCCAGTGACCAACAGTGATGTTTTACTGTTATGGGTGATGAGAAAACTATGGGGAGATGGGGTCCAGAGTTGACCCCCCGTGAACTATGCTGCTAACGAGAGAGAGATAAAGAGGGGGAGAGGCGCCATGCTGCACGTGCTGATAATGAGAGAGACACAAGGATTTAAAATTATGGCTTCTTCGCTGATTGTTGACTTTACTTCCAAGGACTTTTGCCACTTTGCCTGCTTGTGTGAATCCTTGCTGACACAGCAGAGTGATGCCAAGTGCTTGCTGAAACAGCAGGGAATGGCCCAGTTTGATGGACATGGACATGGTCAGTTAATGGATGGCTGGTAGCCTGGCAAGGAAGGTAAAAGAAGAGTCTGCTGAGACACAGGCAGACACGCCACTGGACACTGAACGAGTGTTGTGCACCCACAGGAAGGTGGGGGCTTGGAGGATTGATTCAGTGGAATCGGTCCGAAGCTCACAGTGTGTGAAGGCAGGCAGGTGGGGGCTTGTGTGTGTGTCCATCCTCACCTGGGTGGCAGGTCTACCAGTAAAGAATGGTCTAGCCGAAAACGGAAGGGTCATAATCGATTACCACAACAGTACAACGGATCAAGAAGACAACAGAAGGTTTGCCTGCTGCAGCTGCTCATCTCTCGATCGCTCACACTCTGTCTCTCTCTCCAACGTCACAACAGCAACTACCAAGTATCAAGGGATATGGGGACAAGGCAGGAACCGGGTATTGATAGTAGATGATCAGCCATGATCTCAGAATGGCGGTGCAGGCTCGAAGGGCTGAATGGTCTACTTCTGCACCTATTGTCTATTGTCTATTACCTCAACCCAAACTGAACTGAACTGAACTCTGCATTATCTTAAGACTATTCATTTAACCCTAGACTACGATAGAGCTTGGTTTTGATTCTTATTCCTACACTTCTGTATTTATCATTGCTAACCTGTTTTATATGTATATTTGCATTTTTGATACTGTATTACTTAATTTACTACTAAACACCTTTAGTTACAGTACCACCAGACTCCAATGTATCACTCAATTTCTGCTGGTTTGGTAACCCGGTCACTGGGTACGTGACATTACAGACAGCTCACAAAACTTCTAGATACTATAATATAAGGTTTCTCAACTTTTTTTATGCCATGGACCAAAACTATTAAGCATGGTGTCTGTGAACCCTGGGTTGGAAGCCCCTACTCTAATAGATATACAGTACTTCTCCTGAACTGCAATTGCTACAGTCTACAGCCTGTAATTTCTCTTTTAAGAATGTTGTTTTGAACTGACTAAATGATTTGGTTTTTTGCATTCCACTCTGGTATTTGGTGAACTAGCTCCTCGAGAATGCAGGTACAGTTAAGGTGATTGTCGCTGGGAGCGGACACTGCATTAAGACCTCATTTCAGAAGACAAACCAAGGATCGGCGTCATTACTCCACACTGATTAAAGCATCGAGCAAAATTAAAATCATTGGGGGCGAGAACAGAAAACGAACATGTGTTCAGCACTGTCCACCTGTGTTTCCTCTCTTTTCGCTTTTATTGTCAGGTGAGAGGTGTAGGAGCTTTGGGTCCCAAGCTGCCAGATTCGGGAACAGTTGTTGTCCTGCAGCAATTGGCCTCATTTGCCTCAGTGCTGAACTGGCTCTGTGGCTACGGACTCCCTTTCGGGTTGCCTGTGGTTAATGTTCTGTGTGTTATTTGTTTACTTCTGGCTTAATATCCATTGAGATATAAGCATCTGATGGAGGCCATGAGTGCACTCTTTACCACTGCTAATTATCATGAAACCTATAAAATATCCTTCTGGCTGGTGTAAAGATAATTATGGCAACAGAAGGGAGAAGGAAAGCTTCATAATATGGCCTGTCAATCTGCTTATCAGTCTCAAGGACAGAAATGTATACAACTGTAGATGTTAGAATTCTGAAATTAAGTCAGAAATTGCTGAAAACACTCAGCTGACTTCAGGAAGGGTAAGACGAAGGAACACATATCAATCCTCATAGAGGGATCAGAAGTGGAGAGAATGAGCAGCTTCAAGTTCCTCGGTGTCAAGATCTCTGAGAATCTAACCCGATCCCAACAATATCGATGTAGTTATGAAGAAGACAAGACAGTGGCTATACTTCATTAGGAGTTTGAAGAGATTTGACAGGTCAACAAATACAGTCAAAAACTTCTATAGTTGTACTGTGGAGAGCATTCTGACAGACTGCATCACTGTCTGGTATGGAGGGGCTACTGCACAGGGCCGAAAGAAGATGCAAAAGGTTGTAAATCTAGTCAGCTCCATCTTGGGTACTAGCCTACAAAGAACCCAGGATGTCTTTAGGGAGTGGTGTTTCAGAAAGGCAGTGTCCATTATTAAGGACCTCCAGCACCTTTTTCTCACTGTTACCATCAGGGAGGAGGTACAGAAGTCTGAAGGCACACACTCAGTGATTCAGGAACAGCTTCTTCCCCTCCGCCATCTGATTACTAAATTGGCATCGAATCTTTGGGCACTACCTCACTTTATTTTTAATATACAGTATTTCTGTTTTTGCATGTTTTTAAAAAAATCTATTCAATATATGTAATTGATTTACTTGTGTATTTATTACTATTATTTTTTCTCTGCTAGATTATGTATGGCATTGAACTGTTGCTGCTAAGTTAACAAATTTCACGTCACATGCCAGTGGTAATAAACCGGATTCTGATTCTGATTCTGATCAGGTAGCATCAGTGGAAAGAAAAACATTAACGTTACCTTTGTCAAGTCTTTGACCAAAATGTCAATACTTTTTCTCTTTCCATATAACTTGCCTAACCTAGGAAGTGATCCCAGCATTTTCTGTTTTTAAATTCACCTCAGAGTTTTTCATCAAGTGTGTTCTCCAAGGAAGAGTACAATGGACCAAGAAAACACCACTTTTTGTTTCTATCACACACAAGCAATGGAGAGAGCTTTTACCCACTTAATATCAAAAAGTCATAGTTCTAATAGACTTGCTGTCAATGAGGGGATAAATAATTACCCAGGATAGCTGAGAATGTGTGTTGAATTACAAACAGACCAGCCATGACTTTATTGACTAGCAGAGCAAAATTTAAGTGTTTCTTCAAACTCCCACTTTAAATTTAAATGTATGTTTATGTTTTTTTTTGTTTTTAATAAAATGTTTTTCTACTTCCACCTCATAACAAAAAGCTTGTCAACTTTGGTATCATCTCAGTGAATTTTTTCTGTAACTGCTCATGATTGTAAATATTCTGTAAACCAACAAATTATTTCTGTAGTTTAACATTATTTGTTTTTATACTGTAGAATTTCAGATTTTTAAGCTTTCCTTTTAAAATAAAACAACTTTTTCTCATTTATGCCACTTTAAAAGATTTATGTCTGTTCTGTTTGCACTTTCAAGTCTCGTTTCTGTTTTCTCCTCACTGTTCTTAAAATGTTTCATCTCACCTCACTTTTCTTATCAGACTTATATTTACAAGTCAACTTCTGTTCTCCTGCAACCACTTATGTCTTTCACAGTTAGCAAAACTTCCCAGTTTTGGGTAGATATAGTGGATTCGACACATTGGGACACATTGGGACATTTTGGCCCAATTAAGTGGTTGCCCCAGTTACCCAAAGTTTCATGGAAATAGCTAAAAAGGAATAAAAAAGACAAACTAATTTTAACTAAATAACAAATATGTATTTATGTAACCGGGTGACCATCGAATCTTACTCAGTATCGTTAAAAGTGTACTTAGGTATTCATCCGGGTAATGCTAGAATAGTTGTCTGTGCCTTTAAATGGAGATGGTGACGTTATTACACACGCGCGGGATAGTGGGGAGACCATTTTGCTTTCTGCTGCAGGAGCTGGTGGGGCTTTGGAATTGAGTTCCTCCCGGGGAAGCCAGTCATGGTGAGGAAAGATATTCACGAGTAAAGAACTTGACGCTGGATAGCATGGCTTGCAAAGTTCCTCACCGGCCAAGTAGAATTGCCACTACCATATTAGTACTGTTTTAGATTTGTGCGATTTTCTTTGTATTTTTATGCTGCATACGCAATCTGTCGATACGTAAGTGTGTGGATCGAAGGTTAAACGGAGATTGTAATGGCAGAACCTGATTGTAAAGTCGTTCGTTTTGTTTTAAGACCCTCTTCTGGCACTTAAACATCTAAAACAGATAAAGGAATTAAAACCCGAAAAAGCGGTTGTTGTCCTGAGTGCGTACTTTTCCCCAGGCTACAACATTTAAATGAAATGCAGAACAAATTAGAACATTACCAATACTACTACAGTTCAATAGTTCCATTTAATATCAGAGAAATGAATGCAATATACATCCTGAAATTCTTTTTCTTCGCAGACATCCACGAAAACAGAAGTGTCCCAAAGAATGACTGACAGTTAGAATGTTAGAACCACAAAGCACCCCCCAACTTACCCCTCACACAGCAGCAAAGCAATGGCCTGCACCATTTCCACAGAACAGCATCAGCACCCTCCACCTATCAAGCAAGCAATAGCAAGGCCCCCAATAAAAACCATGATTTGCAGTACAACAAAAACTAATCGTTCACCCGACAATTCAACATGCCACAGGTTCTCTCGCTCCCTAATAAAGGGAAAAAGAGGTGTCCCCTTTCACAGCGAGAAAAGAGATATAACAAAACATTTCATTGATTTACAGTGTTAATAGTTTGACATGCCATTTTTTTTCCAAGTTCTGTGATCCGAGATTCAGCAACAATCTCTCACCCACCAGCTAGAGAGAGAGAGCACAACTTGCCGAGTACACAGCCTCCAACAGCTGATCTGCTGCTGTTTCTGATGTTCTGTTCCCATGACGCTTCAACTGGTGGCACTAGCTTAGAATCAGCCCATCCAGAGGGCCGCAAAGCCTCAGAACCCCGGGGGTGCATCCTTGGGATATTGAAAAGCAGCCATCTGTGAGCTCCCAGGAGCGGGTCCCAACACTGCAAAGAACCAAAGTCTGAGTGTGTTTACTTTACTACAAACTGTATATTAGTTCCTAATAGTTATTGATGGAGGAATTCATGCAGCGTATGCTGTGGTGTTCTTTTGACTGACAGTAAATAAACAAAATCAGTGCAGACACCCAGTGCAGCTAATGGACTGGCTTCATACAATACTTTTGATGAATGCATCCTACAAATCTTCATCTTCATTGTAACATTCAAGATAATTGTTGATCCCTCAAATTCTTCATAGTTACTAACTGGCTGAAGTAGTGAAATCATTTCATTGTCACTCCTGGCCCTTTCTGGCATTTCCAAGCCTGAGTTTTTGAAACTTCGGTGAGCAAAACAGTTTTGAATTGTCTCACTGCTTATTTCTCACCAACTATCAGTGATAAAAATCACTGATTTTTGAATCCAAAACACACGCAACTGACGCTATTTAAACAGTTTGCTCTCAGCACAGTGTAGTGTCGAATGGCCACAAAAGTGCACAGGACTGACACGAGTTAGAAACTGATCAGCAAAATCCTGTCTCATTTAGATGGTATTGTATCCCAAATAAATGAAGGGAATCCTGGCTATTTTCCCGAGTAGTTTTTGTTCTTTAAGAGTTATCCCAAATAAGTAGCTGTCCCAATTAACCATTTGCCCGATTAACCGTAATCCGCTGTATTGATATTCTGACCTGTGGATCCAAGCCAATAACAAAATACATTGAAAGTGGAGGTAACCAATTTTGAACAACAAACATTAAATTATGTTTTCCGTCCTTCCTATCCACATTGGTACTCTCTTTTAAAAATCTTACTTGGCAAAACCTTACTCTAAGGTAGCACAGTGAATATCATTCTCAAATATACACATACGAAGGGTGATTGATAAGTTCATGTCCTAAGGTAGAAGGAGATGAGTTATTAACTTCAGACTTTCTGCACTTTCACTCAAAGATTTGAACTGCATGTGCATGTAATGAGAGCTTTATTGATTTGTTAATTAAAATGTGGAATAATCCGAAGCCAGTCCATCCCTATGTCCAAGTACACACTAATACAGCCCAGCAGCTGAACTCTAAGGAATGTGGTTTTTGCTGGGATGGGATCTGGTGCAGTGGTACTCATTGCAAATGGCTTACAGTGACTTTGCTGGAATCTCTGCATGTAAGGAACTTGAGAATGTGAGAAAGCCATTTAACATTGAAAGCATGTTTCCACATTCAGCATCCTGATTTATCTGTACATTAATTTCCATTTATTCATAACTTCCCTTCACATGCTACATCTGAAGAAAAAGACTTCAAATTTTTCAGTTAAACTAGCTTTAGCATAATTTTGATGAACAGTTATTAATTTACTACATTCCCTTTAGTTGAAAATTAACACTTTTGTAAAAAAAAAGCCCACTGAGAATAGGACTCAATGCAATCATTAAAAATTAGGTACTGAGAGCTGTTGGCATATGTGAAATCTTGCCTAAAATTGAAGTGGCATTGCTTGAGAAGGAGAGGACAAAATCAAGGTGGGAAATGACTGATGGACTAAGCCATCAGTCAGATTTATTATCATTGACTTAGATTACGTAGAATGTGATATTTGTGGCGGCAGTGAGTGCAAAGGCATAAAACTAATATAAATTGCAAGAAAGAAATACCTGGTAAAAAAAAGTTATACTTACTTAGTGTTCAGAAATCTGATGACAGATAGGAAGAAGCTGTTTCTGAATTGGTAAGTGTGGATCTTCAGGCCTATCCAAAATGGTGAGGGTTCTTAGTGATGAATGCTGCCTTCTTGAATACCACCTCTTGAAGACATTCTCAAATGTAGGGAGGGTTGTGCCCATGATGGAGTTGGTTGAGCCTATAACCCTCTGCACCCATTTGCATTGGAGCCTCCATACCAGTCAAAATGTTACCACTGTATGTGAATGCTCGAGCTCATGCTTATGCATTGAAAAGAGGCAGTGTGTAACCTGATCACCTTATCTCAGTTTTTCCTAATAATAATCAGAATCATGTTATTACTGACATACAGTAGGTCATGAAATATGTTGTTTTGCAGCAGCAGTACAGTGAAAGACTTAAGTTTGAAACCAGGGCCTCTGTACCTTTCTCTGCAACTGGATTCTAAACTTGCTTATTAAGAGACCACAGCCAGTACAGATTGATGATAATATAAGACCAAAAGATATAGGAGCAGAAATTTGGTCATTTGGCCCTTCGAGTCTGCTCTGCTATTTTGTCATGGCTGATTCATTTTTCTTCTTAGCCTCAATCCCCATATCTATCCCTTCATACCCTGACCAATCAAGAATCTATCAAACTCTGTCTTAAATATACATAAAGTCTTGGCCTCCACAGCTGCCTGTGGCAACAAATTCTATAGATTCACTGCTCTCTCGCTCAGGAAATTCCTCTTCATCTCCTCGAGCAGGTTTGAGTTACTGGGCTTCAACGTCTCAGAGGAACGATCTTTGTTCCAACATATTGATGCAGTCATGAAGCAGGCGCGCCAGTGCCTCCTCTTCATTAGCATTTTGAGGAGATTTGGAATGTCACCAAACACTCTTACAGACTTCTACAATTACACTGTAGAGAGCATTCTGACTGGTTGCATTACTGTCTGGTACGGATGCACCAATGCCCAAAATCATAAGAAACTTCAGATGGTTGTAACCTAGCCAGCCCCAGGCCTCCCCACCATCAAGAACATCTTCGAAAGGCGTTGCCTCAAGAAAGTGACATCCATCATTAAGGAGCCTCACTACCCAGGACATGCCCTCTTCTCATTACTACCATCAGGAAGGATGTACAGAAGCCTGAAGATAGACACTCAACATTTTAGGAACAGTTTCTTCACCTCAGCTATCGGAGTTCTGAACCATTTATGAACTCATGGTTATGACCTCACTATTACTCTCTCCCATGAGTTATTTATTTATTTATTTGTTTATTTATCCATTTATTAATCCATTGATCCATTTATTTATTTATTTATTTATTGTAACTTATAGTAATTTGTTATGCCTGCACTGCACTGCTGCCATAAAACAACAAACTTCATGACTTAAGTCAGTGACAATAAATCTGATTCTAATGTTACTGATCCTTCACTGTCACTCACTACAGGTACTTGTCATCAAATATCTCCATTACCTGGACTGTAGTATTTTAAGAAGGGGACTTATTTTGGAAGGAAGTGAAGTAGGGGCTTTGTCATCGTACTCATGTTACAAGTGGAGCAGAAAAGAAACAAAATCACTTGCATATTTAATTTATTGCAGCTAAACTGATTGAAACTATGATGAATAAATTTTATTTAAAAAGCAAATAAGGCAGTAAAGTGGAAGAAAGTGCAGAAAGTGCATTCGAAATGCCAACTAACCTCTGACAATGGCAAGAAGAGAGGAAAAAGGTAACAGATCTTTGAGAGGAATGTTCGTAGCTTCTCCTCATCTAGGAATGAAGCACCATCAACAAGCTGAGGCCATAGGCAGAAAAAGTGTTCAAATAGAAAGTGCAGAACAGAGGAAGAGGACCTTGCCGGGAACCTGTGAGGGAAGTAATCATTCTGAATCTCTCCATCTCTGGGAGACTGGGAGAACAATATTGTTCAATGCACCCCATATACAGCAGACAAAGGACAGCTACAGTGCACCCTAGGGCTGACAAAGATGGAGGCAACAGCAGTAGTGGAGTCAGTCTGACCTTCCCCAGCAACATTACCACCTTCATCATAGTCGAACCTACAGCTGAAGGAGATCAGAACGAAAATCTCAGCCTGGAGCAAGTGCAAAATTTTTCACAGGCCTTAGGCTTGCTGGGTCAGAGTAACTGACTTTGGTAATATGAATTTGGATCTTACCTCTGCAATACTATGGGTGTAAAATTGCATCAGTCAATATATGCTGTAGGAAATGGATACCTTGACGAAGTCAAGGCTGCTGTGCTGTTTTTGCAGAAGTGTGGCCTATTGCACTTTACAGCTATCAGCAGTTACTGCAATATGCCATCAATATGCTTGCTAGATCAACAACAGTTGTTCCTCTGGCCTATGGGTTCTGCTGCAGGAAGGCAACTTCACTGTCACTGAAGTCAGAGTGATGGTTGCTGGCTGTCTTTTCAAGGCAGACGTAAGGTACAGAACATATCACTCCATCTAATCATTCAGACATGCTTAGATTACTTCTTCCAAAAGGTTTTGAATGAACTCTGTGACTCATTTTTAAAGAGGAAGATCTGTCTGTCATATCTTCTCAGCTGGAAATATTGAGAATCATACTGTATGACTGTAGAATACATAACAGATGCTTTGGTCCACAATATGGGGCCAACTAATTAATCAGAGTTGGAATTGGTTTATTATTGTCACACATACCGAGATACAATGAAAAGCTGGTCTTGCACACTACACGTCCAGGGTGGGGTCAATGATTATATTGGTTGCTTTACTGAGGCAGCAAGAAGTGTAGGCAGACATCGTATAGGGGAGGCTGGTTTCCGTGCTGTGCTGAGTTGTGTGCACAACTCTCTGCTGTTTCTCGATGTCACGTGCAGAGCAGTTGCCATTCCAAGCTGTGCTGTATCCAGATAGGATGTTTTATATGGTGCGGCATTAAAAATTGGTAAGGGTCGAAAGGTACATGCCAAATGTTTTTTCAGTCTCCTGAGGAAATAATGCCACCGGTAAGCTTTCTTGGCTGTGGTGTTGGTGGCCATTTAATTAAGCTAGTAATTAAATGCCTAACTAAACTAATCCATTTTGCCTGCACAATGTCCGTGTCCCTTCATTCTCTGCACATTCATGTGCCTATCTAAGAGCCTCTTAAAAGCCTCTGACAAATACCTCCACCTTCATCCCTAGTAGCTTATTACAGGCAGCCATCTCTCCTTGTGTAAAAAAATTGCCGTACATCTTTTAACTTACCTCTCTCACCTTAATGTACAGTGTTAGATATTTCAACCCTAGGATAAAGATACTAACCATCTATTCTATCTATGCCTCTCATAATCTTATGAATTTCTATCAGGTCACATGGGGATTCAGGAGGTGCTAATGAGGTGGATTCGGAATTGGCTCGATGATAGGAAGTAGGGTGATGGTTGAAGGTCGATTCTTCAACTGGACGTCTGTGACTAGTGAGGCACTCCAGGGTCAGTGTTGGGACTTGCATTGTTCATTTTTTTATGTAAATGGTCCTAGGGTTGAAATATCTAACACTGTACATTAAGGTGAGAGAGGTAAGTTAAAAGATGTACGGCAAAAAGGTCTTATTGGTAGCAAAGCAGGTTACAATGAATTACTAGGAGATCTTGATCAAATTGGAATAGCAAGTGGATTTCAACTTAGATAAGCGTGATGTATTGTGTTTTGGCCACTCAGATCAGGGCAGGGAACTGATGAGAGTTGTGAAACAGAGGGACCTGGGAGTACTGGTACACAGTTCACTGAAAGCAGTTGTGCAAGTAGACAGAGTGGTGAAGAAGGAGTAGTTTAGGAGTAGGGACATGATGTTGCATCATTGTTAAGACAGCACTTGAAGTATTTGTTTTAGTTTTGATCACCCTGTTATAGGAAAGACATTGTTAAGCTGGGAGAGGATGCAGAAAAATTTATGAGGATGCTGCTTGGACTCGAGGGCCCAAGTTATAGGGAGAGATTGGCCACACTGGACCTTTATTCCTTGGAATGTAGGAGAGATGACCTTATAGAAGTTTATAAGATCATGAGGGCTATGGATAAAGTGGACAGTCATAGTCTTTTCCTCAGGGTTGAGAAGTCCAAAACTGGAGGACACAGATATAAATGGTGAGAAATTTTAAAAAGACCTGAGAGGTAACTTCTTTTCCTAAAAGGTAATGCATACCTGGAATGACCTGGCAGGGGTGTCAAACTCATTTTAGGTCACAGGCCGGATTGAGCAAAATGCAGCTTCATGCGGGCCGGATCAGTCGGACACGTGCGAACGCAGCTTTCGTTGCCTCCGTTTTTTCAGCCTGCTCTCATGTGTTTCAGTCTCTGCTATAACTACAAAGTGTTTCACTTTACAAATTCCGTTTCTTATGAAGAAGACTGCCGAATAAACACTAAAAACCCTGAAAACCTGGTACCTGAATAAATTCAGCATTAGCCATATCATACACCATAGGCGCTTTGATTACTGGGGCCAGCTTTAATAGTAATTAGATATTATCTCGCGGGCCAAAGATAATTCCACCGCGGGCCGGATTTGGCCCGCGGGCCTTGAGTTTGACATATATGTGCTAGAGGAAGTGGTTAGTGTGGGAGGAGGCATTTGGATAGGTACCTGAAGGGGAAAGACTTGGAGAGTTATGGGTCAAATATAGACAACTAGGACTAGCAGGGAGGATGCAGTGTTTGTTATGGATTAGTGGGGCTGGAGGGGTATTTCCATTCTGAATATGGTCTTCTGACAGCCTCCGTAGCTCCTGAGAATACAACCCAAGTTTGCTTAACCTCTCCTCCTAGCACATGTGTTCTCTTCCATTCTGCAACCACTTCAAGGCCTCCATATTTTTCCCATAATAGGGTGAACAGAATAGAATGTAATACTCCTGACGCAGCCTAACCAGAGTTTGATAAAGCTACAGCACACTGTAACTTTTTGACTCTTAAACTCAATGCCTTGACTAATAAAGGCAAGCATGCCATACACCTTCTTTACCCCCCCTATAAATCTGTGCAGCCACTTTCAGGGAGCTGCAGACTTGGACTTCAGGATCTCACTGTACATCAACTGTGTTAAGAGTCCTACCATTACATTCAAATCCCATTTGCATTTGGTCTCCCAAAATGCAACGTTTCATATTGGCCAGATTGTGCCTCATCTGTCATTTCTCTGCCAATACTGGCAACTGATCTACACTCAAAGGCCACTTTATTAGGTACAACTGCTTGTTAATGCAAACATCTAATCAGCCAATTATGTGGCAGTAACTCGATGCATAAAAGCACGCAGACGTGGTAAAGTGTTTCAGTTGTTGTTCAGGCCAAAAATCAGAATGGGGAAGAAATGTGATCCAAGTGATTTTGACTGCGTAATGATTGTTGGTGCTTGACAGGGTGGTACGAGTATCTTAGAAACATCTAATTTCCAGGGATTTTCACACGAAACAGTCTCCAGAGGTTACAGAGAATGGTGTGAAAAACAAAAATCATCCACTGAGTGGCATTTCTGTGGGCAAAAACACCTTGTTAATGATAGAGAGAGTTCAGAGGAGAATGGTCAGATGGTTCAAGCTGACAGAAAGGGGGCAGCAACTCAAATAACCACGTGTTACAACAATGGTGTGCTGAAAAACATCTCTGAATGTACAACACATGAAACCTTGAAGTGGATGGACTACAGCAGCTGAAGAACATAAACTTACATTCAGTGCCACTTTATTAAGTTTGAGAAGTACCAGACAGGGTGGTTTGAGTATCTCAGAAACATTTGTATCACTTGACAATCTTCTACACGAACCCCAACACTACCAATCTTCGTATTGTCTACAAATTTACTAATCCACCCATCCAGAATTTCATCTGGATCATTTATATACGTCACAATCAGCAGAGTTCCAGTCCAGATTACTTTGTAACACCACTAGTCACAGCCAGGATCAGTCCTGTTGACTTCTATCCTCCTTCTTATATGGGCAAGCTGGTTCTGAATCCAGATGCATCTTAATGGAAAGACCACAGACAGCATAGCTTTCTTGAACACTCTGTCCTCTGTCTCACAGGTTCAAACAAGAGCAAACAAAGGTTGGACCAGCCACTAGCCCCCAAAGTATCTGAAAAGGCAGCTTACAGATAAAATTATACTTAGGTTTGTGAAATGGGCCCATATCTACCTGAAGTATACAACTTTATGCATCTTGCTGATAGCATATCAAAATATACAAAGAAATGCATATTCACCCTTATCGACAAGCAGACAGAAGACATCAGACTTACTTGTTAGCATGGAGAGGAAAGGTTTTTGACAGAATATCTCACCTACATAATGATGTTCTCTCCAAACTGGGCTTTGGGAAGGGAATCAGAAGGTAGATATACAGTAAATGCTCTACATAAACACCAGTAGTACAACTCAAATTAATAACTGGAAAATGGAAATGGCTGCTATTACGTGTGGCTACGTCAAGCTGCGTGAGATTGAGTGCACAAACATCAAATGTCAGTACATGTCAGTCTATCTGTCCCATGTGTCCACATGGCCACATAATTTAGTGGACCTTTAGTTGGATCTTGGACCTGTTTTTTGCAGAAAAGTTTATGCTGAAAAGATCTTTGACCACAAATCCATCAAGAAGTTGTCATCATGGAATGTTCTGGGAAGCCTTGCAAGGAAAGGAGAGGGTAGATTTGTGGATAGTTCCCTGAGAAGACTGTCATTTGGCATAATATTGCATTACCAGAACTCATAAACAAACAGCAAATGGTGATAGGGGCCCTTCTTATATAGTCAGAGTCTCAATCCCACCACACAATGTCTTGCATTTACCAAGAAGGTCTGAAGCGATTTTTTTGAGGTTTTCCCCAAACAGCCGTGTAACATATGATTCAACGTTCTACAGTTCATTCCCGGAAGTGCATACTGAGACCAACATTGACTGTTGCCAGATCATCTCAGTTAAAAACATGTACTGGTCGGCCCAAAAAATGCTGCTTTTTGGATGTAAGGAAATATCCACAAGTGGATCCTGTTAATTTGCCCCTTCAGTATGCGCTGAGAGATACATGGTGCAACCATCACAAAGGCTCTGTGTGGAGGACCAGAGTCTGGGGACCTGCTGCCAGTCGACACAGAGGAAAGGCTCTGTGTAACAGCCTCTTAAAAACTTCACAGATAGATTGTTTAAGGATATTGAATTGCTGCTATAAAAACACAGTGAAAGACATCATTGTATTTACTGTATATATTATGGGAGAAAGTATATTTATAAGAAAAAAAAGTCCTTGATTTACAAACACTTCCTGCAATGCCTAGAAACTGTGTTTGCATTACTAGTGTGTGTATGGAACTGGGGGAGATAGCGGAGGTACTTAATGAATAACTTGCTTCAGTATTCACAACAGAAAAGGAGCCTAGCAATTGTAGGGATGACTTACAGCGGACTGAAAAGCTTGATCATATAGACATTAAGAAAGAGGATGTGCTGGAGTTTTGGAAAGCATCAAGTTGGATAAGTCACCGGGACCAGACGAGATGTTCCCCAGGCTACTGTGGGAGGTGAGAGAGGAGATTGCTAATCCTCTGGCGATGATCTTTGCATCATCCATGGGGATGGGAGTGGTTCCTGAGGATTGGAGGGTTGCAGGTGTTGTTCCCTTATTCAAGAAAGGGAGTAGAGATAGCCCAGGAAATTATAGACCAGTGAGTCTTACTTCAGTGGTTGGTAAGTTGATGGAGAAGATCCTGAGAGGCAGGATTTATGAACATTTGCAGAGGCATAATATGATTAGGAATAGTCAGCATGGCTTTGTTAAAGGCAGGTCGTGCCTTACAAGCCTGACTGAATTTTTTGAGGATGTGACTAAACACATTGATGAAGGTAGAGCAGTAGATGTAGTTTATATGGATTTCAGCAAGGCATTTGATAAGGTACCCCATGCAAGGCTTATTGAGAAAGTAAGGAGGCATGGGATCCAAGGCTTCCTCTACTATCAAGATGAAGCCACACTCAGGTTGGAGGAACAACACCTTATATACCAGCTGGGTAGCCTCCAACCTGATGGCATGAACATTGACTTCTCTAACTTCTGTTAATGCCCCTCCTCCCCTTCTTACCCCATCCCTGACATATTTGTTTGTTTTTTTCTTTCTCTCTGCTCATTACTCTGCTTGTTCTCCATCTCCCTCTGGTGCTCCCCCCCTCCCCCTTTCTTTCTCCCGAGGCCTCCCGTCCCATAATCCTTTCCCTTCTTCAGCTCTGTATCACTTTCGCCAATCACCTTTTCAGCTCTTAGCTTCATCCCCCCCCCCCCCCCCGGTCTTCTATCATTTCGCATTACCCCCTCCCCCTACTACTTTCAAATCTCTTACTATCTTTCCCTTCAGTAAGTCCTGACGAAGGGTCTCGGCCTGAAACGTCGACAGTGCTTCTCCTTATAGATGCTGCCTGGCCTGCTGTGTTCCACCAGCATTTTGTGTGTGTTGTTTGGATCCAAAGGGACCTTGCTTTGTGGATTCAGAATTGGCTTGCCCACAGAAGGCAAAGAGTGGATGTAGATGGGTCATATTCTGTTTGGAGGTCGATCACCAGTGGTGTGCCTCAGGGATCTGTTTTGGGACCCCTACTCTTTGTGATTTTGGATTTGTGATGCCATGGTTGCCCATATGTCAAATGGTTATTCTTCCAGACAGATTTACCATTGCAATAATGCTGAAGCACACTATCATAGTCATTGCCTTTCAGATGAATCATAAAACTAAGACAATGTATATTCTGCAAAAGATCTCATGGCCACTCGGTCGGTGTCCAATGAAAGGTGCATTTGTTTGTTCTTTATGTCTTTTTTATGATCACAAATCACTGCTGGGTACCAAGAACATCAAGAACTGCAGGACTTTCCTATCAGCGAGTTGATCGATAGCAATGAAGGTGTTGTTGTTGTTGCCTGGATTTGTTGCGTAACATACCAAGAAGTTGTGCTGCATGATTGTCTTGGGTGTTTTTATTGGAATCACTAGACACTGTTGGACATTAGCAACATAGAATACTGTAATTCCAGTTCATTGGCGAGTCTACGGCAGGTGAGTGAGCTGCATTGCTTTGGTTGTGGTGAGAACCAGGCCTATACCGCAGGGTTGCCTGTCACAGCTACCCTGTCCAGGACTGGAGACACTGTGGTAGTATGGGAGAGACTCAGTGGGGCATGTTGTAATCTGTATTAGGTTGTCTTGCCTCTTCCATTGGTGCTGCCCTCTGGTGTTCACTCAGTAGGAGAACAAGCTGGACCTGGACAACATCCCATAAATCTGTCATGCTACTCTGGGACTTGAGCTATATTATTATTTTTCTTTGTGATGTATGTTTTTCTGAAATTGTAAAAAGGGCCCAATGGATCATTGGGGACCTGAGTCACCCAACAACAAACTGTTCCAGCTGCTACCATCTGCAGACAACCCACCTCTCCTGGAAGTTCTGGGAGTCTCCCTGTGGTGAACTATTTATACCTGTCTGGACACGCCCCCCCGCTGACTGCTCCTGTGGCCCCTCCCACGGACCCTGGTATAAAGGCGATTGGAGACACCGCCCCGGCCTCAGTCTCCAGGATGCAGTGTGGTGGTCAATTGCTGCTTGTTCTTTCTTCCAGCCAATAAAAGCCTATATCTCGCCTCACGTCTCCAAGAGTTATTGATGGTGCATCACTCCCGCATATTGATAGCAGCTCCCTGATGCCAGCAAATTATATACAATATCCCAGAAATCGATTTTTTTGGAGAGTGGAGAGTGGACATCCTGATTGGTCCCTCTTCGTGCTAAGTAGACCTATCAGTTTTCTCTGTGGGCGGGCTTTACAGTTGACCTCTCTCTCTCATTGTCCATCAGTTCAGTTTAGTGTCCTGCTGCGCCTTGGCAGAGTGTTCCAAAAAAAGAAAATATAAAATGTAAACACGAGGAAATCTGCAGATGCTGGAAATTCAAGCAATACACACAAGATGCTGGTGGAACACAGCAGGCCAGGCAGCACCTATAAGGAGAAGCACTGTCGACGTTTCGGGCCAAAACCCTTCATCAGGACTGTAAATATAAAATGTACTTCACCCTCGACTACACTAAAGTGTACCCCTGCCTAATAGGGGTCAAAAATAATGACAGTGTTGCTCGCTGCACTGTTTGCAACAGTGACTTTTCTATTTCCCGTGGTGGGTTAAATGCCTGTAAAAGACATGTTGAGGTGAGTTTAACAGGTGTCATTTGTTCATTAGCATAGCTAACGTTATTTAAACTAGCTGGCTAGCTGCTAAGGAGCTACAGTACTCAATTGATGTCCTACGATGAGCCCAAACTCCCTGTAGAGTTGCTTAAAGTTGTAATAGAATAAAAAAATGACTCCACGATAATATAAGTACATATTTTAATGTCACATTTTCTGCATATACCCAACTTGGTTTATAGATTAGACAAAATCACTAAACAAAGTATTACATATACCCTTGAGGTCCACTGGTGGGGGTAGATATGGGGTTGCAGGGGGCAGGGGTGCTACTTCCCTGAAATGAGTTTTTGCAGGGTGGGATGTCTGCCTTCTGGGAAACGGTACCACAGAATGAAAGCCAGGACCAACAAGCTCCAGGACAGCTTCTTCCAGCAGACCATCAGACTGATTAATTCACGCTAATAGAACTGTATTTCTATGCTAAATTGATTGCCCTGTTGTAATGTTTATTACAATATACAATGAATTGCATATTGCACATTTAGACGGAGACCTAACGTAAAGATTTTTACTCCTCATGTATGTGAAGGATGCAAAAATTAAAGTCAATTCAATTCAACCATATGTTCTATGTACTGTTGGTAATATGTTTTGCACCTTGACCCAGAGGAATGCTGTTTCATTTGACTATATTCACGTATGGCTGAATGATAATTAAAATTGAACTTGAACAGAGAAATTCTTCTCAGTGATCCAGTTGAAATGTATACTACAATCAACATAAATAAATGCATTTTCTGATGAAAGGCCATTGACCTGTAATATTTAATCAGTTTCACCTTGTCGTTACTGACTGACCAGCTGAATTCTGTTTTTGTTATCACCAAAGGCAAGTAACATTTTGTTGTGGCACTCCAGAGTACACAGACTGTCAGCCAAATTTCCTAAAGTAGAGCTCATATTTAAGTTGATGTGAAGATCTTAGGGACACAAGGAGGTTGTGAAAAGAGCAAGGAAAGATATTCCTTTCCTTTTATTTTGACCAGGTCGACTTCGCGATTGTTAATTGTAACATAAAGCATTTTGAGTAATGATGAACTGTAATTACTGGCTATTACCTTCAACCTCCAGAACAGCTTTCTCTATGAAAAATATTTCTTAATATTATCAGTAACTAGTAAAGATTGGCAACTGGGAATACTGCACACATATCTGGAATTTGATTTATTTTTTTAACCTTGCTGTTACTTGTAAAACAATTTATAGATATGACAATACATATACGAAAAACCAGTAATCCAAACCTAGCATTATTGATATGGCTGGAACAAAGCCAAAATACAAAATCAACAGATGCTAAAGTGGTTGAAACAGCTAAAGATAATCAGAAAGGCATAAAATAATGTCATATTTGAACTGTCGATGAATTTGGGATCGTGCCAATTTTTAAAATGTTCATTGACCACTCGTCCCCTCCCCATTTCAATTGAAAGAAAGAATAGGCTGCTTTACTCAAGTTCAAACTGTGGTCCATATCAGAAGCCCACATCTTGTCTGAGTTTTCTACACCTGACTGAAGTACTTTAATGATAGGAGATAACAATTTAAGAATAGGATTGGAGTTAGGTGTGTGAACTTCAGATCCACAAAAAATAATTCTAATATTTTTATAATTTTTGCAAGAATAAGCATTCAATTCTTCAGAACCCTAAAAGCGAATTCATACTTTAAAAAATGCAGTTTTTGTTTTGGTTGGGTCTGGAGTTGTATGACTCAGGTAGACAAATTTTATGGGCCATTTTGAGCACTGTGTTCGGTTTTCAGCAGGACACCCCAGCAAATGGGAAGGAGGAGGAAAGACTTTATAAATGATGGCGAGCAATAGTTTAACGAAGCATCTAGCAAAAAAGTTTGAATGCAGCACGAGCTGATAATGCGACCTTCCCACCCTACGTTTCCCATCTCCATGTTAGAACCACTGTATCTTTAGCGAACCAACCAAGCTACACCTATTCCTGACAAAATAGAAATCAGTACAACAAAAAAAGTTTTAAAAAAATCAGGAAAAAAAAACACCCAAGCAGTGAAATAAACCATAAACAACACAAAAAACTGTAAAAGAAACAAGTACACTGAAATGAAATACAACATATAAAATAACTCATTTTGAGACTCGGGGAACACAACATGGGAGCCATGAAGATATTTCATTGGAGATGCTATTAAAGGAAGGCGTTCATGATGCACAATGTTGAAGTACAACTGTGTCCTCTCTGTACACAGAAAATGACATCAGATTCCATTTATTAAACAAACAGAAAATAAATCACAATATGTGACTGCATTCACAAACATAATTTATTGGTTTTGAGGCACTGAGACATCCTGAAAGTGCAACAAGGCATGACATAAATTCACTTCATTTTTATGACAACTTTGGGTTACAGCTAAAGTGCTTTGCAAGGTTCCCCCCCCCACCATTATAACAAAGTAGGATGCTCACATATGAACTTTTAAACTGCAATGTATTGTCAGAACAATTCCATATTTTCTGTGAAACATTTTAGCCACTGCTTTGAAAACTAATTTTAAATGTGGTCCTGATTTATTTTGCATGTGCAGAAATCTTCCCCACTCGTGAGTTTCAACACTGTAGCAGAAAGTATCAGAATTTACAAAGAAATCAGATGAAATGCAAAAAAGTTATATTTTGCTCATTTTTAAGTTTCGCAAGGGACGAAAAAATTGCCATAAATGCATTCACATCTTGAACATCCTCCTGGTGATCAATCAGCATCAGCTGATTAGGTGCAAACTAAGTATTAAAAATCTAAATAAGCCTTTTGTAGTACTTAGGTGATACAGGATATTAAAATAATATGCAGCGTCCTTTTGAGTTAGAAATTCTATTTTGAGTCCAAACTGAGATATTTGTATTTAGTTCTTGGGTTTACCACAAAGCCCTTTTGGAGAGGGGGAGGGGATGGCGTTCTCTTCAAGTTAGGTTTGATACTACCCTTTATGTGCATGTAATGGCGTTTACTTACGCAACCAGAAAGACAATAAAAAAAGCCTGCTATATTGACTTTTCCGTTTAAGTATGCTGAAAGTCGATGGGATTCAAAGGTAAATGTAAAATGGACGTTAAGGCGAGGAGCTCCGGAGTTTCACCATCTAGCCATATAATGAAAAGTAAGAGTAACTGAACAAGAACAGAAGCAGTCGATCCAAGGTTAGGTGGGGGATGGGAGATGAAATCATATGCATTTCTATGTCCCATGAATAATTCCATAAACCTTTAAAATTGAATCAAAATGTTTTAGCATTTTAACAAAGGATCCTCGCCACGTTACATTAAGGAAATCAACACGTCGTTTAACAGACTATACGTAAATTCTAAATCTATATTTGTGTTGTATTTTCCACGCCCTATCAACATCAATATGCTTTAGATTTAGAGATCCAATAACTACCAAAAAAATGCAGACAGCTTCTATAACGGCAGTTACGTCAATATCGCTCGTTTAACTATGGGAATGATCCTTCTTGCGAATTTTCAGGAACAGTTTACTTGTATGAGACTACGTGGCTTTCTAAATCGAGCTGTTGCACCTTTTAGTTGGGTTGCTAACGCGCCAGCACTTTCATCAAATTGTAAAGATGTTGTAGAGTAAGATTCATTTGTGCTGAAAAGTGAAAGATCTTCTTTTCGCCCTCATCAGAAATGTTCAGTCTTGCATTAGCAATTGGGGAATGGAAGTTTCTTTTTGCCTGTGTAACCATTTTTATGGTTTGCCTCATTTCCATCGAATAAGCGGAGAGCTGAAAAAGCAATTGCTTTCGTACATAATTTCTCTTTCTCGCAACTCTGTACTTTACTTAACGCCAAATCCCGCCTTCGCTCCGCGTTGATTGGTGCAGTGACGTCACGCAACACCATTTCAGAACGTTCCCTAGCTGCGGCGAAACTTGTGATTGGTTGAGAGCGGTGCCCTTGCACAGCGCTCACTCACTCTCTGTCATTCTAATTATTTTTTTGTTCCTTAACTGCAACCTACCTCTTCGTTAAACCGCAACTAATGAATCAAACTTGAAAGACAGGCTGGAAATACCAAAGCGTTCGGAATATAGTCACAATAAATCATGTCTGCAAACTAAACGTTGAAACACTGCAACTCTTTATTTTTCTTATTTGAAAAAAATGGGTGCGTAACAATGTAATTAAAAGGCACGCGCTTGCGCACACCAGCGATTCAATCAGTCGAAAGAACAGTCACCCGCCTTCTGAAGACGCTGGCGGATTCTGATTGAACAGGCCAGCTGTCTATCAAGCGTAGGACGAGATTAAAATACAGAAGTGTTAATTAAGTTGTCTATATGCAAATTTTCTAGTTCTGCTCTATAAATTTAAATGAGTAAAATAGATTACGTAATAAATCCGGGGAAAACTCATTTCGTTTCTTCCAGTTTACTCCCTAAAATATAGACTATTCACTCCCTCCTCGCTAGTCTTGAAAATTCACCATTGTACAACATTCTGTAGGTCAATTCACAAGAATGAAAAGTACAACAGATAAACACCTCCTATCTGAGCTAGTTAAGTTGCCTGTTTACTTTATATACTGGTTAAAACTTTGAAAATATTAATTGAAGCAAAATTACACCACAAAGGATTTATTGGATTAAGCCTCTAAAATACACTTTTGGCACAAATTACAACCCACCGCGAATGAAGCAAGGAGCATTTACCTTTTAGCTAACTGTAAGGATAATTCCAATTAAAAATAAAACTTTTGCAACCGTCTAAGACAAAGTATACATATAGACTTTTAAGCGCAGAGAAGGTCGAGCCAGAAGCAATATCTAAAGTTAGTTCTAATTTTGTGCAGCTGGTGTAGGGTGCTGGCAGCGCGCATGCGCGGCGCTGTTCCCTGGCAGGGTTCCATTGTTCCATCCGGGTACTCGATATTAGCATTGGCAGCCGAGGCACAACTTTTCCTCGAGGCAAAGTGAAATCCAGGCGCGCGCTCGCTCCCGCTGAATATAGTCCCCGGATCTCGCTGCCCAGCCGCTAACGGAAAAGCAGCGGCGGCGGCGGAGAGGGCTCGCTTGTCGGAGGCCGGGCAGCCTGGCGCACGGCGCGGCGGGCGCGCTTCGGGTCGAGCTGTTGGCCACTTTCCCCCTTCTCCGGGAGAGTTTTGTAAAAAATGGCGTAAAGTGAGTGATGAGTCCTGTGTCCGTACTAGCAAGAGAGGCGAGAACTTGCTTTGCAGACTGTGTACACTTGTTCTTTCGATTGTTTACTGCTCGATTATTTATTTTTATATGTATGAAAATCTGTTTGAGTTTTTTTAAATATTGCAGACGCGCTCCTTCCCTTTCACGCCGACACACACGCACACGAACAACTAACTTCATTTCGTTTGGATTCAAAGTGTCTGAAAAAGTGCTTTTGAAGTACAGCCATGGAGATGCAAAGCCTTCAAGAGGCACTGAAAGTAGAAATCCAGTGTCACCAGGTAACAAAAAATCTTTTTACCCTTTATGGTGTTGGGGGGGGGGGGGGAGGGAGAGCGAATCAAACCCGTTGAAAGCTGTGCATTTCTTAACGGTGCTTTGGATCTGAGGGTCAAGCCGTGGCAATAACTGCCTTCCGATATTGTTTACGTCCAAGATCTTTAACTTTGGGGGGAGTTTTTGGTGGTAGTCGAGTTCAGAGCAACAAGGATTTGGAGTAATATTGCGGTTGGGTTTGTGAGATTAGTACGAGACTTGAATATTTATGAGATGCTCGAACTGACTCAGTGTTTGCGTGCCTCTTTGTTCCTCCCAATCATGACAACTTGTATTGCTCTTTGACCTTTTTATATTTGGTTAAAAAAACATTGTAAACATTCTGTTTCTTTTTATCAGAAACTAGTTGCACAGATGAAGCAAGATCCACAGGTAAAATATCAAAATCTTCAATAATTCTTGTACGATGTGTTCGGGAAGATGATCAGAAACTTTATCAGTGTAGATCTCATTTGGTAGTCGGGATAACTACTGTGTTTTACGTTGTTCTGTAACTAAGACTTTATCGTACTTAAATGAGCAATGTACTATTTATTTTAGCACATATTTACCAATAATATATGCCAGTATTTAAAATGAATTACGTTTTTCCAGAACGGAGAACTTAAGAAACAACTGCACGAACGACAATCCCGAATAACATCTCTTAGTGAGAAGCAAGTAAGAAATTGGTTCAATTCTTGTCTGCTTACTAATGTGTATAGTGGTGATTTAACATTTGCAATGACTTTCACTTAAAGTAATTGTGGGGGAAGGGAGGATAGATGGGGCGGGGGTGTTAACAATGAATATGTAATCTTTTAAAGGTAAAACGATTGAATGCCGAAAGCGTATGTATAAAGAACAACTACTAAAGTTAAAATGTTTTGTATACTGCGATGAGTTTGCTTCCAAATGAAGTTAAGTTGTGGCGTGCATTTAAGTTGGCAAATTCTGAGGCGTCCATTTTGGATAGGTCGACATATTTTCCAAGTCTAGAAAGAGAAGGGAAATCTGGCAACTATATTGAAAATTATTTAAAGCGCTGATTTTTACGTCAAGTTGCTTATTCAGTTTTTTTGTTGGAATGCTAAAATAATTTTATGTACCAATTGATATGCTGCTATGTGTTATCTCCTTGTTCTGATTGACGTGTAAACGGTGAATTCGGGGCTAGCTTCACTTTCATTTTTCTAATCTGTGAATTTAATGAGGGAGGTATTGGTCGGGCTTATGATTTTGACAGGGATTTAAAAATACCGTAGTGTATGAATATTGGATTCGCGAAGGCCGACTTTGTATACTTGGACTATACTTGGCTTCTAGCGGAGAACCTTGATAATTACAATAGAGAAAAAAATTTCAGCACCACGAACAGATGCCATTGAATGCACAGCTTGCTGTGGTTTTGTCAGCGCTGAACTTCTCTGCTGTTTTCTGTATTTATGCAAGAAGATTTTAAATTATCTGTTATTGCTTTAAAAACAAACTTTAATTGTCATGAAGTATTTTAGAATCTTTAAAATGTAGACTCTTACTGAGTTTTTGTAAACTCCATTGATTTTGTTTCTTTTGGAATGCAGTATGCAGCATCAAGTTAACACTGCATCTTTAATTTTACTAAAGATCAAGGCATACTGTATACGGAACATTGGTAGTCCTGTTTGTCAGCTTATTAATTGCTGATATCAGTTACGAATCTTTTGTGCGGAGGGAGGGGGTCGGTCAGTGGGGAGAGATGAAGCTGGTATGTATCACCCTATTATTTATTTATTTATTTTGCCGGTACATTCAATTTCTTAGTGGAAGCTTCCATTTTGTAAGTAAGGGGTGTTGTGTGTTTTCCTAACATGGAGAAAACTATGCAAAGAAGAAATCGCAATCTGTAATAGGAGGGGGAAGGGGGACTCATTCATGCTGAACATTACGGTTTTGATCGCTTTTGTATTTTGTTGAATTAAGGGCTAGGGAGGAGGGAGCGTTTAGACTTTTAGTTATAATCGCCTCGTGTGTCAAATCAGTCGTTTGAATTTGCCAAAAATGATACCCTCTTCCCTCCCCCCCCAATGGTGGAGGAAGGTATTTTTGTTTTTGATCACTCAGCATTTTTCACACAGTAGTTAAAATAAGGTATGGAAAGCTCTGTTGTTTTTCCTTTATTGATCACATCATTAACTTTTTTTGTCTTGGTAGAAATTGTTGAGTGATGTGATCATATACTTATAGAGGTAATTGGAGTTAACTATTTGAATTTAAAAAGTCTCAGTAAAATTATAGCTAATTGTTAAAGCATTTTTGACACTTAAATTGCTTTTGATGAAAGTGCTAATAATCTTCCAGTACTTTGTGAGGGTATTCCTAATGATCCCGATATATGGAAGGTTGAAAACAAGTTCCAGTAAAACTTCTGATTATGATTCATTGAACTTATGGTGTTGCACTGCATATTCAATGTTATTTTGACACTACTTAAGATTTATTACATACACATTTTCATGCACCTGTGCCAGAGATTTTTGCTTAATTTTATATATTATAGATTCTAGAAACTAACTTAACATTTCTTATTACTTGAATTTCCAGTTTGATTTATTTTAATTGGATATCTACAATAAATTGGTTATGTTGTTACGAAAAAGCATATAGCTTTTTATTTTCCTTTTTTAGAGGGCATATAAGCTATTTTGATTTGAACATGAATGATTTAATTTTAAATTGTCTTGATGGCTTATTGTAATCTTGGAAAATAATGCAAAATTTTTGACTTGTATGAAGGTATAGGCTAATGAGAAGATAGATTTTGATTTTCAGGTACACAAGATAAATAACTGATCAGTTTTTGCATATGAATACAACTGAGAGAAATTCTATCATTTGCCCTCTTGCCCAGCAGTCCAGTATTATAACACAATACAAATGTAAAGGTAAATATAGTCTGTAGTATTGAATAGAATTAACTTCTGAATATACAAAGGTCTAGTGTCAAGATTGTGTTAACAGTGAGTACTACAGTAGGTAGAATGTTAGGTTAAAAAGTAACTTTGAAATATTTGATACACTCTACATAGAAGTCCCAACTAGAGAGAGTGTGATACTAGATCTATTGGGGAATGAGACAGAGCAGGTGATTGAGGATTTTGTAGGGGAACACCTTGCAACTAGTGATCATACTGCTTTTAGTTTCAAGGTAATTATGGAAAAGGATCGATCTGGTCCTCGGGTTGAGATTCTAAATTGGAGAAAGGTCAATTTTGATGGTATCAGAAAGGATCCGGCAAGTGTGGATTGGGATAGTTTGCTTTTTGGCAATGGTGTGTTTGGTAAGTATGAAGCCTTCAAAAATCAAATTTTGAGAGAAAAGAATTTGTATCTGCCTGTCAGAATAAAAGGTAAGAATAACACGTTTGGGGAACATTGGTTTTCAAAAGGTACCGAGGCCCTCGTTAAGAAGGAGGTGCATAGCAGCTATAGGCACAAAGGTACAAATGAGGTACTTGAGTATAAGAAATGCAGGAGAACATTTAAGGAAATCAGAACTACTGAAAGAAGGCATGAGGTTGCTCTGGCAGACAAGGTGTAGGGAAATACTAAGGGCTTCTACTGATATATTTCGAGCAAAAGGATAGCAAGGGACAAAATTTGTCCTCTGAAGATGAGAGTGGTAATCTATGCGTGGAGCCGAAAGATTCGGGAAAACTTTAAATGGACTTTCTGTGTTTGCTTGGGAGATGGACGTAGACAAAATAGTAAGGCAATGCAGCAGTTAGTTCATAGACACCATACAGACTGTAGAGGAGGAGGTGTATACTGTCTTGAGGTAAAGTAGGGTGGCCAACTCTCCAGGGCCTGACAGGATGTTCTCTCGGACTCCATGAGAGGCTAGTGCAGAAATTGCAGGGACTCGAGCAGATATTTAAAACCTCCTTAGCCAGGGATGAGGTGCTGGGGGATTGGAGGATAGCTAATGTTGTTCCATTGTTTAAGAAGGGCTCTAAAAATAAACCAGGCATTTATAGGCTGGTGGGAAAGTTATTGGAAGGTATTCTAAGAGATCGGATTTATAAGTATTTGTTTAGACAGAGACTGATTAGGGATTGTCAGCGTGTTCTTTGTGTGGCAAGTCATATCTAACCAATTTTCTAGAGTGTTTGGAAGAATTTGCCAGGCAAGTTGAAGAAGCCAAGTCAGTGGACGTTGTCCATTTAGCAAGGCCTTTGACAACTACTCGTATGGGAGTTTGGTCAAGAAAGTTCAATCACTTGGCATTCAAGATGAGGGAGTAAATTGGATTAGACATTGGGTTTACAGGAGAAACCAGAGAGTGGTAGTAGATGGTGGCCTCTCTGACTGGAGGCCTGTGACTGGTGATGTGCCACAGGGATTGGTGCTGGGCCTGTTGTTGTTTATCTATATCAACAATCTAGCTGATAATCGGGATCAGGAAATCTGTGGATGATATCAAGATTGGGGGCTGTAGTGGACGGTGAGGAAGGCTATCAAAGCTTGCAGCGGGATGTTGACCACCTGGAAAAATGAGCTGAGAATGGTGGCTGAAGTTTAATGCAGATAAATGTGAGGTGTTGCTTTTTGGGAGGACCAACCAGGGTAGGTCTTACACAGTGAGCAGTAGGACGCAGAGGAGTGTGGTAGAACAGAGGAATCTGGAAATATAGATCTTGAAAGTGGCATCACAGTTAGATAGGGTCGTAAAGAAAACTTCTGGCACATTGGCCAAAATATCATTTGATTGTGTACAGGAGTTGGGATGTTTTGCTGAAATTGTATAAAATTTGTGAGGCCTAGTTTGGAGTGTTGTGTGCAGTTTTGGTCGCTTACCTACAGCAAAAATGTAAGTAAGATTGAAAAAATTATTGTTGTTCCTTTCCATGTTTTGTGGTGCATCAGGTGGCAACCTTGCTGTTTCTTTAGCATTTTGTTTGTTTTTAGCTAGCTGGGGTCGCTCAACCCAGCATGTATGGAAAGTGTGCTAGGAGACGGCTGGATTCAAACCTGGGACCATGCACCTGAGTCCAGTGTGGATGCCACTACACCTCAGCCATTTTAGGACTGAAAGAGTGCAGACAAAATTTACAAGGATATTGCCAGGACTTTAGGACCTGAGATAGAGGGAAAGGTTGAATAAGTTTGGACTTCATTCCCTAGAAAGTAGGAAATTGAGGGGGAGATTTGATAGAGGTATGCAAAATTATGAGGGGTATAGATAGAATAAATGCAAGTAGGCTTTTTCTAATCAGTTTGGGTGTGGCCAGAGCCAGAAGTCATGGGTTAATGATGATTGGTGAAATGTTTAAGGGGAACATGATGGGGAACTACTTCATTTGGAGGGTGATGAGCGTGTGGAATGAGTTGCCAGCACAAGTTGTGGATGTGAGTTCAAATTCAATGTTTAAGAGAAATTGGCATGGATGGAAGGGATATGGAGGGCTCTGGCCCGGATGCAGGTCGATGGGATGAGGCAGAAACAATTCAGCATGGACCAGATGGACTGAAACGCCTGTTTCTGTGCTGTAGTGTTCTTTGACTCTGATGCTGCTGCATGTACAAATGACCTAAGCCAGAAAATAAATAATTTGCAACAAACAAATTTAAATTGAGGGGCTATAAAATGATGTTTGAAGCAATAACAGTGTAGTTGAAATTTAAACAATGGTCTCTTTGGTACTAATACCTGAACATAATATAATGGTAGTGTTGCAGTCTTTTTTTGCAAAACTGTCTCCTTTCTCACACACTGCTCTTGCCAGAAAATTAGTGATAATGCAGTCACTGATGGTTTAGGGTAATTTGCTATGTGATTTCAGTGACCCAGGTGTTGATCGGAAACGCTGGGCCTGTATGTAATACAGTAATGCAACTTGGTGTCACTGGAATTTTTTTGCATTGCTTGGGGGGGTGGGTGTTGTGTGTGTATATAAAGTAATATTTGGGACATAAGTTTAATGAAGTGATATTTCAACTTTTATAAATATTAGATTTCATCTGCAATGAAATGCTGTAAATGGTACCAGTTTTTCATTTTTGCATTTAAGCCACAAGGTTGTTTCAACTTTTCAAGCTGAATATTCTGTTGGCTCGTCTACTCCTTTTGATTTCTAACTTCTATGGATTTTAATAAACAAAACATCCTAACTGCTTTTTAACAAATGTTCATTTCAGTAGTATGAGTATTTTTATTGCTTAAACCAACAAGTGTTGGGAATAATTAATTTTAGTTGACTTGAAATTGCCTTCCGAAATCGAATGATTTATCTTTTGTCATAAAATATTTCCACCAAAAGTGGGGCTAAAACCAAAAGGTGACATGACTGCTTTTCCTAGGTGTCTTTTTCTAAGTACCATTTCTTAATTGGATATCTCTCTTGTGACTGTGACCATCTTTCACATATAACTTCATTCTTGTAGCTCTGGGAATTGTAAGGAGGATACACAATGGTCAAGTCTGAAAGTTTAAAAAAAATTGATGTCCATGTGTTCGTTCGCTTTCCAGCAGGGGTCACTGGAAAGCAATTAGAATAGCAACCAGCAGAAGTTTTTTGTTTTATTTGCTCATGTGTTGTGGTCAATTTTAATATGGTTAATACTGTTTTGTAATGATCATCCAGTTTTGCATAGATCAGCATTATCAAGCTACATTACTTTTCTGCTCAATGCAGGAGTATGGACTGTGAATGCTGTCAGCATTTTATTTAGTTTTGAGCATGTCTTTTGTTTTAATCAAATGGCAGGAGCAGAGATTATTATTCAGAGGTTAAAAGAATATGAAAAACTTTACAGGTGATGAAATCTGACCATCCTTACCTAACATCTGTATCAACTGCTTACTTTTTGTAAAATAGGAATTTCTAGTATGTTGTATACTGCTAATATACTGTATGTTGTAGTCTAATCTGACTTTTTAATCTTTGATAGCAGTAATGTGTGTAGTGCAAAATCTGTTGAGGTTATATAAAAACATTGTATTAAGAAGCTGAATTGGGTTCCAACTAAAATATTTGGTAATTACAGTAAAACAATTCAATTAGTAAATTACAGAAATATATGTGTGACTAATGAGAAATACCAATTGATTTCCCCACATTTTTCTCCAAATTAATGGAAACTGATATAATTTAAACATTTTATATGGTTAGTTTATTTTCTACCTATTGTGGGGAAAAATAAATGCATCTCAGTCCACCAATCTTGAATGTTATTCATTTCCAACATGTATTCTGAACTATAGAACTTGTGTAATTAAGGTTATAAACAACATTCATGATTACATAACTTTAAGAGCACATGTACTTGTGAGATAATTTAATTGTGATCATGTGACAATTACATTTTGGTTAAGAATACTGGGCTGAAGACTAAGAAGGGTGGTGAAGAATTTCTTTCTTTTAGTAAGTATTTTTGCAAAGTATGTTTGTGCTATATCCTTGTAGCTGTCTCTCCCTTCAGACACCCCACCCCACCTCTAGCAAATGCATGAGTGCTCACAACAGCCAGTTAAGTGTATTTTTTAATTTTGGACTGCCAGTGCATATGTGTTTCAAAGGTTAATATTTTACAGTTAAATTTGTAATTGATTTGAAGGCCATATTTCATTACTTCCATTAAATATAAGTCATCTATATAATGTGAATCATACTTCCATTCACATTGCAATAAGTAACCAAGTTTTTACAGCATTTTAAAATATACAATATCTATCACTAAGAAAGACTAGGGCAGCTGGTGCTTATAAGTATTACCACTTGCAGTTTCCCTTTGTAATATGCCATCCTGAGTTGGAAATGTATTGCCATTTCTTCATTGCATTTGGTCTAAATCAGGGATTCCCAACTTGGCAACCCTCGCTTAATGGTAGGGTTCTATGGAATAAAATAGTTTGGAACCACTTTTCAAAATCCTGGAACTTCCAATTGAAACTAAGAATATCTTGAGAGCAAGGAGTTTGAGGGGAATGTGAGAGGGGACTGCAGGTAGAATTTGGAGAGAGAGAGATTTGAGGCTGCTAAAATGGGTAATAGGTTGTGTTTGGAACCAAACTACAGAAGATTATAAGATTGTAATATACCCCAGGTATATGGTGACACAAGGTATTTGTGCTTATAGCAATAATGTGGAAATATATACCTCAATTTGGTGTGAAACATGATCTTGAAGAAGCTGTACCATTGGGATAGTTGACTTGACCAGGTTGAGGACTAGTTTTTTTAGTAGAGAGGGTAAATATTGCATTTGTAAAAACAAGTAAAGAGGGAGTGGGAGTGTGGTGGTCAGGTGAAGATGCTTTTGTAATGAGCAACGTAAATGTCTTTGGTTTAAATAGCTGTCATAGAGGTGTGCTGCTGATGACCAAGACTGGTAATTGCATATTTCAGGGTAACTTGGTGGTTTGGAAGGATAGAAAATGAAACATTTTAAATGGAGATTAGAAATAATGGTGCAAGGAAATCATTGGGGTCCCTTGTAAGTGCCTCAGGTTTCATAGCATTTAGATTTGAGAGTAACCATAGAACATTACAGCACAGAAACAGGCCTTCTGGCCCTTCTTGGCTGTGCCGAACCATTTTTCTGCCTAGTTCCATTGACCTGCACCTGGGCCATATTCCTCCAAACCCCTCTCATCCATATACCTGTCCAAGTTTTTCTTAAATGTCAAAAGTGAGCCCACATTCACCACTTCACCTGGCAGCTCATTCCATACTCCCACCACTCCCTGTGTGAAGAAGCCCCCCCCCCAATGTTCCCCTTAAACTTTTCCCCCTTCACCCTTAACCCATGACCTGCACTTGCCAATCATCGGACCTCAGACGTCACACTTCAGTCTCTCCGATTTGCAAACCCATGTGGTCATCAGATCTCATTCTTACTGCCTGCATGCAGCTTTGATCTTGAACCTGCTGATCACTCAATGACCCGGGGGTGGGGGGGGGGGGGTATCACCTGACTTTTTCTGTACTGCTTGTTAGCCCAACATCTGGCTGGATATCCCAACCTGATCTGCAGACATCCCACATCCATATTGTTGTCCTTGACTGTGGAATGAAAGCTTAAGATTCCAGCCTGTCCTCTAATTCCCTCACATCCTTGTCCCTAAAACCACAACCTGACCCCTATCTTCTCTGTCTCTGTGATTCCCCTCCCCCCCATCCCCATGAACCCAAAAAATACCTTTTAAAAAATGCTAAAATCTGAGCAGTGACATCAATGGACGTTGCAGTTAGGTGACATCTTGAAGTGTATACTTCAAGTCAAGTCAAGTCAACTTTTATTGTCATTTCGACCATAACTGCTGGTACACTGCATAGTAAAAATGAGATAACATTTTTCAGGACCATGGTTTACATGACATAGTACAAAAAAAACTAGACTGAACTATGTAATAAAAAAAAGAGAAAGCTACACTAGACTACAGACCTACACAGGACTGCATAAAGTGCACAAAACAGTGCAGGCATTACAATAAATAATAAACAGGACAGTAGGGCAAGGTGTCAGTCCAGGCTTCGGGTATTGAGGAGTCTGATAGCTTGGGGGAAGAAACTTAAGAACATAAAGTAGCAAAAAATACAAAAATGTATTTCTTGAGCTACAGATATGTAACATGGAGCCATAGTAAAACCTAATTACTCAGCTGAATTGAAAGAATTAATGATGGGAATAAGAAGTGAGTAGTTAAACAAATATTTTATATCTATCTACACGAAGGAAGCCATTGTAAAGAGAAAATGATGGGCGGGGGGAAGAGGGAGAATCTTAAAATCCACTGTTTGCTGGATAAAATATTGGGCAGATATAATGGAAGTGAAAACTGACAAATCTAGTAGATCTTTATGGCTTGAATCTTGGTTCTGAAAGAGTGTTGCTGTAAACAAGTAGATGCATCGATAAAAACACAAAATGCTGGCAGAACTCAGCAGGCCAGACAGCATCTATGGGAGGAGGTAGTGATGACGTTTCGGGCCGAAACCCTTCATCAGGAGTGAAGTAACATGGGATGGTCGAGGGGGGATAAGAAGTGGGGGGAGGGATGAAGTAGAGAGCTGGGAAGTGATAGGCTGGAGGGAAATGGGCTGGGGGAAGGTGGAGAATTATGGGAAATAAAAGAGAAAGAAAGGTAGGGCTGGGGGGAGATTATAGTGAGGGGGGAAAAAGAGAGAGAAAGAGAACCAGACTAAAATTATAGATAGGGATTATAGATAGTATATCCGGTATTATTTAGCGTCAATTAGTCAAACGTTTGTCTTAGTATATAGTATATATTTAACCTTTCTACGCATATAAAACACTTAAGAAATGTATGTATTTCAATAATTAAACCACTGCTTCTTAATAATTGTAGCTTTCATCAGGGCAGGGCTTTTCACATGCTCCATTAAAATTGTTCCGATCGTTGACTGACTGTAGCCTAACACTTTTCCAATTTCACCTCTTTCTGATCGCTTTATTACTTCCACTTTATTTTCAATTGTGATCCTGATTATTTTCGTGAACAGAAGCACCATGGATTCAGAGCTGTGCCGGGTCCTAAAGATCACCGCACCGATTCAGGTTAAATAAGGTCTGGGGTTCCGCTGGGTCCTAAAGACCTCACTGAGACAGGTTAAATAAAGGACTTGAGCATCCGCGCTTTTTGGTATCCGCGGGGGGTCCCGGAACCAATCCCCTGCGGATAAGGAGGGCCGACTGTAATTTTATAACTCTTGAAGTTGCTGCACGGGTTGATGGAATGGTAAGTAAGGCATATGGCATGTTTGCCTTTTTTAGTTGGGGGACTGAGTTCAAGAATCAGGAAGTTTTATTATAAAACTCTAGTTAAACCGCATCTGTAGTATTGTATCCAATTCCGGTTGCCCCAATATAGGAGGGATCTGGCGCTTTGGAGAGGGCACAGAAGCCATGTGCTATGAGGACAGGTTGGTAAACTTATATCGTTTTGTTTGGAGCAGTTGAGGCTGAGTGGAGACTGGGTAGAAGTTTATAAAACGGAGGTGCATAGATAGATGTTCAGTATCTTTTTCCCACAGTTGAAGTTTTTATACCAGAGGCCATGCACTTACGGTGTGAGAGGATAAATTCAAAGGAAATGTGTAAGGTAAGTTTTGTCTTTTATAGAGTGTTGGGTGTCTGGCATGCCCTATCATGGGTGGCAGTGGAGACAAAAATGGTACAGTCGACCCTCCTTATCCGCAAGAGATTGGTTCCGGGACCCCCTCACGGATACCAAAAAACGCGGATGCTCAAGTCCCTTATTCAACCTGTCTCAATGCGGTGGACCTTAGGACCCAGCAGAACCCCAGACCTTATTTAACCTGTCTCAGTGCGGTGGACATTAGGACCTGACGGCGGAGCTCTGAACCCGCAGTGTTTCTGTTCACGAAAATGATCACGATTAAAAATAAAGTGGAAGAAATAAAGCCATCGGTCATTGGAAAAGCGTTAGGCTACAGTCGGTCAAAGATCGGAACAATTTTAAAGGAGAAAGTGAGAAAGGCCTTGCCCTGATGAAAGCTACAATTATTACTAAGCAACGCAGTGGTTTAATTATTGGGTTTTGGGGTTTTGGGTTTTTGATTCTCCACATCAACCTGGCACAGAAGGATAGCGCGCCTGGGAGCGATCTGTCACTGGATCGATCTCAGGAACTTCTGTTCTTGAGCCTGGCGCTGAAACATACGTTCTTAAGTGTTTTATATGCATAGAAAAGTAAAATATATACTATATTCTAAGACAAACGTTTGACTAACTGACGCTAAATAATACCGGATGTACCTGTTCCGACTTACTTAGTAAGAGAACTTCCAATTTTTTTTCACTCCCGATCCACGATAACCTACACACATCCACCTATATGCTTTAAATCATTTCTAGATTACTTATAATACCTAATACAATGTAAATGCTATGTAAAATAGTTGTTATACTGCATTGTTTAGGGAATAATGGCAAGAAAAAAGTCTACATGCTCGAACAACAAGTGCTAGAAGAGCACTTCCAGGTTTTCTCAATTTGCGGTTGGTTGAATTCGCGCATGCGGAACTCGCGGATGAGGAGGGCCGACTGTATTTAATGTGCATAGAGGGAAGTGGGCTTGTGTAGGCAGAGGGACTAGTTTAGTTAGTCTTTTAATTACTAGTTTACTTAGTCCAGCACAACACCTTGGGCTGAAGGGTTTGTTTTGGTACTGTCCTGTTCTTTTCTATTAAAATTTAATATTTTATTGGCAAAATGCTAGTGTGTTGCAAAGAATTAAAAAAAAAAATCACCAGTAGTGCTGAGTCAAAATGGTTTTATGTTTAACAAACTTAGTAGAGTTCTTTAAGATGTAATCAGCAGGTAGATTAAGGGCAACCTGACGATTTTAGTTTATTCAGTTTCCACAATATGTTTAATAAGGTGTCCGTAAATTTTACCCACAAAATGAGGATGTTATTGAGGGTAATATTTTAGCTTACCTAGAAGATTGGATGACTAATAGAAGAGAGTTGCAATATATAGGTTCTATTCAAGTTTTGGCATACTGTTATTAGTTGATTGCCACAAGGAGCAATGCTAGGGTACATTCCATTTACTTTTTGCATTAATGATTTTGATGAAAAGGCTCAAGTATAATTACTTGTGTTTGCTAACAAATCAAAGGTGGATAGCTAAATTGGGCAGTGAAGAGAAGTCTGTAAGTATATACGGTAGGTATGTTGAAGAAAGGTGCCACATTGAAGTTAATGAGACTTTTTTTGGAAGAAAAGGAGAATAAATGGGGTGAATTGAATGCTGATGTTACGAGATCTTTGAGCTCAGAAGGAAGTTACTGTGCAGGTATGTCGAATAATTAGGAAGATGAATGGAATGCTTACCTTTTGGAAGTGGGATGGGGTATGAAAGTAGTAATGTCTTCCTTTAACTGTACAGTACTTCGAGACAACACCTGGAGTAATGTACACAGTTTTGATTTTTTTGAAACTTGCAGATGGATATACTTAAGACTACAGAGAAAGTTTGCTGGATTGTTTGTATGCTGAGTTGTCTTATTAAGAAAGATTTGAGCTTGGAGGATGAGATTTTAAAAAAAATTGAGACATTAAAGATTTTGAGGCAACTTAACAGGGTAAACACTCCCTTCAAGTTGGGATGGTGGTGGTAGAGGGGCAGGAATAACACAGAATTAAGATCTTAGTCCAAGGATAGTGTTTTGCCCATTTAACATTGAGATGATTCTGTAGAGAATGTAAATGTTTGAAATTGGGTATCCCAAAAGACACTGGTATTCAAAACAACCGAAGATTTATTTGACTATTGAAAATCCTTGATTATGGGCATTGGATATAAAATGTATGTCAAAACCAACAAAAGATCAAACATGATGATAACCTCAAACTCTGGTGTTTTAACATATGATGGCAGAACCATTTTTTAATATAGATTTACTCCCTTCTAAATCTTCAACATTTGGACTGCACCTGTCCTTCTAAACTTGGTTGAATATGATCAGTCTTGCTCTTGTTCTCGCTATATCCAACCCTTGTTATTTTAAAAACATCAATGAAGGTGTCCAGTTTTCCATTTCAAATATTTTTACTTCATACAGCTAGCTTCCCATTCAACCAGCATTTTATTAATGTTTTAATTAAAAGATGTGTGTAAAAACAATCTTGTATTTGCAATCTTAGGTTCCATTGAAGGATTTTGACTCCTCCCCCCCGATACGTTGGCCCGTGGCGTGCACTTCTGCACTCCTCTTTTGCCTATGTTCCCCCCCCCCCCCCCATCCGTCAAAAGTAGAATTTCCTGATGGCCAACCATTTTAACTCCTATCTTAATTACCATTCCAACCTGTTGGTCTATGGCCTCCTCTTTTATCGTGATGAGACCATTGGCGGAGCAGCACCTCATATTCTATCGAGGTGGTCTCCAATCTGATGGCATGAACATTGATTTCTCTTTCTGGTATTTTTATTTTCTTTATCCCTCCACGTTTCCTCTTCTATTCCCACTGTGGTCTCTTGCCTCATCTCCTCACCTTCCCTTGGTGCCCCTCCTCCTTGCCTTTCTCCCATGGTCTCTTCTCTCCTATCAGATTCCTTATTTTCCACCCCTTTCACCTTTTCCACCCACCTGGCTTCACCTATCATCTAGCTCATCCTCCTCCTCCCCTAGCTTTTTATTCTGGCGTCTTCCCCCTTTCCAGTCCTGAAGGAGGTTTAGGCCCGAAAGTTGACTGTTTATTCATTTTCATAGACGTTGCCTGACATGCTGAGTTCCTCCAACATTTGTCTGTTTTGTGTTGGATTTCCAACATCTGCAGAATCTCTTGTGTTTATATTTTGACTTCTACTCTTTTACAAAACCCTATGTTCATCAAATTTATGGTTATGTCCACTTGCTGTGCTGCTTTTCATACAAACCTGAACTCTTCAAACCCCTTCTAGCTCTTTTCTTGAGGATCTTATCATGTAATCTCTTTTTCCTGCTCCAAACTAATCAATAGAAGCAGCAGGAGACCATATGAATCTTGAGCCTGCTGCATCATTCGGTAGTATTCATACCTTTCAAGTTCTCTTATCCTCAAGTTCCCATAATGTTTAAAATAAATACCAGGAGTGGTGGGGTGGAGTTGCACCTTTACCAAAGGAGATGTAAGGTGCTTCTTCCTTTTGTTAGCCTGCAGGTCTCCATTGGGCAAGTTGTAGCATCTGTGTAGAACCCTCTGATCAGGGTCTTGTGAAGCCATAGGAGTAGGTGGTGGATTGTCTTGTGAAATGCACCATCTGCTCATAAGTCCTGATATGTGACCACTGACACCAGGCTGAAACACTGAAGAGTATTGATATTGGCTGGGGTCACCTGTCTTGTAAAGATGCTGCCCAGAAGAAGATAATGGCAAAACCATTTCTGTTGAAAAATTTGCCAAGAACAATGATGGCCTTGAATATACTTGATGAGCAACCAGCACCTTCTGAGGTAGAAAGTTCCAAAGCTTTACAATCCTCTAAATCAAGATGTTATTTATGTAATTTTTAAAAGGTTGAATTCCTTCGGCATTGACTATTCCCAAAAGTTTTATTCTCACTAGTTAGAGGAGATGCCCTCTTGGCACCTGCCGTACTCAGTTCCCTCAAGGTCTTGCATGGTCTCTTGGTCTTCTGTACTCCAGTCTTTGTATTGGACAATCCATTCATTCACAGAATCAACTTAATGTATTGATCTAATCTATGCTGCATGGGTTTCTAATATTATAAAATTTTCTGTTTCTTTTAGTCCTTCATTTGAATTCTAAGTCACAGATTTTCTCATGTATTACTTTTTCAACTTGCTCATATATCTACACACATTTTGTATACTTTCTGTTTGTTCTCATAAGCTTGCTTGCCCCTGCTAAGCTGAGTATCTTATCAGTTTGTTGTGGGAATTCTGTATCCACAGGGATGGCAGTGGTTCAAGATCTTCCCAAGTAATTATAGAAGGGTAACAAATGTTGGCCTTGTCAGTGACCTATTGTAACCATGATGGCGTTTATTAAATTTGTTTATTAACAGTTGGTAGGGAATTGTAATTTGTTGTAGTTTTAATTTCACTTTTAGATCTTTGCACATGCTGCTTGTCTAGCTGTGAAGGCAGACAGGCCATGAAACCCAGGTTTAACTTTGCAACTCTTACATTTGTAATTTGGGACTGTGGGAAAATAAACTGACCAGTTCTGCAACAGTTCCCTTTTTGCAATTCTTTCACTGAATCAGTGTTGTGGAGCCATCATGAATGATGGTCTACTGATTATCTGAGTAAAGGTTCAGAAAAAACATGTCCACATTGACAGAGACAATGTAGAATCTTAAATGAGTTTCCTCATTTCGAAGTGATTTTGTTTGAAGTTCAGTTTTAACTCTATTACAGTTATTATTGTAAGGATGATATAAAGCATTTTGATAGAAAATCATACTAGATCAATATTGCTAAATGCACAGTAGTAGAGTTTAGTACTTCAGCACTTTGGAAATGTGTTTATACTTAAAGCAAATGGAATTGAATTTTGAGAGTACAGTGGATTCTTGTTAATTGGGCCACTGGTTAATTGGAGCAGTTGCTTATTTGGGACAACTCTTAAAGAGCAAAAACAAATTGAGATAAAAGCTGGCATTCCTTTTGTTTAATTGGGACATTATGCTGCTGAATTGGGACAGGAGATGGTCAGTCATGTTCACTTATTGGCCATTAACATTACACTGTGATTAAAGTGAATAATTGTGTCAGTTGTATGTGCTTGTGTTATGTTATCCATTTGGGCTGACAGACACCGATTTTAAAAAGGAGTGATTTTTTGATTTTGCTTTTTTAGTTTCAACTTTAAAAAATTTTTTTAGGCCCTTGCCACAATAAGATTTAACACTAGCTGACAAAAGTACTCTCCTGGACCAAATTAAAAGCCATCTGCCTAACACTACTCATCATCAGCTAACATGGATAACTGGAGTGCCAAAATCTATAATTGCATGCTTGATATGTCAACAAGATGAGCTGCAAGAAGAAAGGGTATTATGCAAGAAACAGGGAACATCCCAAAAACGAAAGTGTTAAACGTTAAGGATCCAGGTGTTGAAGAGGACTTTAATCAATGATTTTAAATTGTAACTGTATGAGGTGTGCGTGTCAGTGGACCAGTGTTTAAAAACAGGTCAGAGAAGCTAACTAAGAAGCTGGGGCATAAAGATTTTAAAGCAACAGATGGTTGGCCTCGGTGGAAATGTAGGCACATTAAATTCAAGAAAGCTCACAATGGGAAAGGTAGTGCTGCTTCTGCAAGTGCAGAAACATGGAAATCTACAAAAATCTCTGACTTGCTTCAGAAATTTTGTACATATGATATCTACAATGCTGATGAACAGGCCTTTTTTTTGTTCCATACTGGACAGTTCCCTTGGCTACAAGCACACACTATCAGGTTCAAAGAAAGCAATGGATTTACATAATGATGTTGTTCAAACCTGTCAAGAACTGATCAAAAAGAAATTGTTGGTTATTGGCAAAAGCGTTAAACCTAGATGCTTTGAGGGGCTAAGAATGAAAAGTTTACCAATTGAATATTATGTCAGCGTACACTCGATAAATTCTTCTGTCGGTAACTATTACAAACTAATACACAGTTCTATAGTACTGTAGTATTCTAATTTGTATTTCATTTAAGTACTGTGTGTGTCCTGATGTGTCCTAATTAAAAGGAACCAACTGAGTTTTCTGCTGTAGTTAGTGTTTTGTGCATGTGACGGTGGGGGGGGGGGTGGGGTGGTGGCAACTAACTCTTTTATTTTGCCATCAAGATTCAAAACCCCAAATCCTAAGAACTTTCTACAGGGGCACAATTGAGAGCATCCTGACTGGCTGTATCACTGCCTGGTATGGGAACTGTTACCTCCCTTAATCGCAGGACTCTGCAGAGAGCAGTGCAGACAGCTCAGCGCATCTGTAGTTGTGAACTTCCCATGATTCAGGACATTGTGTAAAAAGGGCCCATAGGATTATTGGGGACCCAGGCCATCCCAACCACAATCTATTCCAGCTGCTACCATCCAGGAAGCAGTACTGCAGCATAAAAGACAGGACCAGCAGGCTCCGGGACAACTTCTTCCACCAGGCCATCAGACTGATGAACTCATGCTGATTTGAGTGTACTCTATATTACATTGACTGTTCTATTTATTATAAAATAATATGATTGCACATTGCACATTTCGATGGAGATGTAACATAAATATTTTTACTCACGTATGTGAAGGATGTAAGAAATAAAGTCAATTAAATTTGTAGTTTGCTATTTGCTTTGGAAAAAGTTTGTCCTTGAAGATGCTTTTGCTCAGTTGCTTGCCATTAGAGTTGATAAAAATTTAAATCATTTAATAGATTTGAAATATGAATAGAAATAAAACTAGGCAATTTTAGAGAACCCCAGCAGTTTTGTTAAATCCCTGTTAATGAACTACTTTAGCACCTTTTATAAGTAACACAATTTGTTAATGCTTTTGTAGCAGGAACAGTTAAGAGAAGTTACAGAGAAGCCTACAAAGTATTATTTTCCTTCTATTTTCATCCTATAATTGCATGTTTTAGCAATTCAACTCTAAGTCTCTTCACATTTTACTAATAAATCCTCATTTAAGGTGGACATCATTGATATAAAAATACCATGTAAAGTTAAAACTCTTGGCTTGAATCATGAAATTGTACTAAGACATCAAACTTCCTTGATATTTTTTTCCATATTTTAGAATACAGCAGGAATTTGTAAGTCTAAATGATGAGTACGTAGATTGTCTTTGGGGAAAAATCAAATTTTCTTTCTGCTTTTGCATAAAAATTAGTTGTCTTGTTTGGAAAATCTGGCTTTGAAAGTGATGCTAGGAGAAAGGCCGTTGAGAAAGGGCATTTATCTTGTCCTGTGGTAAATATATATCAAGCATAAAAGATTCACAAAAAATGCTTGTCACCTGAACACTTGGAAGGTAGTGTGGAAAATCTTACTAGAATTAGCAAGATTGAAATTAATCTTGCAATGTTTTGCAATTTGCTTTATTTTTTTTTGTAGAGTGTATTCTAATGGAGATAATTTGGGCACAATATTTAGAATCTTGGCGTAGTGGTATATGCCTTTTTGAATGGTTGAAGGAATGAATTCTGGTAGATTTCTACCCTCACCCCAACTTCTCTCCCTTCATACTGCTGCCAGTTGAGGTATAGTAGCAATGAGATATATGCTGTAATCCATACCTATCCTGTCAACTAGAAAGGTATCTGGCATGAGCAGCTTAAACTTAAAGGAAAATACAAATAATTGAAATGGGGACAGATATTGAATTATTTAATTCAAATCATATAATTGGATAAAAAATGAAAAACATGAAAAGCATTTTAATTAGAGTAAATTGTATTGGTATTATTAACCTTTTATATGTTCCTCTCTAATTAATGAAGTTTTTACCATGGACTGTCTGCTTGTTGTAATAGGGTGCAACTGGCTCAATTACTGATTCAATGTTTTGTAATCTTATGTGGGATAACAGGTCATCCAGGGAAAAAACAGTAAACAAAAATAATGCAGGAGCTTTAAAAACAAGAGATTCTGCAGATGCTGGAGATGCTGGAAATTCAGAGCAATATGCACACACAAACTGTAGGAAGAACTCAACAGGTCAAGCAGCATCTATTGAAATGAAACACCAGTCAACACCCTTCATCAGGACCAGAAAGGAAGGGGAAAGATGCCAGAATAAGAAGTTGGAGAGAGGGGAAGGAGGGCAAGCTGGTGGAAGGTGATAAGTAAAGCAGGTGGGAGAGGGAAGGGATGAAGTAAGAAGCTGGGAGGTGATAGGTGGTAAAGGGCTAGGGAAGAAGGAATCTGTTTCGGAGAGTGGACCATGGGAGAAAGGGAAGGAGGAGGTGCACCTTGGGCGGTGATAGGCAGGTGAGGAGGTGAGAATGGGACCAGTAGTAACCGGGGGGGGGGGGGGGGGGTTTGCGGGGTAAAATTATTGGAGGTTGGAGAAATCGATGTTAATTCTATCAGGTTGGAGGCTACCCAGAAGGAATATGAGCTGTTGCTCCTCCAACCCGAGAGTGGCTTCGTAAGACCACAAGACATTGGAGCAAAATTAGGTTATTCAGCCTATTGAGTCTACTCTACCATTCCATTATGGATTTGCCTCACTATGGCAGTAGTAGAGGCCATGGACTAGCATGTTGGAATGGGGATTGGAATTAAAATGGTTGGCCACTAGGAAATTCTGATTTTTGTGTATGGAGCGAAGGTGCTTGACAAAGCAGTCCCCCATTCTATATCAGGTTGTCACCCATGTAGAGGAGGGTGCATCAGGTGCACTGGTTACAGTAGATGATCCCAACAGATTCGCAGAGGAAACATTCTCATCTGGAATGATTGGGGCCCTGAATGGAGGTGAGGAAAGAGGTGAATGGGCAGGTGTAGCACTTCTTTTGCTTGTAAGGATAAGTGCCAGGAGAGAGATTAGTGGGGAGAGATGAATGGACAAGGGAATAACAGAGGGAGTGAGTCTTGCAGATGGTGGAGTGTGGTAAAGACATGTTTAATGCTAGTAACCCATTAAAGACGCCAGAAGTTACAGAGAATCAGACACCTCCCCCCTTTCTTGTTCTCTTTGTCTCCATCTCTGGAGACAAACTGTCTACTGATATTTTTTATAAACCTCCTGATTCTTCCCAACCTGTCTCCTATAAAAATGCCATTCCTTTTTCTCAATTCCTCCATCTCTGCCATATCTGTTCCCAGGATAAGGCTTTCCTTTCCAGGACTTTAGAGATGTCATCCCCCTCCTTCAAAGAATGGGGTTTCCCTTCCTCTAGCATTGATGTTGCCCTCACCTGCATCTCCTTCATTTTCCAGACACCTTATCTTCCTGATGCATTAATAGATATAGAGTTCCTCTCGTTCTCACCAACCACTCCATGAGCCTCCGCATCCAACACATCCAACTCCGCAACTGGAGAGGAAGGAGGAAGATGCCAGAATAGGAAGGTGGTGGGGGGAGAGCGGAAGGAGGACAAGCTGGAAGATGATAATCTGGTAGCTGATTTGGATGATGCCAAATCATCTATTCTTACCTTCACTGGTGCGTGGCATAGGCAGCAACCCAGAGATTGTAACCCTAGAGGTCCTGCTTTTCAGCTTTCTACCTAGTTCCCTAAAATCTCTCTTCAGGACCTCCTCATCTTTGCTACCTATGTCATTGGTGTCCAAAGTATGTAGACTTCTGGATGCTCACCCTTCACTTTTAAAATGCTCAATCTGACCCTGGCACCTGGGAGGCAACATGCCATATGGGTGTCTCTTTTTGTGCCCACAGAATCTTGTTTCTGTTCCTCTGACTTGGATGATGGAATTTATGGCTTTGTGGCGAAGTTTGCAGACCGTACGAAGATAGGTGCAGGGGCAGGTAGATTTGAGGAAGCTGAGAGGCTAAAGAAGGACTTGGACAACTTAAGAGAATTGGGCAAAGTGGCAGATTGAGTTAGTGTTGGGAAGTGTATGGTTATGCACTGTGGTAGAAGAAATAAAAGTGTAGACTATTTTCTAAATGGAGGCAAAATTCAAAAGTCAAAGGTACAAAGGGACTTGGGAGTCCTTCAGGCAGAATTTCCAAAAGGTTAATTTGCAAGTTGAGTCAGTTGTGAGGAAGGCAAATGTGATATTAGCATTCATTCCAAGAGGACTAGAATATAAAAGCAAGGATGTAATGTTGAGTTTTTATAAAGTACTGGTGAGGTCTCATTATTGAGTATTGTGAGCAGCTTTGGGCCTCGTAGCTTGGAAAGGATGTGTTGACTTTGGAGCGGGTTCAAAGGAGGTTCATAAATAATTTTGGGATTGAAAGGCTTATCATATGAAGTGTTTGATAGCTGTGGACCTCTACTCACTGGAACTCGGGTTTCAATGAGGTCATGTTGAAGGGCCCCAAAAAAAGTGGATCTGGAGACCGTGTTTCCTATGGTGGGAGGAAGTCTTAAGACCACAGGACGCAGCCTCAGAATGGAGGGGTGTCCTTTTAGGATGGAGATGAGGAATTTCTTTAGCCAGAGAGTAGTGAATCTGTGGAATTCGTTGCCACAGGTGGCTGTGAAGGCCATGTCATTGGGTATATTTAAGGCAGCAATTGATAGATTCTTGATTAGTCAGTGCATGAAGAGATATGGGGAGAAGGCAGGAGATTGGGGTTGATAGGAAATGTGAATCAGCCATGATAAAATGACAGCAGACTCAATGGGCCAAATGGCCTAAATCTGCTTCTGTATCTTATGGTCATAACTTCTGCCATTTTAAACGGGACCCTCCCATCAAACACATCTTTTACCCCCCCCCCCCCCCAACTCTCTGCTTTCCACAGGGATTGCTCCCTCTGTGAATCTCGTCTATTTGTCCTTCCACACTAATTTATCTACTAGCATTTATCCCTGCAAATGGAAGAAGTGCTACACCTGCTCATTCACCATCTCTCTCACCTCCATTCATGGTCCTAAACAGTCCTTCAAGGTGAAGCAACACTTGACCTGCGAATCTTCTGGGGTCATCTAATGTATCTGGTGCACCTGATGCCCTGATGCTGCCTCCTCTACATTGGTGAGACCTGACTTAGATTATGGGACTACTTAATTGAGCACCTTCACTCCATTCGCAAAAAGCAGGATTTTCCGGTGGTCAATCATTTTAATTCCAATCTCCATTCATATTCCGACACATTGGTCCATGGCCTTCGCTACTGGCACAATAAGGCCAGTCTCAGGTTGGAGGAGCAACACCTCATATTCTGTCTACGTAGTCTTCAACCTGAGGGAATGTCCATTGATTTCTCCAACTTCCAGTAATTTTACCCCTTCCCTCTTTTTCAATTCCCCACTCTGCCCCCTGCCTGCTCACCCTTTCTCTTCTCACCTGCCTATCACCTCTCCAGGTGTTGTTCCTCCTTTCTTTTCTTCCATGGTCCTCTCTCCTGTTTTATCAGATTACTACTACATACTTTTCCACCTCTCACCTCGCAGCTTCTTACTTCATCCCTGTCCCTCACCTATCTAGCTTCTCCTATCACCTAGTCTGTTCTACTTCCCCCTTCTCTCCCCCCACCTCCCACTTTCCTATTCTGGCAGTTTCCCCCTTGCTTTCCAGTCCTGATGAAGGGTCTCGAAATGTCAACTAGTTATTCATTTCCATGACCTGCTGAGTTCCTCCAGCCTTTTGTGTATAATTCAGAAGTTACAGATTTGATAGAAAAATAACTACAAGAAGCAGTTACTTTGCAAGGCCAAGTGTTCTTGTAGTGGGGAAAAGATGAGTGCTGTATAATGAAAATTGTTGATGAAACTGGTCATCTGTTCCTTTATAGATGTGCATGTTCAATTCCAGGCTGTTTGTTCAATAAAAGATTCAGAAGAGATAATGGGTTTGTAGACGTTTTCCCCGTAAGATGTTACTTGGCTCTTACAATATCCTGAGTGCATCGTAGAAGTATAAGATCTTACTTTGGGCCTCAATGTCTTGTTGATGTTTGGGCTGATAGACCTCAGTATGTGCGGTTGGGAGACTGTAGGTCTGACACGGTGGTCAGCAGCACAGGAGCGCCGCAGGGAACCGTACTCTCTCCGGTCCTGTTCACCCTGTACACATCAGACTTCCAATATAACTCGGAGTCCTGCCATGTGCAGAAGTTCGCTGATGACACGGCCATAGTGGGGTGTGTCAGGAATGGACAGGAGGAGGAGTATAGGAAACTGATACAGGACTTTGTGATATGGTGCAACTCAAACTACCTGCGTCTCAATATCACCAAGACCAAGGAGATGGTGGTGGACTTTAGGAGATCTAGGCCTCATATGGAGCCAGTGATCATTAATGGAGAATGTGTGGAGCAGGTTAAGACCTACAAGTATCTGGGAGTACAGTTAGACGAGAAGCTAGACTGGACTGCCAACACAGATGCCTTGTGCAGGAAGGCACAGAGTCGACTGTACTTCCTAAGAAGGTTGGCGTCATTCAATGTCTGTAGTGAGATGCTGAAGATGTTCTATAGGTCAGTTGTGGAGAGCGCCCTCTTCTTTGTGGTGGCGTGTTGGGGAGGAAGCATTAAGAAGAGGGACGCCTCACGTCTTAATAAGCTGGTAAGGAAGGCGGGCTCTGTCGTGGGCAAAGTACTGGAGAGTTTAACATCGGTAGCTGAGCGAAGGGCGCTGAGTAGGCTACGGTCAATTATGGATAACTCTGAACATCCTCTACATAGCACCATCCAGAGACAGAGAAGCAGTTTCAGCGACAGGTTACTATCGATGCAATGCTCCTCAGACAGGATGAAGAGGTCAATACCCCCCAATGCCATTAGGCTTTACAATTCAACCGCCAGGACTTAAGAACTTTTTAAAAGCTATTATTAATGCTTTTTGAGATAGTGATTTAGATGCATATCATATTTTTTACTGAGTTAAGTATTGTATGTAATTAGTTTTGCTACAACAAGTGTATGGGACATTGGAAAAAAAGTTGAATTTCCCCATGGGGATGAATAAAGTATCTATCTATCTATCTATCTATCTATCTATCTATATTACAGACCCGAACTCACATTGAACCTTCCTGCTTACAGTCTCCATGTTACTGGCCCTTCTACAGAGGGCTGATCGTGCCATTCTTGAATTTAGTGCATGGCCTAAGCAGTTTCGGGGGCTTCATCTGCTACCACAAAAGCTTTGACAGTTGGCACATCCTTTCCCTTGGGTTTACAAGTGGTCAAAGCAGGAGAATGGTTCCAGAAATGTGTCAAAATTCAGATATTGAAAAACTATTGAAAATGAGTTAACATTTATTTATATTGCAGAATTTTTAGAAAATGATTGAAAAATTAAAAAAATACTGGAGAGAAAACAGTACTTTCCTACCCTTTGATTTAAGCGATTTGAGCGAGTAAGATGGGCCAGATATGAGGAAGGATTCCCCTAGTTTTTGAAATACTGCCATAGGATTTCTGAACTGCAACCTTATAATGTTAATTTGGTTTTGGCAAATCTATTAGTATTGATGATGGACAATCTCATCAAGAACAGAGCTCTGTTGGGCACTTTGTATTGGCCGGTGAGAGTATATTGATAGATGTGGCGCCATCTGTTGTTCAGTAATTATATGGCATAAAAATCCTGGACTGGCTGCCATTTAAAAGGGCTGAATGTTGACACTTCCATTTCAAACTGTAGTATTTGCCAGAGAGATCTGGCTCTTTGAGGGGTGTTTAAAATTACATCTGCACTCACTCAATTTTAAGAAAGATTGAAGTAATCTTGTTTTCTTGCTGTGGCTCCTCAGCTCTGTATTTTCATCTCTAAATTCTTAGCCATTTTGTTTTTGATGCTGTGATGACTGGTTTAATTAAAAATTGAGTAAAAGCAAATAATTTGCGCTCCATAGTCCACTGTAAATATTTTTCATAACTGATCTTGTAGCAACATTTTTGAAATAGCTTTATAAAGCTTATTTTTGGATTTTTGTAGTAATGATCTTATAATGGTAAAAAAGGGAAACAATATTTGTACCAGTGAATCAAATTGTACATTCTTGATAACCTTATCCTTCCATGATGACTAATATTTTACATACTGCTCTGAACTGTGACATAATCAGTTTCTTGTATTACCGTAGATTCCGGATTTTAAGCCGCTACTTTTTTCCCACATTTTGAACAGCTTTGAACTTTGCGGCCAATAATCCGAAGCGGCTAATGCATGGTTTTTTTCATGCCGCCTCGTAAACATTTTGCCTCGTAACAGTAGACCAATAAAATTGATGAGTAGTTCACAGAGGTCCAATGAAATTGTACGATAAATCAAGCGCACTTTCACAATTAAATTATTGTAAATCAGTCATTTGTACTCACCCTCATCAACATGGAAAACACTCGAAGCATTGTGCTACCTACCCTACTTAGTTTAAACTATATTTGTTTTCTGTACTACATCGCGGGATGCTATGACGACACACCCGGTTTCGCGGTGTCTTGTGGGAAAATGCCGTTTGCGATGAAACAGGACGGAGGGGGGAGCGCATTACGCGAGCGGCTTTGGATCTGAGCGAAATCTGCTTTTAAATGCCGTTTGCGATGAAATGGAAAGGAGGGGGGAGCGCATTACGCGAGCGGCTTTGGATCTGAGCGAAATCTGCTTTTAAATGCCGTTTGCGATGAAACGGAAAGGAGGGGGGAGCGCATTACGCGAGCGGCTTTGGATCTGAGCGAACTCTGCTTTTAAATGCCGTTTGCGATGAAACGGAAAGGAGGGGGGGAGCGCATTACGCGAGCGGCTTTGGATCTGAGCGAAATCTGCTTTTAAATGCCGTTTGCGATGAAACGGAAAGGAGGGGGGAGCGCATTACGCGAGCGGCTTTGGATCCGAGCGAACTCTGCTTTTAAGTTAAAGGTATCAATAACTTTTCCTGGTAGGCTGCAGTATATATATTTTTTACCAGTCGTTAGGAGATATTGGAATGTTGTTCAGTAAAGAAGTATACGCAACGTATATTTAAAAGTAGCCGCGTACGGGCACGGTTCGAAAAAAAGCATTTGCAATATGTATTTGTTTTTGTTACCATATGGATTTAATTAAAAGTTAAAAAAATCCTCACGTGTAATATCTTTCTGTGTAAATATCTCATATTACAACGTGGGACACCTGCGGCCTAAAATCCGGTGCGGCCTTTACAATTAAAAAAATGATTTTATTTCTAAAATTAGAGCCAGCGGCTTAAAATCAGGTGCGCTCTGTAGTCCGGAATCTACGGTACTACTTCATGGTTTGCAATTAAGCACTTAAAATAAATAACTATTTGTACATTCAGTCTATAAACCCAATCCTTCACCATTTTCCATAGAGGTGCTTCACAAAATAACTTAACCCAAAACATAACATTTTTCAGCACTAAATATTACTTATTTACCAGTTTTGACTTCTGTGATCTGTTTTGCAGTTTCCTAAAACTCCTAGTTTTATGATCCATGTTGTTCGGACTGTGTTTTAGAGAGCCAAATCCAAATAATTTGGTTACTGTGGATTGGATTGGATCTCATTACGTTCTGAATAATGCACATTATTCCTGATCCGTAAAATGTTCTCTTGCACCTGTAGCTTTCTGGCAAGAACTTTGTGAAACAGTTTTTGAACATAAGTCTGTGCGTGCATTATTTAATCCATTTGCTTTATCCATTTATTTTCTTTAAAGTACTTTTGCCAAGCAATAACATTTATTAAAAGTTGCAGGGAAGCAGATAATGTCTTTCTAAATATTCACTAATTATTTTTCAGAATTTCAATCTTTTTATTGCATGAGCAACCCTTTTATTAAACCTATTGTTGTTGAAGCCCTTTGAATTTATTTTCCAGATTGTGTACGAGTTTTCATTCTGACTCTTTAAGACATTTTTTTTAAACCAATTTCCTGTTCTAAAATGCCAAATATTTTGGAAAATGAGAATTATTTGAGTTGTGCACGCAAAATGCTGGTGGAACACAGCAGGCCAGGCAGCATCTGTAGGAAGAAGTACAATCAACGTTTCAGGACGAAGGGTCTCGGCCCAAATCATGGACTGTACTACTTCCTACAGATGCTGTCTGGCCTGCTGTGTTCCACCAGCATTTTGAGTGTGTTGCTTGAATTTCCAGCATCTGCAGATTTCCTCATGTTTAGATTATTTGAGTTGGCTAGTTTTATGTCTCGGCTTCTCCAGGTAGCAAACAGTTACAGGAAAAATTTCTGATATGTTAAGCATGTTTATTGTAATGCCAAAAATACCACTTTAATTGCAGCATAGATTTAGGGTACTTAACATTTGCTTAACTCATTATCAGGTTTGGATGTTCCTGGCAAGGACAGCATTTATTGCTCTTTAGAGTAGTCATGAGCAATTGCTTTGAATGCTGCAGTTCTTCTGGAGAAAGTACTCCCACAGTGCTGTTCAGTAAAGAGCTCGAAGATTTTGATGCAGCAATAATGAAGGGACAGTAATTCTTATCACAATGGTGTGAGACTTGGAGGCAAACCTGAAAGTAGTTGTGTTCCCTTTTGTCTTCTACCCTTGTTATCAGTGATAATGGATTTGGGAGGTATTTTTGAAATAGCCAAGGCAAATAACTTCATTTTATGAATGGTACATAATGGAGCCACTAAATGCTGGTGGAAGAAACTAGTATTTTGAATGGTTGATGAGGTGTCAGTCAAATGAAGATACTTTCATTGTTGCCCAGATTTGTGCTCTGTAGGTGATGGCAAGGTTTTGGAGTGTCTGTAGTGAGTCACTCTTGGATAAACACCCTCTGTTGCTTTAAAACCATGATATTTAGGTAATAGGGCAGATATGATTCCTTTATTGTTGATGCTATAGGCCTTGAAAGTGGTGAGGCCATTTTATTTTAAGCTTAGATGGTAAGAGTATCTTGTTGACAATATTACTTATTGGCACATGAATGAATATCGACTAAGTCTTGCTGGTTACAGGCATGGATTGCTCAACTTTCTGAGGAGTTGTGAAGGGGACTGAATAAGTAATAACACTTCTAATTATAAAGGATGGAAACACCTGTGAAGCAGCTGAAAATAGTTAGGCTTGGGACACTGTGCTGAGGAACTCTTGCAGTGACATCCTTGGGCTGGATGATTGACCTCAACAGCCAAAACAATCTTTCTTCTTTTTCAAATCAAATCAAGTTTAATTGTCAACCATACATGGATACAGACAAATTAGACTGCATTTCTTGGGCCAAGGTGCAAAAACATACCCGCACATTCAAAATAACGAGAAAGGAAGCAAAAATATAGTTACATAAGCAAACACATTTCAGACCAAATTCCTGATTTCCACGTTCCAAATTCCAAGTCCTGCAAATTAATGGTTCCTGTCAGTCCAGCATATAATTCCACCCTCCTGCCACTGGAGGGCAGCACCAACAGGCGAGGCCACCCCAACTGAGCCTGGATGTCACTCTACAAGGCAAGCCTGAGGATTGAGGCCTAGATCTAGTTACAACCCTGTTGGCACTACCTCCTCACCGCCTGACCTCTGCCAAACAAGGGAAGCAGACCTGTGGCAGTCAATGTCCAACAGGGTCTTGCGATTGCAAAAGTAATGCCCAAGACTGACACTCACTGTTTCACTGCATGCCACCTTTACGCCAATTCAAAGGCACCAACTCTGGCACCTCCAAGTAGCACGCGGCAGCATAGTCTCCATCCAGGTCAGCTCTTCTGAAACCAATCCAGCTTCTGTGGATCTGTAGGCCGACTCAAATCCCCTGGCCCAATAGCTTGATATGATATCCCTGGCTAAATGGTCTGATTTGACCTTCCCAGCCTCGCAGGCCAATTTGAAAACCTTTGTGCAAGGTTTTTAGTTTGATACCTATTGGCTTTTAGTTTACCTGGAATTCTTCATGCCACACTGGTCAGTTAGCCCATCTATTTCTGCATCTTATTTTAATAAAGAATTAACTTTCTCTTGTGCCTCTTTGATTTCCTTGTCCACTTCAGAGGTATAAAATCACTGATCAGCAGAAACAAAGATTATGCGAGTCTGTCAGAAGACATACATGATGTACAATACAGTATCATCAATATCCTATGATACAAAGAATAGCTTTCAAGCTAGTTGCTCTTTACAGAGAAAAATTTACACAATGAAGTTTCTTTCTGAGGATCACTGCACTTATATGAAATTGTTGCACTAGTTCTTTTGCTTAAAAGCTGAATCTTTGTTATGTTGAATTTCAATTGTATTATGTTCTTGTTTTCCCAAGCACATAATTGTTAAGGTGCTAGCTAGTTTATTTTTGTGGTTATTTTGGGTATACATAATGGATCAAAAGTTTCATTTGGGAATTGTACCTCAATGTTAATTCCAAGTGTTGCTCAAAAATAAGAAGGGTGTGTTGAGAGCACCTCTTTCCATTGTGCATCACTAAGAAGCAAAACTGATCATTGTGTGAATTTTCTTTAACTCCATGTCCCACACTATCTTAAGTAGGATTTGCATTGATTTTCCTTCAACTATTTGAGAACAGTAATTTGATAATTGCTACTTGACACTTATGAGAACAGGATAACCATATGCACACTGCAGAGAAGACAATAAGACATGGGAGCAGAAGTAGGCCATTCAACCCATCGAGACTGTTCTGTCATTTTATCATGGCTGATCCCAGAACCCACTCAACCCATACACCTGCCTTCTCACCATATCCTTTGATGCCCTGATTGATCAGGAAAGATCAGCTTCCGCCTTAAATATATCCACGGACTTAGCCTCCAGTGCCGTCTGTGGCAAAGCATTCCACAGATTCATGACTCTCTGGTTAAAAAAATTCCTCCTTAACTCTGTTCTAAAAGGATCACCCCTCAATTTTGAGGCTGTGCTCTTTAGTTCTGGATAACCCCCACCACAGGAAACATCCTCTCCACATACACCCTATCTAGTCCTTTCAACATTTGGTTGGTTTCAAAGAGATCTCTATGCATTCTTCTAAATTCCAGTGAGTACAGGCCCAAAGCTGCCAAATGCTCCTCATACGTTAATCTCTTCATTCCCAGAATCATCCTTGTGAACCTTCTCTGGACTCTCTCCAATGACAAAACATCCTTGCTGAGATATCAGACCCAGAACTGTTGACAGTACTCAAGTGCGGCCTGCCTAGTGTCTTATAAAGGCTCAGCATTATCTCCTTGCTTTTATATTGTACTCCCCTTGAAATGAATGCTAAAATTGCATTTGCTTTCTTTACCACAGACTCAACCCGTAAATTAACCTTCTGGGAGTCTTGCATGAGGACTCTTAAGTCCCTCTGCAACTCTGATGTTTGAACCTTCTCCCCATTTTGATAATTTGATTTCATCTGCCACTTTTTTGCCTATTCTTCCAAATTGTCCAAAGTTTTCTGCAATCACATTGCTTCCTCAGCACTAATTCCCTGCATTACATTGTAAACTCAATACATTTAATGGTTGGTAATGCTTTAAATTATGATGATGACCTAAGTCTGAAGTCTATGTAGGTTCCTGTTCCCTCACTAATACACTAACCTATTCACCTATCAACCCATTTTACCATTGATCCCCCCCCCGGTTTTGCTACTCACCTATGCTCTGGAGGCAATTTAAACTGGCCCGCTAACCTATAGTCTTGCAGTTCTTTGGCATGTGTGAGGAATTCAGAGTACCTGGTGGAAAACGGAGTTATTAGGGGGAGAACATACAAACTCCACTGAGATAGCATAAGAGATAATAATTGAACCCTGTCATTAGCACTGTGAGGCTGCTGCTCATGTAGCTGTGCTGCCCCACAGTAATAAGTTGGCATAAATTTAAAATGTTTAAAGCTGAGATAATTGTATTATGGACAGGATATTAACTTGAAATGTCTTTTGAAATAATTCTATTAAAATAAATATTAAAGGATGCATTATTTCAGATGACGTGCTTCAAGTTTTTTCAGACTTAATGAAGCTGGTGTGTGACGAACTGTTCTGCATGGCCTTTGGAGCACCATTCCTGTTACAACTCGGACAACCATTCCTGTACAACTTATTGCATCATATCAAGAATGTTTTCTGTGCTGAATCCAAACTTTATCAGCGTTCCAATGGATAAGCTGAAATGTTTGAGATGCTTAGTAACTGCAAGCTGTTCCTGTTCATGTTTAATGTCTTTAGTGGTGACAATTTTTGAGAGTATTCCAATCAATTCTTGATTAATTGACAAGTATGGGTATAATGAGATCCTTGTTTATTCCTATCAGTTTTGAAGGTAAGTATATTCACTTGTCAAAAGGTAGACAATAAGCCCTTTAAATTGTAAAAATATAAATGGAGCACTTGTAATACTCTGACAGTGAAACACCAGTAGATGGCATTGGTTGGACATGTTTAGACTAAATATGTTGAGTCTAACTCTGTACATGAGATTTAACTGCTTTGAAATGGCTTTCCAAATAAAAGTAATAACGGCTTGTATTTAGTATAAATGAAAAAAAACTTGCATTGATAACTTTGTATCTTGGAGATGTGTAGAGAAATTAAATTTATAAAGACCTTGGGTGGCATCTGACATTGTTATGAGACAGCTTCCATTATTATAGTTGAATTGCAGTGGAATGGAAAATAGCTTCTTGTTGCTTTTGACCACATAATAAAATTTTTAATGATGAGTTACTTTGTGAATATTGCTAACTGCATAAGCATTCTGATTTGTACTGTTGCATGCCAAAACATGATATTACATTGTTTTCCTGTTAATATACTGCAGAGATTCTGAAGGTAGCTTAACTTATGTACAACCAAATTGTGTATCTTGATTAATTAACAGTATGGTGATGCTGTTTAATAAGGTCATAAATATTGCCAGAAATATTTTTATTGCTTGAGTATTGGTATCCATAATAGAAGTTTTACTGCTGTAATTAATGCATTTAAGTATTGTAGGCTAAATAGATTAATGTGGATTAAAATACAATTTTAAAAGTAGTGTGTTGTTCTGACAGTATTTTTCTGTTTGTAATGTTACTTGAAGTCTTTCATGAAATTTAACATTGGATTTCATCCAAAATCGTTAACTTGACAAGTATTTGTATATTTTAACCAACAGCAGCCACCATTCTTTGCTTTTAACAGGACTGAAAAATGAGTATTCTTTTATTATTCTCAAATGTACAGAGAAGGTAAAACTTTATTTGCTTTCCTTCTAGTCAGTTCATACTATCTTTTAAAATCATGGATCTTTTCCTTCAAGGAAGCAGGGTTAATGTGATTGCCACTTTGCTGAACAGTTTGTAGATTCTCTTGTACATGACAATTAATTTGTCAATATTGAATATTAATCTGCTTAATTGTCTCTTTTTTTAAAAAGTGCTTGAGCTCTTGGTTGCCATTCGAGGTTAAACAGAACCTATTTTGTGGATCTATTTGATGCTTAGCAGGTTAAGATATTAAAATGCTGAGCCACGTGGACTAGAAGGTTAGCTTTACATAAACTAATTTGCATTATGAGCACTTAAATTTGACAGTGAAGAAAAATCATGCACTTTTTAAAAATAAGTTGCCACCATGAGTCCGGGTGTTCAATTTGAATCAATTTAGAAATGAGAATGTATTATAAATATAAGTTTAATTTTAATTTCTGGCTGGCTTCAAATATAAACTACAAAACTGTAATATGACTAAATAATTGAGAGGACTTTGGATTATATATCACTGTAGGGTATATCACTACCGCAGGGCACCTTAACAAAAGGATAGAAGTGATCTTGGAATCAATCCCAGATTTTTTTTCTCTGTGGAGGATTAATTGAAGCTTTTCACCTTGGTGTAAACTTTCTGTCCTTGTACTCTTTTATCATTACATATCAACTCTGTCTGCAGTCTCTTGTACTTCACATGAATTTTAGAATATTTTTGTATGTCTTTGATACTGGTGTGTTGACGTATTACTCGCTGCCTTTTGCAATTAACATTGGAAAGCATAAACTGTCATAGAGCCAATGTAGTTCATCTTTTCATCTAATTAAACTTTGTGATCTCTTAACTTGAATGTGTGCAAAATTGCTTTGATTTAATTTCATGGAACTTGCAGAACATCCATTTAGATACATAATTTTTCTTGTTGAGGCAAGAGTGTTAGTTTGCTTTTTATTTTGGTGCCAGTGTTCCTTATAATTCTATTCAATATCTGTTACAAAGGATTATAAAGGAGAGGAGTAATCTTGTTTGTTAAAAACAAAAGTTGATAGCTTTTTGCTGAGTGCCCGATTTAAAAGAAAATTTGGCTACTGTGGTGAAAGGGCTGAAGGGTGGGAAGAATTTATTGCTTCCTACATAGAACTGGTATGCATGCTCGATCATTCAATAAGATTGTGGAGTTCTGGCCAAGAACACTGCTCCAGCTACCTGCCTTTTTCCCATAACCCTTGATTCCCTTACTACACAAAAATCTATGTAACTGTTGTCTTAATAAATATATTTAATGAGTAGCCTCCATTTTTTGTGCAACAGTAGCATAGCAGTTAGCACAATGCTATTACAGCTCGATGTATCAGGGCTCATTTCTGACATTATCTGTAAGGACATCCTTCCTGTGGACTGCATGGGATGCTCCAGGTGCTGCATTTCCTTTTGTAGTTAAGGAACGTTTGGTTAATAGATTATTTGCTGATTGTAAATTGTCCCGTGACAAGGCTAGGGTTAAATCGGGATTGCTGGAAGGCCTATTCCGCACTGCATCTTAATCAATAAATTAAATATATTTATTTCACAGGGCAGAGAATTCCACAGATTCACTAATCTTTGGGGAAAAGAAGTTTCTCCTCATCTCTGTGCTAAATTTCTTTCCCTAAAATTTTCAGGCTGCGTTATCTAAATCTAGTCTCCCTTACAGTGTGGAAACAGCTTTCCTGCCTCTATCTTATCCATCCCTTTGATAATTTTATGTTTCTGTAAGCTCTGTAATAACTCTTCTGAATTCCAGCAAGCATAGCCCCAGGTGACTCAATCTCTCCTCATAGGCCAAGTCTTCTCACCTCTGGAATCAACCTTTGGAACCTCCTCTGCCCTTTTCTCTGCACCTCTCCCCAAAAGAAAACCCAAACCAGACTACTGTCCTTCAGAAAAATCTTCCCACCCAACTCTCGATGTTCCATGCCATCCCACTCTTGACACAACATTCTTATGTTGGACAGTGTGAATCCTTATCTTTAGCTGAAGTCAAAACACTCTTACCAGCAGGACACACTGCTTTTACAGAGAATTGCTAAAATAAATTACCTCACAGCACAGAGGTAGAAATCTTATCCAGGGCATTACAGCAGTTAGCTTTCCAAAATGTTTTTGGAACATGGGAGGTGTTGGAAACCACTTTTTTTTCACTATGTGGTGGGTCATTCCCACTCACTGGCGGAAAGTGGTATAGCAATTAAACTGATGGTTTAGCAGCTTTTTCATTGGCTAAGTATCAGCACATTACCCACATGATGTAATTGTTTTAAATTATGTAGTCTGTTAACTAGTTTATTCGCTATCTAAGAAATTCCCGTTATCTATAAGAGTGATGGATTTTTCAGAGGAACCATTTTGGCTTCTTTATTCCTTTGTCTTTGCAAGCATACACCTCTTAGTATCATTTCTCAGTTCTTTATTTAGTTTGCTTAGCATTTATATGTACTCTAAAATAAACTGAAATCTTGAAATTCAGACTGCTTGTCAATTCTGACACCCAGATGAATCTTATGGATCAGAAAATAAACATAGATCCAACAGAGGAAACTGGTGCATGTGATCAAAATCCATGGGAAGATGCAAACTCCTCTCAAAAGCATCAGAGGTCAAGATCTATCTTAGGTCCATGGAGCTCTGTGTCATCTTGCAGCCCTTGTGCAGCTCTGGAAATGTTATTTTTTTATTACTGATCAAAGCAGATTTTGAAGCCATCAAAACGTTTGTGAGAGGAGAGATAATTCATGAGAATTAACTTCAAGGGATTTGTAGGAAAACAATAATCTTCAAGCATTGCTGTGCTTTGTGTGTTCCATGCTTCCTTTATATAAACAAAAACTATTGAAAGATTGTTTCACTATGCCGTGAGGAATTATGGGCATTTATCAGTTTATGTTCCCTTTCCCTGAAAATGTAATGGGACTGTTATCAGATTGGTATTTTATTGTTACGATTGTTTTTACCCACCAACGAAGGATGCCTATCATTTTACTGTTAGTTTGAGATTTACTGGTAAATAGAATTCATGTAATGATAGGAAATATTTTTATTCGAATCAGGATTTATCTTGGAGTTGGAATTCTAGATGGAGGGAGTTAATGAAATTTTATTCTGTGGTTTAGGAATCCTGCCAGAATAGAATTTTTCTGCTTGTCAATGTAATGATGCCCAAATAGTTTGGTGTTCAGTACACTGTGTTTCATCAGTCAGGGCACTGAGTATGTTCCGTTGCAGTTGTTGGTGAGGCCACACTTAGAGTACTATGTATAGTTTTAGTCACCCTGTTACAGGAAAGATGGCAGTTAAATTGGAAGCAGTGTAGGAAAGCTTTGTGAGGATGTTTCCGGAAGTAGAGGGCCTGAGTTACAGGGAGTGGTTGGCCAGGTAAGGTCTTTATTCCTTGATGTAGGAGAATGAGGGGTGACTTCAGAAAAAAGTTTAAAATTCTGAGAGACATAGATAAAAACATTTCTCTAGGTTAGAGGAGATCAAAGCCAGGGGCATAGATTTAGGGTGAGGGGAAAGACTTTGAAGAGAGCGGAGAGTCAGCTTCACACTGAAAGGTGGTGAATATATGGAAAGAGTCACCAGAGGAAGTGGTTAAGGCTGGTAAAATGACATACTTTAAGGAACACTTTGGGTAGGTCCATTCAGGATGTGGCTTTAAAGTATATCGAATGCGGCAAATTGAGTCTAGCTGGGTAGGTGTGAACTTGTTGGACTATAATGCCTGTATCTGTGCTGTACTTTTCTATGGCTCTCTATGAAAGACTCAAATTTAACAAAAAAATCTCCCTACCGTATGGGCCATGCCAGTTCTTGCAGCTACCATCGGGCAGAAAGTACAAAAGTCTGAATTTCCACACCATCAGGTTCAAGAACATCCACTTCCTTTCAACCATTTTGTTCTTGAACCAATTGGCACAACTCTAATCACAACAGCAGAGCAATACTTTGCTTTATGGTGGATTTTTTGTTGTTCTAATTGTGTTCTTTCCTGTTAAAATATTGTGTATAGTGTATTTAATTTATTTTTGTTGTAAAAACTGCCTATCTGATGCTATATGCTGTAAGTTCTTCATTACACCTGTGCATCATGTACTTGTGCACATATATGACAATACCCTCAACTTTGCTACTTTAGCCACATTCTGTCTAAATAATTTGTATACAATACCACTTTTTTTCTTTTATTCTTGGAGAATATCCTTTTATAGCAAGTTGGAAAGGATAATCTTAATAATATTGACTTACATTATTTTTCCCCAATTTATGGCATGTTGCTATCACTGGCAAAGCCATCCCTAATTGTTTGGCTGGTATAGTCCCTGGAGAAGCTGGTACATGCTGTCCTGAATCAAATTCAAGTCCTTTCCAATCCTTGTGCCACAACTAGATTTTGGCCTGCAACCTTAAGGGCTGGCAATATATTTCTAATTGGTGTGTCAATTAATGGGTATTGATAAGATCTTAGTGAAAATATTTTAAAAGATATAGATGTCAGAAATCTAAAATAAAAACAGAAAACGCTGGACATACTCAGCAGGTCAGGCTGCATCTATAGGAAGAGAAAACAGATCAGTGTTTTGGATTGGAGGCTTTTTTTTCTGTCAGTACTTTGAGAGACTCACACAGTCTTGGATGTCGAACATACTGGAAATGCCAATGTCCCAGTTTGTCCAGGCTCATACTTTTGGATTCTTGATGCCAAGGTAGCTTATGTTATTCTCATGGATGTATTTGAAGATGCAACTTTTTTTTAGAAGCTATTTGCCACCATCTGGTGCTGCAGAATCTCTAATTCCTGATACAGTGAAGGTCTAAGCGTGGAATTTATTTGCTTGCCATCATTGAACAGCGGGTTTGAGCTTGCTGCTTGCGGTCTGTATGCAGCCTGGGCATTGCAACTCTCTGGTTCCCTCCTCCTTGCTCTCCCCATCAATGACTCGTCTAGCTTTTGGCTTTATCTTTTTAACTTTACCTCTCCTGAACTTCATTTCTCTATTAATTTTTTTTAACCTCCCTTTTGACCACCCTGCCAACTCATTTTCTCTTGTGTAATTTGGTTGGATGCAACTGCTATCTTAATGTAGTCATGGTCGTTTTTCCACCAACAGTGAAAACATAAGAAATAAAGTAGGATTAGGCCATTCAGTTCCTCATTCATGCTTTACCATTCCATAAAGTCATAGCCTTGCTGCCAGATTTTTACCTTCCAAAGCTTCTAGGGATTTTTGAACCAAAGCTGAGAGCTCTTCTAGCATCCTGGCGAAAATGACATTTTAATTGTTCGTTTGATCTGATTTTTGTGAATTTTTGCGTTGCAAGTAACTGATACATTAAGCAGTTGTTAACGTGATATGCTGAATGAATGTCCTTTTCTTTGCCTCTGGGCAGTTGTTCACTGGCTGCTGATTACTAATTTATTATGACCTACTTGGTGACAGTTGCTGCTTAGTTAATCTCGGAAACAGTGTTTATTTTTCATTGCATCAAAATCAGTTTACAACAAAGTTTATCATTGAAGTTAAATAACATACCGTGACATCAGCTTTTGAACTGTATTTGTGTTTAGGATGCTGTATTTGTTGGTACTCATCTGTGTACAAGATATGACAGCATTAAGTAATTCCCTTAGGATATATTGTCTGATATATGAATATGCTTATAAAATGGAATCAGTACAAATCATTCTTGCACATCTTTGTGTCTAGTCTTTAAATGATCTGTAGCAGAAGAGATTGGTTAACTTTGGAGTGAAAATAGACCTTTTTGAACTTTTGTTTAGCGCTTGTCTGAAGGGCCTAAAATATCAGTATGAGCTGGCCATGTGTTAGATAAATTTATTTCCTTCAATGCTACTTAAATGTTTATTTTGCCTTTTGAATGTACTACTCAACTTGTCATGGAGGCACTTGCTAATCAGAAATTATATACTTAACTGCCTGACTGTAACTCTAATTCATACTTGGAATAATTTGACCCAGTGATATTCCTTTGAGTTTGAATTACTAGTTAACATTTCAGGTCAATTGCTCATAAAAAGACATTGTCCTGAAACATTAATTCTGATTTGGTTTCTGGACTGTCGCTATTGGCTAACCGATTGAATATGCCTAACAGTTTTAAAATGTTATTCGAGCCAAGTTATGTACCTGTGAAGTATCTTGACATGCACGTATATACATGTGTACGAAAACAAATGAGTGCATGCATATGTTGGTGCATGTCTACTCACAGATAAGTAAATACATTCAGACCACTCTTAATATGTCGTCTGCTTTCGTACCTTTTTGATCTGTCAAGTTTTGATTATATTTCTGCCAAATACCATGGCACATTTTGCTAGTTATATAGTTGTTTGTGGAATAAATTTGGGTACAGGTGGCTGTATTTTTCAAACGTTATCTTTATGACAGCTCGCTGTTATGAAAAATCTTCCTTGGTTAGCGAAAACAGGTACTAATGAAAAACCTGCACTAGTACCTGTTTTCGCTAACCAAGGAAGATTTTTGCTTTTATGAAAAAAAGACGCTTGCTTTATACGTGTGTGTACCTGAGAAGATTACTATGACCGTGAAGCCTTGTGCGGGCAGTTGTGTGCACATGCGTGTACGTGCATACGCATGTACTTGCGTAGGCATGTACGTGCTGATATTTTTTTCTCTCCAAATCGATTTTGGCTCACTGTCACAAGGAAATCTGCAGATGCTGAAAATTCAAGCAACACACACAAAATTCTTCCTTCTCCTTGTTTATGTTTATTGATTTGTTTAACTGCACTGTACAGCTCTGTTGTTAGTGGGAACACAGCAGGCTAGGCAGCATCTATAGGAAGAAGTACAGTCGATGTTCCTGATTTTGAAAAGTGAAACTACACTGTACATACAATATTTCTACTTTATATAGGCTGTATATTTATTATATCATTCCTGCTTTTACTATATGTTCATGTTATTTTAGGTTTTGTGTGTTATTTGGTATGATTTGGTAGGTTATTTTTTGGGTCTGGGAATGCTCAAAAATTTTTCCCATATAAATTAATGGTAATTACTTCTTCACTTTACGACATTTCGGCTTACAAACAGTTTCATAGGAAAGCTCTACCTTCGGATAGCGGGGGAAACCTGTATGTATTTATTCAGATATATTAGGAACAATACATAAAAATGTTGTTTACTGTTCGGCAAGATGGATCGAGTGGTATGCCATAAATATTGATGCTGGGACCACAGATTTTCATCATTTGTATAAAATTTGGATTAATGTTGGGGGGGGGGGAAGGAGGTGAAAGTAGAGAGCAATGCTGAACTGAGATTGCAATTAGAACAGCCATGATTTTAGTAAGCTTCAAAATAATTTTGAGGGGCACGGTGGCTTCCTTCTCCTTGTTTATGTTTATTGATTTGTTTAACTGCACTGTACAGCTCTATTAGTGGTAATATAGCGGTGTGCTACACACAGCGCTGGAATAACGACACGTAGACGGTGAGTTGCAGTTGCATAAAAAATTTATTCAAACTTCGCGGCCTCGCTTTTAAGCCTTCCAGTTTCCGCCCTCCCCGGGCGGGAATGCTAAAGGGGGCGCATATTCACAGTCCCTTCCTGCGCGTGGGCTTTTCCCCTCGCTGGTGAAGAAGGTCTGGCGCCCTTTTTGGGGCCGGCCTCTCTGCCGGCACGTGCCATTTTGTGAGCAGGTTCGAGTGCACTGGAAAGTGGGTCATCACATAACCCCCCCCCAGAACTGGCGATACACCCCCCAATGTCCACAGTCTGAGTCAGTCTCTGTTTGGGAGGTCTGCCTCTGTGCCGCGGTGCTGGAATCTCGACTGGCTGCGCCAAGTCCACGTGGGCCGGTTTGAGTCGATCCACTGTGAAAACCTCCTCTTTCCCCCCAATGTCCAGCACGAACGTGGACCCATTGTTCCTGATCACCTTAAATGGCCCCTTGTAGGGCCACTGTAGCGGTGCCCGATGTCCGCCCCGGTGTGCAAAAACAAACTTACAGTTCTGCAGGTCTTTGGGTACGCAGGTCGGGCTCTGTCCATGCTCTGAAGTGGGTATGGGGACCAGGTTGCTGAGCCTCTCACATAGTCTGTCCAGGACTGCTGCGAGTTCTTCCTCCTGACCCCTTGGGGCTGGTATGAACTCTCCTGGGACGACCAGGGGTGCGCCGTACACCAACTCGGCCGACGAGGTGTGCAGAGCCTCTTTGGGCGCCGTGCGGATTCCGAGCAGGACCCAGGGAAGTTCGTCCACCCAGTTAGGCCCCTTCAGGCAGGCCATGAGAGCCGACTTCAGGTGACGGTGGAAACGCTCCACTAGTCCGTTTGAATGTGGGTGGTAGGCAGTTGTGTGATGTAGCTGTGTTCCCAAAAGGCTGGCCATAGCTGACTACAGGCTGGAGGTGAACTGGGTGCCTCTGTCAGAGGTAATGTGGGCCGGTACACCAAAGTGAGATATCCAGGTTGCAATCAGTGCTCGGGCGCAGGATTCAGAGGTGGTGTCAGTGAGCGGGACTGCCTCTGGTCATCTTGTGAACCAGTCTACGATAGGAGGTGCCATGCTCCTTGCGGCACGGGCAGAGGCCCCACGATATCCACATGAATGTGGTCGAAACACCGGCGGGTGGGGTGGAACTGCTGCGGCAGGGCTTTGGTGTGCCGCTGCACCTTGGCAGTTTGGCAGTGCATGCACGTTTTGACCAATTCACTGACCTACTTGCAGAATCCATGCCAAATGAACCTGTTGGAGACCATCCGGACGGTTGTCCTGATGGAGGGGTGCGCTAAGTTGTGAATGGAGTTGAAAACTCAACGCCACCAGGTTGCCAGGATGATGGGGCAAGGTTGGCCGGTAGCTATGTCACACGGTAGGGTCCTCTCACCTGGGCCTACGGGGAAGTCTTGGAGCTGCAAACTGGAGACTGCAGTTCTGTAACTAGGGATCTCATCGTTTGCCTGCTGCGCCTCCGCCAGCGCTGCATAGTCCACTCCCGGGACAGGGTCCGGATGGTAGGTCTGGATATTGCGTCTGCCACGACGTTGTTCTTTCCCAAGACATGCCGGACGTCCGTCGTGTATTTGGAGATGTAGGACAGATGTTGCTGCTGGCGGGATGACCAGGGATGGGACGCCTTCGTGAATGCAAAGGTGAGCGGTTTGTGGTCCGTGAATGCGGTGTTGGTCCTACCTTCTAAGAAGTACCTGAAATGCCGGATTGCCAGGTATAGTGCCAACAGCTCCCGGTCGAAAGCACTGTATTTGAGTTTGGGTGGTCGTAGGTGTTTGCTGAAGAATGCCAGGGGTTGCCAGCGACCCTCGATGAGTTGTCCCAGCACTCCACGGACTGCTGTGTTGGATGCATCCACTGTGAGGGTGGTAGGGACGTTCGTTCTGGGTGCACTAGCATTGCGGCGTTTGCCAAGGCTTCTTTGGTTTTAATGAAAGCGGCTGCGGCCTCTTCGTCCCAGGTAATGTCCTTGCCCTTACCCGACATCAGGGTGAACAGGGGGCTCATGATTCGGGCTGCTGAGGGGAGGAAGCGGTGGTAGAAATTCACCATACCCACAAATTCCTGCAGGTCTTTGAGTGTGTTGGGCCGGGGGAAGTGGTGGACCGCATCTACCTTGGCTGGCAGAGGGGTTGCCCCGTCTTTAGTAATCCTGTGGCCCAGGAAGTCGATGGTGTCGAGTCCGAACTGGGTTGATTGTTAGGCAGTATTCACTCAGTCGGGCGTAGAGTTGACGGAGGTGGGACAGATGCTCCTAATGACTACTGCTGGCTATGAGGATGTTGTCCAGATAGATGAATGCAAAATCCAGGTTGCGTCCCACCGCGTCCATGAGCTGCTGGAACGTCTGTGCGGCATTCTTTAGGCCGAACGGCATGCGGAGGAACTCGAAAAGGCCGAACGGGGTGATGAGTGCTGTTTTGGGGATGTCGTCTGGATGCATCAGGATTTGATGGTATCCCCGGACGAGGTCTACCTTGGAGAAGATCCGTGCGCCGTGCAGGTTTGCTGCGAAGTCCTGAATGTGCGGCACAGGGTAGCGGTCCGGTGTCGTAGCCTCGTTCAGCCTGCGGTAGTCGCCGCATGGTCTCCAGCCCCCTGTTGCTTTGGGCACCATGTGCAGGGGGGAGGCCCATGGGCTGTCGGATCGCCGTATGATGCCCAATTCCGCCATTCTCTTGAACTCCTCCTTCGCCAGTTGGAGCTTGTCTGGGGGAAGCCTTCGAGCATGGGCGTGGAGGGGTGGTCCCTGTGTCGGGATGTGGTGCTGTACTCCATGTCTGGGCATGGCTGCCATGAACTGCGGTGCCAGAACCGATGGGAAATCCGCCAGGACTCTTGTGAATTCGTTGTCGGACAGCGTGATGGAGTCTAGGTGTGGGGCTGGCAACTTGGCTACACCCAGGGAGAAAGTTTGAAAAGTCTCGGCGTGGACTAGTCTCTTTCCTTGCAGGTCGACCAGCAGGCTGTGAGCTCGCAAAAAATCCGCCCCCAGGAGTGGTTGGGCCACGGCGGCCAGTGTGAAGTCCCACGTGAACTGGCTGGAGCCGAACTGTAGCTGCACCTGACGGGTGCCATAGGTCCATATTGTGCTGCCATTTGCGGCCCTCAGGGTGGTTCCCAGTTCTTTGTTGCGGGTGTCATAACTTGTCGGAGGTAAGATGCTGATCTTGGCTCCGGTGTTGACCAAAAAGCGGCGTCCCGACTGTTTGTCCCAGACATACAGGAGGCTATCCTGATGGCCAGCTGCCGTAGCCATCAGCAGTGGCTGGGCCCTAGCGTTTCCTGGGAATTTGCAGGGTGGGCTACAGCGACAGGCTTCTGTGCCCCACCACTGGTGGTAGAAGCACCATTGTTTGTTAGCCTCCGCACTCCTGCCTCTGGGTTTTGTGGGCTCTGCTGCTGGGCCTGGTCTGGTCCGCTGTTGGGCATGTGGCTTGGTGATCTGTGTGACTGACTTCCCACTCTCCTCCTTGGCTTTCCACAGCACATCTGCCTGGGCCACCACCTTCTGGGGGTCGCTGAAATCCACGTCGGACAGCAGCAGGCGTATGTCCTCGGGCAGCTGCTCTAGGAACGCCTGCTCAAGCATGAGGCAGGGCTTGTGTCCTTCAGCCAGGGCCAGCATCTCGCTCATTAACACTGACGGCGGCCTGTGTCCCAAACCATCCAGGTGCAGTAAGCGGGCAGCTCACTCGCGCCGTGGGAGTCCAAAAGTCCTTATGAGCAGGGCTTTAAATGCTGTGTATTTGCCGTCCTCTGGGGGCAACTGTATGAACTCCTCAACCTGGGCAGCTGTCTCCTGGTCGAGGGAGCTCACCACGTAGTAGTAACTTGTGGAATCCAAGGTTATCTGCCGAATGTGGATTTGGGCTTCTGCTTGTTGGAACTATAGGTGAGGTCGCAGCGGCCAGAAGCTTGGCAGTTTTAATGAAACTGCATGAACAGATGCGGCGTCGTTCATCTTCGGTCCAAATATCGTTTGGGCCGTCGAGTTCACCAATTGTAGCGGTGTGCTACACACAGCGCTGAAATAACGACACGCAGACGGTGAGTTGTAGTTGCGTAAAAAAATTTATTCAAACTTCGCGGCCTCGCTTTTAAGCCTTCTGGTTTCCGCCCTCCCTAGGCGGGAATGCTGAAGGGGGCGCATATTCACAGTCCCTTCCCGCGTGCGGGCTTTTCCTCTTGCTGGTGAAGAAGGCCTGGTGCCCTTTTTGGGGCCGGCCTCTCTGTCGGCGAGCGCCATTTTGTGAGCCGGTTCGAGTGCACTGGAAAGTGGGTCACCACAGTAACTATAAATTCCCTTGGATTCCAGAGCAGAAGAAAAGCTTCTTAGTGGGATATGAAAAATATTGCTGACCTTTTGAGACAAATATTTGAGATTGAAAGGAGGAATTGCTGCTACTTCTGCAATGAGGAGAATTTGAGCATTCAGTGCTGATGTAATCCAGCTGTGGAAGCTTCTTGTCCAAGTTTTGGTGAAAGAGAATAGCAGTCTGGATGTCCTAAGGACAGAAGTACTTAAAGGATGAAATTGTCTCATAACATTGAGATGATGAAGACATTTCCAGGATGGATATACACTTCCCAGCAAAATTGCATTTTTTTCCCTTCAAATTTGTCTTTTGTTTTATTTTTCGGTATTTCCAGAATTCTGTTGGTTGAATTAAGATGATTGAAGAATGAAATTTAACGTTGTGAAGTGAATTATGACTTTGTTGCCAAAAAGCAGTACATTGCCAGATACATCTTTTAAATGAATTCATACTTAAGTGAAGAAAAATTGCTGCTGCCTATTTTATTCAGTGTCATGGGTTTATATAGAAGAAAATAATTTTATCTTCATATGCATATACTGAAAACTTGCATGGTGTTTTTAGAACAGCCAAGTTTCAAAGTTCAGTTTGGGAGAATCCTTGGAGACCCCTTTGGTGATCTTATTGAAGTCAGCATTTTCAATCTGTGTCTGCTCTCCTAAAGTTTAAAAAAATTATATTGTAGTTTCTGATTATGGGCCAATCTATATAATTGTGATTGATCAGGTATGGGAGCAGTGTCTTGATCTTTTAAATCAGGCTGTCCTCGTTAAAAATAGGAGCTATTCTGAACTTGGCCCATCTCCACAGTCTCCTGCTTCACTTCATTGTAGTTTAAATTTTCATGTAAAGGACTTGGGGAATAACAAATTGAATTTATGCAGCATTCTCTATACTTCCTGGTGAAATGTATAAAATAGCTTAAAAGGAAAGAGCATTTTATAAATAAAGGAATTAATTGGGAATGAGAGGTGGGAGACTTCGAGAAAATCTGTTGAAAGAACAAGGATCAGTTTGTTTAGGATTTGAGTTTGAGAATTGGGTAGAGAGTGCATGTCGAAAGTGGTAGATTAATGTGAGTTATACAAAATTTTAATGCAATTATAAAACTAATCTGTTTGCAGAATGGTCTAATGAGAAAGGAAAAAAACTATAAAACTCTTACATGAAGCTAAGTACACAGTAATCAGCATCATATGAGAGTTGAGATTTATTCCTATCCCAGGCATTATCACAGTGAATTTCATGTGAGAACAGTTGCAGCAAAAGTAATTTATTAGTGATATACTGTTCAGAAATGAATGAAAATAATTTTAGAGAAGATGACCATTTAGCATACCTATTTTCCATTCCAACATGTGTATGTTTCTACATTGAATGCTGTTTTCACCTGCACAGAATCTATTTTGTGTATTGATATTTTAATTTCAAGTAAGATTTAAAAACAGTAATTTAAAAAAAAATTGGTTCCTTGAGCCAATACTCTTATTTTTTTTCATTTATCTTTTCCATTTAAGAATCTTTTCATTTCAAAAGGATGACCTACAGTGCCATCTTACTGGCACGAGCTGATCAAGTTTTTCTAGAATTCCCAATTAACCGAAACCTCAGTACAAAAAATGGAGTACCTTTTTTTCCTGAATGCTGCATTCCTCACGTTGACCTCCATCTGCTAGTTTTCTCCAGAATACCAGAGTTTCATAGTAAATTCCAACTCCAGTGGATTTCATTTGTAAAACTGATATGACGACTATAGTTTCCTTTGCTGGAGCAATTGGAAAGTTTTGCATATAGTGGATCGGTGTAGATTGGAAACAACAGCCTCCCCTAATAACAAAGGTGCTTTACTTGCAAAAAGTATTTTTTCATATCATTGCTTTGATTGGTGAGGAAAGAGTAATGATAGATAAGCAAAGGGATTAGAATATTGTAGAGCACAAATTTCTAAAAACTAATGCAAGTCATATTAGGCACAGAACCAGATTATATATTACAATTTTTTTCCCTGTAATATGCCAGTATGGATAGAAGATTGGATGATTGACAGAAGTCCAAAAGTGGCAATAAAGGGGACCTTTTCTGATCGGCTGCTGGTAAATATTGGTGTTCTGCAGAGATTGGTGATGGGACCTACTTCCTTTCACATTATATGTTAATGATCTGGATGACGGAAGTGATGGCATTGTGACCAGGTTTGGGTGCGAGGGGCAGGTAATGTTGAGGAAGCAGGGAATCTGCAGAAGGATTTTGACAGATTAGAATGGGCAAAGAAGTAGCAGATGGAATATCTTGTAGGGAAGTGTATGGTCATGCACTTTGGTTGAAGGAATAAAGGCATAGATTGGTCTCTAACCAGTGGAGAGAAATTTAAGAATTCGCAGATGCCAAAGGACTTGGGAGTCTTAATACAGACTTCCCTATAGGTTAACTTGCATGCAGAATCGGTGTTGCAGAAAGTATCCATCTTACCTGTTCCTGAAAAGTCACTCCTCCATGCTACCCAAGGACTGGCCCGTTTAAGGAGCATTACAACCTTCCCATTGGCTGCCGCTTAGCGTCTCTGCTGGTTGATGATGTCTCGGTGCAGGTAGAGTGTGCTGAAAGCATCTAGCCTCTTTGCTCTCTGGGTCATTGTGGACCAATTTGCAGATTATGCCATGGAAACAATGGTAGTGTGCTGCAATAAGAAAGGGCCTGGGTGCACACTCTAGATATGTATTTGTAACTGAATGGAACTTGAACAATTTATGAAATGTTTAGTGTTTGTCTTGGCCTGTAAATAAATGGGTAACTTACTTACCAATAGTGAATGTCTCCTCTCTCTCCATTCGCCAAACCCATAACCTTGCGTTCGTCACCCATGGAACTGATTTCACACAACATTCAGTAGTAAGGAAAATGTGTGCAATGTTAGCATTCATTTCCAGAGGACAAGAATATAAAAACAAGGATGTAATGCTGAGGCTTTGTAAGGCATTGGTCAGGCTGCATTTATAGTATTATGAGCAGTTTTGGGCTTCAAGAAAGGATGTGTTGGCATTAAAGTGGTTTCTGAGGAGATTTACCAGAATGATCTTGGGAATGAAAGGGTTAACATGAGCTTTTGATGGCTCGTCACCTGTACTTGCTAGAGCTTAGAAGAATTGGTAGTGGTTGGGGGGGGGGGGGGGGGGTTGGGTTTCATTGAAACCTTCTAAATTTTGAAAGACCTAGATAGAGTGGATGTGGAGAGGTTATTTCCAGTAGTGGAGGAATTCAGAACCAGAGGGCATAGCCTCAGTAGTGGCAGGCACAGGAAGCTGTCGACAGAGCGAAGGCACAGCTGTGGCACAACATTTTGGTGGGCGCTGTGGTGGTGGGGCAGGCAGGACTGGGCTGTTTTCCCAAACCACGCTACGACAAAACCTGCGGAAAGAAGAAGCGTCAACTGGTTCAGGACGAGATACGAGCAGAAGTGGAGGAGGAACGATACAGCAAGATGGTCAGCATGTACAAACAGGGCGCCTGGACTAGATGGGAGCATGCAGAACCTTGTGCAAGTTCTCCTGGACAGAGCTCTGGAGAGCCGAACCATTGCGCATCAAGTTTCTCATCCAATCAGTCTATGATGTTGTCCCAAGCCCGGCCAACCTGCACAGGTGGGGCATGGCAAACACTCCAGCATGCCAACTGTGCCAGAAGAGGGGCACTTTGGAGCACATCCTCAGTTGCTGCCCTGAAGACATTGGAGGGAAGGGCGATACTGCTAGCGCCATGAGGTCCTGAGATCCTAAGGTCCAAGGTCTATGGCAACGCAATCAGCACAGTGATTCAAGACAGCAAAAATCAGCACACTCCCAAACAGTCCATCACCTTTATTAGAGCAGGAGAGAAGGCTCAACATCGGCCTAGCTCCTCAGGAGGGCTACTTGCCACTGCACGGGACTGGTAGCTCAAAGTCGATCTAGGGAAGGCAGCTCAGGTTCCCAGAGATCATCACAGCTACTCAGCTGTGCTCGGACACGTTGTTAATATCGGAGTCTACAAAGCAAGTGGTCCTGCTGGAACTCACTGTCCCCTAGGAAGACCGGATTGAAGAGGCCAACGAGCGCAAGAGGGCTAAATACACAAATGTTGTTGTAGAATGCTGGAGCAATGGCTGGAGAGCTCGTGAGTCAGTCGAAGCTGGGTGCTGGGGCTTAGTTGGCTATTCATTACAGCGGACTCTTAAACTCCTTGGAGTAAAAGGACTGCAGTGCAGAAGAGTCACTGAGAACGTTCTGGAGGCTTCTGAAAAGGCCTCGCGGTGGCCGTGGATCCGGAGGCGGGATCCGTGGATTAGTGCGCCACTTGGACACAAGTCGGGGGGTGATCACTCCATGCTGGGTCACCTGGGCAAGGGTGTCTGATGATTAAAGACCCGAAACATCCTACGACCCCGGGTTCATCACTGAAGACGTGTCCAAGTAACACCAGTAGGTCAAACACAAGGAAATCTGCAGATGCTGGAAATTCAAACAACACACACAAAATGCTGGTGGAACACAGCAGGCCAGGCAGCATCTATAAGGAGAAGCATTGTCGATGTTTCGGGTCGAGACCCTTCGTCAGGACTAACTGAAAGGAAAGATAGTAAGAGATTTGAAAGTAGTGTGGGGGGGGGGGGGTGGAATGCGAAATGATAGAAGACCGGAGGGGGTGGGATGAAGCTAAGAGCTGGAAAGGTGATTGGCGAAAGTGATACAGAGCTGGAGAAGGGAAAGGATCATGGGGTGGGAGGCCTTGGGAGAAAGAAGGAGGGGGGAAGCACCAGAGGGAGATGGAGAACAGGCAAACAACTAAATATTGTCAGGGATGGGGTAAGAAGGGGAGGAGGTGCCAGTCCCGCCACCCCACTCGGGATAGGGTTCCCCTTGTCTTCACCTACCACCCCACCAGCCTCCAGGTCCAACGTATAATTTTCCGTAACTTCCGCCACCTCCAACGGGATCCTACTACCAAGCACATCTTTCCCTCCCCCCTTCTTTCTGCTTTCCGCAGGGATTGCTCCCTACGCGACTCCCTTGTCCACTCATCCCACCCCCATCCCTTCCCACCGATCCTGGCACTTATCCTTGCAAGTGGAACAAGTGCTACACCTGCCCTTACACTTCCTCCCCCACTACCATTCCTCCCCCACCACCATTCAGGGCCCCAGACAGTCCTTCCGGGTGAGGCGACACTTCACCTGTGAGTCGGCTGGTGTGGTATACTGCGTCCGGTGCTCCCGGTGTGGCCTTTTATATATTGGTGAGACCCGACGCAGACTGGGAGACCGTTTCGTTGAAGACCTACGCTCGGTCCGCCAGAGAAAGCAGGATCTCCCAGTGGCCACACATTTTAATTCCATGTCCTATTCCCATTCTGATATGTCTATCCATGGCCTCCTCTACTGTCAAAATGAATCCAAACTCAGGTTGGAGGACCAACACCTTATATACTGGCTGGGTAGCCTCCAACCTGATGGCATTAACATTGACTTCTCTAACTTCTGTTAATGCCCCTCCTCCCCTTCTTGCCCCATCCCTGACATATTTAGTTGTTTGCCTGTTCTCCATCTCCCTCTGGTGCTTCCCCGCCCCCCCCCCCCCCCCCTTTCTCCCGAGGCCTCCTGTCCCATGATCCTTTCCCTTCTCCAGCTCTGTATCACTTTCGCCAATCACCTTTCCAGCTCTTAGCTTCATCCCACCCCCTCCGGTCTTCTCCTATCATTTCGCCTTTCCCCCTCCCCCCACTACTTTTAGATCTCTTACTATCTTTCCTTTCAGTTAGTCTTGATGAAGGGTCTTGGCCCGAAACGTTGACAATGCTTCTGGGATCTGCCAAGGGATTCTACCTGGGAGGAGGTGGGGTGAGAGTAGAAGTGCAGAAATGCAAAATATGCAAGTGAGAGATTCAACAACCACTGTCGAGGGAAAGCGAAGTTTCCTGCAAATGATGCTGCCTGGCCTACTGTGTTCCACCAACATTTTGTGTGTGTTGTTTGAACTCCAGTAGGTGTATTCTACAACTATAGCTAGAGGGTGGTGAATCTGTGAAGTTTATTGCCATGGTTATCTGTGGAGGACAAACTATCGAGTATATTTAAAGCAGAGGTTGATAGGTTCTTGATTAGTGACTATATCAGAAGTTATGGAGAGAAGGAAGGTGAATGGGGTTGAAAGTGAAAGTAAATCAGCCATTATTGACTGATGGAGCAGACTTAATGATCTGAATAGCCAAATTCTGCTCCTATTTCTTAGTCTTATGGAATATTTATGATTGTGGCTGAATGAAAATCAGCTGTAAGCATAAGTTTTTCAACCAGATTTTATTTAATTCATTAATTTGATTTAGAGATATAATGCGGAACAGGCCCTTTGAACCGTGCTATCCAGCAACCCCTGATGTCACCGATTTAACCCTAACCTAATCACTGTAATTTACAATGACCAGATAATTTACCCGGTATGTCTTTGGACTGTGGGAGGAAACTGAAGCACCTGGGAAAAACCCACACGTTCCACGGGGAGAACATACAGAGACTCCTTACAGAGGACCAGAGGATGCCGTGATTGAACTCCGAATGCCGATGTCCTGAGCTGCAATAGCATTGCAATAACTGCTACACTACCGTGACACCCCATGGTTGGATATGACTTCTTTTCCAAAAGCAGCTTTTATTCCCAGAGCAAAAAAAAGACTGCTGGAGGGATTCAGTGGGACAAGCAGCATCTCTGTGTACCTTCCACCCCACCGTCAAGTTCTCTTGCGCTGTTTCTGCCACCTCTCTCCCCTTCCTTGATCTCTTTGTCTTCTCAGGGCACAGGCTATCTTATAACATCTACTATAAACTCAGTTTACCCATAACTTAACTATGGTAGACCACTTCCATCCTCTGTCTTGTAAGGACACCAATCTGGTGTCACAGTTTCTCCTTGTCTGCTGCATCTGTTATTAAGATGTTATTGCCATCCAGGACATCTGAAATCATTTGCTGGAAGCTTCGCTTTCCCTCGACAGTGGTTGTTGAATCTCTCACTTGCATATTTTGCATTTCTACACTTCTACTCTCACCCCACCTCCTCTACACTTCTACTCTCACCCCACCTCCTCCCAGGTAGAATCCCTTGGACCTTACCTTTCACCTTGCGAATTGATTGCAAGTCTGAAACTCTCTTGCTTTTATGTTTTTTCCCCCCTCTTAAAATGATTGTTCTTAGTAATGTGATTTTGTATAATATGAGGTTTCTTTGGGTTGCAACTCACGTTATGTATAGAAGAACCCCACGTACTAATGGAATCGAGTCAGGAAAGCATACAAATCAAAGGAGTAGGCATATTAAATGACAAAGCATATTTGAAGCTGTATTGTAATACTTACATTTCCATTTTAAAATTATGAAACTAAGCTATCTTAACAGTTTATATTTCTTTTTATTTAGAAAACTGAGGGGTAGTTTAAAATGTTTGTTTAGCAAGGCCATTCCCTCTGGTAATAGTGTTGTAGAGCACTACATCACAGAAAAAGGCCCCTGCAAGTGACCCAAGTGCTGCATCTGCCCATTCATCTCCATTCAGGGCCCCAAACAGTCCTCCTAGGTGAGGCAACACTTTACCTGTGAATCTGCTGAATTGTCTATTGTGCCTGGCACTGTTGATGCAGCCTCCTCTACGTTGGTGACTCCTGTCGTAAATTGAGGTACAGATTCATCGAGCACCTCTGTTCCATCCACCAAAAGCAGAACTTCCCAGAGGCCAAACTTTTTAATTCCCATTCCGACATGTTGGCCCATGGCCTTCTCTTGTGCCACAATGAGGCCATACTCAGGGTGCATGAGCAACACAAATTCTGTCTGGGTAGCCTCTCACCTGATGGCATGAATACGGATTTCTCCTTCTGGTTTAAAAAAAAATCCCATCCTCTTTCCCTTTCCTTCTGTTTCCCACCCTGGCCTCTTACCTCTTCTCACTTGCCTATCACTTCCCTCTGGTTCTCCTCCTTCCCTTTCTCCTATGGTCCACCTTCCTCTCCAGCTCTTTTCCTATCCACCCGGCTTTACCTATCAGACAGACAGACAGACATACTTTATTGATCCCGAGGGAAATTGGGTTTCGTTACAGTCGCATCAACCAAGAATAGTGTAGAAATGTAGCAATATAAAACCATAAATAATTAAATAATAATAAGTAAATAATGCCAAGTGGAAATAAGTCCAGGACCAGCCTGTTGGCTCAGGGTGTCTGACACTCCAAGGGAGGAGTTGTAAAGTTTGATGGCCACAGGCAGGAATGACTTCCTATGATGCTCAGTGTTACATCTCGGTGGAATGAGTCTCTGGTTGAACGTACTCCTGTGCCTAAGCAGTACATTATGGAGTGGATGGGAGACATTGTCCAAAATGGCATGTAACTTGGACGGCATCCTCTTTTCAGACACCACTGTCAGTGAGTCCAGTTCACCCCCACAACATCACTGGCCTTACGGATGATAACTAGAATCACCTTCGAGCTATCCTCCTTCTCCTCCCCCTTTCCCCACCTTTTTAATCTGGCATCTTCCTCCTTCCTTTCGAGTCCTGAGCCCAGCATTTTGTGTATTTTCCTCTGTGGAAAATGCCTGCTTGAATTTCCCCTGTCTATAGCACTCAAAATTTTGTATAATTCTATCAAATCTCTCCTCATTCTCCTATGCTCTGGGAGGAAAAAGTACTAACCTATTAACTTTTCCCTATAATCAAGTTGGGTCTTCAAGTCCCAACAACATCCTTGTAAATTTTCTCTGTACTCTTTCAGTCTTATTGGTCAAGAGACCCAGTCTTAAAGTTACAGTGAAACCATGTTGGAATAATCTCTTGCAGCATTTATTCTCATAAAAGATGAGGCATTTTTGTTTTGGGCTCTCTTCTGAAAGGCAGTCTCAGTTGAAAATTTAAGACTGCACAAAACCTCTTGATTTTGATCATCCACTACAAACAATTTAACTAGACATTTAATTTACCAGCTTATTTTTGGGGGTACTATGAAAAGAAGCCAGAGTATCAAGATGAATCTTTTGAGCGCAGGGGAGACATACAAACTCTACACTAATATCACTGAAGGTTGAGATCAAGCACTAGTCACTGTGCTACCCAAGTATAATTTGGGTCTCTCTTAACTTCAAGCGCTGTCTGTTTAAAATTTTTTTTTTAAAATCCCAATAGCTGAGTGAAGACTGACTGGACTCAAAATGTGTCCTTTTATTTTTGTAACATTAAGTTAACTCTACTGTCTTAATTAATATCGGGTCAAATTAATGCAATAAGTCTTTACAAAAACTCCAAGCAGCTGGTAGGATGGGGGAAGAGGCAGAACGAGCCTCTTGGATTTGGAGTAGGCGAGAGGAGGGAAGCTGGAAGCCACGAGCAGATGAGCAGTGATTTGGCCACCACTGCCGGCCCACCAACTGGAGAGTGTCGTGGTTAAGGGTCGAAACACTCTGTGAAGGTTGGGAACCACCTGATGACATCTGCTCCTGGCTGAAGGCTACGGTTACCTCAAGGTATCTGGAGAATGCACCGTAACAGGTGTATGTAACAAGTAACAAGTTCCTTTTATTTGGCCATGATAAAATTCATGCAAGTTAATGTAAATGTTTTCACTAACTTTTCATCAGCTGAATGTACACATTTAAGCATTTAAAAAAAAAAATGAAACTTTCTTTATTCTCTTTCAGAAGCTTGCAGTGAGAAGTTGTCCTGTTGGGAGCACTAAACCTATTTCACTCATCAAGGCACCTAACCAGAGCATCGCAATATCAGTGGTGCCATCTAAGAATCCCATCACCATGGTTACTGCACACATTAATGGACAGAAGACAGCTAGTACAGATCCTCCACAGATGGCCCCTATCAACCTCCAGACAACAAGTAAACTGACAGGGAGCAATTTGAATTCCACTGGAAGGCGGGTTCCAGAGACATCAAACTCACAGGTAGATGCTGTTAAATACACTAAACAAAAAAAATTAAAATACTTGTGCAGAAATGGTGTAAAATATCTAGATTGGTTGTGGAGTGATGATTTAAAGTATCAAGTTCATTCACTGAGAAAATATTCTTATAAAGATAGTTTGTGATAACAGATAATAGATTCTTAGTTTAAAAACCTAAATTCCCTATGCTCTGTCTTGTGAAAGTTTCTGCATTACATTTTTCAGAAGGGTTACTTTTCTTAAGTATAATGTCATGCATGAGAAACTATGGTGTGTTGTACTACAGGTAGTCCCCGACTTACGAACGTCTGGCTTACGGACAACTCATACTTATGAAACGAGGAAGGAGAATGCTGTCTGCCATTTTAAGTCGGATCGCGACGCCGTCTGCCATTTTAAGTCATTGCCGTTGACACTGTGTTGAGTGTGTAACTTTGTATTTGATTTAAATTTTTCTTAGCAAGATTCACCCTGACCCCGCCCCCCCATTCCGGTCAGCTGGTGGTGCAGTGAGGTCAGCACCGGGCTCAAGAACAGAGGCTCCCGAGTTCTATCCAGTGACAGACCGCTCCCGTGCTGGGTTGATGTCGATCCAGTGACTCCCGTAGCCTTCATGCCGGGTTGATGTCAAGCTCGCAACTCGACCTCGTAAAAAAACACTGCTACCTCCAGTTTAAATTCCCACATGGAATATTGTGGAGGATCAAATACCCAAACCCAGCACAGCCCCCACTTGTCCCATTTAACCTGTCTCAGTGCGGCGGACTTTAGGAGCTGGGGAATTTAGTAGGGTGGTCCTTAGGACCCAGCGGACCTCAGGAGCTGGCGGATGTCGGGACCCGCAGCCTGCAGTGTTTCTGTTCCGTTGATGGGAAGCGATCGCAATTGAAAATAAAGTGGAAATAATAAAGCGTTTGGAAAGAGGTGAAACGCCATCGGTCATTGGAAAACCGTTAGGCTACAGTCGGTCAACGATCGGAACAATTTTAAAGGATAAAGGATAAAGTGAGAATAATGGAGCATGTGAAAGGCCCTGCCCCGATGAAGGCTACAATTATTAATAAGCAACACAGTGGTTTAATTATTGGAATACATACGTTTCTTAAGTGTTTTATATGCATAGAAAGGTAAAATATATACTATATACTAAGACAAACATTTGACTAACTGACGCTAAATAATACCAGATGTACTTGTTCCAACTTGCTTACAAATCAGACTTAAAGACGAACTCAGGAACAGAACTCGTTCGTAACCCGGGGACTGCCTGTATATAATGTTCCATTTAATACTCTTGACATGGTATTGGAAGTATTTTTAAAAAAACTTCTGAAACAGCTATTTTCATTTTCAAACCTTATTTGTACTCATGAAATCTCTAGATTATATTTTGACTTTGTATCAACGATAAATAAAATGAGGTAAGTTCTTTTTAAACACGGAGAATGGTTAGGTACCTGGCTGGTGGTAGAATCAGATACAACAGTAATGTTAAAGATGCATTTAAATTGATGCATGTATATCAGGAAATGGAGGAATGCAGAGCATGTGCAGGCAGATGTGATTACTTTAGATTGCCTTCATGGTCAGCACAGATCCTTTGTTCTGTTCTCTGTCTGTTCAGACAAATGTTTTGGATTTGAAAGAGTCACTATTACCAACGAGAAAATGTTGCTACAAAGAAGTCACTTCTTTTAGCATCTTATATAATGAAGTAAATTGCAATACTCCAAAGGTAAAGCATAAAAACAAAGCAGTAAAGGAGACGAGTAACCTGATGTATTACTTGTTTTTACCTTTCTCAATAAAACTTAGGAAGTGATTTCCCAAGAAATGACAGTTGTAGCTTGTGTTCAGAGGCACTTTTTAATTATATTGAAAGCACCGTTGGCCATTTCAAGATGGAAGGGGTGAGAACACCAAGATTAGATACAAAAAATATATTTTATCAGTTTTGTTGAATATGGATGCAGCTAGCCCATCTCCACTTTCTCATGAGTCATAGAGCACCACAACACAGAAATAGTCCCTTTGCTTCATCTAGTCCACTTTGAACTATTATTCTGCCTAGTCTCATCGACCGGCACCTGAATCATAGCCCTCCATACCCCTTCCATCTATGTATTTGTTTAAGCTTCTCTTAAATGCTGAAATAGAACCCACATCCACCACTTCCGCTGGCAGCTCATTCGACACTCCTACCACCTTCTTAAGTGAAGAAAAAGATGTTGATGGTGGTGATGAATCTGTTACTTTGGTGAAGATACTCAGTATTGTTGCAGGGATAGTTCCCAAACTTAGACTCTTTACAATCTATGAGTGGCATGATATTGAAGAATCAGAATGGGGTATAATTTAGAGATTAACCTGCAAAGTGGCAGTGAGGTTGCTGGTTAAATAGACTGCATTGGCCTGGATGTTGTCAAGCTTATTGAGGGAGTTGCACTTGTCTCAACAAGGTGGGGAGTATTTCATCAGACTTCTGATGTATGCTGTGTATATGAAGAAACAGCTTTGGTGTTTCAGGAGGCAAGTTACTTGTCACGGGATACCTAGACTATGATCTGCTATATTAGCTATGGTATTGATATGTCCTTGAAGTTTACCTTTATTGATAGCTGTAAGAGACTTGTGAAGAAGAACTGGGACAGATTTAATAGAATGACCAGCAGATCAAGGATATAATTAATCGCAAACGTAAGGCATTCTTGGATTGGAATCTCCTGCTTTTCTCAAGGGAAAAGAAACAGTTTTAGAGGTACCTGCAGTGGAGTTCCACTGGAAGTTCCGGGGTTAAAGAACAGATGCTGGATTTTTGGATCGAAAGAGCACAAGAGAAAAAGCATCAGGGACACAGAGGCAGGCAGTGCTCACTGGAAGGAACACTCCAAAGACCTTGTTAATTATTATTCTGCTCTTGATGCAAGCTCAGAAGCCAAGCTCCAACCATCACTGATTCATATGACATCTACCAAGCTGATCTTTGCTGCACTAAATGACCCAACACCATCCGTACCCCAAATGTGGTGCTCTATGCGCAAAGTTCCTTCAGCAGATTGTTACTTCAGCATTATTATGGTTATGGCATCTGAGGATTCAGAGGATTTCCTGGACCGTGTTGTGGCCACAGAAAGTGGGGCAACTTCTTTTCACTGGGTGACATCAATGAATTGACAAAAGAACCCATTCACAGTTTTACCCAGTGGAACGAATATTGTCACTCCTGATTTCATTACAGTCTTGGTCCAGACGTGGATACGTAAATAAGTAGATCCCCTTTAACTTTTGACCAGCGGTATGACTTGCTTCATCACTGATATTTTTTTCATAAGAAAATAAGAAATACAAGAGTCATCCATTGTGTATGGGACTTGCTCTGCTCTTCATTATTATTCTAGCTGATTCAGTACTTTGTCCAAACTTTCAGATACCCATATGGTTTTATTCTTTTAACTTGTGAAGAAAACCCAATAGTTTCAGCAGTGTATATATTAATCACTGAGATCCTCATACCATAAGGTATAAAATCCCCAAAACACGTGGTTTTCTGTGTGAAGAGACTTCTCTTAACAATTCTAATGTCTGATTTCTTATTCTGGTACTGCTTCCTAATTTTGTTCTTTCCAATCTGAAGAAACAGTGTCCTGCACTTATACTATAAATCTTTCTCAGATTCTATGTCAGAACAGAACAACCGCTCGTGCTACTCAGCTCCAGGAAATATAAAGCGTTGCATTCAATAATCCGAAATTCTTCCATGGATACTTAGAATATTTAACTTGATCTTAACAGGAAAATTGGGCTCAGGGAGTGATAACTGTTTTGTTGATACCCAGCTCAACTCAGGGGCAATGACTAAATTGGTCCACTCAAAGAGAACAAAGCAGGGCAGTAATTTGGTAGTGGGAAAGAAAGGGTGAGTGCATGAGTGATGGGTAAGCACAGAAAGCTCAAGCTGGTTTGAAGAATAGTATGAATTACTGTGAAAGTTGGAGAACAAAATTACAAAGCTAGCTGAATGGACCTGTCATTTGAGGTCTGTGCAGACTGAAAAATAAGAATGCAATCATTTAAGTGAAAATCTAAAAAACAACTGCAGATGCTGTAAATCTGATTTTAAAAATAGCAAAATACTATGAATTTTCATATGGTTAGGCTGCAAATTTTTCTGTGACTTGAAATGTTGACTCTGTTTCCCTTCCCACAGGTGTTGCCTGATCTGCTGAGTATTTCCAGCATTTTTTGTTTGTTTTGCAATCATTTAAGTGTTTGATACTTCCCCCACCATCTTGGGGTCAGTCCTTCAATTAAATCATCTGATCACTTGTTATGGAATTTGATTTCTTTCACCCATTTTCATTAATGCAGTTGTGAGATTCAGAAATGCAATGAATGTGATGGTTGCATGACTTATAAATGAAATCTCTTGAGTCTCATGAAGGGTCCTTTGTCCAAAACATTAACTGTTTATCTTTTCATACATGCTGTCTGACTTGCTGCACATTTCCAGAAATTTCCATTGTTTTTTGTTTTTTTTAATCCTATATGCATAAATCTAGTCAGCCAGGAAATTTCCCATCATTTTACCATTGACAACTTAATATAAGCCGACTAGCTTAATATTATGATAACTCCTCATTAAGCCATTTTGACTCCTATTATTCTAAAATGTTGCCCTTTGTTTAACACATCCCTGACTCATCTTCCTTCCTGAATAATATGACTTTAAAGATCATAATCTACTGAAATTCTGTGAAATTAGTACCCCTTTCTAGGTAGTCACAGTGACAGTTGATTGGACCATTCACTTTGTACCTTTGTCAAAACATGAAATAATGCTTTTTAAGGATTTGCAAAAAGCTTCAGTATAAAGTCTTATGAGGAAAGATTGAATGAGTTAAGGGCATTTCTCTTTGGAGTGATGGGGGAAGGAGAGGCAAATTGATAGGTGTATAAGATTATGAAAGGTATAGATAGAGTGGACAGACATTACCTTTTTCCCAGGACGGCAATGGCTAATACCAGAAGAGATACATTTAAGGTTAATGATGCAAAGCTTGGGGGAGATGTTCGGCTTGTACGGGAGAGTGAAGAGATAATTGATCAAAGTTGCAGGGAAGTAGTCACCCCAAAGTTGCAGGAGGCAAGTAGCTGGGTGACTGTCGAGACAAATGGAAATAGGCAGTTAGAGCAGAGCACCCCTGTGACCATTCCCCTCAAAAGCACTTTTGTGGGGGTGACCTCCCAGGAGAATGCCATGGCGACCGGGTTACAGTTACTGAGCATGGGTCTGGAGTGCAGAAGGGAAAGAGAGAGAAGAAGAAGGAGTGGTAGTGACAGGGGACTCAATAGTGAGGGGAACAGACAGGAGATTCTGTGGATGTGAACGGGACACTCGGATGGTATGTTGCCTCCCAGGTGCCAGGGTCAAGGATGTCTCGGATCGCGTCCACAACATTTTGGAGAGGGAGGGGGAGTAGCCAGATGTCTTGGTACTTATTGGTACCAATGACATAGGCAGGACAAGCAAAGAGGTTCTGAAAAGAGAATTTAGAGAGCTAGGTAGAAAGCTGAGAAGCAGGACCTCCTGGATAGTAATTTCTGGATTGCTGCCTGTGCTTCGCGCCAGTGAGGGTAGAAACGGGTTGATTTGGCAGATAAATGCGTGGCTGAGAAGCTGGTGTTGGGTCAGGGTTTCAGGTTCTTGGATCATTGGGATCTCTTCTGGGGGAAGTATGACCTGTTCAAAAGTGATGAGTACCAATATTCTTTTGGGCAGGTTTGTTAGAGCTGTTGGGGAGGGTTTAAACTAAATTGGCAAGGGGATGGGAACTGGAGTGAAGGGACACTGGGAAAGGACGGATGGTTAAAAAAAAAAGGTAAAGATAGCATACAGTCAGACTGTCAGGAAGGACAGGCAGGTGATGGGACTTAGTTGCAGCCAACAGGCTGAGTATTGAAACATTAGGGATGCAGAATCAGAAAGGATAACATATGGTACTCAAGGTGTTGTATCTAAATGCGCATAGTATAATAAATAAGGTGGATGATCTTGTTGCACTATTACACATTGCCAGGTATGATGTTGTGGCCATCACTGAATCGTGACTGAAGGATGGTTGTAGTTGGAAGCTAAATGTCCAAGGTTACACATTATATTGGAGTGATATGAAGGTAGGCAGAGGGGGTGGTGTAGCTCTACTGGTAAAGAATGGCAATAAAATCAGTAGAAAGAAGTGATATAGGATCAGAAGATGTTGAATCCTTATGGGTTGAGTTAAGAAACTGCAAGGGTAAAAGGACCCTGATGGCAGTTATATACAGGCCCCGCAACAGTGGCTGGGGAGGTGGACCACAGATTACAACAGGAAATAGAAAAGGCATGACAAAAGGGCAATGTTATTTTAGATATGGGAGATTTTAACATGCAGGTCAATTAGGAAAATAAGGTTGGTAATGAACCTCAAGGAGTGAGTTTGTTGAATGCCTAAGAAATGGCTTTTTAGAGCAGTTTGTCACTGAGCCTATAAGGGGATCAGCTATACTGGAGTGGGTGTTATGTAATGAATTGGAGGCAATTAGGGAGCTTAAGGTAAGAGAACCCGTAGGAACCAGTAATCACAATATGATTGAGTTCAACTTGAAATTTGAGAGATGGAAAGTAAAGACTGATGTAGCAGTATGTCAGTGGAGTAAAGGAAATTACAGTGTTACGAGAGAGTTTACTTTGGCCAAAGTAAACTGCAAGGAGCTGCTGGCAGGGATGACAGCAGAGCAGCAATGGTGTGAGTTTCTGGGAAAAATGAGGAAGGTGCAGGACATGTGTATTCCAAAAATGAAGAAATGCTCAAATGGTAAAATAGTACAATCATGGCTTACAAGGGAAGTCAAAGCTATTGTAAAAGCAAAAGAAAGGGCATACAAGAAAGCAAAAATTAGTGGGAAGATGGAGGATTGGGAAGTTTTAAAAAATCTACGGAGAGCAACTTAAAAAAATCATTAGAAAAGATGAAATATGAAAGCAAGTTAGCAAATAATATCAAAGTGGATAGTGAAAGTTTTTTCAAGTATGGGGAAAAAAAAGAGAAATGAGGGTGGACATAGGACCACTAGAAAATGAGGCGGGAGAAATAATAACGAGGGACAGGGAGATGGCTGATGAACTAAATGAGTATTGTGTATCAGTCTTCACTGTAGAAGACAATGGCAGTATGCCTGATGATGTAGTGTGTGAAGGAAGAGAAGTAGGTGCAGTTACTATTATAAGAGAGAAGGTGCTTTAAAAAGCTGAAAGATCTAAAGGTACATAAATCATCCGGACTAGAGGAACTGCAACCTAGTGTTCTGACAGAGGTAGCGTTAGAGATTGTGGTGGCATTAGAAATGATCTATCAAAAATCACTGGACTCTGATATGGTGTCAGAATACTGGAAAATTGCAAATGTCACTCCACACTTTTAAGAAAGGAGGAAGGCAGCAGAAAGGAAATTATAGACCAGTTAGCCTGACCTCAGTGATTGGGAAGATGTTAAAGTCAATTGTTAGGATGAGGTGATGGAGTACTTAGTGACATAGGATAAGATAGGACAAAGTCAGCATGGTTTCCTTCAGAGAAAATCCTGCCTGACGAACCTGTTGGAATTCTTTGAGGAGATTACAAGTAGAATAGATAAAGAGGATGTAGTGGATGTTGTGTATTTGGATTTCAGAAGGCCTTTGACAAGGTGCCTCACATGAGGCTCCTTACCAAGTTAAGAGCCCATGGTATTACGGGCTCATGGTTAGAGCAATGGCTGATTGGTAGGAGGCAGCGAGTGGGAATAAAAGGATCCTTTTCTGGTTGGCTGCTAGTGACTAGTGGTGTTCTGCGGGTGTCGATGTTGGGAACCACTTTTTATGCTGTATATAAATGATTTAGATGATGGAATAGATGGCTTTGTTGCCAAGTTTGCAGATGATATGAAGATTGGTGGAGGGGCAGGTAGTGTTGAGGAAACAGGTAGGATGCGGAAGGGCTTGGACAGATAGGAGTATGGGCAAGAAAGTGGCAAATGAAATACAATGTTGGAAGATGCATGGTCATGCACTTTGCAAGTAGAAATAAATGCACGGACTATTTTCTACACGGAGAAAATCCAAAAATCTGAGATGCAATAGGACTTGCGAGTCCTTGTGCAGAACACCACCACAAAGGTTAACTTGAAGGTTGAGTCGGTGGTGAGGAAGGCAAATGCCATGTTTGCATTCATTTCAAGATGTGTAGAATAAAAGAGCAAGGATGCTGAGGCTTTATAAGGCACTAGTAAGGCTTCACCTTGAGTATTTTGAACAGTTTTGGTCCCCTCATCTTAGAAAAGGTTGTGCTGGCATTGGAGAGGGTCCAGAGGAGGTCATAAGGATGATTCCAGGAGTGAACGTTTGATGGCTCTGGGTCTGAACTCGCTAGAATTCAGAAGAATGAGGAGGGGATCTCATTGAAATCTTTCAAGTTGTTGGAAGGCCTAGACAGCAGATGTTCAAAGGATGTTTCCCATGATGGGAGAGTGTAGGACAAGAGAGCACAGCCTCAAGATAGAGGGCGCACTTTTGAAAACAGATGCAGAGAAATTTCTTGAGCCAAAGGGTGGTGAATTTGTGGAATTTGTTGCCATGTGCAGCTGTGGAGGCCAAGTTGTATTTAAGGCAGAGATTGATAGGTTTTTGATTGGACGGCATCAAAGGTTATGGGGAGAACGCCGGGAACTGGAGTTGAAGAGGAGTAAAAAAAAAGGATCAGCCATGATTGAATGGTGGAGCACACTCGAATTGCCAGCTGGTCTAATTCTGCTCCTATGTCTTAATGTTCTTATGTCAGATGTCGATATTTTTTTAAGCGGAGTGATGAATGTCCAGAACCTACTGCCGGTGTTGGTGTTGGTGTTGGTGCTGCTATAATAGTAGCAACATCTATGAGATTCTTAGATGTACACATGGGTGTAAGAAAAATTGAGGGTCAAGCTGTCAAGGGGACTCCACAGAGTGGATGTAAAGAGAAAGTTACATACACAAAATGTTGGAGGAATGCAGTAGGCTAAGCAGCATCTAGGAAAAAAGTATAGAGTTAACATTTTGGGCTGAGACCATTCATCAGGACCGGGGGGGGGAAAAGGATGAGAAGTCAGGGTAAGTAGGTGGGGAGAGGGGAGGAAGAAGTTCAAGGTGGTAGGTGATAGGTGAAACTGGGAAGGGTGAAGTAAAGAGCTCAGAAGTTAATTAGTGAAAGAGATGGCTGGAGAAGGGAGAATTTGCTAGGAGAGGGTAGAAGACCTTGGAAGAAAGGGAAGTGGGAGGTGAACCAGAGAGAGCTGATGGGCAGGTAAGCAGATGGGGTGAAAGAAGGAAATGGGGAATGGTGAAGGAGAGTGGAGTACAATTACTGGAAGTTCAAGAAATGAATGTTCATTCCATTAGGTTGGAATGTAAGGTGGAATATCAGGTGTTGCTTGTCCAACCTGAGTGTTGCCTCATTGCAGCAGTAGGGGAGACCACGGAATGGGAATGGGCAGTAGAAATGAAATGAGTGACCAATGGGAGATCCCACTTTTTCTGGCAGATGGAGTGTAGGTGCTCGGTGAAGTGGTCTTCCAATCTACATTGTGTCTTGCTGATGTACAGGAGGCCACACCAGGAGCACCGGATACAGTAGATGACCTGAACAGATGACATATGAAGTATCACCTCACCTGGAAGGATTGTTTGGGGCCCTGAATGGTAGTGTGGGCGAAGGTGTTCTGCTTGGGTGGGAAGAGGTATCATTCAGGTAGCTGTGAGGGTCTGTTGGTTTATAACAGACATCAGTAGATAAACTGTCTCCAGAGGTAGAGACAGAAAGATTGAGAAAGTGGAGAGAATGGTTGGAAATGGACCAGGCAAATTTGAGGGACAGGGTGGAAGTTGGTGGCAAAGTTGATGAAGTCAATAAGCTCAGTGTGGGTGTAGGAAGCAGTAGCAATGCAGTTGTCGATGTAGTGTTGGGAATGTTGGGGAGTGATACCAGTTTAGGCTTGGAACATTGACTGTTCCATGTAGCCAACAAAAAAAGCAGGCATAGCTGAGACCCATGTGAATGCCCATGGCTACACCTTTGCTTTGAAAGAAATGGGAGCAGCCGAAGGAGAAGTTATTGAGAGTGAGGTCCAGTTCTGCCAGATGAAGGAGAGTGGTGCTGGAGGGGAACAGGTTGGGTTTAAGGTCTTCCTGATGGAAGATGGAGGTGTATAGGGATGGGACACCAATTTTAAAAAGAGACGATCAGGGCCAGGATTTTTGAAGTCATTGTATAGATCCAGACTGTGTGAAGTGTAGGTAGGAAGGGACTGAACTGGGGGGGTGTGGTGAGGGGTGGATAAAACAGATTTGAGGTATGCAGATTTAAGTTTGGTGGGGTAGGAATAAGCAGAAACAGTGGGTCTACCTGGATGGGCAGGTTTGTGGATCTTGGAGAAGAGAAGGTTTGCTTTTTTGTATGTATCTAGTAAGATGAGAAGTTGCCTATGAACCATTCTTCCTCCAAAGAGTGATGAAAGCAGCCTTAATGCAGAAGTGGATAGTTGGTTGATATAATAGTGGGGGATGGTGTGGATCACTCCTGAATGGTCTTCCTTTGGTTCTGAGACTGTAATCCTTGGTTTCAGGCATCCTGTTTAGGGTAAACTTCAACCCTACCTCTACAAGGCCATAAGAATTTTGTACGTTTTGATAACATCATTTCTGATTCTTTTCAAGCCTAGAGCATGGACTCAATCACTGTTACTTAGCCTCATTGAGCAATTTGCTTCTCTCCTAGGAACCATTCTGGTTAATTTGCACTTCTATTGCAAGCATGTGAAGTATACAATATTCTAAATGTTGTCATTTAAGGGCCCTTCATATTTCCAATATATTTTAAAATATTCTTCTGCTCAAAATCCTCTAGTCATTAAGTCCAGTGTACTATTTGCAATCCTAACAAATGCTGTGAGCTGGCATTCCTCGTGACTCAGGGCATGCAGATCCTTATAGATCCTCTGCATGTGGACAACCCTCAGTTTCTCATTTTAAAAAAAATCAGTTTTTCTGTTTTGGCCCATCAAAGTTGCCAGTAAACTTTTTTTGTGTTGCATACCTTTGTTATCATCCATTCATTTGGCCTGTCAATGTACTCCTGCAAACTGTTTGCTGTATCCTCATATCTGGCACTGCCATGCCAGCCAGCTTTGTATCATCAGCAAAGTTGGGTATATTAGTCTTGTTTCCCTCATCCAAATCATTTGATATAGTTCGTGAATAGCTGGGGCTCCTGCTCTAATCTTTGTAGCCTCTCAACCAAAAAAAATTATTCTTGTATTCAGATTGTTTGTTATCCTCAATCCATGTGAATGTTTTATTCTCAATTTCATGTGCTCTAATTTTGTTTAATTTCTTGTATGGCACATTTTTTTGAAGGCCTTCTCAGAAATGAAATTTATCACATCCATTAGTTCCTCTTTACCTATTCTGCTAGTTAACATTTCAAGAGGACTTAAATATAAAAGCAAAGATGTAATGTTGAGGCTCTTTCAGGCACTGGTGAAGGCTCACTTGGAGCATTGTGAGTAGTTTTGGGCCCCTTATCTAAGAAATGATGTGCTGACATTGTTGAGGGTTCAAAGGAGGTTCACAAAAATAATTACACCATTGAAAGGCTTACCACATAAGGAGCATTTGATGGCTCCAGGCCTGTACTCACTGGAGTTCAGAAGAATGAAGGGGATCTCATTGGAGCTTAAATGTTGAAAGCCTCAGTAGAGTGGATAGGGAGAGAATGTTTCATATGGTGGGGGAGCCTAGGACCAAAGGCACGGCCTCAGGATAGAGGAAAGTCCATTTAGAACAGAGATGAGGAGGAATTTCATTAGCCAGAGAGTGGTGAATCTGTGAAATTTGTTGCCATAGGCAACTATGGAGGCCAAGTCATTGGGTATATTTAACGCAGAAGTTGATAGGTTATTGATTAGTTAGAGCATGAAGGGTTATGGTGAGAAGGCAGGAGATTGGGGCTGAGAGGGAAATGGATCAGCTATGATAAAATGGCGAAACAGACTCGATGGGCTAAATGGCTTAATTCTGCTCCTGTATCATACTGTCTTATGAGTGGTAGTTCTGTGGGTGAAAATGCCCTGTTGGTGAGACAGGTCAGAGGAGAATAGCCAGGCTGGTTCAAGCTGACAGGAAGGCTAAAGTAACTCAAAGAACCATGTGTTAACAACAGTGTGCAGAAGAGCATCATTGAACACACACATGTTGAACCTTAAAGTGAATGCGCTACAGCAGCAGAAGAACACACCAGGTTCCACCCCTGTATCTAATAAAGTGGCCACTGAGTGCACTTTCTTAACTCTTTGATAAGTGCACCTTAACCACAAAATTAATTAGAGCATAGAACATAGCACACTTACAACCATGATGTGATAGTAAGTGATCAGCCATGATCTCAGAATGGCGGTGCAGGCTCAAAGGGCCGAATGGCCTACTTCTGCACCTATTGTCTATTGTTATACCAACATTTTAACTTTATATGATCAGTCTAAACTTTCCCTTCCAGATAGCCCTCGATTTTATCTTTAAATGACTGTCAGTCTTGCACAAGTCTGGATCTAACATAGCATCACACAAATTTCTGTGAAGAGACAGAGCCTCAGAATAGGGAGCCTTCCATTTAAAACAGAGATGAGGAAAAATTTCTTTAGCCAGATGGTAGTGAATCTGCATAGTTGTTTGACATAGATTGCTGTGGAGGCCAAGTCATTGGTAAATTTAAAGCAGAGGTTAATAGATCCTTGATTAGTAAGGGCATCAAAGGTTATGGGGAGACGCAGGAGAATGGAGTTGAGGGATAATAAATCAGCCATGATGGAATGGCAGAGCACACTTGATAGGCTGAATGGCCTAGTTCTGCTCCTATGTCTTATCGTATTAACATCCGATCTGTGGGCATCACTAAAGAACCAACAGAATTTTGGAAGTTGAGGACTTACCCCATTTTATATCTATTTTACCTTTGGATTTCCAGAGCTGTCAATATTTTACTTGTACATCATCAGAAAAATACATAAACTCCAGGTAATAAATTCCACTAAAAGATAATTCAAGCAAAGATGGCATTACTTAGATTTTAAAGGATTAATAGTTGATTTGGTTGAAGTTTAGAAGAAACTAGTTGATCTATTCTACATCAACAAGTTAGGGATTCTCCAACTGAATATTAGAGCCAAACTTTGAAGAAGTAAGATTAGTAAATGTAAATGCTTCAGCAAACTCAGAGCAAGCAGTAATTGCTCTGAGTTGTTATTTTGGAAATATTTGTTAACCAGAGTGATTGTCCAGGTGTTAGATTACAATCATAACAGAGTTGCTGCCATTTGCTGTTATAATTACATGAAAAGGACATAATTTTCAAACACTTTGCTAATGTGTAATGCACCATGAAATGTACTGGTTTTTAGTTCCCTTAGTTCCCCATGTTATTTTTAATCAGAGTCAAAGTTAAGTTTATTGTCATAGGCATGAGCACATATATTCACTGGTGCAGTGAAAAGCATGTTTGCAACAGCATTACTTGCATTTAGCATTGAATAAGCAGCATTCCTAAAAAGAACATAGATTTAATATAAATCATACAGAATTTTCACATAAAACACAATTAGAGCGAAAATAATATTCATTTTAGTGCAAAGTAAAGTTCATAATGTTTCTAAACTGGTGATTAGGGTACTTGTTCTTGGACTGGTGATGTGGCAGTTTAGGCTTTTGTATCTCCTGCCTGATGGCAGGTATGAGAAACTGGCATGGATCGGATGGTGGTAATTTTGAAGCTCGATATTGCCTTTTAATAATACTAATGTTAAGGAGGGATGTATTAAGTATTCTATGCAGTTTCTTGCATTCTTGCACATTTGAATTGCCATAGCAGACCATGATGCAATGATTCTCGATTCAATCAACAGTACAACTGTAGTAGTTTGTTAGTGATTTGATGACAAGCTGAGCCTTCTTAACCTTATAAGTAAGGTGCGTCATGGCCCTTATTTTCTTATGATTGCAATACTGAGCTGTAGCTGATGAGCTGTTGCCTCATATACCTGTTCCTGTTCAATGGTCCAGAGCAGAGAAGAACCATAGAAATTGCACTAGCAGTTGACCTGTTGTCGTAGTGGACCTTTAGAAACAAATTGGAATGGATCCGGATCACCTTTGAACAATGGATCTGGATCACCTCTGAGCAAGAGTTGATTCACACCATAACTAACATCTCAAAGCACTTCTTTAGGTTGATGTAAGTGCTACCTGATGGTCGCCATTGAGCCAGGTCACCACTCTCTATACTGGCACAATAAATGCAACCTGTAAAGCAGGTGGGAAAATCAGACCATAGAGGTAAGAGATTGAATATGTCTATAAATGCTGCAGCCAGTTAGTCAGTACTCAGCCAGTTACACCACCTAGACCAGATTCATTTTGTAGATCAGTCTTCTAAGGAATGCCCAAACATTGGCCTTTGAAATTACAGGGAACTCTGGAAATGTGGGGTTAGTGTGGAAGTCATGGTTCTCCCTATGAAAGAGCACATAAAAGGCAGTGAGCTCATCTGGGAATGATGGGTTATTGCCACTTATGCTACCCAATCTTGCTTTTCAGGAAGTTGTATTGTGCAAGCTTTGTGGTCACAATTTAGTCTGAAATTGCCTCTTTGAACTTATGGCCTTCTGAGGTTGTACGGGGAAGACTTGTGTTACCCTTGGTCTCCACAGATCTACCCCTCAATAGGTTGAGTCCCTTGATTCAGAGCTTCTGGTCGGGATAATGATCCTTGTAACAGCTGGGCAGTTAATGCAGCATTTGTCCTTTATGGTTTGAAAGGTTCTTTCATAGAAGAAAGAACCCTTTTGTTATCCTTGTCTGTTTCAGGAAAATGGATAAATCACATCTGCTGCAGTATATTTATATAAATTTCTACCATAGGTTGTGGGAGGAATTGCACAATATTGGATTCCCTTGCCTTATATGGGCATTACAGAATTGGAGTGCAGTTGGGAAGCCACTAATGAACAGGTTGATGCAACTTTAGGATCCTGATGCAAATGTACATCAGTGGCATTCTAAAACTGTGTTTTGAAGTAATATCAATGAACAACGGCAGTTTTACGTGAGACTGGTGGAAAATTCTGGACATCTGTATGACATCTACAGACACTACAGAATTTCAAAAACATAATGGAGCTTGGTTTTTGGTGCATCTCAAGCAGCAGAGTGCTTTAGAGCAGAACTGCAGTGGTGGTAGGAGTCCTGGAAAAGCTGCTGAGACTATCTCACCATACTGATACAACATGAGTAACTGCTTGCTGATTACTAGCTTTAAGCAAAATTGATTGCTGAGTTTAAGAAAAATTTATTATTAGAATGCAATTACTTACAGTACCTAGATCATGCAGTTCACAGATGACTCAGTTCCTTGTAATGACACCTGCACTTTTTAAAGAAAAATAAATTACCCATGACCCACCAAATAACTCTGAATGGAATATCACACTACTATGTTCCTTCTATTAAAAAGGAATCCTAATGGGCCTTACTATTTCTTTGTCATCTCTTGTTTATGAAAGGTTTCTGTTTCCTTTTGTTAGCTCCTAATCTTTTCTCATACTATCATTATGTCTCTAAATACAGTACAAGAAACACGGTGAAAATACATTTCTGAGGTTCCCTTTTGAGTTTACGTATATTGTCTCTTCATTTGGTTAGCCATGACAGTCTGTGTTCCCGTTTCCTAATCTACGAATGCTTCTTGCCTCTGGTGAAGAAAGTCTGTGGCCATTTTAGGAATTCTTAACTCTTGCTCATTGTTTTAACTATGTCACCTTAGACTCTTCGAAATATGGCCTCCATTTTGAATGTCCAGCTCCTTTTGTCCTTCTGACAACTCAGTTTATGATCCTTAATGTGGTATAAGGTAGATGGTCTTGTTGTACAGTTCGAGATTGACAGGCATGACGTGGGCATCACTGAGTTATGGCTGAAAGATGATCCTAGTTGGGAGATTAACAGCTAAGGAAACATTTTATTGAAAGGATTGACAAGTAGGCGGATGGGGTGGGGTGGCTCTTTTGGTTTAAAAAAAAAATGAGATCAGATCCTTGGGAAGTGGTGACAAAGGATCAGAAGATTTACAATCTTGTGGGTAGACTGAAGAAACTGTGAAGGTATAAGACCCCGATGGGAGTCATATACAGTCCTCTGAATAGTGACCAGGATGTGGGTTATAAATCACAACGAGACAGTAAAGGCTTGCAATAAGGGCAATGTTTTGATAGTCTTGGGGTATTTCAATATGCTGGTAGATTGGGAAAATCACATTGACGTTGGATCCCAAGAGATGGAATTTGTAGAATGCCTACGAAATTTCCTTTTGGAGTGTTGTTGAGCCCAAGAGGGGAAAGACAATTCTGGATTGGGTGTTGTGTAATGATTTTGATTTGATTAGGGAGCTTTAAGGTAAAGGTGCCTGTAGGAGACAGTGATAGAATTTCTCCTACTGTTTGAGAGGGAGAAGCTAAATTCAGATGTATCAGTATTATAGTGATTAAAAAGGAATTTCAGAAGCATGAGAGAGGAGCTGGCCGAAGTTGATTTGAAGGGAACAATATCAGGGATGATGACAGAGCAGCAATGGCTAGAATTTCTGGGCGCAATTTGGAAGGTGCAGGATAGATGCATCCCAAAGATGTATTCTAAAGCTAGGATAAGGCACCCATGGCTGACAAGGTAAGTTAAAGGCAGCAAGTTAGAGGATTGGGAAACTTAAAAATCAACAGAAAGTAACTAAAAAAAGCATTAAGGAGAGAAAAGATGAAGTTGTTAGTCAGTAATATGAGAGGAAAGAGTGGAAAATGACACTGGAGGGGTAGCAATGGGGTATAAAGTAATAACAGACGAATAGTAAGTATTTAGCGTCGGTGTTCACTGTGGAATACACTAGCAGTATGCCAGAGATTTGAGAGTGTCAGGAGGCAGAAGTGAGTGTAATGGCTATAACTAAGGAGAGTGCACTTGGGAAGCTGAATGGCCTGAAGGCAGTTAAGTCTCTTGGGTCACATGAAATGCACCACAGGTTACTGAAAATAGCGGAAGAGATTGTGGAGGTACTAGTAATCAAAAGTCACTAGATTCTGGAAGATTGGAAAATTGCAAATATCACTCCACTCGTTAAGAAGAGAGAGAGAGGTAAAGGAAGGAGATAAGGCCAGTTAACTAGACTTCAGTGGTTGGGAAGATGTTTTAGAGTACTTGGAGGCACATGATAAAGCGGGCCAAAGTCAACATGGCTTCCTCAAGGTATGTCACATTTTGGGTATTTATGATGGAAGTGGGTTAAATAATGTCACATCTTCAGCAGATTTAAAGAACAAAATACTGAAATCTTCCTTCTTGGAAAAGGTAGAATTGAATGTTATTTAAAATAGTAATATTTTAAAATTTTGCAATTGTGTAAAGCATCCTCAGTGAATTATGTATTGTATTAAAATCTGCTTCATCCTGAATATGTTCACAGCATCTCTCGTGTGAAATTTTGTGCATCATTGGTTTGAGGCCTGATCACAATTTACAATAAATTTCAAAATCCATTCTAGTATGAATTGGTTTAACTCAGAAGGTATTTGGTTGTTTGATTCCAACAGCCAGACTCTTCATTCTCAATTTTTTTAACACCTCATGCTAACTTTAGAACAGATTTTACAGATGAGTAAGAGCCTTGGAAATGCAGGATATGAACTATTACTACATTAACTGTACATTTAATCCATGTTAACAAGTAACTAATGTGTATGTTTTACAAGCCCAATAATGAATATATATTTAAAAGGCTTTTGGCAGTGAAAATACCTCTGAAATAAAATACTCGTTTTGTTTATTTAATGTAATATTGCCCTTGTTTCTCATGAATAATGTTCATTGTTCCACATGTATGATCATTACTGTTTAAATTGTTGATAAATCAATATTTTATTGTGTTTTGTTTCAGCTTCTGTCAGAATTGGATTTCCATATTTGGAAGGCAATTGTAAACAAATGCCTAACTTAAGGAGAAGTTGTATTATGATTTTTTTCCCTTCTACAGACTGTGGGAACTATTACTGCAGTGCCCATCAAGGTCCCCCAAGTCAGCTCATTACAGAGGTTGGCAGGCCAAGGACCCCCAGTGCTACCTCAGGTAAAGATTTTGTTTATTTTATTTTGAATTATAGTGAGGAATAGGCCCCTCCAGCCCAACGAGCCACACTGCCCAGTAACCCACCTATTATTTGGAATGCTAAGTAATAATCCCTTTTGGTTGATACCTTCACTGTTGGACAGCGTTCTTAGGTGTTCCTTGTGGAACAAGGATAACTTTCTTATACTTAAGCTTTATGTATCTTTTGAGCAGGTGAGGAAGGAGATGCTTGACAGGATAGGTAGATGTTAAATTTACTCAATTTTTGTTTCATTCAATGTTTTTGAATCTAGGTGTTATTGGCAAGGCCAGCATTATTTATCTACCCCTAAGGCACTTAAGAAGGCAGTGCTGGAAACTGGTGAGGGTTGAATAATCTCCAAATTAGCATGAACTCCATTCAACTATCTGCTTAATCCTGGATGACATTGAACTTCTTGAGAGTTGTTGCAGCAGTATTCATCCAGGATGTTAAAGAATATTCACTCATGCTTGTGATTTGTGTATTTTAGTTGGCAGAGACTTCAGGATCAGGGGATAAGTGAACATTTTTTTTGTTTCGAGTTAGTGGAGATTTTGAGGACACTGATGTTGGTGGATTTAGTATTGGTAATATTGAGTGAAAGGTAGATGGTCACACTCTGTTTTTGGAGGTTGGCATTACCTGCCGCTCTTGTGCAAATGTTACTTGTCAGGTATTAACCACGCTGCAGTGTTTGATAGATCTTCACGCAGCTTTGAACTGCTTCATTCATTGAGAATTTGAATAGAATTGAATACTGTGCCATCATTGAATATTTCTTCTGCTGACTTTACAATGAAAGAAAAGTTATTGATATAGTAGTTGGAGATTTTTGTGGTTAAGCGATCGCATTGAGGAACTCTTGAAGTGACCTCCTGGACTGGAGATGATTGAGCTTCAGCAACAGACATCTTTGGGCATGGCATTACTCCAGCCACTGGAGCGTTGTCCCTTTGATGGGCATGGATTTAATTTCTGTCAGGGCTCCTTAATGCCACACGCAGACCAATGCTGTCTAATGTTGAGCAGTCACTCAGCTCCACTCTGGAATTCAGCTTGTCTGCATTTTGATGAGGGGTATAAAGAGTTCTAAAGTCAAGCGATCCTGATGAAATTTAAACTATCCATTAGTGTGCAAGCTATTGATAGCAAGCACCACTTGGTAGCACTGTTGATGTCACTTTTTGTCCCTATTACAGACTGGGAGTAGATTGATTGGGTGGCTGACTTAGTTTTGCCTTGTTTGTGGGCATGATGTACTTGTGAAATTTTTCAGATTGTTGGGAAGGTACTAGTGTTGTAATCATGTAGAAACAGCTTGGTTAGAGTTACAACTGGCTCTGCAGCACAGTTCTTCAGCGCCAAGCTAAAGTGTTGTTTTTGGTCTTGGGGCTTATACTATGTCCAGCCATTTTTGAGCTTACTGTGATTCAAGATGGCTGGAAACTGATTTCAGTGGTAATGCAATCTCAAAATGAACATAAAATTGATAATTTATTCAGCATTTCTGTCATTTTGTAGCTTCTTATCTTGTAGCTGTCGTCTTATATTTCGATTGCCCTTCAACATGTATTGAAGCAGGGTTCATCTCCTGGTTTAGTAGAAATGGGAGGAGCAATTAAAGAGTATTCAAGTTCATGAGGTTACCTAAGACACATTTCTACTGCCAAATCCTTTGAGTTTATCCCATTTAACATGATGGTAATGCCATATAACAGAGTGGAGGATGTCATCGTTGTGAAGCTAGGAATTCAAATCTGCTGGGACCGTGTAGTGGTCATTTCTATAATTGCTATCATTGTCAAGGTTTATCAGCCATTTAAGTATAAAGCTTTTCCCTTGTGGGCAAACAGGCCAGTGATTACTTAAATAATAGTCTTTGTAAGTGCATGTACCAAAGCATTGTTTGCTAATGCAGCTTGATGATAGAGGTTGGACTAACCTAAGTTCTGGATTGGAGGCAAAATGGGTTGAACAATTTCTGATTTCTCAGCACTGTTCATGCAGAAAGTTTATTGGAAGTGAGCTGCAACAATATGACAATAAAGACTGAGAAAGTGCTTGGATGATTATACAGCTTTGTGACGTGTATCATAAACTGCTATATGAGTGCAATAACTTGGTTACACATCAGTCAGAGTGCGAACCATTCCTTGATTCTCGTGTGTTGAAGTTGATTGTCCTGAATGGAATCTTTGGCTGTTTAACTTGCATATGTGTAGCAGCTTACATACATCACAGGATGGCAGAGGAAACAAAATTTAATTATACAAATCCAGTGGCAAGCAAGCCTTTTATTGATTCTTTTATCCATTAGATAAACTTATCTTTTATCTAATTTATTAAATGTAGGTCTATGTTTTTGTGATGAAATCACAATATACATTTTGTAATTTTTTCTATTGATATTTCCATGTGAAATCTGATTGTAGATAAGGTATCTTGTCTTAATTCTTTGCCCCAAAAGCAACCAAAACCTAAGGGTTCCAATAAATAGGCTATCACTAAAGTTCTGCTAATTCTGAACATCAGACTAAAACACCAGCTCTTCCCCATGCTGGCTAATTAAAAATAATCCTTAATCTCCTCAGATTCTATAAAATTGCTCAGCAAACTTAATTGTGTGTTTTATACATCCACTGCTTACACATCTTATCTAGTTGAAAATATTTGCCCCAGGTGAAAAATTTGAAAATAAATAATGTATTGACCAATGTCAATTGGTTCTTGGTTAGAACATGGAAGGGCCTTCAATACAGCTAATCTAAGTATACTAATATTGGAATGCAACAAGTATGATATATTAATGCAGTAAATTAGTATAGTTTAATCATCACTTAAATTATCTTGACTCGCTTGTTTGGCTGAGTTTTAAAAAAGAGCTTGTGGCTTTTCAGGATTTCTTGGCGGGCTTCAATCATAATGATCTGTTAGGCACTTGGGAAAGACCAATAAAAGCAAGTGAGGTTTAAGTAGAGCAGCTGTTGTGGGAGTGGCTTTAGTTGGAGTAAACAGTGTCAGAGTGTTCAGGTTCTGGCATGCAAGGGTGAAGGCCAAGATACATTTCTGGTATGTTTTTATCTTTCCTAGTCTGTTAGTATATGGCTAGTCTGGTGAGAATGGGTCCACGATTAGTGATATCAGACAGACAGACATACATACTTTATTGATCCAGAGGGAAATTGGGTTTCGTTACAGCCGCACCAACCAAGAATAGTAAAGAAATATAGCAATATAAAACCATAAATAATTAAATAATAATAAGTTAATCATTGCCAGTGGAAATAAGTCCAGGACCAGCCAATTGGCTCAGGGTGTCTGACACTCCTAGGGAGGAATTGTAAAGTTTGATGGCCATAGGTAGGAATGACTTCCTATGACGCTCAGTGTTACATCTCGGTGGAATGAGTCTCTGGCTGAATGTACTCCTGTGCTTAACCAGTACATTATGGAGTGGATGGGAGACATTGTCCAAGATGGCATGCAACTTGGACAGCATCCTCTTTTCAGACACCACCGTCAGAGAGTCCAGTTCCACCCCCACAACATCACTGGCCTTACGAATGAGTTTGTTGGTTCTGTTGGTGTCTGCTACCCTCAGCCTGCTGCCTCAGCACAGAACAGCAAACATGATAGCACTGGCCACCACAGTCTCGTACAACATCCTCCGCATCGTCCTTCGTGTTATGTTCTTCATGTGAGATGTTGGAATTCTGGGAGACCTCCATTCTCCCTTTTAACTGCATCTACACAAGTTTCATTGATCTACAGCTTCTTAGAGATCATGTTAAGGAACTGGATTTGCAGATCAATGACTTTCGACTCATGGGAAAATGAGGAAGTGATGGATAGGAGCTATAGGGAATAATTGCCACTAAGGTGCAGGAGGAAGAGGGAAAGGATATAGGCATCCAGTGCAGAGTATCCCTGTGGCCATTCCTCTGAATAATACATAAACCACTTAGCATACTGTTGGGGGAAAATCTGCTAGGGGAAGCTGTAGTGAGTGGCCCCCTGGCACTGAGCTTGGCTCTGACTTAGAAGAAGAGGGAGGGGGTGGAGAAGAAAATGCAGTATTGATAGAGGATTCCATATTTAGAGTAGTAGACAGGAGATTCTGTGGAAGTGAAAGAGACACCCAGAATTTGTGTTGCCTTCCAGGTGCCAGTGCAGATATTTCTTGGATTGGGTCCACAACATTCTAAAGGGATAGGGTGAACAGCTGGAAGTACAACATCATGGGTAGGAAAAGGGATGAGGTCTTGAAGAGAGAATATAGGAGTTGGGAAGACAGCTGAAAAATGGGACCAAGAGTAGTAACCCCTGGATTGTTGCCTTTGCTGCAAGTCAGTAAGGGTAAGAGTAGGATGAACTCGCAGATGAATGCATGACTGAGGAATTGGTGCAGGCTGCAGGGTTTTTGATTTTTGGATCATTGGGGTTTCCTCTGGGGAAGGTATAACCTGTACAAAAAGGACAGGTTACACCTGAACCCAAGGGGCACCAATATCTTGCAAACAGGTTTGCTAGAGCTGTTGGGAAGTGTTTAAACTAATTTGGCAGGGGTATGGGGATAGGGCTGAGGACGGGGCAGTTAGTAAACAAGTTGATGCAGTCTGTAATGAGACCGTGAGAAAGGACATGCAGATGAATGTGAAAAATTGCAGTCAGTGGGATGAATTAAAGTGTTAACGGAGACAAAATGGAAAGGGGTAAAGAATACAGGACTGAAGGTGTTGTGTTTGAATGCACGTGGTATACAGAATAAGGAAATCCTTTAAGATAAGGTTACTAATTAACCCATATTTATTTATTGACATACAGCATGGAATAGAGCCTTCCAACCATTTGAGTCACACTGTCTAGCAACCCCTGATTTAATCCTAGCCTAATCACTGGAAAATTTACAATAACCAATTAACTTATCAACCAATATGCCTTTTGACTGTGGGAGGAAACCTATGCAGTCACAGGGAGAACGTACCAATTCCTTGTAGGCGGTTGTGGGAATTGAACCTGTGTCGATGGCACTGTAAAGCGTTGTACTAGCCACTACACTACTGTGCTGCCCCTAACAGGACAAGGAAATTCTGTTATGATTCAAGTAAATCTCTTTATGATGAGCTTTCTGTGGCTGATTGCAACAATGTATGAGCCCCTGTAACAGCATTGTATTATGCATCTTGTCATCCTTCTCCAGCTTCTTGAGTGTTTGACATGGTATAGTGTACCATCCTTTAACTTGTTTTTCTACTCCACTTCCCAGAGCAGTGCCATTCTTTTCACTTAATTCCATTCTTTCTTAATCTGAAATCAGGTACATATTTCTAGCTATTGATCTGCCTCCTACCTGTATATAGTAATATTGAGAATCTTCCATTTGCGTTCTTCCATTTTCTCATACATTACATTAGTGACCCCAGTCACACAATTAATCAGTTTCCACGTTTAATTTCCACGTTCAACTCCACATGAAGCATAATTTTTTCTCCATTTAAAATATGGGAAGACAAGCCGTATTTGCATTTGATCAATTTCATTTATGGATAACTGGACTGGGCTGTGCTGTTGTTTGTAAGGGACTTTATTCACTCCATCACACTGTTTGATATTGATAATTAACAATGAAAAGAATACATATTTACATTCCCTATAGAGTGAATGGGAACTAAAACAATCCTGTTATTGATCATTAGCCATATAAATTACTGGAACATAAAATATCTATATGTTATATTCATAATGAAATTCTAAACACATCAAGTATCAACACTTGTGGAATTTTGTCGTTGAGCCTACTGGGGGGAGCAGCTACACTGGGTGGGTTTTACATAATGAACCGGAAGTGATTAGGGAGCTTAAGGTAAAAGAACCCTGAGGAGACAGTGATCACAACTGAACAACCAAACTAAATAATGGTACTGAGGCCAGTAATCATGAAGTACTTTGACTGGCTGGTAATGGCACATATCAAAAACTCCATTCCCACCATACTGGGCACTTTCCAATATGCTTATCGACAGAACTGCTGTATGACAGATGCCAGAGCATCTGTCATGCACCTGACCTTGACACACTTATTTTAAAAATGCAGGTGCCTCCAGGACTACGTGCTGAGCCAATTGCTGTACACTCTGTTCACACACAAATGCATGGCTGAATACCCGAATAATCACTTCAAGTTCACCGGTGGTATGACAGCAATGGGATTATCCCCAATAATCGCTATGAATGGCCTGCAGAGAGGACGTGGAAGAGTTCCATGCCTGGTGTGAAGTAAATAACCTCTTCCTGAATGTCAACAAGCCAAAGGAAATGGTTATCGACTTCAGGAGTACTCATACCACTCATACCCAGTTTTACATCACCTAATTAGCAGTGGAAACTGCAAGCAATTTCAAATTATTGGGCGTGCATGTCACGCACAAACTCTCATGGCCCCAGAACTCATTCTACACGATCAGGAAAACTCACCAATGCCTCTACTTTCTGAGGTGGCTGAAGAGAGCTGAACTATGCACATTAATACTCATATCCTTCTACAGATGCGTGGTAGAGAGCATTCTAACATGCTGCATCATTGCATGGTATGGAAACTGCACTGCAGTGGACAGGAACTCAACTCATCACCCACACTAGCCTGTCTGCCATCAAGGATGTAGGTACAGAAGGGTACTGGGAAAGGGTCAGAAACAGCATGAAGGATCCCACCCACCCTGCTTATGGTCTATTCCTCTGACTCCCATCAGGAGGAGGTTACATAGCATCCATGCCAAAAACTGGCTCAAAAACTGCTTTTCTCAAGCAGTAAGGCTGATCAACACCTCACCCACTAACCCACCCGTCCACACCCCCCCCCACCACCACTAGTTTAGCATATCGTATCAGTCACCTTATGTATGGTACATGCTGTTTTTTGCCTAGTGTCACTTTTTGGACAAAAAAATCAATTTATGTATATAAGCTATCTTGTGTGTTTATATTTATTACATCAGATCTGGAGTAACAATTATTTCATTCTCCTTTACACTTGTGTCTGGAAATGACCTAATGAAAAATGGGCAATCTTCAATTTAACTTTGGTGAATTCTGCAACTTCGAATTTGTTTCCTCATTGCTGTATATACAAAAATGTTGGCACTAAGAGAAAACATCGTTAATGCTGTTAAGTACTCATTTAGAATAGATAATCCCTCAGTAAAACTCAAATGAATTGTATTATCTAATCAAGGGTATTTGTTTAAAATCTCTTGTAAAATTTTATGATATACTTGCTTCTTCAGGTTAGGCCAAAGACCCTAGTTCCAGACAGCCTCTCAGTCACTCTGTGTCGTGACCAGACTTCCGGTCAGCCTCAGTCTCTTCAAAAAAGCACCATTGTCAGCATCAAGAACCCAAGTCCGACTCTTCCCACTGCCAATAATACCGTCAATCATGTGCAGACATCGACTAGCCAAACACAAAACTTTGCAGAGTCGTCATTGGTTACGACACCAATCAGCAGTGCTGGTGTGGCTTTTGCAATCATCTCTGCTTCCCCCAACAATGGCAGTTCCATGAGCAGCAGTACAGTCTCCCTGACCAGTGACACCATCAGTGTTCAACCTCTTCTGCTCAGCACAGATAAGGTAAGGAAAATCTAAAGAAAACGTGTCATGAGACTAAACAAAACATGATTAGAATACAGTTTAATTTACCACTGCAGTAGATTTCTTGTATTATGTATAATTACATTACCTTTAACTTTAATCAGCCACATTGCTTCATAGTGCCAAACAGAAAAAATTTACATGATGGTACATTTCCATGTGAAAAAGTATGGTCTTTATTTTTGGTAATATCATTGAAAAGTACTCTTATTAGAAGCTTCCCATGATTTTTGGCATATTACTTAAAATACAATAGAAGTTTCCAAGGTACTTCACTAAAACATTGAAGAAAATTGAAGGGTTTTGGCCTGAAATGTCGACTGTACTTTTTTCCATAGATGCTACCTGACCTGCTGAGTTCTTCCAGAATTTTGTGTGTGTTGCTGAAAAAAAAACAGTACTTGCTACCTGTTTTACTGCTGGTGATTAGGGCAGCAATGAAGGTCCTCCATCTCTGGCAGTGCTCCAAGCCCCCGAACATGTCAGTAGCTTCCTTTTGGTTTTCACTACTATCAGTTATGCATGTCCTGGAGACCCAGGAACACTGTCACACCCAGTTGCAGAAGGGTTCTTTGTTGCTGTTTCCGTAACAATTTTTTTTACCCTTCACTGTTGTTAGCCCTGAGTTGAACCCCCAATCTGGAGGACTGGCGGACTACTCTGAGTCTGGCCTCTACCCTTTGACCTGTTTGGCATGAGTGACCCTACCAAGAGCCAAAGCATTAAGCCCTGACTCCAGTCAACATAGCTCAATGGGTGATTGAGGCACACACACCTCTAAACCATGACAAGGTTGTGGTTCTCTTGGAGAAAAGAAAATGGTATTGGTCCCTTGAAAGCTTCAAAGTGATATAAAAAAAAGCTGTAAGAAGATGTACAGTGCCTATAAAAAGTATTCCCCCCCCCCCCCCGGAAGTTTTTATGTTTTACTGTTTTATAGTGGATTTAATTTCGCTTTTTTGATGCTTGTCAATAGAAAAAGACTCTTTCGTGTCAACGTGGAAGCAGATCTCTGTAAAGTGATCTAAATTAATTACAGATATAAAACACAATATTTGATTGTGTAAGTATTTAGTGTGTATGACACACTAAATCATCATTGGTACAGCCAATTTGTTTTGAAGTCACATAATTAGTTAAATGGATATGTTTTTGGAGACCTGTGTGCAGTTAAGTTGTTTCCATTGATTGTAGAAAAAAATTCAGCTGTGTTTGGAAGGTCAAACTGCTGGTGAGTCAGTATCCTGGCAAAAGGTACACCATGAAGACAGACTAACTATCCAACCAACTTCGCAAAAAAGGTTTTGAAAAGCACAAGTCAGGAGATCGATACAAGAAAATTTCCAAGCCACTGATTAGCCTTTGGTGTACAGTTAAGTCAATCATCAAGAAATGGAAAGAATATGGCACAGCTGTAAATCTGCCTGGAACAGCTTGTCAAATACTGAGTGAATGTGCAAGAAGGGTACTAATGAGGCATGTCACCAAGAGACCTAGGACAACTCTGGAAGAGTTACAAGTCTCAATTGCTGAGAAGGGCAAGACTGTGCATACAACAACTGTTGTTCAGGTCCTTCACCAGTTGCAGCTTTATAGGAGAGTGGCAAAGAGAAAGCCATTGTTGAAAATAAAAACCCACATGAAATCTCGGCTAGAGTTTGCTAGAAGGCATGTGGGAGATTCTGAAGTCAGCTGGAAGTAGGTTCTATGGTCTGATGAAACCAAAATGGAGCTTTTTGACCACCTGACTGAACGCTGCGTTTGGCATAAGCCAAACACCGCACATGATCAAAAACACACCATCCCTACCGTGAAACATGGTGGTGTTGTGGGGATGCTTCACTGCAGCAGGCCTTAGAAGGCTTGTGAAAGTAGAGGATAAAATTAATGCAGCAAAATACAGGGAAATCCTGGAGGAAAACCTGATACAGTCCACGAGAGAACTGTGACTTGGTTAAAGATGTGTTTTTCAGCAAGACAGTGACCTCAAGCATAAAGCCAAAGCTACACAGGAATGGTTTAAAAACAACAAAGTTGTCCTGGAGTGGCCAAGTCAGAGTCCAGGCCTCAATCCAATGGACAATTTGTGGCTGGACTTGAAAAGGGCTTTTAACTCACAATCCCCATCTAATCTGACAGAGCTTGAGCAGTTTTGTAAAGAAGAATGGGGAAAATTTCAGTGTCCAGATGTGCAAAGCTGATAGAGACCTATCCATACAGACTCAAGGCTGTAATTGCTGTCAGAGGTGCATCTGCCAAGTATTGACTTGAAGGGGGTGAATACTAATGCAATTGATTATTTTGTGATTTATACTTGTGATTAATTTAGATCACTTTGTTTTCACTTTGACAAGAGTCTTTTACTGTTGATCAGTGTCAAAAAAAGCCAAATTAAATCAACAGTGACTCAATGTTGCAAAACAATAAAACATGAAAACTTCCAAGGGGATGAATTCTTTTTAATTGGCACTGTTGATTTCATAAGCAGTATAAGTGATGGTAGATGGGCTGAAAGGTCCAAGGTGTGAATTCCAGAACTGTGACAAGTAGGCCATTGCTATAGCATTGAAAAATAACAACATGAAAGAGACCAGGTTGCAGGAATTTCAGAAAAGTTTGGGATTAGGCTAAATTTGAGAAGTGGTAGGGTGTTGCAGAAATGAGACATACAGGATTTGAAAATCAGAATAATCTTTTTAAATTGTGCTGTTGTTGGTCTGGGAATGAATAATAATCAATGTACACATATGTTAGATAAGAGGTTTGAGGCGCATAAGTAGGAGAGTTTTGTTCATCTCAAGTTTATGAATAGATGAGTGTGTAAGTTTAACAGTAGTAAAAGCGCCAAGTTTCAAAAACAGTTTTATATTGGTATATTGCCACATGTACCAAGTTACAGTAAAAAGCTCTTATTTTGTATCCCATCCAGACAGATCATACATAAAGGTAGTAAAAAGAAAACAGATCAAACAATGTAGTATTGCAGTTATAGAGTGTGCAGTCTAGGTTGGTAAACAAAATGTAAAGGACATGATCTAGATGAGGACATCAAAACTTCATCTTTTAGCTTATGTGAAGTAGAAAAGCCAAAGTCAGGACAGGAATGGTGGAGAATGAGCATCTGTGGGATGAAGGAAATTGTTAACTTTTCTGATTGAAACACTTGATTAGTTCTGGTTCAGCTTTATATATTATCCATGGAGAACAATGATCAGTAGCTGTAGAAATAATGGCAGGGGTTGAAGATTGCTTTTCCCATTATTTTCTGTGGAGGAAGCATTTAAAGATAATTCAAAAAATGTGCATCTTGTTTCCTCTCTAATGCCCTTTTCTCTAAAAATTTGTAATGGTGTTCATTTAGAATCATGGCTACGATCAAGGCTGTAATAACTAATTGTTGACAATATTTTCAATGGTAAAATGAATTTTTTATTTAGAGGTACAGCATGGTAACAGGTGCTTCCAGCCCAATAAGCTCGCACCACCCATTTACACTCATGTGACCAATTAACACGTCTTTGTCTTTGGGATGTGGGGAATGTGGTTGAAAACTGGTGCTCTCAGAGGAAACCCACGTGGTCATGGAAGAATGTACAGCGTCCTTACAGACAGTGATGGAACTGAACCCGGATCACTGACTCTATAATAGCGTTCCACTAACCACTAAACTACCATGCTGTCTCAATTCCAAAGTTAATCTGGAAGCTTGCCTCCTGGGTAAAGCCCTCTGAAAATATTTTGGGAGTCAAATTGATAACTGAAAATAAAAACAAAACAGTGTTGTTTATAGTGAAAGTCTGATAATTTGGTATCTTTGCACTAGGTTGCTGAACTTGCAGAATTCCTGGACTTATCAGAATCAGGTTTATTATCACCAGCATGTGATGTGAAATTTGTTAACTTAGCAGCAGCAGTTCAATGCAATACATAATCTAGCAGAGAAAAGAAAATAATAAATAAAATAAAAATAATAAACAAGTAAATCAATTGTGTTATATTGAATAGATTAAAAAACATACAAAAACAGAAATACTGTATAGTTTAAAAAAAAACATGAGATAGTGTCCAAAGATTCAATGTCCATTTAGGAATCGGATGGCAGAGGGGAAGAAGCTGTTCCTGAATCACTGATTGTGTTCCTTCAGACTTCTGTATCTCCTACCTGATGGTAACAGCGAGGAAAGGGCATGCCCTGGGTGCTGGATGTCCTTAATAATGGAAGCTGCCTATCTGAGACACCACTCCCTAAAGATGTCCTGGGTACTTTGTAGGCTAGTGCCCAAGATGGAGTTGACTAGATTTACAACCCTCTGCAGCTTCTTTCGGTCCCGTGCAGTAGCTCCACCCACCCTCCATACCAGAGTGATGCAGCCTGACAGAATGCTCTCCACAGTACAACTATAGAAGTTTTTGAGTGTATTTGTTGACATGCCAAATCTCTTCAAGCTCCTCATAAAGTATAGCCACTGTCTTGCCTTCTTTATAACTACATCAATATGTTGGGATCAGGTTAGATCTTCAGAAATCTGGACACCCAGGAACTTGAAGCTGCTCACTCTCTCCACTTCTGATCCCTCTATGAGAATTGGTATGTGTTCCTTCGTCTTGCCCTTCCTGAAGTCCACAATCAGCTCTTTCATCTTCTGACACTGAGTGCCAGGTTGTTGCTGTGGCAGGACTCCACTCGGTGGCATATCTCACTCCTGTACACCCTCTCATCACCACCTGAGATTCTACCAACAATGGTTGTATCGTCGGTATATTTAAAGATGGTATTTGAGCTATGTCTAGCCACACAGTCATGTGTATATGGAGAGTAGAGCAGTGGGCTAAGCACACATCCCTGAAGTGCGCCAGTTTTGATCATCAGCGAGGAGGATATCTTATCACCAATCCGCACAGATTGTGGTCTTCCAGATAGGAAGTCGAGGATCCAATTGCAGAGGGAGGTACAGAGGCCCAGGTTCTGCAACTTCTCAACCAGGATTGTGGGTATGATGGTATTAAATGCTGAGCTATAGTTGATGAACAGCATCCTGATGTATGTGTTTGTGTTGTTCAGGTGTTTTTTTTGGATGTTATTCCAATTATTCTACCACAGAATTTTAATTTACCTTTTTTCTAGTGAACCAGGAGAGTTCAAAGAGAATATGGAAAATGGGAATCTGATACAGCAGTGACATCGAATTTATTTGAGGCGGGTGTGAGGCATTGCAATTTGAGTTGTCTCATTAGTGCTGGACATTCACAGTAGACAACAGGGACTTTGGAAGCAGTGATATACAGAGAGACCTTGAGGTAGAAGTTCATAGCTCACTATGAATGATGACACACTTGAATAGGGTTGTGAAGAAGGCTTTTAAGTTGCCTTCAGCGACAGGGATATTGAATATACAAGTTGGTTCATCATGATGTTGTAGCTATACAACACATTGGTTAAGCCACACTTGGAATATGGTGTGCAATTCTGGTCACCCCATTTTAGAAAGGACATGGTAGCACTGCAGAGAATGCAGACGTGATTCACCTGGATGTTGGATTTTGAATTGATTACAGAGAGATTGGTTAGACTGGAATTGCTCTTATTGGAGCGTAAAAAGCTAGGGGATAATCTCATAGAGATTTGTACAATTATGTGAGACACATTAGATAGGTTAGATAGTCAATAGATAAGTTAGATAGTAGGTAGATAGTGTTGGCAGTACTGTAGTGTAGTGGTTAGTGCAGCACTTTACAGTGGCAGCTATAAGATCAGATTCAGTTCCCACTGCTGTCTGTAAGGGCTTTGTAAGTTCTCCCCAAGACCAGTGGGTTTTCTCTGGATTCTCTGGTTTCCTCCCACATGCCAAAGACATATGAGTTGGGGTTAGTAGGTTGTGGGCATGTTACAGGATGTTGGTGCTGGAAACATGGTGACACTTGTGGACTACCCCACTACATCCCTGACTCAAGTCATGCATTTCACTGTATTGATTATATGTGACAAATAAAGATAATCAAATAAAGCGAATTTGATCTGATCTGTCTTTTTCCATGAATTGGGGATTCTGAAGGGTGTAATTTCAGGTGGGAGAAAATATGTGATGGAGGTCTGAGGGGCAAGTTGGGTATTTCAATAGGCATGAATGAGTTCTGCTGAAGGGCTTATTTTCATGCTGTGTGATTCTGTGACTCTCCCTTCACCACTCCTCCCTCTCCCCCCCCCCCCCCCCCACACCATCAGATGCCATTTTTTGACTTCTTCCTTATTAACAGTATGGTGTTGTGTAAGTTTTAAAAAATTGTCATTCATTTTATAATTTTTTTAGGTATTAATCATTCAACCTCAAAGCCAGACACAAACAGAACACTTGACAGAGAAAAGAAAAACTTCAGTAGAACAACCACAGGGCCATCTTTCTGCAAAATCAAAGAGAGAAGAAAATCCCGAGGTAATGTAACAACCGTGGAGGATACAGCAGAGTTTTTTAAAGAAATGACATACTTAAAAGATTAGTATCACTCTAAAGTAGGATCATGGACCAATCTAAAGGCCCAAGCTCTACCGACCTTCTGGTAACGAGATATGAAAGTGTTTCAAGAAGACTGGAGGAATTAAAATGCTAATTCAATTCAAATAAGGGATTCAAAGAATCCCTGTTCAAAAGAGAGAAGGATAAACATAGTAACTGTAGACCAGTTATTTGTATGTCATGAACTGGAATTCTTTTTGTAGCATTGTCCTGTGCAAAATTAATTATCAATAACTGAAAACCAGTATTTTGCAGATTTATTAAAAGCAAATTTTATTCTATCAACTTGGTAAAGTTATTAAATTATGTAATGTAGAGAATTGCTGAGGGTACACCAAAAGATGTGATATTTAGACTTTGAAAAGTCATTTGACACAGAGCCACATAATAAAACTTACCAAAATTGTCCATGCCATTAACAGAGCGGTGGTTGCGAATACAAAATTGTCCACCATATGACCATCAGATTAAATGTAAACAGTTGATTTTCAGGTATGAGACAAGTATGCATTGGTTTCTCCTAAAGGGTGATTTTAGGCTTAATGTATATATAAAAAAATCTGGCCTTGGGCATAATTTGAAAGCTTGTAGTTAATATGAAACCAAAATGTGATAAACAAACAATAAACAATGGAACAGCCACAAGAAGGTCAAACATTGTATAGCAATTATCAAAAAAATGAATAAGTATGTTTGTGATTAGATTAAATTTAGCACTTTTTGATTCAGGTTGAGGGAGATTTGGGGAGAAAAAGTTGATAAATGATAACAGTTTTGAAGAGTGAGTCGTGGAGTTTGAAGGAACAGAAAGACCTTGGGATATACACTAGTTTCCACTTTATTTGGTACAGGATTGCAACCTCATGTGGTCTTCTGCTGTTATAGCCTACCTATTTCAAAGTTTGACCAGCTGTGCATTCGGATGCTCTTTTGCACACCACTGTTGAAAGGTGTGGTTATTTGAGTTACTGTCACCTTCCTGTCATAATGAATCAGTACCGCCACTCTCCTCTGACTTCTCTCATTAGCAAGGCGTTTTCATCCACAGAACTGCTGCTCACTTTTTTTTGGGGGTATTTTTGCACCATTCTCTATATACTATAGAGACAGTTGTGCATGAAAATCCAAGAAGGTCAGCAGTGTCTGAGATATTCAAACCACCCTGTCTGGCAACAACAATCATTTTACGGTCAGTCACTTAGGTCACATTTTTTCCCCATTCTGATAGTTATTCTGAACACCAGAACTTCTTGACATTATCTGCATGCGTTTTGGCATTGAGTTGCCCTTACAGGACGGGTTGATTAGATATTTGCATGAATGAACAGGTGTATAGGTGTACCTAATAAAGTGACCACTGAGTGGATTTGGGGAGGAAAAAGCTTTTCAGGTGATTGGCAAGAAGACTTTTAAGCAACTCAAAAAAAAAAATCATCTCTGACATTGGTTTATAGTAGCTCGTATTGTGAAACTTAATAAAAACACTTGCTTGAGCTTGAGGATTGTTTCCAGTCAGGGTATTTTAGTAGTATATTAATATCTTAGAGTCTACAAATCGATTTCCCATACTTGGGTTACATGGAGTGACTAGAGAAAAAGGGGTTGTTATCATGGTGGTCAAGTTAAATAGATATTCAGAATCTTAAAAGATCCTTGATAACTTAAACAAGGACATTCCTGTGTCCAAGAGATGGCCTCGTTTTTTTTCCAGAAGTACCAGATGCAAGGTAACCAAAATATTTTAAGTAATGAGTAAGTGGAATAGACTGCTTGAAAAGATAATGGAAGCAGATCAAATGAGTTTTAATAGGCAATTTGATAAGTCCTTATGTAGAAAAGCTTGCAAGGCTGAGAAGAGAGGATAGGGAAATCAAATTAATTGTATTGTCTTAAAATGGACCAAGTAACTACTTCCTAGCCTGTATTTTTCACTGATGTCTTGTGGGAAAAAATATGAAACCTAAAAAAATTCCATACCCCCTTACCAAACCATTGGCAGACCATATTGGTTATAATTTGAGATTTCTGTATGACCTATATCTACTATAGCCAGAAACCAGCCCAATTCTCTTCCTGTGCTAGTCAAGACATTGTTTCAGAATAACTAAGGCTAATTTGTCCAAATTATGTCTTTTTTTGTATATATTAATGGATTATTCAAATATACTTGCCACAAATGTATTTGTGTTGGTGGAAGTCTATGCTTATGGAGCCTGCTTAAAAGCTGAAAAGCAAAGTAGTGCAACTGCTCGAAATTTAAAATGAAAATGAAAATCATTAAGTCAGAGAGCATCATAAAAAGAGAAACTTTGGAATAGCTAAGTTCTTGAAAATGAATTAAATTTTGATTCCTGAAGTCAGGTAATGTGTCCAGTGGGCAGGTGATATTCTGCACTTCAAGCTTACATTGAGCTTTGTTGGAACATTATAGGAAACCAAAGACACAGGTCAGAGTAGCATGGAGAATTGTTGACAGGAATCTGGCAGTTTGGTGATTACCTTTGTGAACTGAACAAAGTTGTTCAACAAAATGGTCATTTTTTCTACCCAATGTAGAACAGACCACACCATGAGCATCAAATGCAAAACAAGATAATTAAAGCTCTTGGAAATGAAAATGGATCATTCCAAATATTTTGCCATTTCTGTGAGAGGCTTGCTATTAATTCTAAGAACACTGTCTAGTTTCCTGGAAAGAAGCTCCATATACAAAAAACTGCATCTATTAAGATTTTGTGAATGGTATCCTGTGTTTACAGTGTAACCCATGTGTTTCTTGGTCAAAAATTTTTAAAGGAGATTTTTAGACACAATTAGCTCAGTATAATTTTTTTTGGCGAAGGGCCTGTCCCTGTGCAGTTTTGTGTCAGAAACCTACTGTACATACAAATGATGTGGAAAGAAATAATTTCTCAAATCTGGCACTTGGATGTAGAAGAAACCAGCATGTCAAAAAATGAGTCATCAGTAAATAGGAGATGGTAACCATATTGGAAAGGTGAAATTAGACATAGGGGACAGTGAGAAAGGTCCTCAAATGGTACAGGAGGATACAAATCAGTTCAAAATTTGTGAAGAGAAATGGTGGATAGATTTTAATCTGGATAAAGATAAGTTGTTAAATTACGAGGTCAAATGCAAGAGGAAAAGATTATGAAAAGGGAAAATGGAAGAAGTTCTATATAGTGGATTCCAGTTAATAGGGACACATTGGGACGAGTACACTTTGACCCAATTATGCAGCTACCCCAATTAATTGGTTTCGTGGGAAAAGGTATAAAATAGACAAACTGAGTATGTATTTAAATGAAATATGGTACAAATGAGAACACTACCAATACTAGTCCAATAAATAAAACTATATTAGTTCCTAATACTATCAACGAAGGAATTCATCAAGATCACATTTATTTTTGACCGTAAATGAACAAAATCAGCACAGACACCAAGTGCAGGTAATAGACTACCTTCGTATAATGTTTTTGATGATTGCATCTTCCAAATTTTCATTTTCATGGTTACTTTCTTTCTTTCTTTTTTTTTAAATAAATTTTTTTAAAATTAGTTTTTCAAAACATTTTACAAATTAAAAACCCCAAATCCCAATGAGGAACATTAATACAGTGCAAAATTAAGCATACAATAACAATATGCTACAAAGGAAGAGAATTTAACAAAAAAGCACCTAAATTAAAGACAAGTAAGCTTAGTATCCTCCTCAAGCCCCACAACACAAGAGAAAAAACAACAACAACTCCAGACCGACCACAACACAATATAGAGAGTATAAGTCAGGACAGTCAAACTCCCAGACTGTGAATACACTTAACAACAGAGGATAATGCCTACTACCAGAAAAAAAAGGGAGCTGAAAGCAAGGGACCGAAAAGAAGGAGAAAAAAAATCCCTAGTCAAGAGGAAGGTTATGAAAGTACTCGATAAAAGGTCCCCAGACCTTATGGAACTTTAGATCCGAATTAAGAACTGAATAATGAATTTTTTCGAGGTCCAAGCAGGCCATAATGTCGTTAAGCCATTGCGCATGAGTGGGCGGGGCAACATCTCTCCATCTAAGGAGGATCAAGCGTCTAGCCAGGAGAGAGGCACAGGATAGTATTCGGCATTTGGTCGGACCCAGACGTAAATCTGTCTCGCCCCAAAAACCGAACAGAGCAATTAAGGGGTTTGGTTCTAGGTGCTGATTCAGAATACATGATAATGTAGTGAAGACATCTTTCCAGAATTTCTCCAAGCTAGGACAGAACCAGTACATATGGATGAGAGAGGCCATGGTTACTTTCAAGATGATTGATGCTTTCCAATTCTTCGTGGTTCCAAACTTGAAGTAGTGAAATTGTTTCATTTTCACTCCCAGTGATTTTTTTTGGTATTTTGAAACCCGAATGCTTGAAATAGCATTGAGCAAAACAACTCTGAATTGTCTTAATGCTTATTTCTTGTCAACTATCAGTGTCAAAAATCACTGCTTTTTTGGAATACAAACACATGCGACTGACATATTTTAAAAACTTTTTGCTTGAAGAACCATGTCGTGTCTAATGGCTACTCAAGTGCATATGATTGACACCAGTTAGAAGCTGTTTGGCAACAGTTTCCTGCCACAATTAAACAAAAGGAATTCTTGCTATTTTCTGGATTAGTTTTTGTTCTTTAACAGTTGTCCCAAAAAAGTGGCTGCCCTGATTAACCAATGGCCAAATTAACAGGAACCACTGTATTTGACTTTTCTGAAGGTATTTGGTAAGGTGTTGTGTAATAGGATGCTCACGAAGTAAGACCTTGTGGTAATGGTGGTTAGTATTGGCATGCATGGAGGATTTTCTAACTAACAGAATGTAATCAGTGTAGGTGGATTACTTTTAAGTTGACAACCTATATTTAGTGGGGTGCCAAAAGTGCTTAGTGCCTCAATCATTTGCTGTCTATGTTAGATGAAGACTGACAGTACTGTGACCATTTTTGTTGTTCATACTAAAGTAGGTGAGAATGCAAGCTGCGGGAGAATGCACAGAACTTAACAAAAACAAATAAATGAGCGAAGTCATCAGACAGAAATTTGACAGAATCTAAATTGTGGAAATGTGATTTTATCAATTTGAAGGAGGAGGAATAAAAAGCAGTGTTATTTAAAGGGAGACCAAAGATGGCATAGTACAAACCTTGGTCTCAGCTTTCTGTGGCTTTGTACATGAAATATAGGGAGTTACCATGACAGTACCACAGTTAATTTAGAAGGCAAATGGAATGTTTGCTTTTATTATAAACAAAATGGAAAAGGTAATGAATTTACTGTGTGGGGCATTGGGAAAACTTAATGAAAGTTAGGTTTATACCTGAGAGAGCGAGTTTGGCTTATGAGGACAGTTAGAGCCTATATACATTAGCAATGAGAAACCAAAGAAGCAATGAGAAACAATTGAAATTTGTATTACCTTCAGTAAGCTTAATGCAAATACTGAGAGAATGTTTGTCCTTTTTTGGGAAAATCTGGAACTCAGATATACAGCTTAAGAATAAGAGGTTGCCTGATTGAAGGAGGTAGAAAACATAGAAACATAGAAATCTGCAGCACATTACAGTCCCTTCGGCCTATAATGTTGTTCTGACCATGTAACCTACTCTAGAAACTGCCTAGAATTTCCCTAGTGCATAGCCCTCTATTTTTCTAAGCTCCATGTACCTATCTAAGAGTTTCTTTAAAAACCCTATTGTATCCGCTTCTACCACCTTTGCAGGCAGTGCATTCCATGCACCCACCACTCTCTGTGTGAAAGACTTACCTCTTGTCAACCCCCTTGTACCTATTTCCAAGTACTTTAAAACTATGCCCCTTCGTGTTAGCCATTTCAGCCCTGGGGAAAAAGCCTCTGGCAATCCACACCAACTATGCCTCTCATCATCTTATACACCTCTATCAGGTTACCTCTCATCCTCCGTCACTCCAAGGAGAAAAGGCCACGTTCACTCAACCTATTCTCATAAGGCATACTCTCCAATCCAAACAACACTCTCTATCGTATCCACATCCTTCCACATGAAGTAACCAGAACTAAACACAGTACTCCAAGTGGGCTCTAACTAAGGTCTTGTATACCTGTAACATTACCTTGTGGCTCTTGAACTCAGTTCCACAGATGATGAAGGCTAACACACCATATGCCTTCTTCACCACACAGTCAACCTACGCAGCAGCTTTGAGTATCCTATGGCCTCGGACCCCAAGATCTCTCTGATGCTCCACACTGCCAAGAGTCTTACCATTAATACTATATTCTGCCATCATATTTGACCTATCAAGATGAACCATCTCACACTTATCTGGGTTGAACTCCATCTGCCACTTCTCAGCCAAAATTTTGCATCCTATCGATGTCCCACTGTAACCTCTGACAGCCCTGACTATCCACAACACCCCCAACTTTTGTATCATCAGCAAATTTACTAACCCACCCTTGTACTTCTTCATCCAGGTCATTTATAAAAATCACAAAGAGGAGGGGTCCCAGAACAGATCCCTGCAGAACACCACTTGTCACCGTCCTCCACGCAGGAAAGAATCATCCACAACCACCTTTTGTCATCTGTGGGGAATTCTGGATCCACAAAGCAAGGTCCCCTTGGTTCCCATACCTCATTTCTTTCTGAATGAGCCTTATCACATGCCTTGCTGAAATCCATAGGAACTATTTCTTTACAAGTCAAGATTCTGTTGAATTTTATATTGCAGAAATAAGTGGAAACTGTGTCATTGAAAATTTTCAAGGTTTTGCTGGGCACACTTTTGATCTGTTGAGTTGAGGGAACACATAGAAAAATTGTGCTGAATATTGGTTGATTAAGCATTCTTGTTCATTTAAATAATTCATTATGTGTTATATGTATAAATATGTGAATTGCATACATCCTGATGGTACTACATGATAGGCGTGTTAAGAAAAACATGAAGGTTAGACTCGTATTTTGGACTCCCTTGTCTTTCTTTGAATTAGTTTAATGTTTTGAAGTTCCAAAACATAAAAGTGGCGGCGAGGCACTTTTAAAAATGAACGTGAGATGGCTACTGACCTGTTGAAGTGCAGCTAGGAATAGTCGAGTTTGAAGAAAAAAGGGAGATCGGATCATAGAAGGAGCAATAGAAAGATTAATAAGGGAATACTCCAGTGAACTAAATGCACCTTCCCAAGATCAAGATAGACATCCTAGAAAGAAGAAGAAGAATGGGAACAAGCAAGAAAGAATCCAGAACTGGGAGAGAAGCAAAGATCAAAGTAGATTCACAGAGAAAAGGTGAAGAAAGGTGTCCAGAGCTGTGAGAACTACTTCCTACAGTCTCAAAGTCAACTACAACCAACCAACCTGAAATGGTTTCACAGCCACAAATCTCATCTGCCAGACAGTGATTTCCCCTTGTCAGGAAAGACATTATCCCACAGTGATTAAATCTTTAGGGCAAAGTGGAATAATTTAAAATTTATTATGCTGTGAATGTCTATATATAGTCATTGTATTATATAGTATATTGTGGAAACAGTTGAGATGCATTCTCTATTGAGTTGGAGTTTGTAGCTAAGCAGGGAGGAGTGTATTTAATACTTTAATAGTACTTGAATAATTTCATAAATATATTGGTTAATTAGGCATTCTTGATTTAAATTGTTTATTACGGGTTATATGTATAAATATGTGAATTGCATAAATCATCACGCTACCACGCAATAAGTGAGTGTGGCTCGCTTCAAGCAAAACACAAAGTACGACTCGCATTTTGGACTCCCATATCTTCCTTTAAATTAGTTTAATCTTTTGAAGTTACAAAACATAACAAGGTGGAGAGAACAAAGGCAATGTTTGTGATGGGTGGGGGCTATTGTTGTCTGAATGATCCAGTTCTTCCAGAAGTTGATAGTTAATAGATGAATAAAGCTAGAGAAATGCATTAGAAATGGAAAAGGCTCAACATAGCAGCTGCTGGAAATACCACAAAATGAGCAGCATCTATGGACCAAGAACAAAACTTAAGGCCATCATTTTCATCACTATTGGGCATTCTGGCATGACAGAAAATGCAGTTGTTCTGACATTGCTGAATTCAGTCTTGAAGCTGCTGAAGTGGGAGCTGAGATGCTGTTCCTTGAGTTTGTCTTGGGCTTCATTGGAAGGATATAGTAGACAAAAGATCTGGAAGTCAGTAATTTGGAATTAAAATTAAAATTTAATAAGCCATGAGCTTTAAGAATAACAGAGAAAGCTTGAGTTCTCTTGCAGAAGTAGGATTCTTACATTCTTATGTTTGTTTAGAATTGTATTTCACTAAGTAATACTGGCTTCATAATGCCTGTAACATGTACTCTTAAATTTGCAGAAACTTGCCTTTATGGTATCCCTTGGCCTGGTTACTACTGAGCACTTGGAAGGTAAGTTGAATATGAAATTCTTGAAGCAGTGTTCTTTTTGAGTAAAGATTGGCAAATAATGGATGTCAGAGAGCATTTTAAGAGTGAATTAAAAAACACAGTATGAACACATTTAAACTAGAGGAGGCAGAATTCCTGGCATTTAAAAAAAACAGAACAAGTTAAATTTTCAAGTGATCATTTTGATTTTTTTTTTCAAAATTCCATCTTTTTCGATATTTGCTTTCATGTTAAATGAAACAGGCGAGCCATTAATTATTAATGTATTGCTTTGTTATTTTTCTAGTTAAGTCGACAAATTGTTTTTGTAAGTTGTCAGTTTTTCTGGTGGTATTAATGTTTGCTGAATAGTCGAGAAATTCGAATAAAATAATTTTTAGAATGAATTTGCCTGGGCATGTGGGTTTGCCTGTGTCATTTGTGAACCCCGGTACACTTCAGAGAAGTGTACAGAGTACAGAGAATTATAGTCAAATGCTGATATGTCATTAGTGAAGTTTTTTCCCCTCTGGTGTCAGTATAAAAGATATTACATATCTGAATTAGAAGGTTGAAGAGGCAGGCAGAAAATGTAGTCTTCATGCAATGGCATAGTTTAGAAAACATTAACTGTTTCTTCAGAGCTTCAGGAAAAGTATTTAAGAAAATAATCTCTCCAGGGTCTGCCCAGATGCTCTACTGCCCACAGAGAGTAAAGACATGATGATAGTGCATGACTGGACAAATTGTGAAGGAGGATTAATTTCAATTCATAGGACATTGAGAATAGTTCTTGGACAGTAGGCTAAATAACTAATAACAGATAAGGACATACCAACAAGAATTGAATATGTCTATTTTTGATAGATAAGGTGCCACATAAAAGGTTGTTACACAATGAGAAAGATCTGTGTGGTTGCAATAATTGGTGGATTATACTGTAAGCAAAAGGGGCCCAACCTCTCCCTCAGTGTCGCAAAAACAAAGGAGCTGGTTGTGGATTACAGGAGGAATGATGAGAGGCTAGCCCCTATTGACATCAATGGATCTGGGGTTGAGAGGGTGAACAGCTTTGAGTTCCTTGTCATAAACACCACCGAGGATCTCACGTGGTCTGTACATACCAGCTGTGTAGTGAAAAAGGTGCAACAGTGCCTCTTTCACCTCAGACGTTTGAAGAAGTTTGGTACAGGCCCCCGGATCCTAAGAACTTTCTACAGGGACACAATTGAAAGCATCCTGACTGGCTGTATCACCACCTGGTATGGGAACTGTACTTCACTCAATCGCAGGTCTCTGCAGAGGGTGGTACGGACAGCCCAGCTCATCTGTAGGTGTGAACTTCCCATTATTCAGGATGTTTACAAAGACAGGTTTGTAAAAAGGGCTGGAAGATTCATTGGGGACCTGCGTCACCCCAACCTCAAACTGTTCCGGCTGCTACCATTTGGGAAATGGTATCGCAGCATAAAAGCCAGGACCAACAGGCTCTGGGACAGCTTCTTCCACCAGGCCATCAGGCTGCTTAATTCATGCAAATGCAACTGTATTTCTTTGTTATATTGACTATCCTGTTGTACATAATATTTAATATAAGTTACTATAAATTGCTCATTTAGACGGAGGTGTAACAAAGAGTTTTACTCCTCATGTCTATGAAGGATATAAGTAATAAAGTCAATTCAATTCATTTCAATTCATGTAGGGAGTAATAAAGAATATTGGGAGGTAATGTAATCCAAATGCTACTGCTTGGAGGGGCATGCAAGAGTCAGGGGCCTAAGGGCTAAGGGTATTCACTGATCTTTACAGTTGATTAGGCAGTTGGGAAACATTGTATGAAATATTTGGTTTTATAATAGTGAAAATGGCTACCAAAAAAAGATGTGCTGAATTTTACAGTTCTGTTATTTGGTCTCAACTAGAATGTTAAGCGTCATTCTTGACACTATTTAAGAAGAATTTAACGAATGAAAGTTATGAGTGGGTTGACTGGGGTGATGGTCAGGTCGAAGGACATAAATTATATAGAGAATTTAGTGAAGTTTACCTTGTTCTTAAAGTAGAGACAATGAATTTTTAACAAAGTTATTTAAGATTGTGACGTTTTGTAAGATCCATAGGATGAAAGTTGTTTCTTGTGACAAATGAAGTGGAAGTAAATTTTAAGATGTTAAGATCTGAGTATGCTTCTTGAGATCAGATCTCAGAGGAGCTTTCAAAAAATAATGAAGCATGTACAGTGGATTCAGGTTAATTGGGACACATTAGGACCAGCACGTTTTGGCCCAATTAAGTAGCTACTCTGTTTAGCTAAAGTTTCATAGAAATAATGTAAGAAGTATAAAACATACAAACTGCCGTTGAACTGAGTAACAAGTTATGTATTTAAATGAAATACAGAACCAATTAGAACACTACCAATATTGCTATAGTACTGTAAACTTGTGTATTAATTTCTAATAGTTATTGATGGAGAAATACATTTGCCTTGTTTATTTGATTGACTATAAATGAACAAAATAAGTGCAGATACCTAATGCAGATTATGGACTGCCTTCATTGCCTTCCTGGATGAAGTAGTGTTGTAATCCAACAATAAATTTCCTGGCATCTTGTGTAGTCACTAGCTTAGGTTCAATTTTGTCATTCTCATCACTTTCCTCACCATCGTATTCCCCACCTTGGTGTTTTGATACATTGCTTTCGATGATTGCATCCCCCAACTTTTTATTTTCATTGCAACATTTAATATAATTCCCGCTATTACGGACACTTACACTACACGCTGCATCCGCGAAGTAAACAGCATTATGAAGGACCCCACGCACCCCTCATACAAACTCTCTCCCTCCTGCCATCTGGGAAAAGGCACTGAAGTATCCAGGCTGTCACGACCAGACTATGTAACAGTTTCTTCCCCCAAGCCAGCAGATTCCTCAATACCCAGAGCCTGGACTGACATCAACTTACTGCCCTCTACTGTGCCTATTGTCTTGTTTATTATTTATTGTAATGCCTGTACTGTTTTGTGCACTTTATGCAGTCCTGGGTAGGTCTGTAGTCTAGTGTAGTTTTTTTTTCTGTGTTATTTTTAAGTAGTTCAGTGTAGTTTTTGTACTGTTTCATGTAGCACCATAGTTCTGAAAAACGTCTTATTTTTACTGTGTACTGTACCAGCAGTTATAGTCGAAATGACAATAAAAGGTGACGACTTGACGATACCTTAATATTTTTCATAGTTCTCGTTGAAGGAGTGAAATCATTTTATTTTCATTTCTGGCATCTCAAAACCTGTATGCTTGAAACCGCAGTGAGCAAAACAGTTCTGAATTGTCTTGCAGCTTAATTCTCGCCAACTATCACTGACAAACTGTAGTGCCTGTAAAAGGCAACTCTTTCACACACTTCCTTGGCTGTTAAAAAAGGTATCTGTAGACTTTCCTCAGTTGCTTCCAACTTTCTGCAATACAATGTTTTTAAGTTTGTTATGATTCCCATATCCATTGGTTGCACCAAGAATCTTGTATTGGCAGGCAGAAATTCCAACTGCAAGTTTCTCAAATATTCTACATTACGGTGTGCTGCACAATTGTCACCAAGCAGTTCAACTTTGCTTGATTTCTGCTGTAGCTCCCTATCCCAATTCATTAGCCATTTCTTTAAAATTTAAGAAATCATCTGTGCATTCTTATTAGCATAGTATGTAATTGATAAATTATCCATTCCTAGCCCCTTAAAGCATCAAGGTTTAACATGTTTCCCAAAAACCAACTATTTATTTTTATCAGTAGTTCCTGACTTATTTGAACAACACAACAGTTATGTGATCCATTGCTTTCTTTGTATTTGACAGTGCTATGTGTTTGTAAGAGGGAACTGTTCAGCTGGGCGTGATTTTAAAAAAAGGCCTGTTTCATCGGCATTGATATCTGCACAAGAATTTTGAAGGAAGTTGGGAAGTTTTTAAGATTTCCATGTTTCTGCACTTACAGCATCAGCACTACCTTTCTTGCCATGTGCTTTCTTGTATTTCATGTGGTGACTTGTTTATTGCTGTTGGTCCACTGATATGCACACCTCGTACAGATACAATAGCAAATCATTGATTGAGGTCTCTTCAACATCTGGATCCTTACCTACACACTTTTGATTTTTGGGATATTTCCTGTCTGGCAACAAGTAATGAATGCCTACTTTTTACCCTGCTGATGTATCAAGCATGCAATTATAGATTTCTGCACTCCAGTTACCTTTGCCAGCTGGCAATGGTGTTTGGGTGGATTGTTTTTAATTTTGTCCAGTAGGGTAATTTTACAGCTGATGTCAAGTATTTTTCTGGCATCTTGGCAATGGTCTCAATTTTTTCTAAAAGTCAAATTTTCAAAATATAAAAAAAAACAAATTGATCAGAAATCATTGCTTTTAGAATCTGTGCCCGTCAGCCCAATGGATAACATAACACAAACTTGTAACTAATGCAACTGTTCGCTCTAAGCATGGTGTAATGTCTAATAGCCATACATGTGACTGACCATCTCCTTTGCCAATTAAGGGACATGGTGTCCCAAATAAACAGAGAGAATCCTGGCTGTTTTCTCAGTCAGTTTTTATTCTTTAAGAGTTGTTCAAAATCGTTAGCTGTCCCAATTAACTGATGACTCAAATAACTGGAATCCACTGTATTTGTAAAAAGCAACTAATATACAGTTATTTAGGAAAGGCTAGGGATGTGTAAGATCAATTGTTTAGCTCTTTCAAAGAGTTTGCATCAACATACCATGCTGGATAGCTCACCACTGAGCTGTCAGGTTCTATAGTTTTATAATTGGACAGATTGCAAATCACTTTGGCCTAAATTGTGAACTAATTAGAACAGATGATAATTACCCACGTGACTGGGCACTACTAGGGTAAAGTCAAATGTTTATATCTCTAAATAATTTCTTCACTGGCTTTTGAGGAATAAAAATTGCGGATACGAATCTATTAACTTTTTATTTGTCCTTTGGGAATTGTGTTGAGCTTTCAGTGCTCAACTTGAAAATTATCTGTAAACTGCATACTCTTCTCAATTTATTATTTAAACCAAACATCTTGCTTATTGTGGAAGTGCTTTTCTAACAACTCTTTATAGTAGTGTAGGTGTACATCAGATATAATTGGGGCTATTAGTTATTTTATTGCATTATTCCCAGTTACAAATGTATTTTCTTCTCCAAGTTATTCTGCTGTCCTGATTACAGATGTTCTTTTAAAAATATATAACAGCTATAAATAAAATGAATTATGCTTTCTTCTGGAGATCCAGTCTGTTCACATAATGTGCTTTTTCACATGAAGCATATTTTTCACTGCATCATTTTATGGTTACTGTAATGTATATTATAGTTATTGTGAATTGATTACTGATTGTGACATTAAAATACTTTGAATGGTGCTGTAGATAGCCTTAATAAATACTGTCTAAAAGTGTGAATGTGGCATTTAGAGCAACCACTTCATTCAGTTTTATTTTAAAGCAAAATACTTGCTAATAATGGAAATGCTGTCATGGTTACAGAAATCCAAAGCAGGCGCCAAGAAAGAAAGAGAAGAAGCACAGCCAATCCAACATACAGCGGATTGTTTGAACCAGAGGTAAATGTTATTTGGATATTTGGGTAATATGATACTTCTCTGAATCAGTTGAGGGTTGATGGTCAAATGTGGGCACAGTGCCCCTGTGTAAAGATGTACTTGGAAGTTAATTCTTCTTTGCGATCCTAAAGCTTGAAATGTAAAATAGGTACAATTATTAGAGGTTGCAGGTTAATCTTGTTTCCTGTAAGATGCTACCATGATTACTATTTTACATGTTAACCTGAGGATTCAGTTTAAAAATGGAGTAGCTATTGTATTAGTGGTTGGGACCAACTTTTTGAGTTATCCTGTGATTGTTTGGGTCATTTAATTTGATTTCCCTCCCCCAAAAAATCATAAAACTACTATTTACTGCTCTAATCTTAACATAGCATTTCTGTAAGCAGTTGTTCTGTTAGGGACGGAATAGTTGTATTTAATTATTCAGAATTATACACCCAATGATTAGTGTATTATGCATTGAGCTTGATTGCAGTTAATCTATATGTAATGTTTTGATAGCAGGAAGATGTGGTTTATAGAGTAGGGCAGACTGGGAACAATCAACAAGCAGAGTGAGAAATGGAATTATATCCATGTTCTCTGTAGGCGGAGAATATTAAGCATTTTTGTCATTCTTAATGTATAATGAACTATTTGAATGACACTCAGTTCTTTGTAGCAGGGAAAAACAAATAATTCCAGTAGACATAAAAAGAGCTTATAGTGCTGAATAATAATTTTCAGTATTTTATATGCCATTCTGACCCCTCATTTACTCTGTTTAAATCACAGAAGGAAGTCTTTCACTCTGCATTCTTTGCTATAATATCCAAAAATTATGTTGCCACCTTGCTCTCTTACTATATTGCATCTCAGTATATTTCAAGTATATTTCCAACTTTTCCTTTTAAAAAAAAAGTCTTGCCACTTTCCGTAGTAAATATTACATACCACGATAATCTCTGTAAGCAATAACTCTCAACCTATCAACAATGAAAAAATAAAACTTATTGCTATATAAGGTTGGATAGGAATATAGGTTAGACAATGGCTTTCACCACTGACCTGAATTAAAGTAGAATGAAAGATTGAAAAAGTGGAAGACAAACAAAATCAAGGACATTTTAATGTAAAGGACTAAAATATGAGATTGTTGTTTCTGGATTAACTAAGTCCTTTCAGATGAACAAAATGCAGAATTCTTTTTGCATTTATTTATTTATTTGGAGATGCAACATGGATACTTCAATATTTAGATATTTCTCAAAAAAATCTACCCCTGTTGACAAGTAGGTAACTAATTTTTCTTTCAAGTTAATGAAAAAACTAAGCAATTATCCTTTGTCCCTACCACATAGTCTTCAAATTCATTGACACAATTCTCTGTTTGATGTACAGCTGCTGCAGTTATGCTGTCTAGATTTTTATTCTTTTGCCTTTTAAGGCCTCTAGATTTTTTGAAAAAGTGTTTTTTTCAGTAATGATCTCAAAGTTTTGCGCCTCATCTAATCTCATGGGATTCATGGGATTGCAGGCTATAATATTGGCATGATTTTGTTACATAAAAATGTATGATTGGATTAGCTTTTAATATATTAATGCTTTTGTGTATCACTGTAAAAGTATTTAATTATTTGTGACAGTCAAGCATCTAACACTAAATGGTCATTATCTTTGCCAGCATAAAGGCACTTTAAAATATTTGTCACAATACAGCACACAAATACAGATGTTTTTTATTACAAAAGCTAATGTCTATTTTTTAAAAAGGTATTGACTTAATGGTCTTTCTTGGTTAATATTCCCCCCAGCGTAAACGAATTGCAACAAGCTATCTAAATGGTTCTTTGTATATTTCAACAAGAGGTATGTATTTCTAAGTTCATCCAATCCTTTCATTTTATAGTTTCATGTAATGCAGATGATAATATAATGGGAAGTGTGAATATAAGCTGCAGGGAATTCAACAGAGATTTCATTTTTAGGCAAGCATTTAATAAAGACTTGCTACTTTCAGTTTAAGATATTAACTCGTGTCAAAACATGTTTGCATATATGGCACTACAGTTACTGCCACAGAGCTCCAAGGACCAGGATTCAATTCTTGCATTCAGTGCAGTCTATGTGGAGTTTGCATGTTCTTTTTTTAACTATGTGGGCCTCCTTTGAATGTTCTGGTTTCCTCCCACATCACAAAAGCATATTCTAAGGTTAATTGACAACTGCAAATTGCTCTTATTTTAGGGTTAATAGCTACAGGAGTCAAATAAGGAGTTGATGAGCATCAGTGGGAGTCAATAGCCTGGGATATACTATGGACCCAAAAAGCTGAATGCCTCCTGTGTCATTGTATCTATGATGTAATAGCAGAATATTAGAGTTTTGAGATGGGAACTATATTTTAACTGTATGATGCTAGCTTTACTGATCTGCCTTAAAATAATCAATAGCATGTAGATTAATAGGGTGGCATGGTATCATGCCTTCACAGTTTGAGAATCTATGTGTAAGAAGTTGATGTTGCACTTTCCCTCGGCCGAACCACAGTCCTGAGTGAAGTCAAAGTTCAAAGTACATTTATTATCAAATTACGTATGAAGTATACAACTCTGAGATTTGTCTTCTCTACAGACAGCCACGAAAGCCATGAAACCCATTCAAAGAAAACAAACCCTCATGCGCAAAAAAAAATTGCACAAACGACAACAAGAACATCACCCCCCCCGGCAGAAGTCAGTATCAGTATTAAATGCCCTTAATAACTAACTGTGCATCCATGGCCTTCTGTGATAGATAATTTCAAAGATTTAGAGTTGTTTGAGTTTAAAAAAAAATCTTACTGTCTCAGTTCTGAATAAACACTTTTACTGCAGTGGCAGCACAGTGGTAAATAGACAGCAAGGAGTTAGCTCTTGAAATCTTGTGCATTTGGTCATGACATTAGATCTAACCTCCTCCAGCTTACCAAATGGCTGTGGACTAAATGTATAGATTCGGTGTTCTTTCATATTGAATGTCATCTGGAAGAAGTAAGAGCACAAAGTTCTCTTAAGTGAGGAAGTTCAGTATTCCTTATTGAGAGTGGCTTCATAGCAGCAATATTGACTAATCCTGAAGGACACCACTGCCAAACTGGATCTACAGCAAGTAGTGGGTAAGCCAACATCAAGGATAAACCCACATAACATCATCCAATCAGTTTACCTGTTTGGGATGCATCTGTTCATGACAATTTTGGGTTTGGCAATCTATCCAGTTCAAAAAATGTTTCACCTTTGTTTCCCTCTTGTTTAACCTATCCAATGTTACGCATTCATACTGAGGTAGTATTTATAGCAACAACATTCCTTGGTAAACAGCAAGTATTATTGTCATTGAAAAATTAAACAATAGTCTTGAAGTTTTGGAAATCTGAAATAACAAAGACAGTGAGCAAGTCAGGCATATCTCTGGAGAGAAAAGTTGTTACCATTTCAGGTGAAAAATAATGTTCCTTTAGAACAGATGATGAGAAATTTCTCTAGCCAGAGGGTAGTGAATCTTTGGAATTCATTGTCACAAATGAATGTAGAGGCCAAGTCTTTAAATTTTTCAATTAACAGGTATCTTTAAAACAGAGGTTGCTAGATTCTTGATTAGTATGGGCATCAAAGGTTACGGGGAAAAGGCAGGAGATTTGTTTTCCCTCTCAGACATAATCAAATGGCTGAGCAGACTCGTGGGGCTGAGTGGCCTAATTCTGCTCTTATGTCTTGTTTTATGGTCAATGACCTTTCAGTAATATTTCAAATGCTGTCTGAGATCCTGATTTTCTCAAGCACTTTCAGTTTTTAATTTTGGAAAGCAGTTAAAAAATAATGATGAAGATACAAGGAATTAGAATCTCTCTGGCCCCCATCATCTTATTTTTACTATGGTTCCGTTCCTTCCTACCTACATCTGTGATACATCACAAGCTCTTGATCTTTTCAAGGATTTCAGGTTCTCTGGCCCCCATCTTATTTTTACTGTGGATTTCCATTCCCTGCACACCTCCACCCTCCACCAGGAAGGCCTCAAAGCTCTCCGTTTCTTTCTGGACACCAGACCCAACCAGTTCCCACTCTCCTCCGCCTAGTAGAACTTGTCCTCACTCTAATTAATTTCTCCTTTAGCTCCTCTCATTTCCTTCAGACAAAAGGGCTGGCCATGGGCACTTGCATGGGTCCTAGCTATGCCTGACTGTTTGTCGACTACGTGGAACAGTCTGTGTTCTAAGCCTGCACTGGTGACCATCCGGCACTTTTCCTACGTTACATTGAATGTGTTGGTCTGCTTCCTGCACCTGTGATGAACTCGATTTCATCCAACTTACACCCTGCCCTCAAGTTCACCTGGTCTATTTCTGACACTTCCATTTCTCGATTTCACTGTCTCTATTTCTGGAGACAGCTTATCCACCAATGTCTATTATAAACCAATATACTCTCACAGTTACTTGGACTATATCTTGTCCCACCCTGCTATTTGTGAAAACACCACCCCCTTCTGTCAATTCCTCCATCTCTGCTGCATCTGCTCTCAGGATGAGGCTTTTCATTCTAGAATGAAGGAGATAACCCTCTTTCTCAAAGAAAGGGGCTTCCCTTCCTTGACCATCAATGCTGCCCTCAACTGTATCTCTTCCATTTCACACACATCTGCTTTCATCCCATCCTCCCCCCACCCTACCAGGAATAGGGTTCCTCTTGTCCTTATCTACCATCCCACCAGCCTCCACGACCAGCACATAATTCTGCAAAACTTCTGCCACCTCCAGCGGGATTCCACCAACAAACACATCTCTTCTCCCCTCGCCCCCCCACTTCCTGCTTTCCTTAGGGATAACTCCCTACGTGACTCCCTTGTCCATTTATCCCTCCCCACTGATCTCCCTCACTATGATTCAGGGCCCCAAACAGTCCTTCCAGATGAGGTGACACTTCACCTGTGAGTCTGTTGTGGTCATATACTGTGTTTAGTGCTTCCGGTGTGGCCTCCTGTATATCGGTGGGACCCAACGTAGATTGGGAGACCGCTTTGCCGAGAATCTACGGTTCATCTGCCAGAACAAGTGGGATTTCTCAGTGGCCACCCATTTTAATTCCACTTTCCATTTCCATCCCATTCCGATATGTCCATCCATGGCATCCTCCACTGTCGTGATAAAGCACAGATAGGTTGGAGGAACAACACTTATATTGTGTTTGGGTAGCCTCCAACCTGATGACATGAACATCGATTTCTCAAACTTCCAGTAATGCCTCCACCCCCCCATCCCTTCACCATTTCCCATCCCCTTTCCACCTCTTATGTTATCTCTTTACCCACCCATCATCTCCCTCTGGTGCTCCCCCCCCCCACCATTTTCCTCCTTTCTTCCATGGCCTTTTGTCTCTTTCACCAATCAACTTCCTAGCTCTTTGCTTCATTCTTCCCCCTCCAAGTTTCAGCTATCGCCCGGTGTTTCTCTCTCCTCTCCCCCCCCCCCACCTTTCAAATCTACTCTTCAGCTTTTTTCCTCCAAGCCTGCTGAAGGGTTTTGGCTTGAAACGTCAACTGTGCTTTTTCCTATAGATGCTGCCTGGCCTGCTGAGTTCCTCCAACATTTTGTACGTGTGGCTCGGATTTCTAGCATCTGCAGATTTTCTCTTGTTTGTGATTAGACTCTCCGTACTACAAACCGCATTTCCAGAAAAGTTGGGATATTTTCCAAAATGCAATAAAAACAAAAATCTGTGATATGTTAATTCACGTGAACCTTTATTTAACTGACAAAAATAGAAAGAAAAGATTTTCAATAGTTTTACTGACCAACTTAACTGTATTTTGTAAATATACACAAATTTAGAATTTGATGGCTGCAACACACTCAACAAAAGTTGGGACAGAGTTAAAGTAAGATTGAAAACTGCACAGAATATTCAAGTAACACCGGTTTGGAAGACTCCACATTAAGCAGGCTAATTGGTAGCAGGTGAGGTATCATGACTGGGTATAAAAGTAGCGTCCATCAAAGGTTCAGTCTTTGCAAGCAAGGATGGGTCATGGCTCACACCTTTGTGCCAAAATTCTTGAGAGAATTGTTAGTCAGTTCAAAAGGAACATTTCCCAATGCAAGATTGCAGAGAATTTAGGTCTTTCAACATCTACAGTACATAATATTGTGAAAGGATTCAGAGAATTCAGAGACATCTCAGTGCGTAAAGGGCAAGGTTGGAAACCACTGTTGAATGCACGTGATCTTCGAGCCCTCAGGCGGCACTGCCTAAGAAACTGTCATGCTACTGTGACAATTATAGCCACCTGGGCTTGGGAGTACTTTGGAAAACCATTGTCAATTAACACAGTCCGTTGCTGCATCCAGAAATGCAACTTGAAACTGTATTACGCAAGGAGGAAGCCATACATCAACTCTATGCAGAAAAGCCGGCGAGTTCTCTGGGCCTGAGCTTATCTCAGATGGACAGAAAGACTGTGGAACCATGTGCTGTGGTCAGATGAGTCCACATTTCAGCTAGTTTTCAGAAAAAACCGGCATCGAGTTCTCTGTGCCAAAGATGAAAACGACCATCCTGATTGTTATCAGCAAAAGGTGCAAAAGCCAGCATCTGTGATGGTATGGGGGTGCATCAGTGCCCACGGCATGGGTGAGTTGCATGTGTGTGAAGGTACCATTGACTATGAGGCATATATTAGGATTTTAGAGAGGCATATGTTGCCATCAAGGCGATGTCTCTTCCCGGGACGTCCATGCTTATTTCAGCAGGACAATGCCAGACCACATTCTGCACGGGCTACAACAGCGTTGCTTTGTAGACACAGAGTGCGTGTGCTTGACTGGCCTGCTGCCAGTCCAGATCTATCTCCTATTGAAAATGTATGGCGCATCTTGAAAAGGAGAATCAGACAATGGAGACCACGGACTGTTGAGCAGCTGAAGTCTTATATCAAGCAAGAATGGACAAAATTTCCAATTGCAAATCTACTACAATTAGTATCCTCAATTCCAAAACGATTAAAAAGTGTTATTAAAAGGAAAGGTGATGTAACACCATGGTAAACATGCCTCTGTCCCAACTTTTGTTAAGTGTGTTGCAGCCATCAAATTCTAAATTTGTGTATATTTACAAAATACAATTAAGTTGGTCAGTAAAACTATTGAAAATCTTTTCTTTGTACTTTTGTCAGTTAAATAAAGTTTCACATGAATTAACATATCACAGATTTTTGTTTTTATTGCATTTTGGAAAATATCCCAGCTTTTCTGGAAATGGGGTTTGTAATTTAGCATAAAGCAAGCTCATTCAATTCATTGACCCATACCAATATTTATGCTCTATAAACACCTTCATTATTTTTTTTCAACTACTCCTAATTAGTTTAATTTTTGTGTCTCTTCTTTCCTTTTGTTTGCCTAACTTTTTTAAAACTCCTAAGCTGTTCATGTCACTAAAACACCTGTCTGCTACTTCAGTCACCTTTTTGAAATAATTTTAGTTAGTTTACTAAGGTTTGTCTTGTATTGGCAGTTTGCCTTCTTTGAAGAATATCACCAAGCTATAATAGTTTTTAAGATTGGCAGCTTGTCTGGTCATTTTCTGGTGCTTGTCTGTCAGTAATTACCTGATTTAAAAAATGCATTTTCAAAATACATTATGTTTGAATTAGTGCCATTAAATTTACCATTTGATAACCAGATAGTTTCCCCTAAATTTTAACTTCCCATTCATTGAGATATTTTCAATGAAGCAAACAATTTATTTCCATGCAGCATCTCTCTATATTCCCTCTTCATTGGTTCAGATATCCCATATAATTCCTACAAAGTAAATGGGCAGCAGGAAAACAAGCTGACCTGTTTCTATTGCTAACTGGTATGTCCAATACTTTGCAGTGGGTTGTGACTGGGAAAGTGCTCTTGGCACAAAATATCTTTTTTTTTTGCTGAGCATGTTGTGCTTCTCATCCCTTTATTGACGTGTTTAAATATTTTGGCCAGGATGAAAATTAATATGGACCTAACGATAAATTTATACAAATTCAGAAAGGCATGTTGCACGCTTTGAGGGTTTCCAACTTACACCACCTTTCATCTCTTTTTGAGTTTGAGGTTATTCACTATGAGTTGCTGTTATGACATTCTGATAACACTTTCTTGGTTAGATTAGTTTATGGAAAAAACAACAAAAATGTAATATAAACAGGAGTCTCCTAGTGATTCCTAGTGAATATTCTACCATTCATTAAGATCATGGCTGACATTTTACCTCAACATCATTTCCAACCAGTAATTCCATATACCCTTGCTTCCTCAATAACCACAAACCTATTAATCTCAGTCTTGAATATAGTGAGTGACTGAATTTCCACAGCCTTCCGAAGATTCTCTACCTTCTGAATGATGAGGTTTCTTCTCATTTCAGTCCCAGACAGCCAGACTCATTTTTTTGGGTTGTAACTCCTGATTCTAGCAACTCTAGTATTAAGAAACATATTAGATGTTACGGGCACCTATCCCCTCCAAGCCATACTTTAATAAGATTACCACTCTTTGAAGCTTGGGAGCATAGGCACAGAATACTCAATCACTCCAAAGGGATCAAATTCACCAACTTCAAAATGAATCAGGAAAATCTTTGTTAGATTCCCTTTATAAAAGTATATGGGAGACCAGAACTGCTCACAATATTCCACATGTAGTCTTGCTGGGGCCGTTTTGTATTTGTTTGTCTTCTGAATTCATTGATCTACGTACATTTATTTTTTTTGTATACTTGCATACAGGTGTTCCCCCCTTTACAAAGGTAGAGCGTTCCTATGAAACCTTTCTTAAGCCAAGATGGCGTAAAGCGAAGAACCATTAATTTGCATGAGAAAAATCTTTGTAAAAGTGAAAATCCTCTTTGTAATGTGAAGACGGGTTACTAATGTAGGTCTTTTGTAAAAGCGAAGTGGCGTAAAGCAGGGGACACCTGTATTCATATTCTAGTTTCACCAGAATGACATCCCATATTATGTTTCTTTTGTACATCGTAATCAACCCAATAGGTCTGTGCTAGAGCTTCTTGCAGAGAAATCCTATCAGTTCTATTTCCCCCTCTCACTTCACTGAAACCCTACAACTTGTTCTCTGTCACATCATAACATGTCCTTGTCCACTAATTTAGCCTGTCTCTATTCCTGTCAGTCCATAATGCTACCCAACTTTGTATCATCAGTAAACTTAAATATAATTTACATAGCCCGTCATACACACCATGAACACTGCCACACCTTTAAGCACCCCATTCATCACAGCTGTCAATCCATAATGACCCATTTATTTCTACTGTTTTCTGTGTTATCCAATCATCAGTCCATGACACTATTTTATCCCTAGTCTTGTGCTCTTATTATTTTTAATAATATCTTCACCTGCAGAATTGAAGCCCTTTAGAATTCTAAATATACATTACTATTTGTGACAATTCAAAAGAATATAACAGATTTGTAAATTAAGATTTTTTTTTCATAAATCCATGTTACCTTTGCACCTTGTCATTAATCACCAAGTGCCCTGTTACTAATGAATGAATTCTAGCCTTTTCTCAACCACTGATATCAGGTTGTAAGGTCTCTAGTTTTTAATATACCTTCCATTCTTTGGTAACTAGGACTTTTGAATTTTGGCTGATGACAAGTTGTATATCCATTTTGCCCATACCCACCACCTTCAAAGACTTGGTATATAGATCATTAGATCTTCGGGATTAAGCAGGTTTCAGTCGCACTAATTACTCTATTACTGTACTTAATTTAAAATTAGTGCTAGTTTATTTGAGCTCCTCATTTCAAACCCCTTGAAGCTCTTTGTGCCTTCTATAATGATGGACTTTGAATATTTGTATAATTTCTCTATCCTTTCCATGATTCCCAATATAATTTGTCCCATACAATTTATAAGGGCCAACATTAAATTTTCCTGTTCTCTTATTTGTTCTTTGTTTTATCATGCAACTTTTGTTTCCTTTTCTGTATCAATCTCTTAGTTTTCACTTGAATTCTAAAATCTTTCTAATCCCCAAGCTTGCTGATCATTTTGGTGGTAAGGGAAAGGAAAGAGAAAAGGGGGAGAAAGAAAGCTAGGATATCATTCAGTTTCATTACTGTACTATAAACTATTAATTGATAATTTATCCTAACAGTTTAAATATGTTAAACACAAAAGTACACTGCAGATGCAGTGGTCAAAGCAACACGTACAACACGTTGGAGGAACTCAGCAGGTCGGGCTGCATCCGTGGAAATGAGCAGTCAACGTTTCGGGCTGAGACCCTTTGTCAGGACTGAAGAGGGAGAGGGCAGGGGACCCTATAAAGAAGGTGGGGAGCGGGTGGGAAGGAAAAGGCTGGTAGGTGCCAGTTGAGAGACCAGTGAGAGGAAAGATCAAGGGGTGGGGGAGGGGATAGGCAGGAAAGGTGAAGAAGAAATGTAAGGGGAAAGCACTTTGTGTAGTAGAAGAAGGCAGAATCATGAGAGAGGTGATAGGCAGCTGGAGGAGGAAGCAGAGTGAAACTGGGATGAGGGAAGGGAGAGGGAGGGAATTACCAAAAGTTGGAGAATTCAGAGTTCAAGCCAAGGGCTGAAGACTACCCAGACAGTATATGAGGTGTTGCTAAACCTCCCTACACCTACACCTCCTCTCTTACCACCATTCAGGGCCCAAAGCAGTCGTTCCAGGTGAGGCAACACTTCACTTGTGAGTCTGTCGGGATCACCTATTGCATCCTGTGCTCCCAATGTGGCCTCCTCTACATCGTCGAGCCCCAACGCAGATTGGGGGACCGCTTTGTCGAGCACCTCCGCTCCGTCCGCCGCAACAGACAGGATCTCCCGGTTGCCACCCACTTCAACTCTGCTTCACATTCCCATTCAGATATGTCCATACATGGCTTCCTCTACTGCAGTGATGAGGCCAAACTCAGGTTGGAGGAGCAACACCTCATATACTGTCTGGGTAGTCTCCAGCCCCTTGGCATGAATGTTGAATTCTCCAACTTCCGGTAATTCCCTCCCTCTCCCTTCCTCCGTCCCAGTTTCACTCTGCCTCCTCCTCCAGCTCCCTATCACCTCTCTCATGATTCTGCCTTCTTCTACTACACATAGTGCTTTCCCCTTACATCCCTTCTTCACCTTTCCTGCCTATCCCCTCCCCCACCCCTTGATCTTTCCTCTTATTGGTCTCTCAACTGGTACCTACCAGCCTTCTCCTTCCCACCCTCTCCCCACCTTCTTTATAGGGCCCCTGCCCTCTCCCTCTTCAGTCCTGACGAAAGGTCTCGGGCCAAAACGTTGACCTCTCATTTCCACAGATGCTACCCGACCTCCCGAGTTCCTCCAGCATGTTGTACATGTTAGTTTAAATATGTTACAAGGTAGGCACGCCCATTTGTGTTTTCTGAATTCTGTAATTTGGGCAAAGACAAGCTGTTATAGGTTAACCTGTGTGTTATTTTGTATTTGTTCTTATATTTATCATTTGATGCAAATTTTCAGAGGATTTCCCAATTTTAATTTTTACCCATATGTGGTGCTGTCTTTTAAATTTTAGTTGTGGGTCACTTTTGAACTTTCCCATGTGTCTGTTGATTCTTCCCCAGTTCAATGGCAACTCTCAATGTCCTGGCTTAAACCATTCATTTGAATTTTGGATGGTATATTTTTACAAAGAATCACAGGCTACATCACAATAGGAGGCCTTTTACGCCAAGTATGTATTCTATCCATGAAAAATCCAATCCTTCCTACTTCTTGAAAATGTTTTTTAATTTCAGGTGCTCACTTCCTTTGAATTTGATTGAATCTTCCTTCACCATCTTACTTTTCCTGATAATGAATTCCAGTTCCTACCCACTAGCCGCATAATAGTAGTATGTAAGATATTGGCATGACATGGGTGATTAGTCCTTCCAGTGTTCACTTGTTGCACATTCCATCCAATGTTTTCATGACAACAGAGAATGTTCAGACTGTATATTGGCATTTGGCATCACGTGTTTATCCGCCCTATTTGTATGGTATTTCAATGCAATATAAAAAAAACAAAAAAGTACCTGTGAAAAGTTGTTAGGTAACCAACATGTGCTGATTTAATAAAAATCAAAGCAGAATTTTTAAGAGAAAACTTACCTAGTTTTTGACACATTTCTATATTGATTTTTTTTCATCTACTTTGATAAACATTTAAATCAGTGAGTTAGGGAAATTTAATTGATTGAAAGTGGTGTGTCACCAGGCAATAATCTAGTTGCATGCTAACTTCTAATATCAAGTAAACAAGTTTCATCTTCTTTCTTCTGTCTTTCCTGGCCTACGAAGTCATTAATAGGTTAGTAGATTAATTGGTCATTGTAAATTGTCCTGTGATTAGGCTAGTATTAAATAAGTGGGTTGCTGGGTGGTATGGTATGTTGGGCCAGAAGGGCCTGTTCCGCACTGTATCTCTATTATTTATTTTGTTTTGATTTAATCTGTGGTATCCTGTACCATAGATCTGATTTTTTTTGATTTGGTTGTTCAAGGTGGCTTCAATCACTGATCGTAGAAAATAATGGCAGTTGAGTATTTTGAAAATGATGAGAGATTACGAAGTGTTGATGTTCAAACCTAGCTGGTGTGTCCCTGAAAGCCAACATGCAGGTACAATAGGAAGGCAAATGGCGTGTTGGCCTTTATTGCTGGAGGATCTGAGTACAAGAAAAGTTACTACAGTTCTATAAGGATATGACAGGACCCAATTTACAAAGAATGTATATTTGTGGTAGAGGAACTGCAGCAAAGATTCACCAGAAGAAATTTGGCCCCATTTTGCACTTCTCTTCTAAATGGATTAGTCCATAATTTGAAAACGTGAGCCTCCAACCCCCTCCCCTCCTGTTCGGGATTTCTAAACCAGAGGAAGCATCATTCCCACATCTGCCCAGTCATCGTGAAAATATCAGGTTTATGCACAAGGGTGGAAGTGGTATCAGAAAAAGAGAGAGATACTGGAAATGAGACAATGGAAAAGACGATGTTTTGGGCTAACGCCCTTTCATCAGGACTGGAAAAGAAGGGGGAATGTAACCAGAGTAAAAAGTGAGGGTGAGGAGTACAAGCAGGCAGGAAGTAATTGAGCCCAGGTTATATGGGATAGGTAGGTAGCTAGGGGTGGGGGCTAAAAGGAAACTGTGTGATGCTTGGAAGAGGCAAAGGCCTAAAGAAGGAATCTGATGAGGAAGGACGGTAGACTATGGAATAAAGGGAAGGAAGTGGGTAATCAGAGGCGAGAGGGGGAAAAGAAGAGGTACAAGGGCCACCATAATAAGGGAAAACAGAGGGGAGTGGTAACTGGAAATTGGAGACTAATTGTAATTTGGAGATTACCAAGACAAATGTTCCTCCAACTTGTATCTGGCTTTATGGTGGCAGTAGAAGTGGCCATGGATAACATGTCAATGTGGGAATGGGAAGTGGAATTGAAATGGGTAACCACTGGGAGTTCCTGGCTGTTGAGGCGGATGGAGCAGGTTGCTCAATCTATGTCAGGTCTCACCAATTGTAGAGGAGCCTGCATTGGAAGCACTGCTTGCGATAATTAACACTGATGGACTCTCAAATGAAATACTGCCTCATTTGGAAGAACTGTTTAGAGCCCTGAATGGTGGTAAGGGAGGAGGTGTGGGGGCAGGTATGGCATTGTTACAGGGATAAGTTCAGGGAGGGAGATCAGTGGGGATGAACAAAGGGGTTATGGAGAAAGTGATCCTTGTGGGAAAGTGTGGGGGTTTGGCGAGATCCTATTGGGGATGGTGGAAGTTGCAGAAAATAATGTGTTGGATGTGGAGACTTGTGGGGTGGTAGGAGAGGATGAAGGGAACCATATCCCTATTATGTCAGGTGGTGGGGATAGGGTGATATGGGTGATGGCACATTGATAATAGTGGAAGGAAAGCCTTGTTCTCTTAAAAACGATGACATCTCAGATGTCCTGAAATGGAAAGCCTCTTCCTGAGGATAGATGTAATACAGTCAGAGGAACTGAGAGGAGGGAACAGCATTCTTGCAAATGTCATTATGAAAGAAAGTTCTCGTCAAGGTAACAGTAGGTGTTAAAGGGTTTGTAAAAGATGTTGGTAGATAATCTGTCTCTGGTGATGTCTCCCTTGGCCACTTCCACCTATCATCTCCTAACTTCTCAGATCATTTCCTTTCATCCCCCATCACCTGGGCTCACTTAATTTCTGCCAGCTTGTCCTCCTCTCCCTCCCCATACCTTTTTATTCCATCTTCTGCCTCCTTCCTTCCAAACCTAATGAAGGGCCTCGACCAAAAACATCAACTGTTCATTTTCCTTCTTTAGATGCTGCCTGACCTCCAGCATTTTGTGTATTGTGACAGATACACTAGACCTATATATTCTAGAGTCTAGAAGAGTTTAAAAAAAATGTACAAAATTAATTGTGGAATTTATACATGTTCCATTCCAACCAAGATGCTCATCGAATCTAGTATTATTTGCCAGTATTTGGCCTATGATCTTCTAAGCCAGGGGTGGGAAACCTTAAATACAAATGATTTTCTAGCATGCGTTATTCATTAATTTGAGGCAAAACGTAATTAGATGCATTTAAATGGATAACTCCCATATTTCAAGATTTTTATGGCATTTATCTGGCCCACCGTCCGCTAATTAATATGCGATCCGGCCCACAGAGGCAAAAAGGTTGCCGACCCTGTTCTAAGCCTTTCCAATCCACATACTTGTCCAACTATCTTAAATGTTGTTATTGTACCTGCCTCAACCTCTTCCTCTGGCAGCTGATTCCACTTGGACACTACCTTGTGTGTATTTAAAAAGAATGGCCATCAAATTCCTCTTAAATCTTTCCCCTCTCACAAAAAAATATATGCTCTCTAAGTCTGAGCTGGAAGAAATGGAGATGAAGTTTTCTCAGGCTTGAGAGTACAGAGCTAGAAGTCATATTCTCAAAATAATGAATAGATCATTTGGTACTGAAATGAGAAGAAATTTCTTCAGTCAGTGAATGATGAATCTTTGGAATTTTCATTGATTGGAGCTATAACTGAAATTGGAATATTTTTAGTTCTAGATGAATCAAGGGATAAGGGAAAAGGACAGGAAATGATGCTCCTGTTGAATAGTGAAAAAGGCTTAAAGAAGACCCAATTGTGTGGTTGTACTCCCATTTCTTATGTTTTTTTCTGTTACTTAGTCTGATCACTAATTCCATACTACTGATCTGGTTTATATTCTTTAAACCAGCTCTTTCTAATATGTTTTACCTCTTTCCTTGACACGCAAGCCAATGAGGAACTTTGTTGGAAGGTATGTTCTCTCCATTCTGTGGTTTTTCTCTATTTGAATCTCTTGATGTTCAAATCCAAGAGATATTTATTATGTCCAGTGTATGAAGTACAGGACTAATCCTTTCAACTTATCTAAAGGTGGCTGCATTTTTATTAAGAAAAATTGTTGCTTTTATCACTTATGACAGTGATGCGATCTGTTTGGGGCAATGTCCTAGTGAGATTGCAGCTACATAAATGGAGCAGTAAGTTATTAGAGAACCATATAATTTTTGAAGAGCATATTTTGAAGTGTGAGTATGAAGATGTAAAACTTGCAGTGGTGTATTATAATTGACAGCATTGAGTTCCAGCAATATTTAGTTTTAATAATTTTGAAGAAGCTGTGTAGGCTTTTTAATCTGGGAATTGTCATGGAATTGACAGCTCAGGAACAGCCCTTCATCCAACTGCATCAATGCTGATCATTTTGCTTATCCAACTAACCGGCTTGTCTGCATTAGATTATTCTGTGCTGTGCCCATTCAAGTGCCTTTCTAAAAGTTACTTAAATTTAATGGTTGTAGTCTATCTCCTCTACCAGTTAATTTCGGATATCAATCACTCTGCTTTATTATAAAGATAACTTCCCCCTCAAATCTCTTTAAAATCTCCTTTGTCTCACCTCATATCTATGTTCTCTTGTTTTTGATACCTCATTCAAAAAAGATATTGACTATTCATCCTATTTAAGTCTCCTATAATTTTGAGTAACCCCTATCTAGTCATGTCTAAACCACCTTCACTCTAGAGAAAACAAGCCTAGCCGATCAAATCTCTTCTCATTGTTAGGTAACCTCCAATCCAGACAATAATGCAATATATTTCCTCAGCACTGTCGCTAGTACAATTATATCCTTTCTATAGTGTGGCAATCCAAACTGCACATAATACTGTTAAGTACACTATTGACTCTTGAAAGAATGCTACTCCCTTCAACCAGTTCCTCTGTTTCTCCCTCGTCTGTTCTGACAATGAGAATTTTCCAGAAAAATTACCTGCTAACTGTTGATCCTGTCTAGTGAAGTTGCAATTTCTAGTCCCAACTCTATTCCCAGGTTCTTCTCCCAGGTGAGGCATCGCGAACCTATGGCACACATGCCCAATCTATAAAACAAAGAAATTTGTTGGTATGCACAATGCAGTGCTGCCACTCAGTTCTTTAAACCCCACCCATAAAAGGTACACATACTAACTTGCTGCTAAATAAAGCAGAAAATGATGTTTTACAACTAGAGAGCAGTGAGATATTTTCACAAAAAAGTTCTCACATCAGCTAAGTCCCAGCTGGATGGTTGCAAGAATGTGACATTAGATGGTATGTTTTGAAATCCTTGCAGACCTGGTGACATCAATATTTGGATAGTAAATGGATACAATAACAGTATTATGTAGAAATGATAGAATTAAAAAAATAATAATTTTGAACCGGTTTACTAAAATGGTTCCTTTATTTAAATCTGTCTCTACTTATACTTTTAGTAATAGTAAAACAATGAATACTTGTAAATAAGCAACAGGATTCATCCTTTTTTCCCTTAAATAAAAGTCCATAAATATTAATGCATTAATCAGTGATGACCTCTGCTGAAAATTACCATGGCAAATTAGAAGATTATCACTAATTTGGGCACATGCTCTCAAAAGGTTCCCACTCAATTTGCAGGTGAATACAGATGAGAAGTATCTGCATTGCTGTGATTAAACCAAAACCTGTACCTGCTTCGTGATTGAAAGTGAATATTTTGAATAGTATCAAGGGCTTTTTTCCCTCCCTAAACTCAGTTTGTCCAAACTGTTCACTAAAAAACTGTTTACTACAAAGTAAGTTATTCATTAGAATATTTTAAATAATTTCTATTATGCATCATATTTTATGATTGTGGAGAATCCAATCTAGTTCTGATACTGGAAAATGTTTATTTATTTATACGTTGTTTTCTTATGGAGTTAATATTAAACTAATGCAGTTTAATTTGACTTGCATCTAAAATTAATAAAATGTTGCTAGTTACCAGTTCATGACCAGATTCTGGTTTGATGTATAGTTCGCAAAGACTTTATAGCTGGAAAATTCAGTGGAGGCATATATAGACTTATTTATTATAGTCTCTTCAAGATAATACCAGTGAATGAGCACTATTCAATTGAGCTTCCAGTTCCAGTGAAATGCATGAATATTACGTAGTACCAGGTTTTGATTCCCAGATTTCTTTTTAAATGCATCTGGCAATGTAGCAGTTTTAGAGCTGTAAAATATTACAAACATTTTGAAACATACAAAAGTCACAATACAGGGGAAAAACGAGTTAGTCTCTGATAGCATTGAAGGTAGGTGTGACTGAATCATGAAAAGGGTGATGATAGAAAACACACTTACTGGGAATCAAAACTTACAAGGGAAAAGACTTGAATGATGTAGTGTCTTTCATGGCTTCAGGTTGTATCAAATAATTTGACAAACAGAAGTACTTTTCCCAAAGTTAGTCAGTGTCATAATGTACAAAACATAGAAGTTAATTTACCTGCAGCAAACTTCCAGCACATTGATATGATTCTGATCATTCTATTTTTGCTGATTAAGGACTAATTATTGGGCTAGTCTGGCTGATGACAATAACTACCTTTCTATTCAAAAAGGTGTTACAGGATATTTTATGTCCACTTATGAAAGCACATAGGGTTTCAGTTTAGCATCTCTTGCAAAAGATGGTTTCTGTCAGAGGAACTCAAAGTTAAATTCAAATGTTCAAAGTGAATTTATTATCAAAGTGCGTATGTCAGCATTTACAATGCTGAGATTCAATCTCTTTCAGTCATTCATAGTAAATACAAAGAAACAAAGAAAAATAAGAAAAATAATAATAAATAAGCAACAGATATCAAGAATGTGAGATGAAGAGTCTCTGAAAGGTTGTGGGAACAGTTTAGTAATTTGGGCAAGTGAAATATCCCCTCTGGTTCAAGAGCCTGATGGCTGAGAAGTAATAACTGTTCCTGAACGTGGTGGTGTGGGTCCAGAGGCTGCTGTACCTCCTTCCTGATAGCAGCAGTGAGACGAGAGCATGGCCTGGATGGTGGGAGTCTCTGATAATGGGTACTGCTTTACTACGATTGCACTCCATGTAAATGTGCTCAGTGGTGGGGGACTGCTTTACCCATGATGGATTGGGCTGGATCCACTACTTTTTTTGTAGGCTTTTTCATTCAAGAACATTGGTGTTTCCATACTATGTCATGATGCAGCCAATCAGTATACTCGCCACCACACATCTATCAAAGTTTGTCAAGGTTTTAAATGACATGCCAAGTCTACACAAATTTCAAAGAAAGTCGAGGCACTGCCGTACTTTCTTCATAATGACACTTGTGTGCTGGACCCAGGATAATACTCTGAAATGATAACAAGGTTTAGTTCTGGATTACCTCTACCTCTGATCCCCCGATGTGGACTGGCTCATGGACCTCTGGTTTCCTCCTCCTGAAGTCAATAATCAGCTCCTTGGTCTTGCTGACATTGAGTGAGAGGTGATTGTAATGGTTTCACTCTGCCAGAGTTTCAACCTGTCTCCAATATGCTGATTCGTCACAACCTTTGATTTGGCAAGTGACAGTGGTGTCGTCGGTAAACTTAATTATGGCATTTAAGCTGTGTTTAGCCTTGCAATCGTAAGTATAAAGCTTCTAGAGCAGGGGGCTAGGCCTCCTGTGCTAATGGTGAATGTGGAGTTGTTGCCAATCTGAAATGTCTGGGGTGTGCAATTGAGGAAATCAAGGACCTAGTGCATAAGAAAGTATTGAAGCCTTAGTCTTGGATCATATTGATTAGTTTTGAGGGGTTGATAGTTCTGAATGCTGAGCTGTAGTCAATGAAGAGCATCCTGATGTAGGCATCTTCACTATCCAGATGTTCCAGGGTTGAGTGAAGAGCCAATGAGATGACATTGGCTGTGGACCTGTTGTGACAAAAGGCAAATTGGAGTGGATCCAAGTCGCTCCTTAGGCATGAGTTGATATGTTTCATCACCCACTTCTCAAAGCTCCTCATCACAGTGGATATAAGTGCTACTGAATGATAGCCATCGAGGGAGGATGCCACACTCTTCTCAGGCACCAGTAAAATTGAAGTCTGATTGAAGCAAGAGGGTACTTCAGACTGCAAAGCGAAAGTTTAATGGTATCTGTGAACACTCCAGCCAGTCGATCAGCATAAGTCTTTAGTACTCGGCTGAGTACTCTGTCTGGGCTGGGCTGGTCACCCTCCTGAAGGATGCTCACACAGCCTCAGAGACTGAAATTACAGGGGTGTCATTGGCTATGGGAATTCAAGAAGATGCCTTCACATTTCAATGAGCAAAGTGAGCTTAAAAGGCATTAAAAGGCTTCTGGAAGCAAAACCTTGTTGTCTCCTATGTTGCTTGGTGCCCTGCCCCAGCTATTCAGTATCTTTCAGTGATTCAAGTTTGGTCTGGAATTGCCACTTTGTGTGTGAAATGGATTTCCGGGTGTTGTACCTGGACCTCTTGTATTTTACTTGATCGCCAGATTTCAATATCACTGATCCAGCCTGCAGCAAATTGCAGGAGATCTCTTGGTTTATCCAGGGCTTTTGGTTGTGGAAGACTGAATGATTTTGTGGGAGTCATTCACATCTTCTGAGTCCTTGAACAAAGTCCAGTCCACTGTAACCATTCCTCTGCTTCCCGCAACCACCTCTTTGTTGTTCTTATCCCTGGAGTCTTGCTCTTTAGCCTTCGCTTGTATGCAGGTAGAAAGAAGACACACAGATGGTCAGATTTCTCAAAAGTGTGGTCTAGGATGAAACAGTAAGTATTCCTAATTAGAGTACCTTGTGCTGCAGGTGATATGTTAATAATAACTGGACAGGGATTTCTTCAAGCAAGCCCAATTGAAGTCCCTGACAATGATTTGAAGAGTATTGGGGTAGGTCGTTTCTCATCTGCCAATCGATACAGTCAAGATATTGAGTACCTGCTTAACGTCGGCTTTTGGTGGTATGTAAATTGTGGTCAGAATCATGGAGGATGGAAAGTGTTAAAGTGTTTAATTGAAAGACAACCTATAGTTCATTCACATTGTATGGAGTTAATGACAGGAAAGCAGTAATTACGAAAGAAAAATAAAATGGCACTAAACTGCAATCTTAGGGTCATGCTTGCTCACTTAATAGAAGTGGTAAATACTACTTTTAAGCAATAATCCAAAATTATCCAGTTTTCCTAGTTTACAGGAAATTGCACGTTGAGTAGCATATACCGTAAATTAAATTACACACGAGCAAATGAGTATTTCACCTGAAAGGGATTCTTGACAGTAGAAAAGAAGCTAAAGAGGAGGTATTACATCTCCTACACTGACATGAGAGGTTGCTATAAGATAAACTTAGGCGGTGACGTAAAATGAATCAGGGTGCTCCAGAGAGAAACCGTATTAAATACTGGCATTGCCAGGGAAATGTCAGTGATGACTTGGGATCATCCACTAAATAGCATCATAGAGACATACAGCACAAAATGCTGGTTAGCCTGGTTTATCCATGCTGATTGAGATGAATATTATGCTAATCCTATTTTCATGCATTTGGCCCATATTCTTTTCCTTTCATGTCCATGTACCTTTTTAAATGCTGCAGTAACATGTTTCTACCATTATCCTCAAGCCATTTGTTTCATAAAACCACCACTCTCTGTATGGAAAAAGTTGCCCTTAAATATGTCCCTTTCAACTTTGAACCCATGTCCTCCAGTTTTAGACTTATTTGAGGCCCTCTGTTGGTCGGAGTCGACCATGGATGTTACATCTGAGCTGTCTCTGTGATACACAAGCCAGGGCAGTGCAATATGGAGAACAAGCTCCATGCAGCTGATGAATCCAAGGGGAAGGAAGAGGCCAATATAATTTCCCACCAGTGGGCTTGCAGGAGTTGCCAGTCAGTGTTGAACTCAATGTAGGGCTGCCTTTAGGGACTTCAGCTCCAAATATTTCCTCAGGATTTACTTGTGAAGCCTTCCCATGAGTGGATATAGCCGCAAGGCAGCGGAGGTTTGAGATCTGAGATTTTCTTCTAGATGAGCTGCCAACCACAGCTAATGAGCTCTATCTGCCTGAAGTAACTGGTTAAAGGTGCCATTAGCTTGTTTTTGCCCCTTTTCTTGTAGTAGAAACAGTTCCACTGGACATGAAGGCCAGGAGCTGCACATGGTTGTCAGAGGATATTTGAGACTCATGCCACTGGGAGCATTTAATAGGTAGTGCGAGCTTATCCCCACTACCACCCCAAGCTATAACAACCTTCTTTACCATTAGAAAAATACTGTGAATTTCTCTCCTGTTTATGTTCCTCATCATTTTATAGATTTCTGCAGGGCAGTCCTCGGCTTCCTGCGTTACAGTGAGAACAATCTGTTGGATTCTGAAGTTTTAATCCAAGGTTCATTCAGGTGTCAGGAAAGAGGCAATAAGCTTGTTGATTCACAATCATTCTAATAAGTTGATAGAACAGTTGAAAAAACATTGAAACTGATAGCAACAGAAGTGGAAGATAGTAGCAGAAGGCAGACCAGAGGTTAAGATGGCACTGCCAAAAATTCCATTCATATTCGTAGATAAGAATCAGCCAATTAGAAAGCCTTTATTCAAGTAATGCAGCACTGGTATGATCAAAATCATACCAGTGTAACCACTTGGGAACACTCTGAACAAACAAGTGCATATACATACTGTAGCCACTAGGAAACATTAAACTGTTACTTCAATGTAATAACTACTTAACATACAAGCAGATAGTTAATTGTTGAGCTGCAAAAAACAAAGTCTAAAAATAATCTAAGAATTAAACAGTTGTATCTAATAATCACCCTTTTGATTCAAAATTGCACATTTAGAATCATAACTTCTGAAAATTAAGAGGCAGGAAGATCTTGTAGTATCTAAGGAACTATAAAATAATCAAAAACTAAGTTAGGAAATATCGAAGGATATATTCTTCAGTGTTCATAGCAATATGTCATTCTTAGACGGATTAGTAAGCACACTTATGGGCGTTTAAACTATTGTAATATTGTTCGCTCTTAAACAATTAAAAAATAGAAATTACAATGAGAGGTATTAGTATGAATAACATTACTCGCACTATTGAGTAATCCCGGCTTTCAAGACTTAAGTGGATCTGGTCAAAGAAATTCCATCAGATTGATGTATTTAAACTGCTTATTTACAGAAATGATCAGGCAAATTAGTTATGTCTTCAGACTCATCAGGTATGTCAGTACAATACTCCTTGCCTATAACCACATATTCTCCTCTTAACTGCTAAGAGAGGATCTAATGCCTTATGATACTGAAGAACCATCTTACACATGGGAACCATTTCTGTTGTTATTTTTCCCAAGGTATCAGCAGTGTCATTGCTTACCCTTTCTAAGGCTGCAGTAACATTTGTAATCTCTCGTATACTCCTTGCAACACCATAAAATGGGAATAAAATTGATGCAAAATAATGTCGTTCTGAAATGCCTTGTTTTACTTCTTGGCTCGAGAGGTAAAGTTAAGGGCTGTGTGTGGTGTGTCTGTCAGTCTGTCTGCCTGCCTCATGGCAGAGAAAACATACCATAAATTACAAGACCTTAACCGATTATATGCAACAGAGTTGTCGGCTCCAGGCTCCATTTCTGCACATAAACTGCTTATTGTTCCATGAACTTAGACCATTTCTTCTTACTTGACAAGGGCTTTGTTGAATTGTAATATTTTTCTGATGGATATCATCAATGAAAATTCCAGTCATTACATTTAGGACAATGTAAAGTATAATTTTATGAACTATTGAACTATGCCCTACTGGATCGGTACTTTTTGAACACAAGCAAAAATCGCTTTTATAGTGAGCACATGAAAATATTTAATAGCTTTGTCATGAACATAGGAATAGTCAGATATGATATGATTTCCTAAATCATGCTGATTATATTTACATAATTGATCCAGCTTATGACAGTATGTGGGGGGCATGATCATTGTAGATTTATTTTTCACTTGAGGATAGTGAATCAGGCATAGTGTCAACATTGCTGTTGCTGGAATGTTTAATGAAGAGGATGCATGTTTGTTCTGGATCTGCAGGAATGCCTAGGACTGACTGGTTATTTTGACATGTGTGGTATATATTGAGATACTCAACAGCTGGAGACATTAACAGCATCAGCAAATTCATGTGATACAAATATAAATTGAGACATCTCAGCTGGCACATTGTAAGTAGGGAATGTTGGCAAAAATATAACAACAATAAATGATATTAGAATGAACTTCATAATGTCTAGTAGTTGTCAACTTGCTTGAAGTCTTTTGGCTGATTTGTGATTTGCTCTCTGTAGCCCAGCAGTGTAGGCATTGGGTCAAGAGGTTACTAGAATGTTAACCACAGCACTTGTCATCAGGCACCACTCTAGCTCACTTGCAGTGCTTTTACCTTCTACCTTCACCGCTGAGTTGATACTAAACAGCACTTGATAAGTTCCCAGTGGTTCCTTATCCAGTTTCTTAATCTGGACCCATTTGCCAGGAATCAGGGTGTGTCCTCATTCTGTTGGATCACTCCTAGTGGCAGAACCCCCAGGAAGCAGACTGGGCAGCAAGGGTTATATGCACACAATTATTAACTAACTTGTCTGCCATAATGTATATATCAGCGGCTCTGAGATTGAGGGCTTCCAGCATTGACATAGGATGCCCTGTCACCACCTCGAATGGACTCGTTGTAGTTTTCTTCGGGGTTGCTCTGATGCTGCACAAGACCATTGGCAGAGCTGTAGGCCATGGTACACCTTCACCATGATACTTTGTCATTGTTTGATTCCATTCATTCATTTGACTTAACCTGATGACTGATGTAGACAATGAAAATACCTTTCAATGTTCATCAGTCAACATAATTTCTGTCAAATGCTTCCAGTGGAATTTAGTTCTTGATCAGTTTTTGCTGTGTTTGTAGCAGTGGCTTTCCTTGCAGGAATAGTTTCCACCCGTCTTGAAAACCTTTCCACTATTACCAGTACATACGAGTATCCTTGACCCTTTGGCAAAGAAATGTAGTCCAATTGTAAGTGTAAAAATGGACCAGATAGGGCAGGAGCACTTAATTGTGGTAGCTTTTCTACTACTCCACTGTTTGTTTTCTGGTATGTCATGAATCTTTTAAATGTTTGTCAATCTTGTGCACTGAACTTTAAATTCCACTACCAATAGCAGAATCTGTCAGTTATATATGTGTGTTATGACTAAAGGAAAAATGGGTGGAGTCACGTAGCACTTTAGTGCAAGGGTGTTTATAAGGTACATCAAAAATCAGACTTACAAAAAATTAGTGAAAATAGTGAAAAGAAAATTGCCATATTTATAAAAAGATAATCTACCAGAAAGCACAATAACAGCTCCCCTCGAGCGATGAGCTCCGTTTATTAGGCAACAGGCCATATTATCTTTAATTAAACACAAAGTTAACTTAGATTACATATGAATTAGAATTTACAATCACATTACAAAATAAACAGAAGAATCTGCCTTAAGTACAGTTTACAAACAACATATACACATTTACCTATCCCCATTACTAAAGAAGTGAAATATTCTGCTGTGTTTGGCGAGAACAGTGCCATAAAGCCAACAGGAGCACATCAGCTCAGTTTAGGACCCATTATGAGAATGCTTTGGGGGAAGACATTGAAGTGCGTACACTCAGTGCAACAACAGCAGAATGATGAGGCATATTTGGGTGTGTGTAAGGAGTGTGTTTACCGAATGTTGTCCATCACGTTACCACCTTGCACTCCTGCAGCAATGATACTCAGCAGCCAAGACTGGCAGTCTCCAGTAACATTTGTGTTTAAGGTGATGAGAGGCATTGATCGTGTGGATAGTCAGAAGCTTTTTCCCAGGGCTGAAATGGTTGCCACAAGAGGACACAGGTTTAAGGTGCTGGGGAGTAGGTACAGAGGAGATGTCAGGGGTAAGTTTTTTTTTCTCAGAGAGTGGTCAGTGAGTGGAATGGGCTGCCAGCAACAATGGTGAAGGCGGATACGATAGGGTCTTTTAAGAGACTTTTGGATAGGTACATGGAGCTTAGAAAAATAGAGGGCTATGGGTAAGCCTAGTAATTTCTAAGGTAGGGACATGTTCGGCACAATTTGTGGGCCGAAGGGCCTGTATTGTGTTGTAGGTTTTCTGTGTTTCTATTTCCTTTACCTGCTTTATGGTGGACATAGAATTTGAAGGTTTGGAGCTCCAGGTACCACTGTGTCACTCTGGCATTACAGTACTTCATTGTCTGAATCCATGTTAGTGCTCTGTGGTCTGTGTAAAGGTCAAACTCCCTGCCAAGGAGGTAGTACCAGAGGCTGTCAAGGGCCCACTTAATGGCCAGATGCTCCTTTTCAATGATGTTTTCCCTTGGGAGGAGTTTTCAGCTCAGGTAAAGGGCAAGTCATTCTTATCCAAGTTCTCTTTGGGGCAGCACTACCCCAATACCTTCTCCTGAGGCATCCACCTGGACAAGGAACTATTTGTTAGTCTGGGCTCTGAAGAACAGATGAAGAATATGTGAGCTTGAAGGGCTTAAAAAGTGGTTTCACACTTTTGCATACCAGAAACAATGGTCCATCCAGCTATTTGAATTCCTCTCTAATAGTTGAGGAGCCATCAGTGTACAGAATCAAATCTTTGGTAGAGTAATAACACAGATGATGCTGTCAGTCTCCATGTTCTTGAGTTAAGACTGGGATTATGTGTTTCTCATTGACATACCAGAATCAGGTTTAATGTTTCCGGCATATGTCATGAAATTTTTTAACTGAACAGCAGCAGTACAATGAAATACATGATAATATAGGAAAAATAAATAGTAAATCAATTACAGTAAGTATATATGCATATTAAATTAAAAACAGTGCAAAAACAAATAAAAGTGAGGCAGTTTTATTGGGTTCAATGTCCATTTAGGAATTAAATGGCAGGAGGGAAGAAGCTGTTCCAGAATCACTGAGTGTGTGCCTTCAAGAAGGAGGTACAGAAGCCTGATGGTAACAGTGAGAAGACAGCATGTCCTGAGTGATAGGGGTTGTTAATGATGAACGCTGCCTTTTTGAGACAACACTTGCAGAAGATGTCGTTGATACTGTGGAGGCTTAGTACCCAAGATGGTGCTGACTAATTTTACAACTTTCTGTCGCTTCTTTCGATCCTGTGCAGTAGACCGCCCCCCATACAAGATGGTGATGCAGTCTGTCAGAATGCTGTCCACAGTACATCTGCAGAAGTTTTTTAGTGGCTTGGGTGACAAACGTAATCTCCTCTGTCCCTGCCATCTTTATAGCTGCATCAAATGTTCGGACCAGGTTCGATCCTCAGAGACTTGAAATTGCTCACTCTCTCCACTTCTGATCCCTATATGAGGATTGGTTTGTGATTCCTCATCCTATGCTTTCTGATGTCCACAATCTTTGGTCTCACTGTTATTGAGTATATGGTTGTTACTGCAATACCACTCAACAAGCTGTTATATGTTGCTCCTGTACACTCTCTTGTCTCCATCTGAGATTCTGCCAATAATGGTTGTATCGTCAACAAATTTATAGATGGCATTTGATCTATGCCTAGCTACACAGTCAAGGGGATAGAGTAGAGCAGAGCAGTGGGCTAAGTACATATCCCTGAGGTGAGCCAGGGTTGATGGTCAACAAGGAGGAGTTATTAATACCAATCTGCATATATTATGGTCTCCTGGTTAGGAAATAGAGGATCCAATTGCAGAGGGAGGTGCAGAGACCTAGGTTCTGTAGCTTTTTGATCAGGACTATAAGAATGATGGTGTTAAACGCTGAGCTATAGTCAGAGAACAGCATCCTGACATAGGTGTTTGTATTGTCCAGGTGATCTAGGGCCGTGTGAAGAGTGTTTGAGATTGCATCTGCCATAGACCTGTTGTGATAGGCAAATTGCAGTGAGTGGGTAATATAGGGTAAATGGTCTACCTGTATCAGGCTGTAGGTGCAGTATACGATACGCATTTAAAGTTTGAAACACTCTTAGTTGTTTTTCCTTAAGAGTCATAAGATTGTTTGAGTACTTGCTGCCTTTCAACAGATTGTTGAATGCTTGAGCAATGGTTGATGGGTCTGTCACTAGCTTGTTAATACATTGATCAGCAATGGTTTCATCTTCAGTCCCGCGTGTCTTCACTTTCTGGGTTTTTATTAGAGCAAGCTGTGGCATAGCTGTCAATCTTACTGTTTCATCACTGTCATCCTCATTTGAGTCTCTAGGGGCTGTTGCAGAGTTTATGTGATGTCCATACTATAATTCTTTGAAGCTCAGATGATGTTGCTATCTCGGAGACGAGGGCTGTGTTTCTTTTTTACTGATCTGTTTTTTCAAAATAGTAGCACATCAGTTTTCCAAATCCTGATTTCCATCCAATGATGTATTGAAGCCAGAACTAAGTTAGTGAGAACTCAGACAAATTGGAACAGAGGAAGTTCTTATTCCTTCTGTTGCATGCTGCAAATTCTACTTTGTCTGTGATTGTTCCAAGTCCTTAAACTTCACAACCATGCTCGCCGACTACACCATTTGCTGGTTTCTGTTGTTTCAATACAAGTTTCTTCCAGAAGTCAAAAAAGAGGCACAGACTTGTTGCTTCACAGTCATTTTACTCAGTGTTGATAGAACAAAGGAAAAATTGAAATGCACAGTGAGAGCTGAATCACAAACAAGAGAAAATCTCCTAATAACTCCTGATGAGTATCTCAGCCTGATAGATCCAGTGGGAGCAGAAGGCAGAGCAAAGGCCATAAGATAAAGAGACTAAAATAGTACTGCCTTGTGTTCAGATATTTTTATACTCCATTAGGTAAAAAAAAATCCATTCAAATTCGTAAATAAGAGTCAGCCAATTAGAAAGCCCTTATTCAAATAATGCAGCATCCGATAAAGTTTCCAGAATCATACTAGTGTAACCACTAGGGAACATACAGAACAACTGCATAGGCATACTGTGGCCACTAGGAAGCATATTAAACTGCTGCATGCAAACAAAAACTACTTAAAAGTTCAAGCAGATAGTTGATTGTTAAGCTGCAAAGAAAATAACACTTAAACAGTCTTAAAAAAAAATCTAAGAATTAAACAATCAGATCCAACAAACCCTAGGCTATTCATTTTTTAGCCTTGTAACTAAAAACCTTTATTTTTGGCAACAGTCTGGTGTATCTCTTCTGCATTTTTTCTAGCCTCACGTATCCCTTCTCTGGTACAGTTTCTAGAACTGTGCATAATATTCCAAATGTGATGTAACCAATGCCTTGTTCAGCTGTAATGTGATGTCTCAACTCATTTACCCTATACCACCTGCCTATGAAGGTGGGCAAACTAAACACGTACTTCATTATCTTCCCCAAATGTATCACTGCTTTCAGGGTACTGAACTTGCAAGGTCTTTGTGCACTGAGGAATTTCACTTTGTCAAGTCACTGGAACCATTGTTGTAGAGCAGAAGAGCTGAAACCAGAAACAGAGCTGTGTTTGATGTTTTTTTTATCAATCTTGGTGAAGGGGAATCTTGCTTGAAGAAAAAAAAATCAATAGAAATCCCAGTAATGGAAGGTGGAATTGCCAGAATGTATGTGGTTGGGTCAGAGAATCTGGGAGAATGGAAAGAAAAATTAGGAGAGAAATTACCCCTTTTAAAAAAACATACATTGAGATAGATACAATTTTGGAGAGACCAAAGAAGCCAAATTAGTTTGGGGTTGTTTTGGCAGAGAATTGGCATTGGCAGGAGATGAATGTCCTCATTTATTCCATTGTGCTATGACCTTGATCTATAATAGCCAATTTATTATAAAGTGACATCTACCAGAATATACGACACAAGCAAAAATAAACAGGAACCATAATAATAACACGAGGAAATCTGCAGATGCTGAATATTCAAACAACACACACAACATGCTGATGGAACACAGCAGGCCAGGCAGCATCTATAAGGAGAAGCACTGTTGACGTTTCGGGCCGAGACCCTTCGTCAGGACTAACTGAAAAGAAAGATAATAAGAGATTTGAAAGTAGAGGGGGGAGGGGAAAATGCGAAATGATACAAGACCGGAGGGGGTGGGATGAAGCTAAAGGCTGGAAAGGTGATTGGCGAAAGTGATACAGAGCTGGAGAAGGGAAAGGATCATGGGATGGGAGGCCTCGGGAGAAAGAAAAGGGGAGGGGGAGCACCAGAGGGAGATGGAGAACAGGCAGAGTGATGGGCAGAGAGAGAGAAAAAAACAAGAACTAAATATTGTCAGGGATGGAGCAAGAAGGGGAGGAGGGCATTAACGGAAGTTAGAGAAGTCAATGTTCATGCCATCAGGTTGGAGGTATATAAGGTGTTGTTCCTCCAACCTGAGTGTGGCTTCATCTTAACAGTAGAGGGAGGCCATGGATAGACATATCAGGATGGGAATAGGACGTGGAATTGAAATATGTGGCCACTGGGAGATCCAAATAATAACCATAATAATAAACTGGGATATTGTCTCAATTATAAATAAACCAGGAACCCTATCCAGTGTTCCTCAGCTGTGCAACTTGGTAAAGAATGAGGGAAAACTGTAATCTTTTCTTAAATCATTTGATCTATGTGGATATCTGGCAAGTCCAGCACTTTTCATCCAAACTTGATCACACTTGAGAAGGTGGCAATGCTAAGCTGCCACTTGAACAGCTGCAATCCATCTGATGAAAATATTCTGTAGTACTGCTGGGCTGGCAGAACCTGGAAGGAGTAATGATAATAGTCATAGGTCTGTGTATAGTGGAAAAAAAAGGGAAGATTATCTAATTGGTTGCAGTTTTTGTTTATACTGTGCACTTTAGTTAAATTGCAAAGCTACTAATGCACCAATTTCAGTTCAAATTAAGTTCAACCAATTGTATTAATTAACCAGAAAACAATTCTTAAATTGATACTTAAGTTGATTACACTGTAGATATGTAGTCAATATAATGAAATTAAGGGTAGTTGAAGTGGGATCACAGGGGTAAGAGTTGTTTTAACAATATGGAGGGATTTAAATTTTGCATGTCTTTCTTCAAGGTATTTAAAACTACTTTGGTCAAAACCACTTGTGATATTTGTTACAAATTGCTTAAACTAATCTGGATTTTCCTTGGCTTCATATTGCAGGATGACATTCATGAAGATTATTGTACAGTGTGCAAACGTAGTGGTCAACTTCTTTTGTGTGACACTTGTTCTCGTGTTTATCATCTGGAATGCTTGGAACCTCCCCTTAAGACAATTCCCAAGGGAGTATGGGTCTGCCCCAGATGTCAAGAAAAGGTACTGATACTATATCATTCAGCAAATTTGATTGCATTAATAAATTCAAAACACTTTGTAAGCAAAATAAAGCCACAATTAGTCTCAGGAAAGCAGACGTACGTAGTCTAGGAATTAATTTATGGTAACTTACCTTATCTTAACTGGAATGTCATCATCTGTCTTGGACCTATTTTCGTGATGACTGATTTAGGGATATTGTCTCAATTATAAATAGTTTCCATTTAGGTAACATCATAATACATTTTTTCTCATTGTTTGATATCTGGGTGTTGCTGGCCAACTACCGTAGATTCCGGACTACAGAGCGCACCTGATTAAAAGCCGCTGGCTCTAATTTTAGAAATAAAATCAATTTTTTAATTGTAAAGGCCGCATCGGATTTTAGGCCGCACCGGATTTTCGGCCGCAGGTGTCCCACGTTGTAATATGAGATATTTACACAGAAAGATATTACACGTGAGGATTTTTTAAACTTTTAATTAAATCCATATGGTAACAAAAACAAATACATATTGCAAATGCTTTTTTTCGAACCGTGCCCGTACGCGGCTACTTTTAAATATACGTTGCGTATACTTCTTTACTGAACAACATTCCAATATCTCCTAACGACTGGTAAAAAAATATATATATTGCAGCCTACCAGGAAAAGTTATTGATCACCTTTAACTTAAAAGCAGCGTTTTCGCTCAGATCCAAAGCCGCTCGCGTAATGCGCTCCCTCCCTCCGTCCCGTTTCATCGCAAACCGGCATTTTCCCACAAGACACCGCGAAACCGGGTGTGACGTCATAGCATCCCGCGATGTAGTACAGAAAACAAATATAGTTCAAACTAAGTAGGCAGCACAATGCTTCGAGTGTTTTCCATGTTGATGAGGGTGAGTACAAATGACTGATTTACAATAATTTAATTGTGAAAGTGCGCTTGATTTATCGTACAATTTCATTGGACCTCTGTGAACTACTCATCAATTTTATTGGTCTACTGTTATGAGGCAAAATGTTTACGAGGCGGCATGAAAAAAATCATGCATTAGCCGCTTCGGATTATTGGCCGCAAAGTTCAAAGCTGTTCAAAATGTGGGAAAAAAGTAGCGGCTTAAAATCCGGAATCTACGGTACTACTGTTGTACCTCTGGAGAAGGTACTCTCATGGTTCATTACAGAATTTTAATGCAGAGGTGATGAAGAAGCAGAGAGATAATTCGAAGTCGGGATGAATCGTGACTTGGAGAGGAACATTCATATAGTGACTTTCCCTTGAATTGAAAGCCCTTTGTCCCCTTTGGTTGTAGTTTAGGAGGTGCTGTTAGAGTAACCTAGGTAAGTAACTACAGTGCATTTTGTAGATGGTGCACCCTACAGGCGCTGCATTAGTGGTGGAAGAAAGGAATGCTTATAGTTGTTAATAGAGTTCTAATCAAGTGGGGTGCATTGACTTGGATGGTAGGAAGAGTTATCAAAGGATGCATTCTTGGAACAGCTTGTACGAGAGCCGACTAGGGACAAGACTATTCTGGATTTAGTGTTAGGTAATGAACAGGATTTGATAAGCAATCTTGCAGTAAAGGAGCCATTAGGAGGTAGTGATCATAATATGATAAGTTTTTATCTGCAATTTGAGAAGGATAAGGGCAGCTCGGAGGTGTCAGTGTTGCAGTTGAACGGGGGAAACTATGGAGCCATGAGGGAGGAGCTGGCCAAAGTTGACTGGACGGATAGCCTAGCAGAAAAGACAGTGGAACAGCAATGGCAGGTATTCTTGGGAATAATGCACAAGGTGCAAAATCAGTTCATCTCCCAGAGAAGGAAGGATTCAAAGCGGGGAAAGGGGCCACAGTGGTTGACAAAGGAAGTCAGAGATTGCATAGCATTAAAAAAAAGGAAGTATGACAGACCTAAGGTGAGTGGGAGGACGGATGATTGGGAAGTTTTTAAGGAACAACAGAACTTAACTAAAAAGACAATACGGGGAGAAAAAATGAGGTACGAACACAAGCTAGCCAGGAATATAAAGGAAGATAGCAAAAGCTTTTTTAGGTATGTGAAGAGAAAGAAGATAGTTAAGAACAATATTGGGCCCTTGAAGAATGAATTGGGTGAAATTGTTATGGGAAACAGAGAAATGGCAGAAGAATTTAATGAGTACTTTAGATCTGTTTTCACTAAGGAAGACACAAGCAATCTCCCAGATGTATGGATGGGCCAAGGACATAGGGTAACAGAGGAAATGAAACAGATTGACATTAGGAAGGAAACGGTGATGAGAAGACTGATGGGACTGAAGGCTGACAAATCCCCGGGTCCGGATGGTCTGCATCCTAGGGTACTAAAGGAGGTGGCCCTGGAAATTGCGGATGCATTGGTAATCATTTTCCAATGTTCCTTAGATTCAGGATCAGTTCCTGAGGATTGGAGAATGGCTAATGTTATCCCACTTTTTAAGAAAGGAGGGAAGGAGAAAACAGAGAACTATCGACCTGTCAGCCTGACATTGGTGGTGGGGAAGATGCTAGAGTCCATTATTAAGGATGAAATAGTGGCATATCTAGATAGCAGTGATAGGATTGGGCCGAGCCAGCATGGATTTACCAAGGGTAAATCATGCTTGACTAATCTGTTGGAGTTTTTTGAGGATGTAACCAGGAAGTTAGATGGGGGAGATCCAGTGGATGTAGTAGATAGATAGATAGATACTTTATTCATCCCCATGGGGAAATTCAACATTTTTTCCAATGTCCCATACACTTGTTGTAGCAAAAACTCATTACATACAATACTTAACTCAGTAATAATATGATATGCATCTAAATCACTAACTCAAAAAGCATTAATAATAGCTTTAAAAAAAAAAAGTTCTTAAGTCCTGGCAGTTGAATTGTAAAGCCTAATGGCATTGGGGAGTATTGACCTCTTCATCCTGTCTGAGGAGCATTGCATCGACAGTAACCTGTCGCTGAAACTGCTTCTCTGTCTCTGGATGGTGCTATGTAGAGGATGTTCAGGGTTTTCCATAATTGACCGTAGCCTACTCAGCGCCCTTCGCTCAGCTACCGATGTTAAACTCTCCAGTACTTTGCCCACGACAGAGCCCGCCTTCCTTATCAGCTTATTAAGACGCGAGGCGTCCTTCTTCTTAATGCTTCCTCCCCAACACGCCACCACAAAGAAGAGGGCGCTCTCAACAACTGACCTATAGAACATCTTCAGCATCTCACTGCAGACATTGAATGACGCCAACCTTCTAAGGAAGTACAGTCGACTCTGTGCCTTCCTGCACAAGGCATCTGTGTTGGCAGTCCAGTCTAGCTTCTCGTCCAACTGTACTCCCAGATACTTGTAGGTCTTAACCTGCTCCACACATTCTCCATTAATGATCACTGGCTCCATACGAGGCCTAGATCTCCTAAAGTCCACCACCATCTCCTTGGTCTTGGTGACATTGAGACGTAGGTAGTTTGAGTTGCACCATATCACAAAGTCCTGTATCAGTTTCCTATACTCCTCCTCCTGTCCATTCCTGACACACCCCACTATGGCCGTGTCATCAGCGAACTTCTGCACATGGCAGGACTCCGAGTTATATTGGAAGTCAGATGTGTACAGGGTGAACAGGACCGGAGAGAGTACCTCGATTTTCAGAAGGCATTTGATAAGGTCCCACATAGGAGATTGGTGGGTAAAATCAAAGCTCAGGGCATCGGAGGGAAGACATTGACCTGGATAGAAAACTTAGAAAACTGGTTGGCAGATAGAAAGCAAAGGGTAGCGGTGAATGGGTGTTTCTTGGAATGGCAGGTGGTGACTAGTGGGGTGCCACAGGGCTCGGTATTGGGACCACAGCTGTTTACAATTTACGTCAACGATTTGGATGAAGGCATTGAAAATAACATCAGCAAATTTGCTGATTATACTAAGCTGGGTGGCAGGGTGACATGTGATGAGGATGTTAGGAGAATTCAGGGTGACTTGGATAAGCTGGGTGAGTGGGCAGATACTTGGCAGATGGCCTTTAATGTGAATAAGTGTGAGGTTATCCACTTTGGGAGTAAGAACAGGAAGGCAGATTATTATCTGAACGGTGTAGAGTTAGGTAAGGGAGAAATACAAAGAGATCTAGGAGTCCTTGTTCATCTGTCACTGAAGGTGAATGAGCAAGTGCAGCAGGCAGTGAAGAAGGCTAATGGAATGTTGGCCTTTATTACAAAGGGAATTGAGTACAAGAGCAAGGAAATCCTCTTGCATTTGTACAGAGCCCTGGTGAGACCACACCTGGAGTATTGTGTACAGTTTTGGTCTCCAGGGTTAAGGAAGGACATCCTGGCTGTAGAGGAGGTGCAGCGTAGATTCACGAGGTTAATTCCTGGGATGTCTGGACTGTCTTACGCAGAGAGGTTAGAGAGACTGGGCTTGTACACGCTGGAATTAAGGAGATTGAGAGGGGATCTGATTGAAACATATAAGATTATTAAGGGATTGGACAAGACAGATGCAGGAAATATGTTCCAGATGCTGGGAGAGTCCAGTACCAGAGGGCATGGTTTGAGAATAAGGGGTAGGTCATTTAGGACAGAGTTAAGGAAAAACTTCTTCTCCCAGAGAGTTGTGGGGGTCTGGAATGCACTGCCTCGGAAGGTAGTGGAGGCCAATTCTCTGGATGCTTTCAAGAAGGAGCTAGATAGGTATCTTATAGATAGGGGAATCAAGGGATATGGGGACAAGGCAGGAACCGGGTATTGATAGTAGTTGATCAGCCATGATCTCAAAATGGCGGTGCAGGCTCGAAGGGCCGAATGGTCTACTTCTGCACCTATTGTCTATTGTAATTGTTGCAGTTCCACAAATCCAGACAAGTGTACTCATTAGAATGGAAAATTACGGTAAGTGGAAAAGTTCAGATGAATTATTACCTTGTTGAAAGAAGTGTTTTGGCTTTCGCATAATGATAAAGTATGAGAGGAAAGAGGAGGTTAACGGAAAGGTGTCTTTGCCTACTCTTTCATCACTTCATACATTGCAGGCCATCTGACAAATCTCATCTGGAAAGAGAAATTTATATGAGCGGCATTTATGCCCCAGTTCCAGCTGCTGAAGTATGAACTGTTGCAAAATCACTAAACAAGCTGCCATATCTGACCTGACACAAAAACCTCCATTTAGGTAATGGCTCGATTTCTTCTAAAGTACAGTCTGTTACAGTTAGCGAACACAACCAACACCTATTGGTCAGCTAACAACCAATCCCAGGCTAACTTTCATTGGTTAGTTGTTATTCCTAACAACGCCTTGAATTTTCTTGGGTAAACTTTAAATAGTTGTTCTTTGGGGTACATTGTTGAGGTTTTTGCAGCTGTGTGGTTTTACTTGAATAAAGGTTATTTTGAGTTCTGGCTTTGGGTCTCATCAGTAGAACAGGCAAGTGAACACAACAAATTGGTGACGAGGTACTGTATTACACCAACATGGCAATTTCAGCAAGAGACTTGTATGTAATTCTCTATCAGCAGCAAGCGCAATCTGAGGTGGTCCAGCTGAAGTTAATCGAAACCTTGACGAACAAGTCATCAGTGAGTCCAACAACTCGTTGTCAAACACTGAACAGAATACCTGTGAGTCATTACCAGCTTCCAGTTTGATGCTGCTTTGGGAGTTGTGTTTGAACTTTGGTTCAAATGTTACGAAGATATCTTCTGGGTTCGAGTTTGTCAGTAAAGATGACTCGTGGAAGACACGCACTTTGCTCCAAGTATTCAATACTGCTTGAATGTGAGCATTATTTCAACTTCCTCCAGCCTAAGAACCAGCATGACCTATTGTTTGACAAAACTGTCCAACAGTTAACAATCATTTTTGGAGAGCAGTTATCTCTTTTCAGTGTTCACTACCATTACCTAAAATTCATTAAACGTGAGGCTAATAACTTCCTCGTATGCTGGTGTTGTCAGTCACAAGTGTGAAAAATTCAAACTGAATAACGACTGAGTCATAGTTCAAATATCTGATTTTTATTTGCGGACTTCAGGCACCTGACGATGCAGTATTACAATGGAAAAGATCCCCTGGGTACCAGGTCAGATTGTCAAACAAATGGAGAAAATACTCTATGAAGTTGTAGTATACAGACATTCTTGGTGTCATCACGTCCACCAGTTGCGGACACATGTTCCAGAATACCCAACAGGTTCGTTAGGCAGATTATCAAACACAGAGCTGGACTTCCATTTCCACTTGGAAGAGTTCAATTTACCCCAACCAAACCAACCCGAATGCCAGCACAGCTGCAAGTAACATTGTGATAAGATTGTGACAGCTTACAACCATGAAGAAGGGCTGATCACCAGCTGTCAAATCTAAGTCACCCCTCTGCTCAAATCCTACAGGTATTCAGCTTCGAGGGAGATGTTATGGTGAGTCAGAATAACCAATGCCTATTAGTTGGCTGACAACCAATCTCAAACTGACTTGAATTGAATTGACTTTATTTCTTACATCCTTCACGTACTTGAGGAGTAAAAATCCTTACTGACTTTCACTGGTCATTGTTCCTAATGTTTTAAATGTTCTTGGGTAAACTGTTTAAATAGCTGTGATTTGGAATGCACTGTTGAGGTTTCTGTAGCTCCATGGCTTTACTGAATAAAGATTATTTTGTGTTCCGACTTTGTTCTATCTCCTGACTTTGGGTCTCAGCAGTTGTTACAGGTAAGCAAACACAATGTATCACTGCCACTAATACTTAAACTTTAAGGTGAAAGTGAAAGATCTCTCTTATTAATAAATCTTGTTTAAAACTGGCTAATATGGACAAAACCATTCCAAGAAATCTGTGTTCCAAATCAATTAAAAAAAAACTTTAGAAATCTGATGTTGATTTTCGCTCTTTGTAACGGTACTACAATAGAAATTGAAAGAATCGAGGCCTCATAACAATGGTTCATTTTGTGAATGTCCTCTAAGGTTCTTCTTCGTATGTCCTGACATTGAACATAATGGAAATTATAGAATCAGTGCTTAACTGTGTCTGTAATGTTTTAGACTGATTTTTAAAATGTGCCATGTCATTTTAAGTCATTTTTCTTTTATCTAAACACATATAATTATTACAGTGTAGGCCCAACTGAATAAGTTTATTCATTCAATCAGTGATCCTAGGACAACTGTTAAAGAGAGATCGGTGAAATGTGAAATTTTTTCACTGGTAAATACCTTCTTGGTCTATACAGGTATTAAAGAAAGAAGATAATGTATCATGGCCTGGGACTCTGGCTATTGTCCATTCCTATCTTGCACATAAAGCAGGTATGTTGACACCTAAAATGGTTAACTCTAGCAAGTAGAAAGATCAAATGCAGGTTCAAATTCAAGATCTTACTGATATGTACACCATCTTTACAGGAAGCATATTCAGTTTGTAAGTGAAAGTTGAACTCAAATTGTTGATAATGTTAACTCTTATGGTTATGCCATTTTCAATTGGAAAAGCTTCCATGCATTTCTTCAAGATACCAATCCATAACAATAGGCTTAAAACAGCAACAACTCCTGTTAACGTAGAGCCTTTAGGAAAACATGAGTGTTGTTCATCCAAATCTGACATGGGGTCATAGGCCAAAAGCTTGGTTAAAGAAGAGCCTTTCCAGTTTAAGGCACAGCTACCAGTCTTGAAATAATTATCTTCATGAATGTGGAAAAGTTTGGAGATACAGGAATGCAAACACCTGAATGTGAAAAGGTTGCAGGATTTGACTTAAGATTAAAGAGAATTGAAAGAGACAATGAGAATTTTTATGTCTCAGTTTTGCTTAACCAGGTGTTATTTTAGATTGGCAAAGGGAGGGATGAAGTGTCAATAGGGCATCTTGTGATTTAAGACAGATAGTTTCAGTTGGCTAGAAATTTACAATGGTTTTTAAAAGAAGACAGCTCTTGAGAATCTTCATACAAGTGACAAGGACATTTTTTTTTAGTGGTAGATAGTCTGAGACAGGATTAAAGATGGGTGCTATTACATAAGAAGTGGGTAAAATCAATGTGACATCAAGGATGTCAAATTCAGAAAGAGATTCAAAGAGGGATGAAGTTGAAGCTAAAAAAATGAATTTGTGGAAAGGACAAAAATTTAATGAGACAAAATTTCTCTTCAGTCAGAACTGGATGTTGTAGTTTACCGATTTGGGGAGATTGGAAAGTTCAGAATAAGTTGCTGTCATTCCTCTGTCAGAATGTTGAAATGTGTAATGAGTTTTCTGAAGCTTTGCAAAGGACAGTCTTGGTAGCATATGCAGAGCTATGGGGAATATTTTCACAATTACAAAGTTTCACATCTAAGTAACCTGGCTGTATTATGAATGAGAACATTACAGTAATCAGAGGAATCATGGGTGAAATGATGAGGGTGAAAGAAATTAATGAGGAGAGAGCTTCACAAACTTGCAGAAGCACTTTGGCAGAAAAAATTGATCAGTGGCTAGATTTTCAGCCATTGTTTATCTTCTACTGTTTCTTTTTAACATTATCATTTCAAAAAATAAGCTAATCAAGCTAGGCTGTGTCAGGCTTCATAATCTCAGTTATTGTAATTTAATATTGGGAAATGTCTATGATACTTCATTTTACTTGGATTACTAAGTCCAATGTCTCATGATGCTGATTTATTAAAAAGTAAGATCGTTTAAAAAGAAGGCAAATCTGCTTTAAAATCTCTAAAAACATGCAATATGAAGCTGCCTAGAGAAGATTATGAACTTGGAGGTATAATGGAGTTTAATTAATATAAATAACTGAAATCATAACATGTTGGCTTAATTAACTCTACTGATTTTATTCAGGTTGGCTTCATCTTACAGTGAAGCTTGGATAAATCTCTCAGTATTCATTTTTAATCAAACATTTGCAAATGTTAATAGAAATATGTAGATAACTATATAATACTTCAATAATTTTTGTTCATTGCTTTTCAATGCAAATAAAATATTCTTAGTGATTCTTCAGTGTCTGAATTTGACATGATGATCAAAGATAAAATAATTCAGCTGATGAAAATATAAATCATTAAGAATAAGTCTACTTTATAAGACCTTCATCTGATTGTTCTACGAATTTCTGTCTGCAACTACAGATAAAACTGCGCTGAAGTAAATGCTTTAGTAATTGCATGTGCCTGCTCTAAAATATACATGGGTGTTAACCTGATTAGTTGAGAAATTAATATTATTTTAAAATTATTGTTATTTCAACAGTGAAAGAGGAAGAGAAAAGGAAACTGTTAAAGCGAGGTACTGAGTTAAAGTGTGAACATGAACAGCTGGAGGAGAAGGACAGATTGCTCAGTAATGCTGTCACGGTGAGATTGTTTACAATTTACTGGTTGTGGTCAAATGACTAAAATGCAGTATGAACCTTTAATTCCCTTTCCATTTATGTGCATAAAACTCTTAATGGTTACTACTTAAAGTAAGTGTGTATTTTTATTATGGCATGCCAGCTGTATTTTTTTACTTCACTGACTTCTAGTAAAAAGAAAATACAACTGGCATCCCCATACACACTTTTTTTATATGTACTAACTAGAAAGGCATTAGCATCATGCTTATAGTTGACTAAATCTGGTTGGAAGTTCAGGCTAACCATTGAGATATTGCATATGATTTTTTATAACAGTAATCAACTTAAGTGTTTTTTATAATTCATGGATGGCAAACTTTGAAAAATTAACACAACAGGGCTGAATCCCATGCATGAGCTGAATTTTCATTTAACTATGGTTCTAGATGAGATGCTGAGTAAAATAACATTAATGTTCTTTTAAAAAAGTGATAGTGTTCTTTTAATATTCTATTCTAATTGCAAATATTTTGAATGTGCCTGTGCCCAGTTTGTGTTCCAAAGGAATGAGCTGCTGTGACAGGTAACAACTTAAAAAAAATGTTGGCTGTGCTGCCTAAATAATTCCAAATATGGCAAAAATTTTAAGTATGAACTTAACGTTTCATAAAATTGAAACAATATTTGTAAAATACAGAAATAAAAACACAAAATGCACTTTGGACAGCAGCTGTGGCGAAAGTGACAGAGTTCAGGTGGAGTTCTATAGAAATGCTGCCTCTCTTGCCAAGTTTTACATAGAAAAGTACAGCACAGACCCTTCAGCCCATAATATTGTACTGAACCAATTAAATTAATAATCAAATGGCTAATTAATCTCTTCTGACTCCACAATGCCCATATCTTTCCATTTTCCTCATATTTATATGCCTATCTAAACATCTCTTAAAGGTCTGTTTCTGCCTCCTCCACCACCCCAAGCTGTGCACTCCAGGCACTCACCACACTCTGTTTTAAAACAAGAACCAACTTGCCCCTCACATCTCCCTTGAAATAACCCCCTATTTCCAACAGTTCTGTTTTTATTTCAGATTCCTATTTACTGTATTTTGTAAACCTATTTCTGTTTTCAAAATGTGTAATATGTAATAGAAGATAACAATATGAGTATTGATTTGAGGGTTTTAATACTGATTGAAAGTATGTTTAAATAGTATTAGTGCATAATAAAACATTACATGGTGTGGAGTTTACATTGTATCGTGGCATCATACACTCCTGTCCATAGATCTGTTGATTCTGCAAAATGATTTAAAAAAATACTTCTCAGTAACAAATTTATTTTATACTGTCAGCAAAAGTTTAGCATTCTAAATGAAATTGGACTTGAGTTTTAATTTGGTGGGGGCATTGGGCAAAATGCAAAATCAGCAAAGTAATGTACGCAAGATGTTTGCAATTGCAATGCTGGGTGCAATTATTTGTTATAAGAAAAATATTAAAGCTGTAGAATGGAAATAGAAAATATGTTATCAACAATGCCTGAAATGCCTTATAATTTTGGAAAGACTTGGAATGTTTTAATTCTGAGTGTTGTGAGTGAGTCAAGTATTGACAAATTGGTTCTGCCATTTGGCAAGTTGGGAAGGCCTAAACTCAGGAACACCACTGGAGAAATGAAGGGTAGTGTTAAAATAATTTTATTTACAATGAAGGACTGGACATGTTTTACCAGGAGGTAGCTATTCAGACAAAGACCACAATTTGACTTAAAATGAAACTGGATGAGTTTTCAGAAGAATAACTCATAGTTCTGGATGTGGGTTTGTGACTGTATTTTGAGAAGTCACTTCATTAGATAAAATGGATTGAACAGTCTAATTCTGTAGATTAAAATATCTAGGCGAGAATACAAATTCAAGCAGAAATTTGTTCAGGGTCTATACAGTTCACTATCAGTGACTCAGACATGCCAGCTGAAGAACTTAAGTTGTCTAATCTTTATTTAACAGAAATGTCTGGAGTTGAAAACCAGTCTCATAGCTAAACAGAAAGGAACTCGGGCCTCCTTGGAACGCGTGAAAACTCTGATTAGACTGATGCAGAGTGAACAAGTGATCCAGGTTACAATGATGACAACCACAGCCACCTCTCGAGCATCCCCACTGGTTTCCCTCCCATGGATCAAGCCTTCAGCTGCAGCAGGGACCCCTCCAGCCCCCTTGAAGCAGCAGTCACAAGGAAAGAACTAAAAGAACTGGGCAAATTCAGATTTAATTATTGTTTGGGAATATTTACACATTTTTATGTGCAGAAACTGAGGGGTATGATAACTGATCAGTGCAGTACACTATGCAGACAATGATGGAGCAAAAATGCACCATGCAGGTAGTTTGTACTGTGATTGCAATCCTTTAAGCCACTACTTTGAAAGCTAAAGAGATTTTAATTTTTTTATTTTTTTATGTTGGCCTTAACTTAGATTCTGAAACCAGAAAATGGCTGATTTTAAAAAAAGAAGAAACATTTTTTCACTTCTCCACAACAGGTGTTTTGAACACTAGTTTGCCTCATGGGAGAGGGAAGGAAACAAATCCATAAGCATTGGAATGCACTGCAGTAGACTGACAATTACCACAACAGAGCTGTAACATATAATGCATTTTCCAGTGAAATGGGGATCTTTTTAGGACTGTACATTACTGTAACTAAGTTCAAACATGCAAATACTCGGTTAAGACAATGTCTGACATATTTATTCAGGTGACGCGCAAAAAACGGTTTTATTGTGTATGTATGGGTCTTCAGAGCATTCAAACAAAGTTTAATTTTTTCAGTATTAATATAGGTAAGAAACATATAAAATAAAGTATGAGGTTAGTATTTAAAATGGGACAATAAGTACAGTATTTTCCTGCTGATGCCTATGAAACATGTTTTATCAAGTATTTAAAGGGTACAACTGCAAAACTTATTTTGCAACTTATCTTACTATTGACATTTTTGTGCAGACTAATCTTGGAAAAAGTATAGTGGGTATTTTAGGAACGCTATGTCTTCTTTCTTTGCTTTTTTGTTTAAGTACTGTATTTGTTTGCCAGATTTATATTTAAAAATAATGCCAAAAATGTTTTCCTCCTCCAGTACTGTATTTGTATCACAGAAAAGTGACAATTTAAAAAAACCCTGGGATAGTGATAAAGTTGAGGGGTGTTGGGGAAGGAGGGCGAATATCTGCTTCTTGGTACATGTAACTGCCTCAGACTTGCAACAGATAATTGGCACTGAAAATGTTGATGCTGGAGTCAAGTATCATAAATTATAAAAAGGTTTACCACATTTTGTAGACCTCTTGTTCTTTTAATAAATAAATAACACTCCAAGAGCATTAACTAATTTAGACAGCTTGATTCGCTAGCTAGTCTTCCTGATATTTAAAAATAGGGGTCTGCACCTTGGGAGGCCGCTGCATTTTGGCGTGGGAAGCTTTAGGCCTGCTCTGGCAGTGCATGGTCCCTTCAACCATTTTCACAATTCCGGGAAAAACTGTGCAGTACAATGCAAATCTATTTTATTACAGTCAACACTTCAATGAACAAGATTTTATATTCTTTTACTGGTGAACAAAAAGAAAACCACAAAATGCTACTGGTGTAATGCCAATAAGCATTTTGATGTGGCTTGCAATGTAAATGTTTCAGGTTAAATGTTTTTTGATGACTAAAGAGAAAAACAAATTGTTCAGTTATAAAATATTAAACAGTTGAATCTTTTTTTTTGAAGGTGGGATGGTGGGTGGTGGTTGATGAAGAAGTCTTGGCCTGCTAGTTTAGTTCAAAAAGACTGTCCAGTGGATAGTGTGCATCAAAGTGAATTAATCTTAATTCTGCCAATGTAGTTCTTTTTTAAAACAAAATTAAAACTGAATTGTGAAATCTGCTTGTACATGCTTTATGAAACCATTTTCTATCAGGTAACTACATCCCACACTTAAGAAAAAGAGATGTGTTCACTTTCACAATGTGTGGCTTCAAAACATATCTAATCAATCACACAACATTTATTTTGCATATCCTGATTTTTCTGAATCCACTTTCTAATTATTTATTGTAGTATTGCACAAAAGGTGTACACATTTAAACGTACAAATGTTAGGTATCTATAACGGAAGAAACTTTTACAAGTAACTTCCTTTGCTGACTCCTTTAATGCTCTGTATGGAACTTGAAAATAAAATGTTTGGTGTGCTATCTCTACTTATGGAAAGCTTCATGTTGTCCCAAATGAAGGCAAAATAACGTGGTTGTAGGACAAATTAGCCCCATGTAGAATTATTCTGGCCCAAATAAATTGACACTTGGAAATTACGCATTTCTTTTTGACATGTTTTAGACGGGAGTCACACATGAATTTCTTTCCATTAGTCTGAGAATCTCTAGATCTAGATTAATCTCAGTAGGTAGATAGAAATCTTACTGAGCTATAAATAATAAAACTTCATTATTTTCACAGTGAAATGCAAACAGCAACGATATAAACAAATTAGTGTCTGTAGGTTAGTGTTTTTTTAAAATCCTCTCTTTTTGGGATATCTGACCACAAGTGGAAATGCCAAAAATTATTCAACTTGCTCACTTCTTAAAAATCTGCATATCTTCTGCATGGAGGGCCATGCCCTCTTGTTTTAGAAATCTGAAACATTTCTCAGGTAGAGGCTAGCCAAAACAGATGATCAAAGTGCATGGTTGGTTTCAGCCCCAATGCTAATGCGGAGTTGTACTTTTTAAAACAAAAACTTACTATTTCTTTTTATGATAATTTCAAGGAAAACTTTAAAGGAACAGTAAATGTAATTGTATTCCAAACAGTTGTGATTTGACAGTAGCTGTCTAGCAAGTGCCACTTTAATTTTATTAGTTTGGCTGCATAGTTTTTATTTTTAAGTAGAAGTTTATTATGGAGGAACTGGGTGGAAAAACAGATTTGTGATTTTTTAAAAATATGTGCAGGAATCTGATGCATAAATAATATGACTGGATTCTAAATTATCAAAGAGTGTGGTTGAGTGGATAACTGTAATGATTAAGTGTAGTTAAGGTTTCTGAAGTCTTCTAATTTTTAGTATAATGTTCCTTAATGAAGATTTGCTAAGATAAATCAATTACAGATATATAGATATAAAGTAGAAAAAAAGGAATTCTGTTGCATGAATTTTATAACATGGTGCAAGCATGCACAAAAAAAAACACTCAGGCTTCTCAAAAAGCACATTGCGTTCAGTGCAAAGATTTTGACAGCATTCCAAATGTGTTGTAGTGTATTGAATGCGTGATCTGTTACCACAGCAGTGGAATAATCTTGCACTAACTATCCTTAGGTGCCATACATATAAGAGCCTTAAGTAACAAATTTATTTTGCAGTTACTTTAGTATTTCATTACATATTCATATATACTGAAAAATGGTCAAGAATATCATTGAAATATTATTTTAATTCATGCTTTCTATTATGTTGCTAAACAAAAAGACTGTAGAGAAATACACTGGAAGGACTAATTTGTATCCATCGTTCATTATTCTGTTTTACCCTTCCGTAACAAACAACTATTTCATAATATACAATTTGATTTTGCTTCATGGATAAGTGATTTACTTGATTAAGTAATCCACAACTTATGCAGATATATATGGACAACAGAATTATTTTAAGAGATACAAAATAATAAACTGTATTTCATTTGTGTTGTAGATATATTTGTTGATTTTTGTTTCCCTTCTCCATGGGCCTTTTTCAATCCCTTAGCCAACAATCATGCAGAGTGCCTTTAAAGGCAGAATTTTAAAAAAGGGGAAAAAGCACAGCCAAATCACCTCTACTATCTTTCGATTTTTACTTGATATCAAATCATTGTATATTGTAAATACACTTAGAAATATATGGTAGAATTTTTGATAGCTTTTCACTGGAATGGGTGATTGGGTTAATTTATCTAGACACAAAATAGAGTAGAATGACTACTCTTAATTTAAGAACGTTAACTTGCCAGAACGAAATTAAGCAGATTAAAATGGAATTGAGAATTGTTACAATTGTTTGTATAAAAGATGTTTCAAACACTTAAAAAAATTAAACACTGTTGCATCATTGTACAATTAGTCTTTTTATTTATTTCCATTTTCACTTTGAGTTTCTTAAAACATTTGTTGGATGAGTTTTATTCTCGTAGTTCATGGTATTAGAAGTACTAAGCTGGTAACATACTGCATTCCATTCCATTTTAGTTTTATGCTGATTTCTAACACCAGCCTCCTCTCAATCCTCTATATTATACAGTTAAGCAAAATACAACTCTTCCTGGCACCCTCTCAAATAATAATCAGGTTGAGCCAAGCAATTTTTAAATTGTGGTTTTGTTTGCTATTTTTGTTTGTTTTGATCTGTTCTAATTCAATCCAAAAAGGCAGTCCAGTTATGAAAATTATGCCTATTGCTTGTTTGCATGGAAGATTTAGGTGGTTGTTGTGCTTTACTTTTTCCTCTCTTAGAAAGTACAATATGGTTGCACACTAATCACTGGATGGGCGGTTTAGTTAAAGCAAAAAGTTTTCAAAATATAGACTTCAGTAATTACTATCGCATTAATACACTGTTAGATATTTGTAAGAAAATTAATAAGTATTATACTGTTCTGCTACTTTGAAATTTATGTGGCTCTGCCCATGGTACGTGGAAGGTAAAAGTACAAATATGTCAAATGGATTTGTGAGCATTTTGTTATAAGATATGGTGCCGCAGCAATAAAAAAAACATTTAAAAAAACATTTTTTAAAAAGCCTACCGCCAGATGCAGAAAGTGTTCAGATGACAGATTTGTAAATAAACTACATTTCCTATTGCAACATCCATGTATTTATAAATGCTTCATGTAATAGAAAAAATCATTCAAATGAATAATATGCTGTTTGTTGACATTGTTGCTGATTCTCTTCCCCCGCCCCCCCCATGATTATTTCTTCTGGTCTATCACCAAAAATTTCATGTTTATTATACAGGTATTCCTGGGCCATTCTCAAGTTAAATGACCAAGGTAGGACACTTGTTAGCTCAAGATCCTGATCATCATTGTACAATAGAATTCAAATTATCCCCTTTTTAATTGTTTTTCTTTTCTCTGTTGGTAGTACTTCCCCCTATCTCTCCCCAGCCTCAATATTCTCTCCTCCATGTATTACTTGTTTGCTATTGCTCATTCTCAGATATTTTGCTTGATATTTTGATCTGTTCACCGATCACCAACTTCTACACTTCCTTCTGGACTTATTTTGCACATGCCGCAATCTCATTTTCCCAATCAAGAGTTCCTTTCTTGGATCGTCATTCAAAACTGATAACAAACAACAGAGTAAGAGCAGTCTGCATTTGCGTACACTTGTCAAGTCCGTAAATTACCAAAGTGCAGTTATGGATGTTAGAAAACTACAACAATCATTCTGCACTCACAATACTCACAGAAAAAAATGATACCATTGTATTTTGATAATGTTTGAGGACATAATCCTTGCTCTTCATCCATTGGTAATGGGCATACCTTGGCTGAAAGTTAACAGAAGGAAAATGCCTCTAGAATTGCAATGCCACGCCAGGGCTATGTTTGAACACAAGTTTAGATTATAACATCCTTATGCAGGGGGGAAGCTTGATATTTCAAGTCTAGAAAAGAGCAACCTAATCCCAGGATTTCACTTGTATTCTGATTGGGAATCGTTAATACTAATTGCTTGAATTCTAGAATTACCATATCCCATTATTATAATTTAGCTTAAAGTCTGAATTTTGTCTTTCTTAGCATGTCATTCACTTTAATAAAATTATTTAATTTCAAAGCCCTGTCTGATGTGGTTTTTGTCTCTTATGTAAAGATGCCCAAGTTAATTTTGTTGTTTATATTTCCACACATTATAGCATATTCAGCCCATTGAGTCTAAGCCAGTTCTCAGCAATCCCATTCTCCCCATTTAGTTTCCTGTAACCTATTCTCTCATGTGCCTTTGAACCTTTACTTTTATCAACACCCCCCCCCCCCCCACCCTCCCAGAGAGTAGCCAATTAACCTGACAACCAAGACACCCAAAATGCTGGAAGAACTCAGCAGGCCTGGCAGCATCTATGGAAAAGAGTTGATGTTATGGGCCAAGACCCTTCGTCAGGACACATAATATTTCTGATGAAGGGTCTTGGCCCAAAATGTCAGCTGTTTTACTTTTTTCCATAGATGCTGCCTGGCCTGCTGAGTTCCTCCAGCATTTTGTGTGTGTTGCTTGGATTTCCAGTATCTGCAGATTTTTGCTTGTTTGTAACCTGACAACCAGCACGGTTGTGGGATGTGGGAGGAAACTAATCACGGAGAATATACAATTTCCACTCAGTCGGTAGTAGAAGGTCACAATTAAACACAGTAGCTGGAGCTTTGAGATAGCTAGGCTACCTGTAATGCTAGTGTGCCATCGTGTGTAAATTAAGTTTATATCTTAATGATATTTATGTTCTTTCCTGAGAGACTTGTGAAACAGTAATTGTTTGCAGGTTGGATGCTCTTATAATTGTTACCATATTGTACCAGTTGCTTGGTTAAGCAAATGCATGGAAAGTTTTGTCATACCTAATTGGCTACACCCACCCAGAACCAAATATACCATCTTTGCTTAATGGGACTTCTGCAATGTGAATCAAACTTGCACTTTTTGACTGAGAGACATAATTGCTACCACTGAATCAAGGGTTTACTCCTTGATGAAACATGAGGTTTAAAATTATTCCTACTGCATGGGGTTGTGCATTGTAAATTATGATTTAACTTTTGCAAAGAAACTCCATGTGGACTCTAATGATGACTGGACTACTAGGCTAGGTTTCTGTGGGACAACTGTGGAAGTAAATGCACAAACACTTAGAGATTTAAGCAATTGTTCAGTGAAAGTCAACATCTGCTCATATCAAATCCAGACTTTGTGAGGACTACTCTTTTAAAATCCTAATGCTAGTTGAACAGTACTCCTCCTAATGTTGGACGGAGTAGCAGGCAGATTTGTAGCTCAGGGATGATTCTAAGAGTTCATTACCCATGTCTGCAAAATAGTGAATGCTAAACTGCACTATTGCAAAACAAGTGGCATTTGATCATATGTATTGGTTATAAGTATTAGACCACATATTTTGAATTCTGGATTGGCAGCAGCCCTCTGCAGCTATTTTGCTATCTTTTTTATGTTTCAGCATACTTGGAAGAGCTGGATTTTGCTAGCCAATGGTTTACTTCCAATACAATTGCATGATCATAGAGTGGCCAAGGGTAAGTTGGGTCAAATGAGGTAGCTGGCATAGTAATAAAATGTATTTTCACATTCTAAAATGTTTAAGTCACTGAGTATTTTGAGAATAGTGATCATATTTCCATCAGTTTTAGATATGTATGGATAAGGTTCACACTGGTTGTCAGGTGCTAAATTGGTGTAGGGAGCAGCTACTTAGAAGTAAATCCACATATGATACAGAATCCTTCAGCCAAATGACTGAAGTTCATGACTAGCATATTCCTGCAAAAATTAAAGATGAGTAAAGGCAAGGTTTCGGAATCCTGATCGCCAAGCAGTTTAGTACATTTAGTCACAAGGAAAAAGGAAACATGTAAGCTGAATATAGCCAAGATTTGAGAAATACGAGGAAAGCAGGAATCTTAAATGAGGAATTAGTGAGGATTACAAGGTCCATTAAATAGACTTGGTAAATGGGATTAAGGAGAATCCCAAGACATTTTAAATGTATATGCGAAGCAAGGGGATAGATAAGGAAAGGAAATTTATGCCTGGAGCCAGAGAAAATGGGCAAGGTCCTTAATTCTTCATATTAATATTCAAGGAGGTAAACATGAGATCACGGAGGTGACCATTGATGCTCTAGGGCAAATCTGCTTCTTGAGAGTGTGCCCAAATTGGCAATAACCTTTAAAAAATATTCCCGTGCAGCATGAAATTTTGAGCAGAGATTGTCATTGATTAATGAATTAGTAACATCAATTATGGACTTAAGGGAAAAGGGATGAGTTCTATTGTTTATTTACATTTATTAATAGGAAAACAATACAAGTAAATGAAACATTTTACAAAACCTGTTCAAAAGTTATTAATCTTTCAGAAAGCTGAAAAGTAACATTTCTAATTAGCATTGTTATTGTGCCTCATGCAACAAAGAACATGAACGTGAAATTGCAAGATTTGGTGTGTACTTAAAAGATCAAGGAAAGGAAAATAAACATTTTATTCTCATTGTTACTGCAGTAACATAAGTCTCAATGATAATCATTTTATATTCTGCTTGCTAGGACTTGAGGACCCAAATTACAGGGAGAGGTTGAATAGGTTAGGACTTTATTCCCTAGAGCATAGGAGAATGAGAGGAGATATGCAAAATGATGAGTGGTATAGGGGTATACTGAGAGTATAAAAGAATGACTGCAGGCGCGTGGATGTCAACAAGTTAGACCGGCAGGAAGAGTTTAAAAAGAAGACAGCTTTATAGAGCGGGCGACAGAGTAGAGGTTTTTGGCTCAACGGGACTTTGGCAATAACGGGTCAAAGCAAGGTAGGTTAACTGTGAAGAATAGAAACAGGAAATATGTCTGTGAGGCCTGTGTGCTGTACTGGGTGTCAGATGTGGGAAGTCTGGGAGACCCCTAGCCTCCTGGAAGGCTACATCTGTGCCAGGTGCTTTGCTCAATGACCTTTGTCTGGTCAGGGGAAGTGAGGAGGTGATAGAGAGGAGCCATGGCTCTGGCACAGTCTGGCCCTGTGGCTCAGAAGGGTAGGGAAAGGAAGAAGGCAGCAATAATAGGGGACTCTGTAGTTAGGGGATCAGACAGGCAATTCTGTGGACACAGGAAAGAAATTTGGATGGGTTGCTTCCCAGGTGCCAAGGTCTGAGATGTTTCTGATAGCATCCACGATATCTTGAAGTGGGAAGGTGAACAGCCAGAGGTCGTGGTACATATTGATATTAACTACGTAGGTGGGAAAAGGGGAGGAGGTCCTGAAAACAGACTACAGGGAGTTAGGAAGTAAGTTGAGAAGCAGGACCTCACAGGTAGTAATCTTGGGATTACTGCCTGTGCCATGCGATAGCAAATATAGGAATACAGTGAAGTGGAGGAGGTTTGCTAAGGCTATAGGGGAGAGTTTAAACTAGAATTGCTGGGGGGGGGGGGGGGGACTGAACTGAAGAGACAGAGGAAGGGGCTGTTGGCTCACAAATAGAGAAAGCTTGGAAACAGTGCGAGAGAGGATAGGCAGGTGATAGAGGAGTACGCTCAGACTGACAGTTTGAGATGTGTATTTTAATGCAAGAAGCATCATGAACAAAGCAGATGACCTTAGAGTGTGGATCAGTACTTGGAGCTATGATGCTGTGGCCATTACAGATACTTGGATGGCTCAGGGGCAGGAATGGCTTCTGTGCTGGGCTTTAGATATTTCAGAAAGTACAGGGAGGGAGGCAAAAGAGGTGGGGGGGGTGGCACTGCTGATCAGAGGTAGTGTCACTGCTGCAGAAAAGGAGGAAGTCATAGAGGGGTTATCTATGGAATCTGTGTGGGTGAAAGTTAGGAACAGGAAGGGATCAATAAATCTACTGGGTGTTTTTTATAGACCATCCAATAGTGACAGGGATATTGAGGAGCAGATAGGGAGAAGGATTCTGGAAAGGAGTAATAATAACAGGGTTGTTGTGGGAGATTTTAATTTCCCAAATATTGATTGACATCTCCCTAGAGTGAGGTGTTTAGATGGGATGGAGTTTGTTAGGTGTGTTCAGTAAAGTTTCCTGACACAGTAAGTAGATAAGCCTACAAAAGGAGAGGCTGTACTTCATCTGTTCAGGTGTCAGGTCTCTCAGTGGGAGAGCATTTTGGAGATAGTGATCACAATTCTATTTCCTTTACCATAGCATTGGAGAGGGATAGGAACAGACAAGTTAGGAAAGCGTTTAATTGGAGTAAGGAGAAATATGAAGCTATCAGGCAGGAACTTGGAAGCATAAATTGGGAACAGATGTTCACAGAGAAATGTGGCAAATTTTCAGAGGATATTTGCGTGGCGTCCTGCATAGGTATCCTCCAGTAAGACAGGGAAAGGATGGTAAGGTACAGGAACCAAGATGTACAAAGGCTGTTGAAAATCCAGTCAAAAAGAAAAGCTTATGAAAGGTTCAAAAAACTAGGTAGTGATAGAGATCTAGAAGATTATAAAGCTAGCAGGAAGGAGCTTAAGAATGAAATTAGGAGAGCCAGAAAGGGCCATGAGAAGGCCTTGGCGGGCAGGATTAAGGAAAACCCCAAGACATTCTACAAGTATGTGATGAGCAAGAGGATAAGACGTGAGAGAATAGGACCAATCAAGTGTGACAGTGGAAAATGTGTATGGAACCAGAGGAGATAGCAGAGATACTTAATGACTACTTTGCTTCCGTATTCACTGCAGAAAAGGATCTTGGTATTTGTAGGGATGACTTACAGTGGACTGAAAAGCTTGAGCATATAAACATTAAGAAAGGGGATTGATTGGAGCTTTTGAAAAGCATCAAGTTGGATAAGTCTCTGGGACCAGACGAGATGCACCCCAGGCTACTGTGGGAGGTGAGGGAGGAGACTGTTGAGCCTCTAGCAATGATCTTTACATCATCAATGGGGACGGGAGAGGTTCCGGAGGATTGCAAATGTTCTCTTATTCATGAAAGGGAGTACAGATAGCCCAGGAGATTATAGACCAGTGAGTCTTACTTCAGTGGTTGGTAAGTTGATGGAAAAGAGCCCGAGAGGCAGGATTTATGAACATCTGGAGAGGTACAATATGATTAGGAATAGTCAGCATAGCTTTGTCAAGGGCAGGTTGTGCCTTACGAGCCTGATTGAATTTTTTTGAGGATATGACTAAACATATTGTTGAAGGAACAGCAGTAGATTCAAAATTTTCATATGAGCTAAACTGACTTTTCCTAAATCTTTCATTTATTATCCTTAATTATTTGGATGGAGGTGTGGAGTTATTGATGCCTCTGTGTATATTTGACATAATGCAATAGCCCATGTTGGTTAGGTCTTTTTTTTGGGGGGGGGGGGTTTCTTATTTACTCCATTTTTCGTAATTACTATGAGCTTGGGAGGTTATTATATATGGATTATCATCTATTTGTATTTATACCTTAACCTATTAATTATATACTCTCAAGCTCTCTGTATTCATGTTTCATTTATGTTTGTTTAAAATTAATAAAAAGATTTAAAAAGAAAGAAAGGAAGAGCAGTAGATGTAGTGTATATGGATTTCAGCAAGGCATTTGATAAGGTATCCCATGCAAGGCTTATTGAGAAAGTAAGGAGGCATGGGATCCAAGGGGACGTTGCTTTGTGGATCCAGAACTGGCTTGCCCGCAGAAGGCAAAGCGTAGTTGTCGACGGGTCATATTTTGCAAGGAGGTCTGTCACCAGTGGTGTGCCTCAAGGATCTGTTCTGGGGACCCTTACTCTTTGTGATTTTTATAAATGACCTGGATGAGGAAGTGGAGGGATGGGTTGGTAAGTTTGCTGATGACAGAAGGGTTGGAGGTGTTGTGGATAGTGTGGAGGGCTGTCTGCGGTTACAGCAAGGCATTCGATAAGGTACCCCATGCAAGGCTTATTGAGAAAGTAAGGAGGCATGAGATCCAAGGGGACGTTGCTTTGTGGATCCAGAACTGGCTTGCCTACAAAAGGCAAAGAATCGTCGTAGACGGGTCATTTTCTGCATGGAGTTCGGTGACCAGTGGTGTGCCTCAGGGATCTGTTCTGGGACCCCTTCTCTTCATGATTTTTGTAAATGACCCGGATGAGGAAGTGGAGGGATGATTTGCTGATGGCACAAATTTTGGGGGTGTTGTGGATAGTTGTACTGTCAGAGGTTACAGCGGGACATTGTTAGGATACAAAACTGGCTGAGAAGTGGCAAATGGAGTTTAACCCAGATAAGTGTGAAGTGATTCATTTTGATAGGTCAAATATGATGGCAGAATATAGTATTAATGGTAAGATACTTGGCTGTGTGGAGGATCAGAGGGATTTTGGGGTCTGAGTCCATAGGACACTCAAAGCTGCTGTGCAGGTTGACTCTGGTTAAGAAGGCATACAGTGTATCGGCCTTCATCAACCGTGGGATAATTCCGAGAGGTAATGCTGCAGCTATGTAGGACCCCAGTCAGACCCCATTTGGGGTACTGTGCTCACCTCACTACAGGAAGAATGTGGAAACCATAGAAAGGGTGCAGAGGAAATTTACAGGGATGTTGCCTGGTTTGGGGAGCATTCCTTATGAGAATAGTTTGAGTGAACTCAGCCTTTTTTCCTTGGAGAGATGACCTGATAGAGGTGTTTAAAATGTGAGAGGCATTCATTGTGTGGATAGTGAGAGGCTTTTTTCCTAGGGCTGAAATGACTAACACAAGAGGGCATCGTTTTAAGGTGCTTGGAAGTAGGTACAGAGGAGACGTCAAGGCTGTTTTTTTTTTATGCAGAGTGGTGAGTGCGTGGAATGGGCTGCTGACAATGGTGGTGGAGGTGGATAAGATAGGGTCTTTTAAGAGACTCCTGGACAGGTACATAGAGCTCAGAAAAATAGAGGGCTATGGGTAACGCTAGGAAATTTCTAAAATAAGTACATGTTTGGCACAACATTGTGGGCTGAAGGGTCTGTATTGTGCTGTAGGTTTTCTGTGTTTCTATGGAAAGAGCTTGCTTACATTTACCCAAGGTTGGGTGAGTCTAGAACTAGAGGTCATGGATTAAGGGTGAAAGGTGAAACATTTAAGGGGAACATGAAAGGAAATTATTTATGCAGAGGGTGTTGAGAGTGTGGAATGAGCTGCCAGTAGAAGTGATAAATGTTGAAACTGAACCTACATTCAAGAGAAATTTGGAGAAGTACACAGATATGAGGGATATGGAGGGCTATGGCCAGGGTGCTGATGGATGGGACTAGGTGAAATAATAGTTCTGCACAGACTAGATGGGTCAAAGGGCCTGTTTCTGTGCTGTTGTTTTGCATTTGGTTTATTTATTTAGCAATAGAGCATGAAATAGGCCCTTCCAGCCCAACAAGTCTCACTGGCCAGCAAACCCCAATTAACCTACCAACTGGTACATCTTTGGACTGTGGGAGGAAACCCATATGGTGATGGGGAGGACATACAAACTCCTTACAGACAACAATGGGGATTTAACCCAGGTTGCCAACTCTGTAATGCCATTATGCTAACCGCTACACCTCCATGGGTTTTTTTTTGAGAGCTTTGCACATAGTACTAAGACTTGACCAAGTTCACCACTGAAAATAATAACTCACATGATTATGTCAATGAAAATACTGTTAATAATGCCATTGCAAGATTTTTTAGGAAATGAAAAGTTTCAGAAATGTTAAGAGGATATTAAGAAAGAGGATGTGCAGGAGCTTTTGGAAAGCATCAAATTGGTAAGTCACTGGGACCGGATGAGATGTACCCCAGGCCACTGTTGGAGGCGAGGGAGGAGATTTCTGAGCATCTGGTGATGAGCTTTGCATCATCAATGGGGATGGGAGAGGAACCAGAGGATTGGAAGGTTGCGGATGTTGTTCCATTATTCAAGAAAGGGAGTAGAGATAGCCCAGAAAAGTATAGACCAGTGAGTCTTACTTGAGTGGTTGGTAAGTTGATGGAGAAGATCCTGAGAGGCAGGATTTATGAACATTTGGAGGCATAATATGATTAGGAATAGTCAGCACAGCTTTGTGAAAGGCAGGTCATGCCTTACGAGCCTGATTGAATTTTTTGAGGATGTGATTTAACATTGATGAGGGTAAAGCAGTAGATGTAGTGTATATGGATTTCAGCAAGGCATTTGACAAGGTACCCCATGCAAGACTTATTGAGAAAGTAAGGAGTCCCTCTCCTTTCCATAAGTGTATCCCTCAGATAATTATGAAGTGGAGATTTGTGACAAATATGATTATATGATATATATGTACAGTATCTGAAATGCATCATATGGAAATGTTTGATGATAAACTTCAATAAAAAATAAAGTAAGGAGTTATGGAATCCAAGGGGACATTGTTTTGTGGATCCAGAACTGGCTTGCCCACAGAAGGCAAAGAATGGTTGTAAACAGGTCATATTCTGCATGGAGGTCAGTCACCAATGGTGTGCCTCAGGGATCTGTTCTGGGACCCTTACTCCTCATGATTTTTATAAATGATCTGGATGAAAAAGTGGAGGGATGGGTTAGTAAATTTGCTGATGACACAAAGGTTGGAGGTGATGTGGAGTGTGGAGGGCTGTCAGAGGTTACAGCCCTAGGTAATTTCTCAGGTAAGGACATGTTTGGCACAGCTTTGTGGACCGAAGGGCCTGTATTGTGGTGTAGGTTTTCTATGCTTCTATGAAATTCCAGAGTTTCAGAGTCTCATTGTCTGGATTCAACCATCTGCTGCTTCATTGGGCAGTAAAGATAATCATTGTATTATCTTTTAATTATGCCTGGAGTTTAAAGAATTGAGGGATGGTTCTACATGCGATCTGCCAACAAAATCTTTGCAAGTACCATCTTTGCCATCCCTGCTCTAGGGTATATCAATATTAGGGAGGAACACTTTAAAAAAAAATTAAGATGAATAAATCCTCAGAGCCTGATGGGATCAATCCTAAGATACTGAGAAAGTAGAGAGGAGACTGCTGAAACCCTAACCTTGGCAAATGAAAGGTTTTAATCCTAAGAATTCCAGGCATTTTGATTGAGGCCCACAGATAAATGGGAAGGAGTTCAAGGATAAGCAATATTTACAACAGCTTCTGTCATGAGATAGCACAGAGAAAGATGAGATCTGGTGGCTAAATGAATAGCAGTTCCTTATACTTAGAAATAATGTCCTCTTATTCACCAATGTACTTCTGCCCAGATTTGAAAAGAACTTTATTTCATAATTTAATACATTTCCATAATTCCTTGTTAAAGAAAAATAATCACTTTTTGTAATGTAAAAATTTAAATTGCAAATTAGTTTATTGATTATACAGAAAACATCAGAACAATAGCAGAGACCCAGTCAGGCAGAGTGAACTTTATAACAGAGCCTCATTGAATACAAAAAAATGACATGCTCATAAACAAACTTTAAAACTGTTAATAAACTACAGAATATCTTCGCTGAGCAATAATTAAACATCTTAATATAAATAGAGAAATTCTAAATTCCTGTTAGGATCTGACATGTTTCTTTTCCATTGAGAAGCCTCGGGTATCTTGATATTAGCTTATACAGCATTTATTTCTTTCTAAATATGACCCTCGTGCTTGTTAAGGTCAACAGGGAAATAATGTCATGAGGATCATGTCTACATTGAACTAAACTACTAGTTTGAGTTATTTTTGTCACTGCAATCTAACATTATCTATTCTGGGAAAAAGACTTATGAAGACTTTCCTTGACAATATCCTGGCTAGATCATTTTTTTGTCTTGGATGGTACAAATTGTAGTTTACACAATAATGCCAAATAACATAGGTTTTAAATTGCTACTGTTTGTAGCAGTAGCAAAAAATGAACTCAGCATGTCCCAAGCAGAAAAGCAATCAAAAACATTGATATGTTTCCTTGAATAAAATGACTTGTTTGTTGAAATTCAGAAAACCAAACCAGCATATGCTGAATTTTATTTTAAAAATGGACAAAAAAATACAAATTCCTTTCCCTATTATTACACTCAAATCGCAAATTTACAATTCAAGTTGGCTGGTTTCCCTCAATCACCAACTTAGCATTGAACTGCACCCAATATTATTGAATTAAATGTTTTCCTTTCTTACATCTGTGATAATCCAAAGTAAAGAAAACTGGCTAATCTCAACCTCAATACCAATTGTTCCAGAATGGCAAAATTAAATCTTTCAGTACTGTTGGCTAGGGAGGTCCAAAACAGACTAAAAGTGCAAAATATAGCATAAAACAATGGAGGAGAAAACTTTCTTTGCTTTAAATTATTCAATGAAAGTGGAGGAATTTTTACTGAAGTCACAATAAGTATTACCACTTGTTCATCCAAAATATTTCAATTAGATGCCCTAGTAACAAGTGACTTGCATTTGGGACTTCTTAATTACGGTCGTCTTGCCCCTTCTCAGTAGCTACAAAAAATATTATGCTCAAATAACTATGACATCATATAGCACCAATGTACAACAATAAACAGACAACTGCCATCAATCCTGATACGATTCCAGAAGCCATTTTCCGAAAATACCTTGTGCACCATAGACCAATTATATCGGCTTTGTAGGTTTTCCATTTTAGTATCATTTTTTAAATATTCACTTTCTTACTTTTCACTGTTTACACCACATGTACTAATAGTGCCGGAAGAACACCACCAGTCCGATCTTCAGTTTATACCTCTTATATTACACCATTAAAAGCAAAACTTGGCATATAAGCAGGCATCTCAGTCTGATCTTTCCATCATAAAATCATGTCTTTCTGCATTAGATTCCTTATTTTATAGATGTGAAGTTTGAGGAGGAATTAGGATTAAAATGAACCATTTTCTCATCATCTGTTCTTTTCTGCACCCTTGTTATCAGCAAGTGATGAATGAAGGTCAGGCACCGAGGGATATCCAGTCACCAGTGTATTGACAAAAGTAGTATAAAACTGTGAATTTAGCTTTCTAACAGTACTTTGTAACTCTACTTACATCAGTTCACTTACTAAGGCTAATTGTAGTTTTTGAAGTGCATTTATGGCAACACCTCATTGGGCAAAATCCTGGAGCTGAAAACTTGACCATAGTACTCAATAAGTAGCTCGGTAAACATGTTTATTGGGGGAAGGGCATTCAGTGTTGCAGGTCCCTTTGGCGGCCAAATAAGATTCACTCCAAAGACACATGCCAGGTTTGAGGGGTTCATTTTATTAAAAATGCTTTCCTGGGATACCTAATATAAAACACAATATGTAAAGCATGTTAGGTCATCAATCAATTTAAAAGGCTTGACTATCTAGCAAGTTAAAAGTTTCCACCTCCAAGTTAATCTGGTCATTACACTGAAGTGGAATATAGATCAAGGATATTAACATTGTTCAGATGCCAATCCAGTATGGGACACAACCCATTGCTTATCCTGAGAGTGGAATGCAGCACCTTTTTAAAAAATGAAATTCCCAAATATAAACTTCAATTTTTGTTCAGTGATCTGAACTGTCCTAAATACTTACTCCTGTTAAGCACACAATTATGGCTGTACCTTAAATGCTCAAAACTTTAATTATCCTGAGGTGAATGAGTTCTTCAATAAATAAAATTACATATACTCTTTTTACAAATAAAGCATTGAAGAAATCAAGTTATTTAATCATATTGAGACTTCTCTGTGATTACTTTCAGTAAACATGATTTTCCAGTGATTTGTGCAAGGCCCCACCATTAGTTCACTCAGTACATCTGGCCAAACAGAAAGGGACTCAGTTAAGTCCGATTTGTTTCCTGTTAGCCAACCAATTATTTATTCATGCCAGCACTTTCTGCACTGAGCTTTTATTTTCCATTATAACTTCTGATGCAGCTCTTGAGTAAATGCCTTCAAGAAATCCAAGTGCAGTACAGTCAGATGTTCCATCTCCTCCGTAGTACACTTCCTCAAAATGTATTTTGCTGTTTAAAGGGACACTGCAATTTTTTCTTAAAACACCCAAGGATAAAGTACACCAGACCCCAAGATTTGCAAGCCTGCACCTCCAACACTATTTAGACTATGCTAGTATGTTGTGTAGATCTTATTGCTTGTAGACATGGACAGCTTATTTGTCAAAGGAGCTGTGAACAGATTGAAAACTTGTGAAGTCATTAACTAAAGTCCAAAATTCATAAGTTATGGTGGAAGGAGAGAGATTAAAGTGATCAATGAAGCTGCTGAAGATGGTTGGCCTAGGATATTGCTTGAAGTACTATGGCCCAGAACATTGCCTGCTTATGCTAGGCAATGGGGGAGAGAGGACATGTAGGGAGAAACAAATGTGTCTGTTTTACATCTGCCAAGTGCCCGCCCCATCCCCTCCACACACACACACATTCCTGTATTATCACCCCAAACAAAACTGTCACAGTTATAAATCTTGGCTAAGTGAAGGGTGTTAATTCCTTCTGTTTTTTGTGCAGAATTAATCATCTTCTCCGGTGAGTATTTTAGCTCAGTGAACTACCATATATTAACATCAGGGATACAATTATTCTACAAGAGAAATTCCATCATTGACAGTTCACATCAGCTGCTCCTGTTCACCATTGCAATTGTGGAACCAAGCTTCGTCAGTACATCACTGTGTCATGCAGCCTATTAGTATCTTGTACGTGATTGGAATTCATTCACCTTTCTTCAATAAAGCCATATAATGCTCTCATTATACTTCATTCCACTGAATAAGCTATTAAATTACCTATACATTTCTTGTCCATCATAATGCGAAAAGAGAAAACAGATAAACATTCATTGATTTATAGCTGAAACAGTGATTATTTGATAATATTTTCTTGGAAGAGATAATAAACCCATCTTAGTTGAAGGAGGAGAAGTTAAAAAAATAGTAATTAATAGTCCATTTATTACTAATGCGAGTTATCATATTCACTAAACTTCCTCTGTGTCCATCATAATCCTATATACTATCTGATCAATGACAATATTTCTAATAATTTCAGTGCCATTCTCAGCTTCAATTAATATCAAATAAAATTCACAATAAAGCCAACCAAAAGATTCTAAGTTTGATAGCCAATTGTGCTGAATTTACACCTGCAAATTATAGTGGTGAGGAAAGAATGCAAACAGAAACATGGTCTTCTAGAAATTATCATGTAACCTCTGCTGGAATTGAACACATACAATAATCCTCAGAGCAGAGGTGCATTTGAAATTCCATCAATGTTATCACTGATATCCAAGAGTCAAGAGTTTGGTGCCAAGTTTAAAAATTGAGCAGGGCCTTTCGGGACTTTCTATGGAAATTGAAAATCATGGAAGCCATTACTTATGAAGTTTAATGCCAGATTTTTAAAAAATACCGAGCAGGAATTGTATGGACTTTCTGCAGAGCTTAGAATTGTTTGGGCAAGGACCAACAGAGATAGACCATTGTGTGAGTGGGCCAGGAGTGGGAGCTTGAGGCTTTGGCTCAAAGGGCTTCAGAGAGCAGAGGTAGAAGCTAGGTTGAGGTTTTTTCTCAGGTTTCGCTTTCTTTATCGATTAGAGCCTAGCTAGAATAGTGAGAACAAAATCTCAGGTCAGTGGTGTGTTCCTCACGCAAGATGTGGGAGATGGGGGAGACTTCCATTATCCCCGATTGCTACATCTGCAAGAAGTGCATCCAAGAGCTGCTCCTTATAGACTGTGTTCGGGAACTGGAACTGGAGCTGGACCTGGATAATTCTGGAGAATGAGGAAGTAGTAGGAGGCAGGAGAAGGAAAGGGAATAGGCAGACAGCACAGAGTACCCCTGTGGTTGTTTCCTTCAATAACAAGTAAATCACTTTGGATACTGTTAGGAGGGTGGTAATGACCTACCAGGGTAAAGCCACAGTCTGATGAAGTGTAAATTATGATGCTATTAGGCAGGAACTTGCAAGACGACGAACTCAGGGAAATGCACAACATAAAGGTGGAGGTTGTTTATGGAGTACTTGCTTGGGGTTCTGGATAGATTTGTCCCAATGAGGGAGGGAGATGGTGGTAAGGTGAAGAAAGCATGATTGACAAGCGATCAGGAACATACTTTTAGCATACTTGAGGCTTAGGAAGCAAGGATCAAAGAGGGCTCTTGAGAATTACCAGGTAGCCAGGAATGAGCTTAAGAATGGACTAAGGAGAGTTAGAAAGGGGCATGAGAAGGCCTTGCCAGGTAGGCTCAAGGGAAACCACAAGATGTTCTACATATATGAAGAATAGGAGGATAACTAGAGCGAGGGCAGGACTGATCAGGGATAAAAGAAGAAATATACGCCTGGATTTGGAGAAGGGAGGTCCTTGAATATTTTATTTCAATTTTCACCAGTGAGAGGAGCCTTGAGAGCATAAAATAGTCTGATATGTTGGAACATGGTGAGTTTAGGAAAGAGGAAGTGCTGGAACTGTTGAAAAATATTAGGATAGACAAGTCCCTGGAGCTGGATGGAGTATACCACAGAAGGCAGAGGGTGGTTGTAGATGGAGAGTAGTCTGCCTGGAGATCGGTGACCATTGGTGTTCCACTGGGATCTGTTCTGGCACCCCTTCTTTTTGAGATATTTATGAATGACTTGGATGATGACGTGGAAGAGTGGGTAGGTGGCCTTCATTAAGTGGGGATTGAGCTCAAGAGCCACAAGGTAATGTTACAACTCAATAAAACATTGATCAGACCACACTTAGAATATTGTGTTCAGTTCTGGTTGCCTCATTATAGGAAGGATGTGAACACCTTAGAGAGGGTGCAGTGTATTTACCACAGTGTTGCTTGAATTGGAGAGCATGCCTTATGGGGATAGGCCAAGTGAGCTAGGGCTTTGCTCTTTGGAGTGAAGCAGAAGAGAAGAGGTGACTGGATAGAGGAGTACAAGATAATAAGAGGCATAGATTGAGTGAACGGTCAGAGACTTTTTCCACAGGGCGGAAATAGCTAATATGAGGGGCATAATTTTAAGATGTTTGTTGGAATGTATATAGAGGAGGATGTCAGAGATAAGATTTTTTTTTTTAAAATCATGGTGCCCTGCCAGAGGTGTTGGTAGAGGCAGATATATTAGGGACACTTAAAAAATTCTTACATAGGCACACGGATGGAAGGAAATTGGCAGGCTATGTAAGAGGGAAGGCTTAAATTGATCTTAGAATAGGTTAAAATGTTGGCACAATATCTTGGGGTAAAGGGCCTGCATTGTGCTGTGTGTTCTATATAAGAGAGTCACCAATTTCACAGGAACTGTGAAAAGGAAAAGCAAGCTACTCCAGGACAGGAGTCTCGAATTAATAGAAACATAGAAAACCTACAGCACAATACAGGCCCTTCAGCCCACAATGTTGTGTTGAACATGTACTTACTTAGAAATTACCTAAGGTTACCCATAGCCCTCTATTCCTCTAAACTCCAGGTACCTATCCAGGAGTCTCTTAAAAAGACCCTATCTTATCCGACTCCACCACCGTCGCCGGTAGCCCATTTCACACACTCAGCACTCTGCATAAAAAGCTTACCCCTGACATCTCCTCTGTACCTACTTCCAAGCACCTTAAAACTGCTGTCGCCTGTTAGCCATTTCAGCCCTGGGAAAAAGCCTCTGACTATCCACACGATAAATGCCTCTCATCATCTTATACACCTCTATCAGGTCACCTCTCATTCTCTGCCACTCCAAGGAGAAAAGGCCGAGTTCACTCAACCTATTTTCATAAGGCATGCTCCCCAATCCAGCAACATCCTTGTAAATCTCCTCTGCACCCTTTCTATGGTCTCCACATCCTTCCTCTAGTGAGGTGACAAGAACTGAGCACAGTACTCCAAGTAGAGTCCTATAGAGCTGTAACATTACCTCTTGGCTCTTAAACTCAATCCCACGGTTGATGACGGCCAGTGCACCGTATACCTTTTTAACCACAGAGTCACTTGTAATTTTCTTCTAAGACATTCTAGTACATTTACAAAACATGTACATGGAACTACCATTATACTCTACTTTGTAAATGATACAAAGCATAACCAAAATCCTTCTCCAATACTCACCATGTTAAGAAAGCACATCAAATACTTCACAACAATGTAGTTATGTTCTGGAAGTTTCTGCATTACTTGTTTGCAGCGAGTTACACGTAGACTACTTTCAACAGCTAGAAGGAAAAGTACATATCTATCAGATTTTACTTAAATCGATTACTTTTATGTCAGGTGGTTTAAGAGGACAAACCATTTCTTTCTCACAAACTTCAAAAATGATAGGAAAAGAATGGATATTTATAACCTGTTTTCTCCCCGTCTGTGTTCGGAGTCTAAAAGCTTTTTAGTAAAGAAATATCAGCATCTTTAGAAAGTTGATTTCATCATCTTGGTGCACTCACCCTATCTGGCAAGCAGCGTCTGGCATGCTCAGATATACTGTCTTTGATTTCTTATCTCTCTGCACACCAAAGGTCTTCTTCAACATCTCTAGATATTCTCAGAAATATTTTTGGCAAATGCACTTGTTATTCAGATTTATTTATCACATGTACATTGAAACGTACACTGAAATACACCGTTTGCGTTACAACAAACACATGCTAAGGATGTGCTGGGGGCAATAAAGATTTTATTGAAAAGTAACATCACTTTATTCTCACCAGTACAAACCTCTCATCGTGCATTCACCATGTTTACAACATGATTACTTTCGGGATGGTATTAAATTTGGAATGATGCAAAGGAACCCTACAGACCACCCATCTCGATAGCAAGACACTTTCTTTATATAATTCCATTTAGGACCTCAGAGTAATCCACACCTTCCTGCCAATGGTGTAACTAGGAAATATGGGAATGGAATTATTTGGATCAATCTCTTGCAGACAGCAAAGTGATAAAGACCAGATGTTTTTTGTTTCCTCTATGGACTGAAGACAATTACACGTCAAAGTAATAGAGAGTACTGCCTTACTTTCCTTTGAAATAGCCCCAGCTGAGAGGAAAATATGAAGAAAATTACAGATTAAAATGCCCCACTTTGAGGTGCCACTTTTCTGTTGAGCCTCAGACTCATTTAATACTGCACTGAAACAGTGTCCTAGGTTTATATTTCATCTTATAACAGGCTATTCAATATTAAGCTAATCTTGTACTTCAAGATCAAATGAACATCATCTTACAAATGTCTGGGCACTTAATGCTTAAAAATAAATTGCCACAAGACTTTTTTTTGTAAATTCTCTTAGGCCTGCAATTTTGTCATTGAGCAATTTTGCTGGAGTTATACATACTGTAGAGAGCTTAATAATAATAAAAAAAAATCAGAATAGAGAAAAGGATGCAAATGGATCTTCTGCATTTCATCTTCTTTCAGTTTCTGCAGATCATATCTAACATTCTATAATATTCAAAATCAATTAAAATATTAAACCCTTAATTTTGTCTGTTGAAGCATTTTTCCTTCACCTTACTTATTCCCACTCCTTGAAGACAACAGTAAATCCAAGATACCTTACTTGGGCACCTATCCGAAATGGCTATGCTGAGCAACCAATGGGGTACGAGATCTTAACAAGAATCATGGGATAAAATTACAGAAAGCAACTTTACCATTCTGAACTCAAGTTCAGATGTTATTATCTTATCATTGTAGGCTCCATGCTTCTGTTCTATCTGTACTGTATTCCATGTTATGCATTTATGTTTATTAAGCAACTAGTCACATGAGTGGGGGAGTGGTAAAAGTGAAGGGGTAAGTCACTTATTTGTGCTTTGTCTGTCGAAATTTGTAGTAGCTTGTGACCAGTGGATATTGTATCTTCTGCTGAATGGTCAGTAAGCTCAATTACGCTTAGCTTACACTTGGGTACACTTAAGTTTCATGGCTTCAAGATTGTATGTTTGCTAATTGCTAACAAAGGATCACATACACATCTTAGACACTTAGAGCAAACGTTACTGGAGTGCGGGTGCATCATACAAGTATTACAAGTTCGTGGGGTTGCTGGCAGCCGCAATTGTTTTGGTTTTGCCGTTACAACCATTGTTATAGATGAAATCATCAAACACACTGAATTAACACAGTAAAAAAAAAATCTGTTGAATTCTTAAAGAAACAGACTAGACAAAAACCACTGTAGATTAAAATAAAACTAAATTTAAATCCGGAACTGCCTTGAGTAAACTAAAGAAAAAGTAGAGGGAATTTTAGGGTATTATGGATGAGAACTATCATGGTTTTCTCATTCAAAAGCATCAAATTACACATATTAAAGACACAAAATAGCTACAAGGTGAAGAAAATCAATCGGGCCCTTAAAAGGGCCGACGGAATAACCAGGAAACCTAACTATGAGAAGGAATCCATTGCTACCACCCGTTTTCCTGAAATTTCCACGGTTTCTGGAAGGAGCTCCTGAATCCTGAAGAAATACTGGATTAATATCATCCACAAACCTGTAAGGAAGCTCAAGTCACAGCTTATGCAGATCAAAGATGACCTGGAACTCAGGGCGGCTGGAGCTTACAGGATTTCCCTTGAATGCAGAGCAGTTTATCGGCCAGATGGGACACACTGTGGAAACCTGCATCAAGCAGTACAGGAGGTGTATTTGTTGGTTTACCCCGAAAAATTGGTGGTGGTGGAACATTGCATTCGCAATGGCCATAGGATTGACTTCAATGGCATAAAACTACTGTGCTGTGCCAATGACTTTTGGGACTGCCTGGTGATGGAAACCATCAAAATGAAACCAGAGAAAAAGAATTTTAAACAAGGATGAAAGAGCTGGAATTTGATTGTAAACAAGGAGGGACAGCAGAAACTTGATTGGTCCTCATCCAATCTATCAGGAGGGACAAATGACAGGGAGTATATAGACCAGCACACTAGACATGCCTGGATATCATTCCTGATGAAGATGGCAGAGTCTGTCATTGAAATGTCAGTTAAAATTGATACCTGTACCTGCTGGAAGCTGGAGAAGAGTTTATTTCACATAGAATGTCTGTTTATATGCAATTACATGAAAGCAATTGCATTAAAGATTTCTAAATATACTGTAGGTTACTCATTTTTTTTCTAGAATTCCATTGAAAGATTAGTTTTACGCAAGTGCATCTAGCAGTTGCAACATGCTATAAGCAAAAAGCAAATATTTCACTAGCTTATGGAATCAGCTATGTTTCCAGGGTTTGACATGATCCACGATTTCCTAAGTGCCAGGGCAAAAAAAAACTAAAGGTTAAATTGCTTTTTATTATTTCGACAGACCTCATCTTCTGATCCTCCATCTGTTAGCAGAAGCCTGAGCTCCACTCCAGACAATGATTAATTGGCAGATCAGGCATGCCAACAATAACCTTCAAACATTTTAATTTAGAAACACACAGGGCTCATTTATTGGATTACATCACAGCAGAGAGTGAATCTGTTCTGTTTTATGTTGCTGAGGTAAAAGGCAATCTTCTACAACCTTTCCTCACCAAGAGAGAAAAACAAATCATGAAACAACCATTCAACTTTCAGCATCTCACTTAGGATCCATAGACAACACCAGCAGGCAACACTGTGGGGAAAAACACCAGCCTTAATTCTTGTATCCCAATTCACACCACGTTACCTGAAGTCAAAGCCTCCAGATGCATAGAGATCTACAATCATTGCCAATCTTTAAATGTTTCTCCAAGTAAACACATTTCCTGCTATCAGAATTAATGGCAACCCTTAAACTCTAAAATTAACATGTGGAAAGTGAAGCAGCATCCAGTTCTCATGGGTCGTGTTAGAATCATGGCATTGGTTTATACAAAGACTGAGAAGTACAAATTAAAATAAGAAACTCTAAAGAAACCACTACTAGATAATTACTGGCCCCAAGAAAAATGGACAAGATAATACAAGACCATAAAACATGGTAACAGAATTAAGCCATTTGACCCATCGAGTCTGCTCTGCCATTCAATCATGGATGATTCCTCTCCTCAGCTCCAATCCAAAGCCTTCTCCCCGTAACCTTTGATACCATGTCCAATTAAGAACTGATCAAGCTCTTCCTTAAGTACACCCAATGACCTGGCCTCCACAGCTGCCTGTGGTAATAAATTCCACAAAGTCACCACTATCTGGTGTGTTATGAATGTGAAGCAACTCTGAGGGGCTGAAGGGTACAAAGTCACCCCCTCCTTTTTGAGAATCGCAAGATCGCTATTAATTCGGGTCTGGGACCCAGGAAATGAGAGAGAGACACGCAGAATACACAAGATTTGGAATGTGTCCTGGCCTCAGCGGAACGGAACCACTGATAATGGCCATTGTCTCTTGGAGACGGAATTGTGTATTGAGTACTGTACTACTCATTGAAACCCCTCAGGGGACAACCAGAGTGGTCTGGTTGAGGGATTGCATCATCCCAACCTGATTGACATCTGAGACCCCATGAGTATAAGGATAAAAGAGGGTCTGGGGAACAACCCCTTAAGACGCACCAGGAGAAACGCTAGAAATCTCGTGACAGCATTTGATAGCAAAAGCCGGTGGAGAGCTCGTGTGCGTCCTCCCTTGCCAGGGTGGCGGGCTCATCATGGAAGAACAGTTTAGCTAAAGGAGAGGCCACAAGTGAACGGCCACGACAACGAGACTCCTGACGGATCGAAATCATAAAAGGAAAGCCGGCAAGTTTTTCTCCAAATCTCTCTCTCTCTAACCATTGCAACACAGCGGTCCCTAACGGCTGCAGCCTGCATGAACTGAGTGAACTTTATATTTCCATCCGACAATACATTATCCCCTAGACAACGATAGGGCTTATTTCTTATTGATTATTATTATACCTGCACTTTTAGATTTAGTATTGATGACGTATATTATCTGTATATTTGCATTGATATTATTTTTGTGTATTTTTACTAATAAATAGTGTTAAAAATAGTATCATCAGACTTCAACGGACGTCTCCATCTTTGCTGGTAAGTGACCCAGTTACGGGGTTCGTAACAGGTGAAAGAGATTTCTCTGTATTTCTGTTTTAAATGACACCCCTCTATCCTGAGGTTGTGCCCCTCTTGTCTTAGACTCCCCCACCATGGGAAACATCCTTTCCACATCTACTTTGTCTAGGCCTTTCAACATTCAGTGAGATCCCCCTCATCCTTCGAAATTCTAGCGATTACAGACCCAGAACTATCAAACATTTGTCGTATGATAACCCTTTCATTCCTGGAATCATTTTTGTGAACCTCCTCTGAACCTTCTCTAATACCAGCACATATTTTCTTAGATGAGGAACCCAAAACTGTTCACAATACTCAAGGCGAGGCCCCACCAATGCCTTATAAACACCCGCCATTACATTCCTGCTCTTGTATTCTAGACCTTTCCAAATGAATGCTAACATGGCATTTGCCTTCCTCACCACCGGCTCTACCTGCAAGCTTACCTAAAGGGTGATCTGCACAAGGACTCCCAAGTCACTCTGCATCTCAGATTTTTGGATTTTCTCCTCACTTAGAAAATAGTCTGCACATTCATTTCTACTACCAAAGTGAATAACCATGATTTTCCAACATTGTATCCTTTCAGGATCTTAATCTGGAAAATCCAAGGTATAGAGTTAATAAGAGTAGAGTACAGAAATTGCTAACATCATCAATCTCAGTACTGGCTGGATGAGACAGCTGAAAATTGTATAAGCTTGCTTCAAGATAATTCAGAGATAGGGGTAAACTTGTATTATGGTAGTCCGGGGAAGTCAAATTGGCAGTAAAATAAAGAACTATATTTAGATAGCATTTTTCAAAACCTCGGGACATCCAATAGTACTAAAACCACTGAAATATTCGCTTGAAGTGTAATCATTGTTGTAATCTAAAACACATGGCAACCAACCTGTGCTCAGCAGTCCCACTAATAACATTTGGATAATGATCAAATAACTTCTTTTTGTCACTGCTGACTGGGCAGAACACCAAGCTTAACTCCCCTGCTCTATTCAGGACAGCGTCATGTTAAGGGCGCAGGGAGGGCCTTAGCATAATATCTAAAACAAAGACAGCACTTCCTCAGTACTGTGCCTAAATACTTGTTTTCAGGACTCTGGAGCAGTACTTGCGCACATAGTTAACTGATTTGGACAGGACAATGCCAGCAACAAAGCAACAACTCGTACATTTGTGGACAAGTTTAATGGATTTCAATCAAGGCAGTTTTATTGAACAAAGTCCTAAATGAGTACTTTGCATAAATATTTACTAAAGAGAAGGTCCTGGAGAACAGAGTGATCAGCGTGGAGTGCGCTAATATGCTAGGGAATTTCAAGAAGAAGAAGGAAGTCGTATTGGGTCTCTAGAAAACATTAAAGTCCTCAGGCCTGATGGGGGTATACCCCAGGATATTGAGAAGCAAGAGATGAGTTTGCTGGGACATCAACCATATTCAAATTGGTAGACAGATGAGAAAACTAGATTTAAAATAACACAGCTAATAAGTAAATAATTCAAACAGAAAATACATTCTCATGGAAAAATAACTTGACCAAAATGTATTTCAGCTGTGGCTAAGAGGAAAAGACTGGTTATTAAACTTAGACATAGTCCTCACTCAAAAAAAAACATCATCATAAAGTTTGTTAGTTTTATTAAAGAAATTAGAAGAGGGATACAACAGATTACAAGTATACATACATTTACTTTTGATTCTTTTTGCACATAATTTTACATGTATGAAAATTAGATCATAAAAGCAAAATTAAATATGCAGAAGAAAACAAAAGTAAATGTACAAGCTCAAATAAATACTTACATTTGTTTTCATGGTAAAGAGATAAAGACCCAATGCTGCAGTGGGAGTGAAGAACTTAAAGTACTTAACAATGAACTGACTCAGTTAACACCAGTTCTGTCTGGAGGAATGGAACAAAATTCCAGCAACTTACTGTGAGAAGCTTGTGGAAGGCTACCCAAAATGTTTGACCCAAGTTAAACAATTTAAAAGCAATGCTACCAAATACTAACAAAGCGTATGTAAACTTCTGACCCACCGGGAAAGTGATGAAAGAAATAAAAGCTGAAATAAATCATTCTCTCTACTATTATTCTGACATTTCAGATTCTTAAGATAAAGTAAAATAAGACCCAAACTGACCTAAGACAGGGAATGTTTTCTATGATTAAATGTCAGGAATTGTGAAAAACTGAGTTTAAATGTGTTTGGCTAAGGTGTATGTAAACTTCTGACTTCAACTGTATATAAAAACCTGGATCTGATGACCTAAAAACTGCTTTGAAGAGGTGGCTGCAGAAAGACTGTTCTCATATTCTGTGGATAGTTGTAAGAGAATGATAAGCAGGTTTCAAGGATTTGGATCAATGAGGGAGAAGGAACATTCCAAAGTTGCAGCAGGATATTTTGTTAGAGTATAATAAGTGATAAGAAGAAACAGATACATTAAGAACAATAAGTCTAGAGCAGAATACTGAATAATTAATACAGTAACAAGTCTCATGCCCTTGTGCTTATCAAGGACCAATTTATGACTAGCCTGGAAATCCTTAGACATCCTTGGCACTGATCACCAAGTCCGATGAGCTTACTCATTTGTTCACACTTAATCAAGAAAGCCTACACTTATTTTCTAATCTATGCTACCTGTCAGCTACAATTCTAAAATTAATTATTTCTTAATGCTAGATGTATAGTATGTTCCCACTGAACTAGTCTTGCTTGATTCCAAAAATCTTATCAGTCTAAACTTTACTTTGCCAGCTGAAATTCTCCTCCTTGAAAAAGAAACCACATTATCACATTCCCTAATGGTTTAACATTTGTATACTTCAAGGTCTCATGGGCCTTATGACTCAAGAGCTTATGTTGTATTTGCCTTTCTAATCAACAGGCTTGTTCATTATGGATATTATGAATGGACAACTCCATTCCAAGTAAAAAGCTCTGTTTTAACCCTCTCATTACACTAGCAGAAATGTCCTAATCAATAAGGAGTCAAATGTATTTAAATAAAAAGAGAGAAAACAAAGGCCCAGCACCGATAGGAAAAGCGCTGATGTGACTGGGCACTTGAGAGAAAAAACAAATCACAATATGATCAGGTACTCAATTCAGTTTTGTGAAAGGGAAAGTGTGTTTGACAGAGTTATTAAGAGTTCTTTACAATGTGATAAGGCACTTGGATTGGCCATTAGATGTTTGCAAATAATAAACTTCATTTAACAAATTAGGGATAAATTGGTCAGCTGAGGACACAAGATTCAAGTACCACTATGCTGAACCTAGAGTATTTATGATGTCATTGACTTGTATGAAGAAACAATAAATATTTGAGTCTATGCAGATGCAGGTAGGAGGGAAAATAAGCTTCAAGGATAATGCCTACATGCTATAAACTGGTCAGTCAAATGACTGGGAACAACTGACAGGTGGTACATGAAGAAATGGGGACAGAGCCAGCAGCAGGAAGAACAGAAAAGCAATTTTTAAAAATGGAGTAATAATAAGACGGTATTGGTACATAGAGAGATTGGAAGTTTTTGTTCATAAAGCACAGAAAAGGAATATGCAGGCAAGGCAAGTTGTATTTTAGCCTTCATTGTAAGGGTGCTGTCATCCAAGAAAGCTTGTCATTGACTTGTCAGGGGTGAACAAAGGTTCATTAGATCCAATAGATGTCTTCACAAAGAAATGAAATCCCTCCTTTTTCTCCCACCTGTTTTAAAATCACACAACACTAAGCAGACCCACGTTGTTCATGCTGACCAACGAGTCAACAGGTCTGTAGCCTTCAGGCGCTGGTGAGACTAGTGCTCACCTAAATACTTACCGTCGAGGAGTTTCTACCTCCACAAGTTGAGGCATTCCAGACTCCAACCACTCTCTGGGTGAAAAAGTTCTTCCCCAGATCCCCTCATGACTGAATATTCCTCAACTTAAACCTGTGCCCAGTGTGGTATAGATAACTTCGCTCTGGAAAAAGAGTATACGCCATCCAGCTTATCTGTCCTCTTCATAATTTTGTACACCTCTATCAAGTCCTCTCTCAGTTTTCTCTTCTTCAAGGAAAACAAACTCAATCTATTCAATCTCCCCTCGTAACTAAACAACTTCATCCCAGGAAACATCCTGGGGAATCTCCTCTGCATTCTCTTCCGATCTTATCAATACTGAGGCGACTAGAGCTACACAATAGTCCAATATTTTTTGAAGCTGTACCATAGTTTGCCTGCTCTTATATTCTGTGCCCCAGCCAATGATAGCCATCAACCTGCATACATTCTTAATCAATCCGATCTACTGGTGCTGCCTCCTTCAGGGATTCTTAGACTCGTATGCTTAAATCACCCTATTTTTCAATATTCCCTTGGGCTTTAACCATTCACTATGTCTGACCCTTATATAACTTCTGATAAAGAATTACTTTGCTCTTAATCAAGGTTAAATTCCATTTACTATTTGCCTTGCCCAACTGAAAAAAAAAGGGAATGAATATATCCACAAACACATCTGGCCACTTACAATATAGATTCACTGGAAATTCTAATGTTCTGGTTTTCTGAATGCTGAGATAACATGAACTACTGCAGCTGGAAAGTTTTCCCACGCAAGCTCAACCAGGGTAAAGGTTTGAACTGTGATAGCTGGTAGATAGATTGAGGCTAGATTATACAATTACCGGACCTCTTTCAGCACTCCACCAAACTGGTAAAGTTTCAGCAGGAAAGGACCACAACAATTAAACATACAGAGCAGCACAGCTGGCAGAGCACTCCCTCACAGTTCAGTAACTCCAGTTCATTCCCCACTCTATCATTGTTTGCATGGAGTTGGTGCTCCCCCTGAAACTGCTTGCTTCCTTATATGCCCCAAAGACGTGGTGGTTGGTGGGTCAGTTGAACACTGTAAATTGGCAGTAATATAGGTGAGTGTAGAGCTAATGGAAACGTGGAAATAACAGAATGGAATAGGATTAGTGTAAATGATGTTTGATCGTCAACATGGATTCTGTGGGTCATTTCCCTTTAGCACCTTTGTCAAACACCCTCTTCCACCCCTCCCCCAGGATCATCTTGCACTGAAGCTGAGCAGCCATTCTCCATTTGGTACACATTTTTAACTGAACCAGGGATTCCACTCAGCTGTCTGAATTATTTGCGTTACTAGGGAAACCATTTGCTTGGAGGTAAAGGGAAGTGACACTATCTGTGTCAGAAATGTTTTATTTTCTTGGCCCGAAGCAGACCAAGACAATATTCTTATTCCAACTCAAGTTAGCTGGCTAGGTTATAAGGCATTCTGAATGTCAGGACTTGTACATAACTGTAAACACAATACAAGCCCATTCATTCATATCAATGTTTCACAACACTGAAGAAATTGAGGCATTAATGTATTTTGTAAGACGTTGCCAACATTCACAGATAGGTTTTGATTTATTAATTAAATATGGGAGAGAATTAATGGATGTTAGATCATCACAGGGGGCATAGGTTCCTGAGTTTTATGGTTGCTTGGCATCATATTGGGTGCAAGCTAGAGTAGCGGTTAGTGAAACACTATTACAGCTTGGGATGAAGGAATTCAGAGTTCAATTCTGGCATCCTCCGTAAGAAAGTCTGTACATTCTTCCTTTGGGTGGAAACAGGAGCACGTGGAGGAAACCCACATGTACACAGTCCAAAGATATACTGGTTAGTAGATTAATTAGTGATTGTAAATTGTCCTGTGTTTAGACTAGGGTTAAATTGGTGGGTGACTGGACAGCGCGATTTGGTGAGCCCGAAAGGCCTGTTCCGTGCTGCGTTTCTAAATAAAATAAAAGTATTGAAGAAAATAACTATGAGACCTGAGAGTGAACCATATCCATGCTCTCACAGCTCCACAATTCCAATATCAGTAGTCACTGGTGCTTAGTACATACGATATATGTAGATTGTGTTAGAATGCACTACAAATCTATTGACTTGACAGCATCATGAATATATAACACTACAAATGTAAAGAAAACCATGTGCTGTTTTGCACCTTGTATATTTTTTAATAAGTAAATATCTGCAATCAGTCCACAGGAGGAGAAAACTCAGCACTCCCTTTTTCAGGCTGCACACTTGCCTTAGGGCATAAACACTGTTTGAGGGGAGCAGGGATGTAGACAATATAGATAAAAAAGGAAATGAAACATTTACTCACTGCCAATGCTTTGGACTTGATCATAAATTTGAGAGGTTAGAAGTGGCTGTGGCAGCTCCCGGAGGAAAGTTTTTAAGATAACAGCAGGAATGTGTTCATCTCCATATTCTTCAAATTTGATGGGTTTTCCTAAGTTTGGAGTTACAGATATTATTATTCTCTACAATATTTATCAAAATTCTTGTGTATGAAATACACTTTCAATGACAAATATAGTCCCAGGTAATCACACCAGCAGCCAATGCCCTGATCTGCACTGTATATATTAGAGAAATTCAGGAGTTTGAAACAAGCACTGCCACTTACTTCTGCTTTATTTCCTACTGCACAGTCCCAAGCCCTTAACTTTCAACATGACCTGCCACAACTGATTCTTTCTCAATAAAGCAGCATAACCTTCAATGCTGCTCTTTCCAGCAGAAATCCACTCAGCTTCCCAAGGCTCCCACACAATGGTACTTAACTTAAATCTTCCTTGTTTTATATTTCAACACTGTCGTCCTGTTTTAATACTTATATTCCTCATAATATTCCCAACCCTCAGAATCCTGTTTCCAGATCCCAGTGCTATCGCAGGCTCAGAGGGCAAATTAATCAATAGCCTCAGAGCTTGGATTTCTGTGGAAGTTTGCTCAAACCCATTGGACTCTATAGCCAATCAGCTGATGCAGTATGGGAGCAAAGAGCAGTACCAGGACCAAAATGGAAAAGCCACTGCCGGATTAAGCCAATGCCATCACCACATAACAGACTTTCAGGAGAATTGTGACAGAAATATTAACAGCTGCCCCATTACAAAATCTCTTTTCACTATTGTAAACAGCTCATACACAAAGTGACTGAAATATTACTGGATTGCAATTTATCGCCAACTTTGGGAACTAATCACATACATCTAGCACCTCAAAAAACAACAGCTTGTCACAGAATGCAGGGAACTATTATTTACTTCTTTATAACTGGTGATTAAATTGGTCAAGTGGACACTTACCCAAATTATATTGTTTTTGGATTTCCTTTATGACCTGGATGCTTGCTGATCGCCTAAATATTCCTTCAGTTTGAAGTGCTGTAAATAAAAGTACATTGAAAGCTTCAGCAAGCCGTCTTTACTTGCAATGATGTTAGAGCTACTGCTGTGCTCTGGAACTGCTAAATGGAAGTCCAACAGGACAACCTAGGAAGAGCTTACAACAAGGATCTCTTGAGTGCATGCCACAACTTTTCATCCACTCGTTTTATTTTCTTTTGTCCTTATTGTGTTCTTTCTTGTAAAAACTGTGCTTATGTTCTTGTGAATGCTGCTCACATGACACCATGATGCTGCTGCAAGCAAGATTCCCGTTGCACCTGCACATATCACAATACACTCCACTTTGACTTTAGAGTTAGAAAGTCATGGGTAACAATCAGGTTTCTAGCTCCATAAACTTTGAACATTAATCTTGATATTTCATGCTTTGCAGGAAGTTCGAATGCCTAGGGACTGAAATCAGTTTGCTAGATACATTTTTATTACTCTGGATTCATTGTGCAGACAACAGAGTTGAAATGCCTAATGAAATACTTTTTGTTGAAACCAGTATTCCATCAAAATAAGAACTGATACAGGAAAAAGATAGCAATGCAAAATTATCAACTCTGACAGACTTATAATACTGGAAAATGCCTTTATACCACCTAAAACATTGAGAATAGCATCTGCCTGTACAATTCAGTATATGAACTTGCAGCCATAGAGGATGTAGTTTGTGAACACATGATTTTAGCTACTAGAGCCAAGCAAAATAATAGCAGCTTTCTATTGTACTCCCCATAAATATATCTAGAACAACAACAAAGATGAATTTCTACCCTGATATCTTTATAATCTTAACTTCCAGTCACGGTAGCATAGCGGTTAGCATGACACAGTTTGGGGTGTTCCAGAGTTTGGAGTTCAATTCTGGTGCCCATCTGTAAGGAGTGTCTGTGTGCCCTCCCCATAAGACCATAAGACACAGGGGCAGAATTAGGCCTTTCAGTCCAAAGAGTCCGCTCTGCCATTTCATCATGGCTGATCTTAGATCTCATTCATCCCCATACACCTGTCTTCTCGCCTTTGATGCCTTAACCAATCAGAAATCTATAACTTCCCCTTTGAATATACAGTACCTATAGACTTGGCCTCCACCGTAGTCTGTGGCAGAGTATTCCACAGATTCACGACTCTTTGGCTAAAATAAATTCTGTTCTAAAAGTTCACCTCTCAAATATGAGGCTGTGCCCTCTAGTTCTGGATACCCCAGCAGAGGAAACATCCTCTCCACATCCACCCAATCTAATCCTTCCAACATTTGGTAGTTTTCAATGAGATCCCCATGAATTCTTCTAAATTCCAGTGAGTATAGGCCCAAAGCTACCAAATGCTCCTCATATGTTAACCCCTTCATTCACAAAATCATCCTTGTTAACCTCTTCTGGAAACTCTCCAATAACAATATATCCTTTCTGAGATAAGGGGCGCAAAACTGTTGACAATACCCCACGTGCAGCCTCACTAGAGTCTTATAAAGCTTCAGCATTATCTCCTTGTTTTTATATTCTATTCCCCTTGAAATAAATGCCAACATTGCCTTTGCCTCTTTAGAACAGACTAACCTGTGAATTAACTTTCTGGGAGTCTTGCATGAGGACTGCTAAAACTCTCTGCACCTCTGATGTTTGAATCTTCTCCCCATTTAGCTAATAGTCTGCATGATTGTTCCTTTTACCAAAATGCTTTATCATAGACATAGAAATTACCTAGGGCTACCCACAGTCCTCTATTTTTCTGAGCTCCATGTACCTGTCCAGGAGTCTCTTAAAAGACCCTATCATATCTGCCTCCAGCACTGTCACTGGCAGCCCATTCCACACACTCACCGCTCTCTGCGTAAAAAACTAATCCCTGACATGTCTTCTGTTCCTACTTCCAAGCACCTTAAAACTGTGCCCTATTGTGCTAGCCATTTCAGCCCTGGGAAATAGCCTCTGACTATCCACAGATCAATGCCTCTCATCATCTTATACACCTCCATCAGGTCACCTCTCATCCTCCATCACTCCGAGGAGAAAAGGCCAAGTTCACTCAACCTATTCTCATAAGGCATGCTCCCCAATTCAGGCAACATCCTTGTAAATCTCCTCTGCACCTTTTCTATGGTTTCTACATCTTTCCATTAGTGAGGCGACCAGAACTGAGCACAGTACTCCAAGTGGGGTCTGACCAGGGTCCGACATAGCTGCAACATTACCTCTCAGCTCCTAAACTTGAACCCACAATTGATGAAGGCCAATGCACCATATGCTTTCTTAACTACAGAGTCAACCTGCGCTGTAGCTTTGAGTGTCCTCAGACCCCAAGATCCCTCTGATCGTCCACACGGCCAAGAGTCTTATCATTAATACTATATTCTATCATATTTGACCATCCAAAATGAACCACCTCACACTTACTTGGCTTGAACTCCATCTGCCACTTCTCAGCCCAATTTTGCATCCTATCAATGTCCTGCTGTAACCTCTGACAGCCCTCCAGACTATCCACAACATCTCCAACCTTTGTGTCATCAACAAATTTACTAACCCATCTTTCAACTTCTTCATCCAAGTCATTTATAAAAATCATGAAGAGCAGGGGTGCCAGAACAGATCACTGAGGCACACCACGGGTGACTGACCTCCATGCAGAATATGACTTGTCTATAATCACACTTTGCCTTCTGTGGGCAATCCAGTTCTGGATCCACAATGCAATGTCCCCTTGGATCCCATCCCTCCTTAATTTCTCAATAAGACTTGCATGGGGCACCTTGCCAAATGCCTTGCTGAAATCCATATACACTACATCTACTGCTCTACCTTCATCAAGGTGTTTAATCACATCCTCAAAAAATTCAATCAGTCTCATAAGGCACGACCTGCCTTTGACAAAGCTATGCTGACTATTCCTCTCCAAATGTTCATAAATCCTGCCTCTCAGAATCTTCTCCATCAACTTACTAACCACTGAAGTAAGACTCACTGGTCTATAATTTCCTGGGCTATCTCTACTCCCTTTCTTGAATAATGGAACAACATCTGCAATCCTCCGGAACCTCTCCCATCCCCATTGATGATGCAAAGATCATCACCAGAGGCTCAGCAATCGCTTCCCTCACCTCCTGCATAGCCTGGGGTACATCTCGTCCAGTCCCGATGACTTATCCATCTTGATGCTTTTCAAAAGCTCCATCACATTCTTTCTTAATATCCACATGCTCAAGCTTTTCAGTCTGCAGTAAGTCATCCTGACAATCATCAAGATCCTTTTCTGTAGTGAATACTGAAGTATTCATTAAGCACCTCTGCTATTTCCTCCGGTTCCATACACTTTCCCACTGTCACACATGATTGGTCCTATTCTCTCATGTCTTACCTTCTTGCTCTTCACGTACTTGTAGAATGCCTTGGGGTTTTCCTTAATCCTGTCCACCAAGACCTTCGCATGGCCCGTTCTGGCTCTCCTATTTTCTTTAAGCTCCTTCCTGCTAGCCTTATAATCTTCTAGATCTCTATCATTACCTAATATTTTTTTTGAACCTTTCATAAGTTCTTCTTTTCTTCTTGACTAGATTTACAACAGCCTTTGTACACCATGGTTCCTGTACCCGACCATAACTTCCCTGTCTCATTGGAATGTACCTGTGCAGAATTCCACACAAATATCCCCTGAACATTTGCCAGATTTCTTCCGTACATTTCCGAGAACATGTGTACCCAATTTATGCTTTCAAGTTCCTGCTCGATAGCCTCATATTTCCCCTTACTCCAATTAAACGCTTTCCTAACATGCCTGTTCCTATCCCTTTCTAATGCTATGGTAAAGGAGATAGAATCGTGATCACTATCTGCAAAATGCTCTCCCACTGAGAATTCTGACATCTGATCAGGTTCATTTCCCAATACCAGATCAAGTACAGCCTTTTCTCTTGTAGGCTTATTTATATATTGTGTCAAGAAACCTTCCTGAACACACCTAACAAACTCCACCCCATCTAAACCCCTTGCTCTAGGGACATGCCAATCGATATTTGGGGAATTAAAATCTCTCACCACAACAACCTATTATTTTACACTTTTCCAGAATCTGTCTCCCTATCTGCTCCTCTATGTCCACTGGGTGGTCTATATAAAAAAAAACACTCAGAGTTATTGACCCCTTCCTGTTCCTAACTTCCACCCACAGAGACTCTGTAGACAATCCCTCCCATGTCTTCCTCTGCAGCCGTGACACTATCTCTGATCCCTCCCTATCCTTTCTGAAACATCTCTAGCCTGGCACACAAAGTAACCATTCCTGCCCTTGAGCCATCCAAATCTCTGTAATGGCCACAACATCATAGCTCCCAACATTATCATACATTTCCCAACACTGTATTCCATCTATCACTTTTTTGCCCATTCTTCCACTTTGTCTAAATCCTGCTGCAATCGCATTGCTTCATCGGTTGTTGACTTCAGAAGGAGTAGCGGACCGCACGACCCCATCTACATCGGTGGTGCACAGGTGGAACAGGTCAAAAGCTTTAAGTTCCTCGGTGTGAATATCACAAATGACCTGACTTGGTCTAACCAAGCAGAGTCCACTGCCAAGAAGGCCCACCCCAGGGCCTTCACTTCCTGAGAAAGCTGAAGAAATTTGGCTTGTCCCCTAAAATCCTCACTAATTTTTATAGGTGCACTGTAGAAAGCATTCTTCTATGGTGCATCACAACCTGGTATGGAAGTTGTCCTGTCCAAGACCAAAAGAAACTGCAGAAGATCGTGAATATAGTCTATCACATCACACAAACCAATCTTCCATCCTTGGACTCACTTACACCGTACACTGTTGGAACAGTGCTGCCAGGATAATCAAGGACACGACCCACCCAGCCAACACACTTTTTGTCCCTCTTCCCTCTGGGAGAAGGTTCATACGGCCACATTTGGGAACAGCTTCTTTCCAACTGTGATAAGACTGCTGAACGGATCCTGACCCGGATCTGGGCCGTATCTTCCAAATATCCGGACCTGACTTGCACTACCTTACTTTCCCTTTTCTATTTTCTAATTATGATTTATAATTTAAATTTTTATTATATTTACTTCGATTTGTACTCCAGGGAGCACGAAGTGCAGAATCAAATATCGCTGTGTTGATTGTACACTCTAGTATCAATTGTTTGGTGACAATAAAGTAAAGCACTACCTAACCCTCCACCTATCTTCATAACATCTGCAAAGTTTGCCACAAAGCCATCAATTCCACTTCACTGACAAACATTGTGAAAATTAGCAATTCCAATACAGTTGGCCCTCCGTATCCGTAGGGGGGGGGGGGGGGGGAGGGGGGGTGTTCCTGGAACCAATCTCCCGCGGATACCAAGGGACGACTGTACTGACATCTGAGGAATATCACTAGTCACTAGCAGCCAACCAGAAAAGGTACCCTTTATTCCCATTCACTGCCTCCTCCCTGTCAGCCATTCCTCTAACCATGCCAGTATCTTTCCTGTAATACCATAGGATTTTATCTTGTTAAGCAGCCTCATGTGAGGCACCTTATCAAATGCCTTCTGAAAATCCAAGTAAATCACACCCACCAACTCTCCTTTGTCCACCCTACTTGCTCCTTCCTCAAATAACTCTTAACAGATTTGTCAGGCAAGATTTCCTTTTACAGAAACCATGCTGACTTTGATTTATTTTATCATTAGTCTCCAAGTACTCCGAAACATCCTCCTTAACACAGGACTCCAACACTTCCCCAACCATTGAGGTTAGGCTAACTGGCCTATAATTTCCTCTCTTTTGTCTTCCTCCCTTCTTCTAAAGTGGAGTGACGTTTGTAATTTTCAGTCCTCTGTGACTATGCCAGAATCAAGTGATTCTTGAAAGATCATAACCAATGCAACCTCTTTCAGAACTCTGGGATGTAATCCATCTGGTCCGGGTGACTTATCCACCTGAACCAGTTTGCCTAGCACTTTTTCCTTTGTAATAGCAATGGCACTCACTCCTGCTCCCTGATACACAAGGACCTCTGGTTCACTGCTAGTGCCTTCCACAGTGAAGACAGATGCAAAGTCCTTACTAAGTTCACTGCCATTTCTTTGTCCCCCATTACTACTTCACCAGCATCATTTTCCAGTGGTCCAGTATCAACTCTAACTGAAATAAAAACTTCTTGTATCCTGCTTTATATTATCAGCTAGCATGCTCTTTTATTTCATCTTTTCCGTTCTTATTGCTTTTTTAGTTGTTTTTTGTTGGATTTTAAAAGCTTCCCAATCATACAACTTCTCACTCACTTTTGCTACCTTATATGCCCTTTCTTTGGCTTTTATGCAGTCCTCAACTTCCCTTGTCAGCCACGGTTGCCTAGCCCTGCCGTTTGAGAACAACTTCTTCTGAGACATATCTTTTGAGACACATCTATCCTGCGCCTTGTGAATTATTCCCAGAAACTTCAGCCACCTCTGTTCTGCTGTCATCCCTGCCAGTATCCTCCTCCAATCCACCTGGACAAGTTTCTCTCTCATGCCTCTGTAATTCTCTTTATTCCACTCCTTCTCAAATTGCAGTATGATTTCAATCGTATTATGATCACTGCCTCCCAAGGGTTCCTTTACGTTAAGCTGACTAATAAAACTGAGTTATTACACAACAGCCAAACTAAGATAGCCTTTCCCCTACGTACGCTCGAGCACAAGCTGCTCTAAAATGCCATCCTGTAGACATTCAACAAATTCCCTCTTTCGTGATCTGCCACTGACCTGATTTTTCAAATCCCCTTGCACATTGAAGCCCCCCATGACAGTTGTGACATTATCCTTATTCTTTGCACTTTCCAGCTCCCTTTGCAATATTAGCTGTAGGTCTTGGCTTCTATTTGGTGGCCATGGGTTTTCTCCAGGTTCTCTGGTTTCCTCCCACAATCCAAAGATGTACAGAGTAGGTTAATTGGTCATTGAAATTTGTCTCATGATTAGGTTAGGGTTAATCGGGCATTGCTGGGGCAGCGTGGTTCAAAGGGCCTCCTCCACATTGCATTGCTAAATAAGTGAAATAAATAAATTGCCCCATCTGCCCATGACAAGATTTCACCAAGAATCCATCAACCCATTCTTCTGTCGCAATTTGAGGAAGAAAGTTACAAAGATACATAGTCTTTAGGAAATGAAAAATATTGCCCAGTGTCTGCTTTAAATAGGTAAACTTAATAAAAACAGGACCCAGAGTTTGGATTCTCCAATAAGAGGAAATAAAACATCCACACATTCAAGATCCCTCAGGATCCTGATCTTTCACTCAACTTTCCCCTCACTCCTCTAAACTCAGTGGATACAAACCTAACCTGTCTGCCTTTCCTTGTAGGATAACCTCTCATTCAGGGTATTAGTAGCTGGCAAGGAAGAATTGATGAAGGGATACAGGGAGAAAGCAGGAGATTGGGGCTGAGAGGAAAATTGGATCGGCCAAGATGAAATGGCGGAGCAGACTCAATGGGCCAAATGGCCTTATTCTGCTCCTATATCATAACGTTTTATTGCACAGCTGCTCTGAGGAAGCTTAAACAATTTGCTCCAATTGTTTAAACTTCAAACTTGCAACACAAAGCCGCAAACAAGAATCCACAGTGATATGCAGTAAGTAGTGATTAGGTGATGTAAAACCATGGCTTTACAACTCAGATGAAGAAAAGATTAGCAGGAATAAGAAGCTTCACATACTTGAGGTGCTAAGCCATGAAATTTGTGTTTGACGCAATGACTGAGAGAGGAACAAGAATACTTTATTTGGTATAGAAGGAACAATGGGTCAAGGTAGAAATACAATATTCATTACGTTGTTAATAAACCTGAGAAACGGTTGGCGACTAGGTGCTTTGGAGGTATCTACTTCTCAGATAACAAGCTTTTTTTCCTGCAATACATTTATTGATGTTGCAACCCCTTCTGATGTAGTTTTAAAATGCTGTTTTATATACATAAAAGTGTTTACTTTTGCTTGAAGGTATATTGAGGTTAATGAAACCAAGGTTCTTGGCAGGAGTAAAGGAGAATATACAATTTCCATTTGAGACAAGAGGAGATAAGATCAAGAAAATTGATGAATGATATATAAAAGATTAAGTTAATGTGCTGGAAACTATTGTTCAAAATTCTAAAGAACAATAATAACAACAACATTATTTATATAGCACCCTTCAGACATTAAGATGCAGGTTTAAAGTGCTTAACGTAGATTGTAAAGATCAATCAATATTATCTAATTTCTATGACCAAATTAAAAATTACAACTAATAACAAACATCATGTAAAATAAAATGTAACCACATTATATCAATGCAATCAACATCAACAGGCATTAAGTAACCCTTTCAGTAAGCCAAAGTTAAAAAGTAGGCTTTCAGAAGTTTTTTCAAACAGTCCACATTACTAGAGTGGCTATCTCAGTTAGTAGAGTATTCCAGATTTTTGGTGCTTAAGAGCAAATGGCCGCATCACCAGTTCTTGTATGCTTGGGTTTGGGAACACTAAGCCATCAAGTATTTGTATATGTAAGATTACAATTAGGGAGGCAAGGGAGGGCATAGATACTCCAAAATACATGGAGGAGCTAGATTATTTAGAGTCTTATCTATAATTCAGAGTATTTTAAAATGTATCTTATTTTAAAATTCAAAGCACTTAAACAGATTCCTTTTGACTTCACAAGGGGAGAGTGTTACAACTTTACACAGGTAATCATTTCAGAAAGCAATATTCTTAACACAGAAAAGATCATACAACATACCATTTTGTTTCAGGAACTGCACTGTCTGTGTCATTACCAGAGGAATAAGTTCTCCATTCCCTTTGTCTCGGAGGCTAGTATTTACAAAAACAAATCAGGAAAGTCACTGCACAGAAATCACTTTTATGAGAATACTGAGTAAAAATCCACATCAACTTTCATTTTGAAAAATATACTAAAGTACTTTGCAAAAGTGTTTTCAAGCACTGACATCAAACTGACAAGCAGATTTCTTGATGAACAAAACCATTGCCAAAGGAGTAGGCAGTTTTTAAAATGTTGTTGATAACAAACAAGAGAATAAGATGAAATGGTTTTGGGAGGAGAATTATAATTAAATTTGTGCATGAACATGCTGCTGGCAAGTCCAACGCCTATTGTCTATTCTGAACTTGATAAAGGTGTCACCTTGAACCATTGGAATGAGTTCAGTGATAGAGGAAAGTTTGGCTTAACTGAAGCTGCATGTTAAACCTGACCGGCAAAATCCTAGCAGTGTCAGGATTGATCATAAAATCCTCTGTCACAAAACGACTGATGCAAAGGTCAACACGTAAAATGAGAAATGAGGCCAGAATCGTGGAGCAGGAGAGGAGGAATGGGATCAAAAGCCAATCACAAAGATGCAGTGACCTCACCTTAAATTGAAACAGGATCTTTTACAGGTTTTCTTACAAAAATATTTGACCCTCTGGAGAGCTCTTGAAATAATAGCCAATTGTTTTGTCAGCTTTAAAAGAACTTGCACATTAACCACTTTCAGAAAGCTGGTAAACTTTCTTCCCATTAAGGGTCATTGTACTGCATCTAATGTATATTGAGATGACTGAAATATAGAACACATCTACCAGGAATTCCAAAAAAGAAACAACAATCTTTTGCTGAAACATCCTTGAATTCAAAGCAACCAGAGCTGCAGACATACAGTGCCTATGAAGTGTACTTACACCCCCTTGGAAGTCTTCATGTTTTATTGGTTTACAATATTGAATCACTGTGGATCTAATTTAGCTATTTTTGACACTGATCAACAGAAAAAGACTTTTTTATGTCAAAGTGAAAACAGATCACCACAAAGTGGTCCAAATTAATCATAGATATAAAAAGACAATCATTGATTGCACAAGTATTCATCCCCTTTAACATGACACACCAAATCATCACTGGTGCAGCCAACTGGTCTTAGAAATCACATAATTAGTTAAATAGAGATCACCTGTGTGCAGACAAGGTGTCTCAATTGACTGTAGTAAAAGTACACCTGTATCTGGAAGTCCAACTGCTGGTGAGTCAGTATCCTGGCAAAAACTACACCATGGAGACAAAAGAACACTCCAAGCAACTCCATGAAAAGGTGATTGAAAAGCGCAAGTCAAGAGATGGATACAAGAAAATTCCAAGTCACTGAATATCCCTTGGAGTACAGTTAAGTCAATCATCAAGAAATTAAAAGAATATGTCACAGCTGTAAATCAGCCCAGATAAGGCCGTCCTCAAAAACTGAGTGACCATGCAAGAAGGGGACCAGTGAGGGAGGACACCAAGAGATCTATGACAACTCTGGAAGAGTTACAAGCCTTGGTGACTGAGATAGGAGAGACTGCACATACAACAACTGTTGCTTCACCAGTTGCAGCTTCATGGGAGAGTGGCAAAGAGAAAGCCACTGTTCAAAAACCTCACATGAAATCTCAGCTAGAGTTTGCCAGAAGGCATGTGGGAGACTCTGACGTCATCTGGGAGAAGGTTCTATTGCAAAAATTGAGCTTTCTGGCCATCAAACTAAACACTATGTTTGGTGTAAGCCAAACACTGCACATTATCGAAAACACACCATCCCTACTGTAAAGCATGGTAGTGGGGGTATCTTGTTGTGGGAGTGCTTCACTGTAGCAGGCCCCAGAAGGCTTGTGAAGGTAAAGGGTAAAATGAATGCAGCAAAATACAGGGAAATCCTGGAGGAAAACCTGATGCAGTCCACGAGAGAACTGCAGCTTGAGAGAAGATTTATTTTCCAGCAAGACAATGACCCCAAGCATGAAGCCAAAGCTACAAAGGAATGGCTTAAAAACAAGAAAGTTAATGTCCTGGAGTGGCCAAATTAGAGTCCAGGCCTCAATCCAATTGAGAGTTTGTAGCTGGACTCAAGATCCCCATGCAATCTGACAGAGCGTGAGCAGTCTGGTAAAGAGAAATGAGGAAAAATTGCAGTGTCCAGACGTGCAAAACTGATGGAGACCTATCCACACAGACTTAAGGCCATAATTACTGCCAAAGGTGCCTCTACTAAATACTCACTTGAAGGGGGTGTATACTTATGTAATCAATTATTTTGTGTTTTATATTTGTAGTTAGTTTAGATCACTTGGTAGAGATCTGTTTTCACTTTGACATGAAAGACTTTTTCTGTTGATCAGTGTCACCAAAAAGCCAAATTAAATCCACTGTGATTCAATATTGTACAACAGTAAAACATGATAACTTCCAAGGGGGGGGGGGGGTGAATTCTTGTTATATGCACTGCACACAGGAATAAGAGCAACACAAAAAACTGCAATGCATGAGATAGAACTGCTGCCTCACAGCACTGGGTTCCGTTCTAATTCTGAAGCTCACTTTTCCCACTTTGTCCTCGATGTCCTCCTCCTTCAAGGAACAGGGTTACCCATCCTGCCCTCACCTGCATCTCACCCTTTTCCCAGGCATCCAACATGTACCCCTTCTTCCCACTGCCTTAAATGGGATAGAGTTCTCACCTACCACGCCATGAGTCTCAAAACACATTATTCCCTGCAGCTCCTAACCTCTTAAAAAGGATCCTACTACCAAACACATCTTTATGCCTTCGTTTAAACACAACTCTTCGTTTTCCACAGGGATCATTCCCTCCATGATTCCCTTGTCCATTTGTCTCTTCCCACTAATCTCCCTCCTGGCACACATCCCTGCAAGTGACAGAAATGCTACATTTGCCCATTCAGCTCTTCCCTCACCTCACCTCCACTTAGGTCCCCGAAGCAGTCCTTCCAGGTGAGGCAACATTTCATCTGCAAATCTATTGGGGGGTCATCTATTGTATCTGGTGCTCCCAATACAGCCTCCTCTACATTGGTGATACTTGACATTAATTAGGGGACTATTTTGTAAAGCACCTCCACTCCATCTGCCAAAAGTGGAATTCCCCAGTGGCCAACCATTTTAATTCCTATCCCCATTCCCTTTCTGACATGCCAGTCCACAGCCTCCTCTTCACCACAATGAGGCCACTCGCAGGGTGGAATATCACCTCATGTTCCATTTAGGTAGCCACCAACCTGATGGCATGAACATTGATTTCTCCTGGTTTTTTCCCCTTTTTTTCCCTCCTACCCTTTCCCTCTTCTTCTATTCCCCATTCTGGCCTCTTACCTCTTCTCCTCATCTGCTTATCACCACTCCCGGTACCCATCCTTCTTCCCTTTCTCCCATGGTTCACTCTTGTCTCCTATTAGATTTCTTCTTCCTGAGCCCTTTACCTTGCCCCCCTCACCTGCCTTCACCTTCTTGCTTGCCCTCATTCCCCTTCCCCCAACTTCTTATTGTGGTGTCTTCCCCCTTTCCAACCCCAATGAAGGGTCTCAGTCCAAAACATGAACTGTCATTCATCTTCATAGAAGCTGCCTGATTGCCGAGTTCCTCCAGCATTTTGTGTGTGTTATTCTTACACTCAATGCCTCACTCAAAGGCAAACAAAATGTACACCGTTATCACCAACTCTGTGTTCCAGTTTTCACAGAAAAGTGTACTAGTACCTCCAAGGGTTCCCTGTTGAGAAACACTACCTAAGGTCCCACTATTCACTGTATATATCCTGCTCTGGTTTAACTTCCCAACAAACAACCCTTTGCACTTGCGGAAGTTAAATTACATCTGCCGCTCCTTTCTCAATTTCCCAATATCCTGTTGTAACTTTAGACAACATGCTTCACAGTCCATTATACTACCAATTCTGGCATCAAAGGCAAAATTATAGCTAAGCTCCAAGGTCACATACACGTGGCTGGTGTTGGTCATGGCAGGTAACAGAAGAACCAAGAGTTCCAGTACAGAACACTCACTAACATATACAAATACTAGATTTAAAAAAACTCCAAAATGTATCCATGCCACACGTTGGTTAAATTAATAATTTATTTTAAGTACAAGATTGGAAAAAAAGATAATCGTAATAGCTTTAGTGTGAAACCTGTAAATACTTACTACTGTAGATCAACTCCAAATTGCTGCTGTGGAAGGGGAGGTCGAGGAGGGGGTGTCCTTGTTGGTTGGGGCATTCCTCCCTTTTGGGATGCTCTCAGATTTTCATCATATCTGAGGGAAAGATACACAATGTAACTATTTCATTATGCACATGTAATTAAAGGACAGTGTGAAACATGCAGTCTCTCCCCTCAAATTCCCATAGTCCCATACATCGTAGAAGGCAAGCTCCATATTTGACACTGTGCGCAATGCGTGCCTTTAGGAATTATATGCCCTCCTACAGCCATGGGCTCCATCTAGCTTTAATATGACAGAAATGCCTATTACATTGGCCCTTTATTCAAATGTCAGCAGTGCGATTTAAAAAAAAACTCAAATGCCAGAACAAGCCTGCAGAATATTTCATATATAGAATTTAATGTCATTTTTTCCCAATGAACTGTGTTCTCAAAAAGTGAATAAAATACACGAAGGAGGCAGCATTCTGGGAGCTGCTAAGCAAAGTATTATACAAAAATAACAGATTGTGAGCACAGACCTGTAGCCTTAGGAAGCAATGCAAAACACAGGGGCTACACTAAATGTAGTAAATTATTCTCCTATTGAATAGCTATGGGAATGGAAACAGTGCTGCAAGACAAAAAGCCATGATATGACAGGTTTTCATTCTCTGGAATGGATTTTCATTTTGCTTTTGTTTGAATCGTAGGAAGTAGTGAGAATCAAAGAGCGCTCACCGTGCTTGTGGCAATGCTAACTCAACTGGAGCAATTTAGCAGGGTGGCTATTAACAAGTCAGATGATTATTCAGGGGCAGGCCAGGCTTCGAGAAAAGAGTTGATTGTATACCAAACAAAGTCAAAGCCAATTTACTCAGAAAAGAGTATTTTATGAGCAGAGGAAACAGAAGACAGAGTAAAAATAACAGCAACATCTGCAAATAAAAGCAATCCAATTTCAGCAGAAAACCACAGTAAGTGGTGAATAGTTGTAGACAAATTATGTGCATAAATCAAATCCCAGTTGCCAGAACAAAGCAAAGTTATTCAATCATGCCTACATTTTGAGAACAACCTTTTACTGAATCCAGCCTCATTCTCATTGTATTGCCCTATACAATTTCTTTCTATTCTTTCTGAATGGAAATGGGGACGCCTTTGAAATATTTTATGCCTGATTGAACTTATGGTAAAATATTTCAAGTTCAATGTACAATTTTTCATAAGGTATCTATATTTCAATGATTTTCTGAATTCCACACTTTTACACAGAATTGGCCAGCCAATGGAATTGATTATCCTTATCAATTTCTCCCTATCTTCTCTACTCCAGTGAAAAAAAAGGCAGATTCTTTCAAATTTCTTTGTAACTGTAAGATGGGTCTAATTCAATGCCATAAAGCCATGATTCCTCAGTCGCTCCTTTCCTGGAAATTTCTCCTGCATTAGCTCCACAGCACAGCTAACAACCCAGCTAGGCTCCTAAAATCATTCCCAATTCTCGAAACCTGGTCTATTAATGCTTTGTACAAAGTGAATATCATCACCCTTGCATTTAATGCCACCTTATATGGAAGCTGCTTTGCTTTTTAAATCATTGTTTGAAAATATACTCCGATCATTAACAGATCTATATATTTGTATTTCTGAACTTCTGCTTTTGTACTCTATGAATCTTCAAATCTCTTCTTCTCTCAAAAGTTGCACATCTCTGCACTTGAGGTCACCAACTGTCTACCCTCCAATTTTGCAATCAACTGTTTCACGTCCATTGCTCATTGATTTCACTGATTAACATTCAATGACTAATACTCTAATGCCGAGTCCACAAATATTTCGAGCTATTGCATTTCCAATTCTCACATGGCCTCAGACCAAGAGCCAAAAAAAAAAAAAAATTGGAAGTCATGGCCAGCAGGATGATTTTATGTGCCTAAACCTTCCTGAATAGTTAAATGTGCAGTTCTATTCATTCAAAACAATGCTTTATTTTATAAAAGCCAAACTAAAGAACAGTACCACAGCCATGCTTACAAGCTGCATTTTGACTATACAGATGGTAGCTTCTACAACCATTTCCAAAAACACTCTAATATTAAAATATGGACATGTATTTCAACAGCAGTCTCAATGAGAACTGTGATCAGATGTAATTTGTGTAACGCAACCATGTGGCTCTCTACATTAATGGCTATGGAACTAAAGATCAAGATTTCATCATTCCAAAATTCAGTATGTACCATCAAAAGCAAGTATCTTCTCTATTTTTCCATAAAATATATTATTGCCTTTTGTTCTTTAATTCACAAGACACTGTAGAAGCAGCAATAAAATTCAATGCAAGTTTGGTAGATATATTGTGTTAGCGCTCATCATCTTGTATAATAAAATTCATCAATTCAAAGTGCTTCCACATTCTTTGAAATGTTTATTGTTATTACGCATGCCAATTCCTGCTACACTTACTACTTTACACAATATTCAAGATAGCTTCAGGAAGAGCACACAGAAGCAAATTTAAATCAAGCTGTTACATTCAATTACTTTCCAACAGTCTGAACATTTCCAAAACAGTGTACATCACTGTCTCATCTAGCAGAAGAGATGGCCATTTAGCTAATTGGGCTCTGGCTGCCCCAACAAATGTGATATACAGTTAGTTCAACTCCCTGATGTCTCCACAAAGCCTTGTTTGTTCCCCATATCTTTGCAAATGTTTATTCAATTCACTTTTCAAAGTTACTATTGGATCAATTTCCACCCCTTCTTCAGGCAGTGAATACCAACTATAATTTGCTAGTTTAAAAAAAAAGTTCTCATTGACTCTTTTATTCTTTTGCCAATTAAATTTATGTGCTCCGATTACTCACACTTCAGCCATTCCATCAAAACCCCTCAGAATTTTGATCACTTTCATTAAAAGTTCCTTTAGCCACACTTACTATACAGTTGGCCCTCCTTATCGTGGGGGATTGGTTCCGAGACCCTCCACGGATACCAAAAAACGCGGATGCTCAAGTCCCTTATTTAACCTGTCTCAGTGCTTTGGTCTTTAGGACTCAGCAAAACCCCGGACTTTATTTAACATGTCTCAATGCGGTGGACATTAGGACCTGGCGGTGTAGCTCTGAATCCGCAGTATTTCTGTTCACGAAAATAATCACGACCACAATTCAAAATAAGGTGGAAGTAATAAAGCGATCGGAAAGAGGTGAAACACCATCGGTCATTGGAAAAGCGTTAGGCTACAGCTGGTCAACAATCGGAACAGTTTTAACGGAGCATGTGAAAGGCCCTGCCCTGATGAAAGCTACAATTATTACTAAGCAACGCAGTGGTTTAATTATTGAAATACGTATGTTTCTTAAGTGTTTTATATACATAGAAAGGTAAAATATGTACTATATACTAAGAAAAACATTTGACTATCTGACACTAAATAATACCGGATGTACCTGTTCCGACTTCAAATCCAACTTAAAGACGGACTCAGGAATGGAACTCATTCATAACCCGGGGATTGCCCATACTTTTAAGTCATTTCTAGATTACTTATAACACCTAATACAATGTAAATGCTATGTAAACAGTTGTTATACTGTATTGTTTCGGGAATAATGACAAGAAAAAGTAGTCTGTACATGCTCAAACAACGAGTGCTGAAGAGAGAACTTCTGGGTTTTCCCAATCCGCGGTTGGTTGAATCTGCGCATGCGGAATCCGCGGATAAGGAGGGCTGACTGTATTTAACTGAAAAGATGACAATCAAATCTGTCCTGGTAACTCAAGTTTCCAATACCTGGTGCCATTATAGACAATACCTCAAGCAGAAACCTAATTTAATAGACACCATAAAACCATAAAATATAGAAGCAGAATTAGGCCATTTGGCCCATTGAGTCCGTTCTGCCATTTCATCATGGCTGATCCAATTTTCCCCTCAGCCCCAATCTTCTGTCTTCTCCCTGTATCCCTTCATAGCCTGACCCATCAAGAATCTATCAAACTTTGCCTTAAGTATACATAAAGACTTGGCCTCCACAGCTGACTGTGGGAATTCCAGATTCACCACTCTCTGGCTAAAGAAATTCCTCCTCATCTCCATTCTGAAAGGACACTCCTCTATTCTGAGGCTGCGTCCTCTGATCCTAAACTCTCCACATCCACTCTATCAAGGCCGTTCACCATTCAATAGGTTTCAATGAGGTCACCCCTCATTCTTCTGAATTGTAGTGAACACAAGCCCAGAGCCATCAAATGCTCTTCATATGACAAGCCATTGAATCCTGGAATCATTTTCGTGAACCTCCTTTAAACCCTCTCCGGTTTCAGTACATCCTTTCTAAGATAAGGGGCCCAAAACTGTTCACAATACTCCAAATGAGGCCTCACCAGTGCTTTATAAAGTTTCAACATTACATTATTGCTTTTATATTCTTGTCCTCTTTGAATGCTAACATTGCATTTGCCTTCCTCACTACAGACCTGCAAATTAACCTTTAGGCTAGGGAATCCTGCACAAGAACTCCCAAGTACCTTTGCACCTCAGATTTTTGTATTTTCTCTCCATTTAGAAAATAATCAGCCCTTTCACTTCTTCTACCAAAGTGCATGACCACACACTTCCCGACAATGTATTCCATTTGTCATTTCTTTACCCATTCTCCAAATCTGTCCTTCTATAGCCTCTCTACCTCCTCAGAACTACCATCCTCTCTACCTATCTTCATATCTTCTGCAAGTTAGCAACAAAGTCATCAATTCCATCATCCAAATTGCTGACATATAATGCAAAAAGAATCAGTCCCAATATAGACCCTTGTGGAACACTACTAGTCACTGGAGGTCAGTCAGAAAAAGCTCCCTTTGTTCCCACTCTTTGCCTCTTGCCAATCAGCCACTGTTTTATTCATGCTCTAATCTTTCCTGTAATACCATGGGCTTATAGCCCGTTAACCAGCCTCATGTGCGGCATCTTGTCAAAGGCCTTCTGAAAATCCAAGCACACACAATCAACTGATTCTGCTTTGTTTCTCCTGCTTGTTGCTTCTTGAAAGAATTCCAACAGATTTGTCCAGTGAGATTTTCCCTTGAGGAAACCATGCAGACTATGGCAAACACTTTTTTGATTCTGCACTAAACACCTTATTTACCAAGCCAATACTGGCAAGAAAAGAGGAGGTCATGCAAAGTGAAGATGAAGAATTAGGCAGAAGATTAAGGAGGGGGTCTCGTGCCCTGGACCAGAGGGGTTAGGAATAGGAGGATAAAATAAAAGAATGTGTGACTGAAGAGCTGGTGGAAGCAGAAGGACTTCAGGCACTGGGCCATGGGTAACCTGTACAAGAGAGATCTCTACTGGGACAGAGGTGATCCTTACAAGAGGGACAGGTTACATCTGAACTGCAGGGAGGCCAATGTCCTTGCAGACACATTTGCTTGTGCTATGCAGGACAACTTCAACAATTTGACAGCCATAGTGCATCAGATGAGAAAGGTGAGGCACATATAGTTAAAACAAATTGGTCTAGTAAGCAGATCAGGAAGAGGCTGGAAAGGGAACATGGTAGGTCTGATGAATTCAGACCACGGAATGGCATATGGGATTGTTAGTCATTACAGAAGTATGACTAGAGTGACAGACAGAGCTGCCAGCACAATGTTTGAGTGGACTAACGTTACCAGCACGACAAAGGTGGAGTTGAGGGAGGAGGAAAGCTGTACAATTGACTAGTAAGAACACAATAGCACTTGGCAGGAGGGGGAGGCATTCAGCAAGGCCGCTTGGGGAGAAATTATAAATTTTTAAAAAAGGGGAGATCACTTTGATGGAATAACGCTGTCCTGCTGAGGTGTCTTGCCCCAAAATGTCAACTGTGCTCTTTTCCACAGATACTGCCTGGCTGGCAGAGTTCCTCCAGCATTTTGTGTGTGTTGATTTGGCTGTCCAATAATCAGTAAGAATTAGAGGGGAACATTCATAGGGAAATCACAGATAGATATCGCAATCATAGGCTTGTAATAGTAAATAATTTTCATTGGCTATTATTGACTGCCATAGTGTGATGGGCTCAGTGTTAAAATCTTAGATGGCAGAATCTGTTGGGTGTGTGCAGGAAAGTTTTCTGAAGCAATTTGTAAATGCCCCTAATGGAGAAAGGGCAACACTTGATCTCATGTTGGAGGAGGCAAACTTTGGGTCCAATGACTATAAGCATCTTAATTTCAAGACAGTCATGAGAGAAAAAGGACTGGCCCTGAAGCTAATGTTATAGGGAAGGCTAATTCCAATAGTATTAGACAGGAGCTCTCAAAAGCTGATTGGGAGATGTTTGTTGGTAACTGGATGTCAAGCAAGTGGAAGCTTTTGAAAGCTAGATCAAGAGGAATTCCAGGTCAAAGAACCTTTTAGTGAGAAGGGCAAGATTAACGAAGGTTGGTGCAACAAAGAATAGTGAGGGTTAGGTCAAGGAAAGCGAGGCATATGTCAGATATCGGCTGTTGGGATCAAGTGAGTCCTTTGAGGAGTTTAACGGATGTAGGAGTAACTTAGGAAGGAAATTAGGAGGGCAAAAGGGGGCCACAAGATATCCTTGGCAGTAACAAAAGAAAATCGTAAAAGATTCCCTTTAAAAGTACATGACAATATTCATTTTCTGTGAAAAAGAACATGGAAGTTAGTGAGTACATGGCAAAGAATGGTGATATTCCGGAGCTGATCAACATTACATCAGATCCTGAAAAGTTTAAAGGTGGATAAATCACCAGGGCTGGACTAAGTGGAAGACAGTATACTATACAAAAGAAAGGATGACAATGCAGGGAAAACTGGAGGATAGTTAATTTGCCTTTATTTAAGGGCAGTAGGGATATGTCACAAAACTACATTAGAGGTGGGTAAGTTATTGGAAAGGACAACATTTATTTATTTAAATTTGGAAAGAGCAAGGACAAATTAGGAATATTCAGGATGAATTTAGGCATGGAGGGAAAAAAAAATCAATTGCATCTCACAATTTTGCCTGTGTTTGCTGAAGAGTGACCACGAGGATTAAAGAAAGCAGGGTAATAGACATTACCTACTTAGATCTTTTAGCAAGGTCATAGGTCATAAAAGTACAGCACAGAAACAAGCCCATCGGTCCACTTAGTTCATGATGAGACATTTAAACTGCCTATTCCCATAGACCTGCACCAGGACTATAGCCCTCCATACCCTTACCATCCATGTACTGTTATGAGTGATAAACAGACCTGATGGACAATGGGGTGCAGAGTTAACCATTCCCAACCCCCCTCCTGAGAACTACGAACTATTGCTGTTGTTATGCTGCTCATGAGAGAGAGTGATAAAGCCCAGACAAGAACATTTGCTACAGATAAGAGGGGGAGAGAGACTGTTGATTTACTGTATTATGACTCTTTCTGGATTATTTACCTTCTACTACAAGGATTGTACTTTGCTCGTTAACATTCCTCATGAGATAGCAGGAGTGGCCTGATTTGATGGACACAGTCATTCAGAGTTGATGGATAGCTGAGACCCTGAGAGTGGGGATAAAAGTCAGATCTGGAGAGACACCCTTCAGACACACCCGTGGACACTGATTGAGTGTTGGGAACCCACAGAAAGGTGGGGGCTTCGAAGACCAAACCAGGAGATCGGTCAGTAAAGCTCACAGTGTGACGGCGGGGCCGGTGGGGACTTGTGTGTGTGTCCACTCATGCCAGAGTGACGAGTCCACCACAGAAGAACGATCTAGCTGAAGACCAGAGGGGTCATAACTGAATGACTACAACGATACGACGGATTAAGAAAGCCACAAAAAGGTTTGCCTGCCGCAGCAGTTGCTGTTACATTTCACTCGCTCTCTCTCTCTCTCCAACGATTTCAATACAACAACCATAACCACCTCAGCATTTATGAACTGAACTCTATACTTTCCTATGACAATTCATTTACCCCAGACATCGATAGAGCTTGTTTATTATTGCTTATTATTATTCCTACACTTTTAGGTTTATTACTGCTAACTTGTTTTATATGTATATTTGCATTTTTGATATTGTATTGTGTAGTTTACTGATAAACACCTTTAGTTTGGTACCACCAGACTCCAACGGATTCTTCTTTCTCTGCTGGTCAGACACCCAGTTACGGGGTACGTAACAGTACCTAGCCAAACTTCTCTTAAACAGTGAAATCGATCTCACATGGACCACGTGCTGGCAGCTCATGCCACACTCTCACGACCCTCTGAGTGAAGAAGTTTCCCCTCATGTTTCCTTTAAACTTTTCACCCTGAACCCATGACCTCTGGTTGTTGTCCCACCTAACCTCCGTGGAAAAAGACTATCTCTACCCCTCAAATTTGGACACTACTATCAAATCTCCTCTTAATTGTCTACATTCCAAAGAATAAAGCTCTAACCTAATCCATCTTTCCTAGAACTCAGTTCCTCCAGACCCGACAACATCTTTGTAAATTTTCTCGGAACACTTTCAAACTTATTTACACCTTTCCTGCTGGTAGATGACCAAAACCACACACAATACTCCAAATTAGGCCTCACCAATGTCTTATGCAACATAACATCCCAACTCCTGTACTCAATCCTCTGATTTATGAAGGCCAATGTGCCAAAAGCTTTCTTTACAACCCTATCTACCTGTGCCACTACTTTCAATGAATTAGGGACCTATATTCCGAGATCCCTTTGCTCTACCACACTCCTCAGTTCCCCACCATTCACTGTGCAAGGCCTACCGAAGAGCAACACCTCACACTTGTCTACATTAAATTCCATCTGCCATTTTTCCAGCTGGTCCAGATCCTGCTGCAAGCTTTGACAGCCTTCCTTGCTATTCACTACACCACCCCATCTTGGTGTCATCTGCAGATTTGATGATCCGGTTATCATCCAGATTGTTGATATAGACGGAGCCAGCACCAAACCACGAGTCACAGGCCCCCAGTCAGACAGGAATGCTGAGTGACTGAACTTCATGAACAATCTCTCCTGCAGGACCTTGTCAAATACCTTGCTAGAGCTCACGTGGACATCTACTACCTTGCCTTCATCTGCTTTTCTGGTAACTTCCTCAAAAAACTATTAGATCAATTAGACATGAACTACCACGCACAAAGCCATGCTGACTATCCTTAGTCAGTTCATGTCTAACCAAATACTTATATATCCAGTCCTTAGAATACCTTCCAATAACTTTCCCACCACTGATGTCAGGCTTACCAGCCTAAAATTTTCTGGGTTTTTTGGAGCCTTTCTTAAACAGTGGAACAACATTAGCTGCCCTCCAATCCTCCAGTATCTCACATGTCACTAAAGAGGATTTAAATATCTCTGCTACGGCCCCAGCAATTTCTGCATTTTTCCCTGCAGGGGTCTCAGGGAACACATGGTCAGGCCCAGGGGATTTATCCACCCCAATTTGCCTCAAGACAGCAAACATCTCCTCCTCTGTAATCTGGATAGGGTCCATGAAGTCGATGCCGCTTTTCCTCACTTCTATAGACTCTGTGTCCATCTACGGAGTAAATACAAAAATATCTATTTAAGATCTCCCCCCTTTTCTTTTGGCTTCACATATGAATTGCCATTCTGATCTTCCAAAGGGCCAGCTTTATCCCTTGCAAACCTTTTGCTCTTAACATACTTGTACAATCGTTTTGGATTTGCCTTCACCTTGTCTGCTAGGGCAACTTTATGCCTTCTTTTAACCCTCCTGATTTCTTTCTCAACTGTTCTCCTGCATTTCTTATACTCCATAAGCATGTTACTTGTTCCTACCTGCTTATACACCTTTTCTTTTCCTTAACCAGGGACTTAATATCTCTTGAAAACCATGGTTCCCTACACCTGTTATCTTTACCTTTTACTCTAACAGGTGCCTACTAGCTTTGCACAGTACTCTCAAAATTTCACTTTTAAATGCTTCCCACTTGCCAGAAAACACCCTGTCTCAATCCACACTTGCCAGATCCTTTCCTGATACCATCAAAATCAGCCTTTCTCTAATTTAGGACCTCAACCAGACCTCTTTTTCTGCATTTTTACTTCACTAGATGCAAAATATTCCCCTACACAATTTTACAACTAACAGCAAACTGAACAGTGAAGAATGTTGTTTGATAGTAGGAAGCAGAATGCGGTAGTGGATGGCTGTTTCAGATTGGAGAGGGGTGACCAGTGGTGTGCTGCAGGGATCGATGTTCATTCCTTTGCTGTTTGTCACATATACTAATGATTTGGTTGAGAATCTAGGTGGCACGGTTAGTAATTTTACAACCAAAACAAACAGTGAAGAATATTGTTTAGGATTACAATCTTCATTTAATGCACAAGATAAATGAACTTGTGCTTCCCCTGTGCTTCTTGATCTCGTCACCTCAGATTCGGTGTCACGCAACCCTGCCACTCTGATCTGGCCCACACCTTCATTAACCAGGTCCAACACTTGCCTTTATCGGATCTTGCTCCTCCTTACACAAGTCATTGGGTTTGTGGGGGTGTGGCCATGGTTAAATCAGGGTGCGCCTCAGATTAGCGGGGGTATGTGCCCCCTTGGACCTTATGATTAGGTTAGAGGGTAGGACTAGCAGATGTATATGTGAGGCTGGGAGAGATAAGGTTGTGGAGTTTTGTGTGGTGAGGTATGAGGTGCAATAGCGGATAGGGTAGTGTAGTGGAGCCACTTTAATCTGGCCCATGCCTTTCATTATCGTGGTGGGACACCACCTGGCTTAATGAACTGGGTGTGCTTTGGGACACATCCTCAGTAATGCAACCTGGGGTCATTGGGCGTTTCGGGTCTTTAATCATTAGACACCCTGTCCGAGAGCAAAGGAATGGCAGATGCAATTTAATTCAGACAATTGGGAAGTCATGCATTTTGGAAGCTAAACCCAAGCAATACACACATAATAAGTGGCGAGCTCTGGGAAGTGTTGTTGAACACAGAGACTTTTGGATACAAGTGAAAAGTTCCCTTCCAGTGGCAACACAGCGTAGTACGTAAAATGTACGGCATGCTTGCCCTCACTGGTTGAGGGTACAAGTACAGGACCTAGGACTTTATCACAGTTGTTCAAAACATTGGTTATGCTGCACTTCCAATATTGTATGCAGTTCTGGTCAGCACAGAAAGGATGTGACTTAGTTAGGGAGTGTGCAGAGAGAAGATTCACAAAGGTTTTACTTGGATTGGAGGGTTGAGTTAAAAGCAGATTGTTATAAGGTCTGTTTATCCTGGGGTAAAGGAGCCGAGAAGTGACATCATAGTGGTGGCATCCGTTAGTCTCACGAGACCACGGATCTGTGCCTGGAATGGTTTCTAGGGTGCAGGCCTGGGCAAGGTTGTATGGAAGACCAGCAGTTGCCCATGCTGCAAGTCTCCCCTCTCCACGCCACCAATGTTGTCCAAGGGAAGGGCAAGGGCCGATACAACTTGGCACCAGTGTCGTCGCAGGAGTTGCCAGAATGAGGTTGAAGATAATGTCGGACTGCCTTAGGGACTCCAGCTCCGGATTTGTCCTCAGGGTTTACTCCTGAAGCCTTTCCCATGAGTGGGTATGGACGCAAGGCAGCGGAGGTTTAAAATCAGAGTTTTCCCTCTCTTAGATGGACTGCCTTCCCAAGCTGACGAGCTCCATCTACCCGAGATGTTACAGAGAATTTTAAAATCATGAGAGGCAGGATAGGCTTCTGTTTCCTATTGGTGTTTAGAACTAAAGGACATAATTTTGAGAGAGGGAGGATATTTAAGGGGGATCTGAGAAATAAATTTTTCCACGTAAAGTGTAGCTGGTGTCTGGAATGAGCTGCCGGAGTAGGTGGGACAGTAGGCATCTTGACAGCTACTTGAATGAGTAAGGTACAGAGAGATATGGAAGTAAGTAGGATTACTGCAGATAGGTGTGATGGTTGGTATAGACAGTGGAACAAATGACTGCTACAGTGCTGTACGTTTATGACTCTTAAGAGTTACAAATGCATGGGAACTTCTGGGCAGGGGGTGTAGTGCAGAGGCAGGAGGGATGAGGGCCATATGCTGTTGTAAAATTTAAAATTGAGAACTTAGGAATCTGTAATTATCTCAACAACATTGTAATTAGTCAAAAATAATCATGTCTCAGTGACCCAAAGCAATGAGCTGGACAATATCAGCAGCTTGAAGGGGAATGAAAACACTGAAGGAAAGGTCATTGTAATTTAATGAACAACAACTAATTTAGTATTGTAGAGCTCCGAAGAAATGATCTGGACAATATAGTTCACTTCAAAAAATTCAGAGACAATGAAGGAAAGCTCATGGCATTAAATTTGTACAGGAAGTGGTTTGCCATTGGGGAACACTATTGGTGCCACTAGTAGAGACTCAGGCTGAATTCTGAGCTTAGGTGCTGTCTGTGTGGAGTTTGCACACTGTTCCAGTGACCATGTAGTCTCCACCCCAGGTGCTCCTGTTTCCTCCCACATGCCAAAGATGTTCAAGTCAGGAGATCATTTGGCTGCTGTAAATTGTCCCTACTGTGTTGGCGAGAGGGAGAATCAGGGGCTGGGGGAGCTGACAGAACGCAGGGAAAATGGGATTAATGTATGATTAGTATAAATGGGAGACTGATGATTGGTGGACTGAAGAACCCACTTCTGTGCTGAATCTTTTTATGATCCAAGCAGCAATGACAAGAACCAAGTTGCTTTACTGCACTTCACTGTGTCACAAGTTTGTACATCAGCAAGGCTGTTGCTCCAGGAAACAGTGCAGGCTGGGCATCTCACTGGTTTAAATGCAGCTATCCAAGACCGATCCAGCATCAACTGAACTGCCCCCAGCAACTGAACGCTTCACTTCCAGTGAGCAGGTGACAGCAGCATGGAGCAGTCTATTTCTGAGTGCTTCCTTCAATAGCATTTCTGATTGCCTACCATGCAACCAGCATGGTCATTATTTTACATCATTAGGTTACACGAGAGGAAAAACCGAAAGACCCCATGAAAGGAAATAATCAATAGTTAAAAATAATTCTTAAACATACCTGATCACTTCTGGGGGAATGATGAGTTGATCATAGTTGAGATGTTCTCTTAGTTCACTTAAGTAATTTACATAAATAACCTTCTTTCCAAATTTATGACTGGAAAAAAAAAACCAACAGACAAGTTACAAAAACCTTTACGGTGGTATTACAAACTACAGTGGATTCTGGTTAACTGGGCCTTTGGTTAATTGGCACAGCTGCTTATTTGGGACAAACTTTAAAAGAAGAAAAACTAATCACGGAAATAGCCAGGATTCCCTTCATTTATTTGGGACCCTATGCCACTTCAGTGTGACAGGAGACTGTTGTTGAAGAGCTTCTAACTAGCATCAGTCACATGCATTTGTGTGGCTGTTAGACACTACACTGTGACTACAGTGAACAGTTAAAAAAAAATAGCATCAGTTGCAGGTGTTTGTACTCAAAAAAGCAGTAATTTTTGTCATGGAGAGTTGATGGGAAATAAATAGTGAGGCAATTCAGAACTGTTTTGCCTACTGAGATTTCAGTGAGAAATGCCAGAAACTGCCACGTTAAAATGAAACAATTTCACTACTTCAAGAAATTGAGAACTAGGAAGAAGGTATCGACAAGCATTTTTAATGTTACAATAATGAAAATGAAGATTTGGAGTATGCAATCATCAAAAAGGATTGTATAAAGGCATTATCCGCATTAGTTGTCTGCACTAATATTATTCATTTACAGTTAATCAAAAGAACACGGCAGCATACAGTTTTTGAATTCCTCCATTGATAACTATTAGGAACTAATACAGTTTTATAGTACTGTAGTATTCGCATTTGCTCTGGATTTCATTCAAATATATAATTTGTTAATCAGTTAAACAGTAGTTCGTCTTTTTAAAAAAATACTTTTCTAACAATTTCCATGAAACTGGCTAATTGGGGCAATGGCTTAATTGGGCCAAAATGTACGGGTCCGGATGTGTTCCAATTAACTAGAATCCAGTGAGTGTATTTCCAAATCAATAAAACATACTTTTTCCAATGACCAACTCTAAAAAGGTGGTGTTTATTGACTGGGGTCATCTTACTCTAAGAAAAACACAAAGTTCCAGTTTTTGCAGTAAATACACTTCAGAAGTAGCAGGGATATCAGAATCAGATTTATTATCACCAGCATGTGACGTGAAATTTGTTATCTTCATTGCAAGATATAATACAGAAGCGAAAAAAAAAATAGTTAAATCAATTATAAGTATACGTATATTGAATGGATTAAAAACCTGCAAACAGAAATACTGTATATTAAAAAGGGAGGTAGTGTCCAAGAGTTCAACGTCCATTTAGGAATCAGATGACAGAGGGGAAGAAGCTGTTCCTGAATTGCTGAGTGTGTGGCTTCAGGCTTCTGTAACTCCTTCCTGATGGTAATAGTGAGAAAAGGGCATGCCCTGGGTGTTGGAGGTCCTTAATAATGGATGCTGCCTTTCTAAGATACCACCCCTGTAGATATCCTGGGTACTTTGTAGGCTAGTACCCAAGATGGAGCTGACTAAACTTACAAACCTCTGCAGCTTCTTTCTGTCCTGTGCTGTAGTGATGGTCATTAAGGCAGCTCACATTCTTCTTTTTGAAGCAAGTGGGAACTTCTGCCCATAGCAGTGAGAGGTTGAAAATGTCCTCAAATACTCCTGCTAGTTGGTCAGCACAGGTCTTCAGAGCCTTATCAGGTACTCCATTGGAACCTTCCACCTTGCAAGGGTTCACTCTCTTTAAAGTCAGCCTAACATCGGCCTCTGACACAGAGATCACAGGGTCATAAGGTGCAGCAGTTGTGTTCTCCCTTTCAAAGTGGACATACAAAGCACTGAGTTCATCCGGTAGTGAAGCATCGCTGCCATTCATGCTATTAGGTTTCGCTTTGTATGAAACCAATGTGCCGAGTAAGGAAAGGATAGATTTTAAAAATAGCTGGAGTCAGAATTGCGAGGACACACAGGAGACAAACGTTTTGAAAGATACAAATGACCTATAGAAGGTACATAAAATAACCAGAAATCGGGAATAGGGCATAAAAGAAAAATAAAACATCAGAAACAAGGTATAACAAAACTGTTGGAGAGAGTTATCTGTACCAGTGGACGATTCTGTTTTTATTGATCACTTTGACGAACCTCCGAATGCATGTGTTATTCTTTCCTGCCACCACAGAACTCTTACTAACTCCAACTTACTGTGGAAGCCAACCCTGTATCAACAATGCAGCTCCTTAAAACCTTCCATTGTTTTGCTGACCACAACTGCACAGTCTCATTTGGCTGTGAGAAGTGCAAGACAATATTTATTGCAGTGAGAAGGGATCAATGATCTAAAGCAAGTAGACACCTGCTCTATTGCTGGATGGAAGGGAGAACGTATTCTTTAGCAGCTGTGGTCAAGATTTCTAACCAAAACTATCCCACTGTTCTCTTCCACATTTTGATCTTAGGACTTTAATCAAAGGAATTACAAACCTTTTCACTAAACGTACCTTATAAGTGGCTTAAAAATATTCCAGAGAACTCGGATGAAGTTTGTTGGATGTACAACATAAAGAGCTTTGAGATTTTTCTTGTATCTAGAAAAAAAATAAACATTTCTCAAGCACAGATGTTGAAAATTCCCACTGTAGTCATCTTATGAGTGGCTTCACATCGAACATTTTTTGAAGAAGTTTAGCAGGATAAGCAAAGGAGAATCTGGATTTTGTTTACTTGGATTTTCAGGAGGCCTTTGACATGGTGCTGCACATCAGGCTGCTAAACAAGATAAAAGCCCAAGGTATTACACAAAAGATACCAGTATGGACAGAAATTGGCTAGCTGGCAAAGAGTGAGAATAAAGGAGGCAGTTTCTGGTTGGCTGCCAGTGACCAGAGGAGTCAGTGCTCAGTCCCCTAATTATCACATTATATGTTATGATCTAAATGACAGAACTGCTGGCTTTGTGGCTGAGTTTGCCAGTGATATAAAGATAGTTAGAGGGGCAGGTACTGTTGAGGAAGCAGGGAGTCTGCAGTACGAGTTCACAGATTGGGAGAATGGGCAAGTTCCTGGTTGTCAACACCTATCTGAAAATCTATCTTGGCCCAGCATATTGAGTAACACATGCAATATGCTGGAGGAATTCTGCAGGTCAGGCAGCACCTAAGAAAAGGAATAAACAGTCAACATTTTGGACCAAGGCTCTTCATCAAGAATGGGAAACAAGTGGGAAGAGGCTGGAATTAGAAGGTGGGGAAGGGAAGGACTACAAGTTGGAAGGTGATAGGCGAAGCCAGGTGAGGGGGAAGGTAGGTATATTGATGTGATTACAAAGATGACTCACTGCCGGCTATAGTTCATTTGAAGTTTGAGGAGATTTTGTATGTCACTGAAAACTACCAAATTTCTATAGATATATCATAAGAGTTTTTTTTAAGTGGTTGCATCACCGACTGATATGAAGGACTACTGCTGAAGAGCTGAAAAAGCTGCAGAGGCTCGCAAACTCAGCCAGCTCCATCATGGGCACTAGCCTCCCCAGCAGAGGACATCTTCAAAAAGGTGATGCCTCAAAAAAAAAAGGTGGCACCCATCATTAGAAACTCCCATCACCCAGACATGTGTTCTTCTTATTACTACCACCACAGAGGAGGTACAGCAGTCCACTTCCTCAATTTAATCTTTAATATACATTTCTTATTGTAATTTGTAGAATATTTCATGTATTGCACTGTATTGCTGCTGCAAAACAACAAATTTCATAACACATGGCAGTGATATTGAACTGTTTCTGACTTCTTCAGCCTTTGGTCAGAACACATTTGGAGCCATTTTGGGCCCCGTACTTAAGGGAGGATGTGCTGCCATTGGAGAGCATCCAGAGGAGGGCCATGAGAATGAAAGGGTTATCGTATGAGGAGTGTTTGATGGCTCTGCACTTGTACTCACTGGAGTTTAGAAGAATGAGGAAGATCTCATTGAAGCTGGTCAAATATCAAAAAGCCTGGATAGAGTGGACATGGAGAATATGTTTACATTAGTGGCAGAGTCTAGGAACAGAAGGTAAGGCTCAGAATAGAAGGATATCCCTTTAGAACAAAGATGTGGACTGAATTCCTTTAGTTAGTCAGTGTGTGGTGAATCTGTGGAATGCATTGCCACAGACAGCTGTGGATGCCAAGTCATTGGGTGTATTTAAAGTGCAGGTTGATAGGCTCTTGATTTGTAAGAGCAACAAAGAGTATGGGCAGGAGGAGGAGAAGAATGGTGTTCAGAGGGAAATCAGCTATGATCGAATGGCGGAGCAGACTCGATGAGCTGAAAGCCCTAATTCCGCCTCTGTGCTTCACTGCCTTATGAGCTAACAATCTCTCCAGGTGATGTGATGATTTATTTGCACTCCTTCCACTTTAATACACCATTTCCCTGTCTGTCATTTATTCTCCCTTTTAACTTTCAGCCGACCACAAGCCTGCTCTCCGGTCTACATTTAACCAAAGTGCTATCAATCTCAATAACTCAGCCCAGATGTCAAAATGAAACTGGGCATCTTCTGTGGCAGACTGGGCCTCTTCAATATGAGGGACTTAGTGTACCGAATGATTTTCAGGAATTAGCATTGGTTAACCAATTCCAACTACAGGTGAACTTTGGCAGAAGCAAATCTTCTGCTTAGAGAGTCCCTCAGGACAGAATATAACTTGCTTCTGTTCCAATCCCAAAAAACCGAGATGCCTGCATGCAAGTCCTCTCCAAGTGGAATTGTTCTTGCACATCATCCACTACCGGGGGGGGTTAACAGTGTGACATCTTGGTACAACGGTAAGGAGATCTGCTGCACAGGCATTTACCCAGATGCACTGATTCACAATCCTGCGCACTCTTTTTGTTGAAGCACCACCTTGATTCCCTCCCTCCTTCAGTTCCCTGTCCTCTAAATGCCTGCTTCATTCTTCCTAGCCTCTGCATCTTTGTTCCCCCTTCACTTTTAGTTCCTTTCCTCCTCCTTCCCCATCACTCCCTTATTCACCCGTACTCTCCCCTCATAACCAAGAAGGGAGGCACCCACTAAAAGCTGCCGCGTGTTCTCTTCAAGGCTACTGCCCAGCTACTGCACTCCACGCACCTCGTCACTCCCAGCAGCCTTAAGCCAATGGCTGAGGCGGGAAACCCCTGACCTCTCCGGGGAAAGCAAGAGAATTTTCCAACACCTGATCATAGATTATAACCTCTGTACTCTTGTTAATCGGCTCAAGTGTGTGATTTTCTGTTTGACAGGGGCAGATTCATCCTGTGGAAGTTGGACACCTGCACAATTTAGCACATAAAATGATTCTAAACTCAGGGTCCTCTATCACCCGATATGCCCTTTAAATCTCAGGCTCCTGTCTCCCAGGCATTGCAATTCAACTATGACAATACAAAGGTGACAGAATTCATGGAAACAGGACAATATTTCAGTCGAGTCAGGAATTCACTATGCATATATCACCCCAAGTGAGACTGCCCATTCATCTGAGTACACATCTGAAAACAATCTGGAAATGAATCTGTCAATGTTGTTAAAAAAAACCCTTAAACTGAATATGATGCCTGAGAAGTTAGTATGAAAACTACAGGAGATCTATCACCATTCAGCTGATAATGACCAGAAACTGGAAACCTCCACAACTGCAGGTTGGAATTGTTCAAAACACCAGACTCCAGACAAGAAAGGGAAAATTAATCTCTGAATGCAGCAACAGTAACAAAGTCAAACATGTACCCAGGAGCCCAACACTGATAAAAGAACCCTGGATTAAATATACATTTTTGTATCAAATATGGGAAGATTTACATAAGTTATCTAACCTTGGGTCCATCAGAAAAGGAAAATTATAGGTTTGAGTTAAGGTTGCTCAGTGGAAGTGTTTCAAGTGAATGTCTGGCTAAGTGACAGGACACCTGCCCAAAGCAGCAAACAGTGTGGCATTTAAAATCCTACTGCAGAATCTAAGGACATATCCTAAGCTGCCACTTCCTGCCATATGAAAACAGAGCTTGAGCTGAATATAGTCAGGTTGTTACTGCTGGCACATGCCGTCATTTGTGTTGGAGCCGTGTTGCTTCACCCAGGTCCTATCGGACTACTCCAGGCTGTCAAGATAGATTGTGGATTCCTATTCAAGGGAGGGCACAAGATTTCACTCACCACCCACCCTGAATAGGTCTTTTACTGCAGATCACAGGATCCCGCCCAAGTAAATTGTCCGCCTGCAAGAACATTTCAGATGGAAGGTCACATCAACACAAAGCATTATTCTTCTTTTCCCAGATCCTTCCTATTGGTTGAATATATCTTTGGGGCAGCACGGTAGTGTAGTGCTTAGCACAATGCTAATACAGCGCTAGTGATGTGGGCTCAATTCCTCTGCTCTCAGTAAGGTGTTTGTACGTTCTCTCCGTGACCTCATGGGTTTCCTCTGGGTGCTCCAGTTTCCTGCCACATCCTGAAGATGTACCAGTCAGTGAGTTAATTAGTCACTTCGGTGTAACTGGGCAGCACAGGCTTGATGGGCTGGAGGGTTTGTTTACCATCCTGTATTTCTAAATAAAATATTTCCAGCATTTACTCTTTTCATTTGAGATGCTTTGGTAATGAGAATGATATATACTCATGCTCATTCCATTTCATTTTTCAACTGTAATGATATTGATCAATGCATTTTAAAATGCCGTTTAATCAGCACTAATGGTTTCGGAAATATTTATACTGTCAGTAACATGCTAAACACAGCTACTAGCAAGTACGCACTTCCCTGACTATATTTGTTAAAAATAATATTCTGACACACCTGTTCCAAAAGCAAAAAATTCATTTTTTTCCCCACTCACTAGACTTGCCATCTATAATGATCTTCTGTGGTTTCAGTAATGAAGCCATCGCACAGGTTTAACGTGACAATGTACTTGTGACAAAGCAGCATTCCTACATCAGTGTACTCAGCTTGGGCAGTGTTAACTTCAACGAAAAATCCAGCATGTACAACTGCGACAAAAAAGGTTAAGACCCACCATTTTGCATGGGGTGGGGGCTGTGAGGTTATAACATTTTCTGTCATTCCTTAGTTTTCTCCCCCTTCCATTTCATGGATCTCTGCCAAGAGTAAGGTTGTATACTGCATACATTCTCTGATATTAAATTGAACTATTATCAACAGTCTCACACAGAGACTAAAATAAGCCAAGAATATGAGCATGGGCTATACAGAAAATTAAACTGGATCCTTAATACTGAGTAACTTGCTTTTGAGCATAGGTTGAATAACTTGGAAGAACCCGTCTTACTTTCTGTCAAATTCCTTGTAGGCATTCTGCAACCAGCTTAAAGATGGCTTATTGCTGCTTTTCAGGCCGTAGTGAAAGTAAACCAGAATATAATCACTCTCGACATACTGATCCAGTGTGTACTTCAGGTACCTAGACAGGGTAGAAAGCAAAGTAGATTACTTCAAATTATTTACTGCAGTGCTGACTAATTAACAAAACACAAGCTTGTCACATCCAAACTTAAACCTGTCCAAGCCTATTATGACCAATGACAAAGAAAAATATTAATATTTTTAATATTAATAAAATATCAACAGACATAGAAAGATTAATCTGAACAAAATATGACAGGTTTCTGAGTGTCAACTTAGAAGAAATTCTCTTATCGAAGTGGCAGTGGAGGATGGGGGTCGGGGAAGGATGGTGGGAATAGTTAAACAGTGAGAGACATAGAACAATACAGCACAGTACAGGCCCTTCAGCCCACAATGTTGTGCCGACCCTTAAACCCTGCCTCCCATATATCCTCCCACCTTAAATTCCTCCATATACCTATCCAGTAGTGTCTTAAATTTCACTAGTGTATCTGCCTCCACCACTGACTCAGGCGGTGCATTCCATGAACCAACCACTCTCTGAGTAAAAAAAAAACCTTCCTTTAATATCCCCCTTGAACTTCCCACCCCTTACCTTAAAGCCATGTTCTCTTGTATTGAGCAGTGGTGCCCTGGGGAAGAGACGCTGGCTGTCACTCTATCCCAGGCTAAAATCACTGCACGAGCCTCTGTGTAATAATCCTGCAGAATCCTGTAGAACTACAGTTTATTTTCTCTCCTGACTATGAGGATAGATGTCGGGAGAATAAAGTTTTCAGCCCTAAACATCAAGTCTTTAAGCATATATTTATCTACAAGAAGGAGCAAGGAGAAGCAGGTTTATTACCGCCAAAGTCTCTCTTCATCCATCAACTGCAGATTGTTAATGATCTCCCAAAAAAAAACTGCATGCCTGGCCAGCTTCTGCTCTACCTACTCCAAACACCTCCATCTGTCAATTCTTGCAACACAGATATCATTGGATGAAGTTCCAAATAATCCTCACGTCAAGACCTCCAACTTCAAGCAAAATCTATAAAATGCTGCAGATTTCTCCCAGCGCTAAGGAAGTGGCAAATCTGGAAAATGTTTTACGAGAACAAATGCAGGGAGTCCACGGTGGAACAATAACGTAACAGCTGGCAAAATGCTTGGCAGTGCCAGCGATTGGGGTCCAATTCCCACCAAAGAGCGCAAGAAGTTTGTACGTTCTCCCCGTGACCAAGAGTTTCCTCCAGGTGCCCTGGTTTTCTCCCAAATTCCAAAGGTGCACTGGTTAGTGAGATGTGAGCATACTACGTTACCGCTGAAAGTGTGGCAAAACTTGCAAACGACCCTCCCAGTCTCGGACTGTGTTCAATGATGTGAACAATGCATTTTGCTGTATATTTAGATGTACATGTGACAAGCTAATCTTTAATTTTTTAAGGGTTCCTTGAGGTTGTCATAGCCTGGGGTGGTATTGGGGATAGGCGCTGAATACCTATTAAATGCTCCCAATGGCGTGCGTTTCAAGTAGCCTCTGGCAACCAGGTCCAGCTCCCGGCCTGCACGTTACCTAGCCCGGTGGAAGGGGAAGGGGCAAAGGCAGGTTACTGGCTCCTTAAAACTGGTCACTTCAGGCAGATAGGGCTTGTCAGGCATGGTTGGCAGCTCACCCAAGAGGAGGAAATGTCTGATCTCAAACCTCCTCTGCTTTACAGCTATACCCACTCCTGGAGAAGGCTTCGGGAGTAAACCCCAAGGAAAAGCCCGGAGGTGAAATCCCTAAGGCAATCCTACATTGAGTTCAATGCTGATCAGCAAATCCTGCGATGCTGCTGGTGCCAAACCGTACCTTCCTTTGGCTTCATCAGCTGCACGGAGAACCTGGTGAATGGGCGACAGCTTGCTTTTCATATTGGGCTAGTAGATAGGCCGAATGGCATACTTCTGCTCCCATTTCTTATGGTCTTCTACCATACTGCCCTGACTTGCACATCACGTAGACAGCAAGGACACAATATCCATGGTCGACGCTGACCATGGAGGGCCTCAAAATTTAGCCAAATTAATTGACCATAGGAAGCAAACTGGAGCAATCTATCGATTGAACACGCTCACCACAATTAAATCTGAGAGAAAAGGAATCTTAACTTAAGCAGTGTGTATTATGATTTTTGCGTAAGTTACGAAACAGACCACCCAATAATAATAAAAAAATGGAAATTTATTATCCCCTGCTGCAAGCAAGTGACAGAGGCTACTCCTCAAAGTGAGTGAAACAACAACCAGGCACTTAAAATGTGCACTGACTACGGAGGGCAGTTGAAAAGTCAGCAACTCATCTGCACATCAGCATTAGTAGTGGAAAAATATGTTGCACAGAGGACAAAGGAAGGAATTACATGTGGGAATACTAATATCCCATATGTTATATTCCACAAGATGGCGCTGTCAGACTAGTCTTTAACTTCAGTTAACAAAGAGAACTTGTATTTGGAGGAACCCAACATGTCAATTTACCACTCCCCCTCCCACCCCCAACATTGTTGCAACAGAATGATAATGACATGCATCGGAGTGCTGTGAGACTGCATATAGGAACTTAAATTTGACAGCTTTTGCAGATGTGCACATGCGCTTTTGATGTTATGGACAGAACATGTGCAGATATAGCCATAACTTCACTCTGTACAAATGACACGCAATTGTATATCTCGTTGAACGTGACGATGATTACACCCCATCTTCTCAGACTTCTTGTATGGCTGCAATAAATAAATGGATGAGCCATAATTTCCTAAACCCAAATGAAGATACAACTGAAATACTTACAGTTGGTCCCAAAGACAAAAGAAATAAACTTCTGATTTTTACAAAAGGAGCCAAATTCATCAAGAATTGACAACCTTGGGTCTCATCTTTGATTCAGATTTGAGTTTTTAAAATCTCACATAAAGGAAGTGACCAGAGGAGCATTTCCACATTTAAGAAATATTTCAAATGTACATTCAAATGATGTTATATTGAATAGACTAGGTACTGCAGTGCACTTTTTACTGCCCTGCCAAAGCAATCTACAGCTTATTCAGAACACTACTGCTAGACTTTTAACTAAAACCTAGCGTTAGGTTTTAGTTAGGAGCGTATAATTCCTGTCCTAACCACTCTGCATTGGTTTCCATTATCTTTTAGATCTTTTTTAGATCTTATCTTTTATCTTTTAGAATTGCTTTTTAAAGTTCTCTTACTTGTTTTTAAATCTCTCAATGGTCTGGAACTGGAGTACATCAGGAAAGTTTTTGTTTTATAATCCTGCTCGAGCTCTCAGGTCTTCTTCTGCTGGTCTCTTAAAATTTAAACAATCTTCCTCAAGAGAGTTTGCCGGTCAGCTTTTCTGAACTACACTCCTACGCTGTGGAACTCAATATAAAACTATAAAATGTAAAAAATAATAAATATAAAACTATAAAGGGATGCAGATTCAGGGGGCACTTTTAATCTGCAGTTCAAAACCTACTCATTTCATCCTGCTTTTAACTAACATCATTTTGTCTCATTTTCATGTTTGCAATTTATCCCATTGTAAAGCACTTTGAACAACGTTGTTTGTATGAGAAGTGCTCAAAATGATTATTTTGAGAGAGGGAAGGAGAAAGGCAGAACTGGGAGTACACAAACAGATAGGCTTTTCCATGTAGCCCATATTTGTTTTATGGAATGTTCCACCTTTGTTGGAGTTATTTTAGTGTAAACAAATGCAAGTTATTCAACACATTTTATTTCACAAAAGTGTAATTTTTTTTAAAGAGTTATTTAAAAACATTCTATAATTTATCAAACACATACAACATTTTTTGATCTTATGTGAAATTAATTATGGAAGTTTAAAACACTGTTTCAATTCAAAGTTAAAAAAATGTTACTAAAATGGTATAGATTAGTGGGGAGAGTGCATAATCGTCAACGTGATTCATGCAGTTGTCTACGAAAAGGTTTTGTTTCAGAAAATTAACTTACTCAAGCAACTTCCGGTGGTTGAGTTGATGGGAAGGAGGCATTCGACAGCAGCTAAAAATAACCAGTTTCCTTCCATAATTATCATCACCTGATTGGAAAGATAAAACCTAAATTTTCATATTGGATACAAACAGGAGATATATACCCTAATGAATTCCATGAATGCAGATATCCTCCTCACATACATAGGGTGATCAGAATTCAGCAATTCCAATTCCAAGGTATAAAGAACTTTGTCTTATCACTAAATACAGCAGTGCTGAGGATGGTAACATGAAGCAAATGATTTGGTGCTGTGACACAAAAACCCTTGGTAGGTTTAGGCTGAAACTATAACACTGGAAAACAAATACAAGAAAGAGTCATGGCTTCTAAACAATAAAGAAATTGATTGTTTTACTGACCATCAACTGACCCTAATCTCAACAACTCACAAAACCAGAAGCTCAATGCAATTAATCAGTAGGTACTTATGTGGCGGTAACAGCTATAATTAGAACAAGAATGATGCTCCTTATGCTGAATACATCTTTAAGAGTTCACCATAAAAGCGCAAGGAGTATCCTTCATTTTCTTTTTTTGAGAGTACTGACTGTCAAAATGCACAAAAAATCCATATCATGTCTAGCAAAGGATGAAATGAGGAAGAATTCCCACTGTAAACATCCAATCAAAACCCTAAAAAAATCAACCCTCCCCCCTCTCCTGCACGAAACCAATAATTGATTTGGCCCCTCTTGGGCCTTTAACATGGTAAAAAAAAATGACTGACTGATACAAGAGACAAGGAGTATAAATTCCTAATTTTAATGCTGCAAGGTTTAATAGAAAAAAAACCAAAGCAGTGTAGCCGCCACATTCTTGCTCTTCAGAAGGCTACAGAAGTAAAATATATCCAGACCTTCTTAAACTGATAAGCACAGAAAACACAGAAACCTGCAATAAATATTGCTCAGTGGGCAAGTTCTTACAGTAGTATTCCAAGATCAATCACAATAATAATACAGGCTGATTACCCCTTATTTGAAATGCTTGGGGCCAGAAGTATTTCAGATTCTGGATTTTGGAATATATAACAAGATATCTTGGGATCACCATAATTTCCAGTCTTTGTCTTACACTTGTTCATCACACATATGTGATTAACACCAAAAATTATTACATACTATTAATCTAATGGAAATATATGTTCAGAGTATCATCAGCTGTTGAACAACAACCTATCTCCAGCCACAGTGCTGTGTTTTGATTAAAGTACTGTGTATTTGCATATTTTAGATTTTATGCAAGGTATAAATCTGCTTTTCAGGCTTGTCCTGGTGTTAGATTTTTATCAGCGACGATCTTCACAAACTCAATGAATTTCTCTGCTGCTTTGTGATCAGCAGACGCTTTATCTTTAAAATGTTTTAAATCTTTAAAAAAATTAATGTCATGTCTTTTCTTAAATTTCTGCAACCAACCTGCTGAATATTCACAATTACATTCAATTTTCAGTTTGTTGTGATAGATCTTTGCTTGTTTCATGATCAGCATACCTTTAAGCAGCATATAATCATTTCGACCATGATGAATCCATTCTTTCAATACATGATTGAGATCTTCACTTTTGCTTTATGCAGTGTTGTTCTATCTGTCATTAACTTTTAAGAGGAATAGACAAAGTGGACAGCCAGCGCCTCTTATGCAAGGCACCACTGCTCAATACAAGAGGACATGGCTTTAACTTAAGGGGAGGAAAGTTCAAGGGGGATATTAGAGGAAGCATTTTTTTTTACTCAGAAAGTGGTTGGTGTGTGGAATGCACTGCCTGAGTCTGTGGAGGCAGATACACTAGTGAAATTTAAAAGACTACTAGACAGGTATACGGAGGAATTTAAGGTGGAGGGTTTAATGGGAGACAGGGTTTAAGGGTCAGCACAACATTGTGGGCCAAATGGCCTGTACTGTGCTGTATTGTTCTTTGTTCTATGTGAGGTCACTTCTCAGAACTGTCTGTTGTATGCAGAGACCTGTGCATTGCCTGGGAAACTTGCCAGCACCTTGTGGAATTGTCCATTTGTGACGTCATGCCAGTGCTAAAAAAAAAATTACATATTTCAGGAGTTTTTCGGATTTTTGAGTAAAGGTAGTTCAACCTGTATCCTCTAAGACGAATTTTCTACCAGGAGTTCCCATCTTTGGGCTTAATCAATTCCGAATTGGAAATCCCACCCCAAAAAGCGGAATCGCAACATATTTAAGTTTGAATATGGAAATCTGAATAATTTAAATAATAAAATCCTGCAAACTTTGTTTCAGTCATTATCTGTGCAGCATGGTGCTTATGTTCTGGAGTTACTCTAAAACGTCCTTGCTCTACCTGTTAGGTTCTGCACTGACCAAAATGCTTCTCTTACATTAGTCTCAAGCACTGAAAGGCTGTATGAGGATTACAGGTGACCTATCCCTAAGTATTAAGTGCTTAGTCAGAAAAAAGTCAGCTAATTATTAATCAGTTTCCCTGTATATAAATTGAGGGATGATTATTGGAATAAAACAGCTCTCCAGCTCCTTTTCCAATGTGATGCCACAGGATCTATTACCCGCATTTGGCAGGGTAGATTGGTTGAATGTCCTATCAAAGGACTGGCACCTCCAATAGTACGGCATCCTCTCAGACTGCAACAAGTCTCTGGGATAAGACTTGAGCCCCAAACCTTCCAACTCCAAGACACAGCAATAACTTGAGCCCTGGCAGACACACATTACAACAGTAATTACTTCTGACATTAAAGCATTTAGGGACGACTGCAGTTATTGAAAACTCCATAGAATTTCAATTCATCCTTTAACTTCAATTATTAAATTTTCTGTGCCAGTATGTTTAGGAATGGATAAGAACCCAATTGCTGCTCAGTCATTTAAGCATGATATAATATAAAAGAGTTGTAGAATAATTTCTCCTGATATCTACTGTGGCATAACAATTTGTTTCATATAAAAAGTTAAGCAACCCAAATTAATGGTATGTTTTTCTGCACGTCATAAAAGTGCAAAGGATTTTAACTGTTAACATAAATAGATCTGCAGTAATTGCTCAAATCACTATACAAAAATATAAGCATCAGTTTTAATAATGGAAATATGGTTTCTCCAGAATTACTACTGAAACATCTGCTTGAATGCAACACCTTAACCTGATTGACCTACCTTTGACAAGACTGAATCACTTTCAGGATCTAAAATTCCTTTGTTGAGAGGTCATATTGTAAGCAATGCACCAACCAACTTGTAAACAGCAAGCTCACTTACACAACACTATAACCTCTACAGTTAAGAAGCAAATGTCGCTTTTGATTTGTCATCACAACACAAGAGAGACTCTGTCTTTTGGTAGCATTTTCCTTCTCCCTCACTTCCAACTATTACATTCCAGATATTCATCTATCTGCTAATTGCAGAAACAGAAATGCACCAAAGAGGAATGCATTTTCCAGTGTTCCCTTGTGGTCTACATTTTTACAAATTTTTTAGAATATTGCCTTGTGACATATGGAATTTTATCTTACTGATATTTTTCCACTGGTTTAATCAAATATCTTTACTATTTAAGTTCAATTACTTGCTGACATTGCATGTAGAGCATCAAGACTAAGCGTAGTTTTTAAAGAGTATGGAGTGAGGCAACTCAGAACTATTTCAATTGCTGGCATAAAGTAACAGCATGGTTAATAGCATTATTTATTAGCAAATACTGATGAGCAAGACACACTGTCTAGGTGACAATAGTCTAATATTGAGGATGAGATTCTGAATCAAGATTCTGCCTGTTCTTCCAGGTGGCTATGACAGATTCCATGGCATTATTCAGCAGGAGACACATCCCAGATATCTTGGCCAATATCTGTTTTTCAAACAGCATTTCTAAACAGATAATAACATCACTTGTATTGCAGTCTGATGCATGCAGTGCAGAAACAAGCTGCTTTTTTCTACAGTGCAAAATTGGCTCCAGTTCAGAATCAGGTTCAATATCACCGGCATATGTCACGAAATTTGTTAAATTAGCAGCAGCAATACAATGTAATACATGAAAAAATAGAGAAAAAATAAATGAATTACAGTGAGTATATGTATGTATATTTGTTAAATTAAAAATAGTGCAAAAACAGAAATACTGTAGCGGTGTGCTACACACAGCGCTGAAATAACGACACGCAGTCGATGAGTTGCAGTTGTAAAAGAGTTTTATTCAAACTTCGCAGCCTCGCTTTAAAGCCTTCCTGTTCCCACCCTCCCCAGGGCGGGAATGCTGTAGGGGGCGCATATTCATAGTCCCGTCCCGCGCGCGGGCTTTTCCCCTTGCTGGTGAAGCAGGCTTGGCGCCCTCTTTGGGACCAGCCTCAATGCCGGCGTACACCGCTTTGTGAGCCGGTTCGAGTGCGCTGGGAAGTGGGTCGCCACAATACTTCAATCACCTATAATGCACTTTAAGGGTAAGATTGCACTTTACAAGTTTTTTTTCTTATTTCCCCAATGTTAAAATGTAAAATCTGATGTCAGAAATCTGACCCCGTTGCTTAATGTACAAAAATATTTTGTCTAGTTCCAAATACTTTGACTAATATGGTTACTAGTTTCTGCCTTCAGCACAAATAAAAGTTACTACACAGATATAATCATAAAATTGGGCAGTATAGAATCAGGTCCTTAAAGCCTGCCTTGACCATTCCAACCAAGATGTCAATCTAAGCTAATCCTATTTGCCCACGTTAGGGCCAGGTCCCTCTACTCAAAGGTAATGCCTATTATAAATATTAACGGAGCTTATAATGGATGAAACCAACAAAAAATGTGCAAAGGTACACGAGTTAGCATATGAGAGTTATGTATAAAAACCAAGAAACAGTTTCAGGTCAAAATAAATGAGCAAACATGGAGGAGCAGAGAGAAGGGGGCAGGAGCAGAGCCAATAGAATATCACATTCTCTGAGTCAAACAATAGAAAAGGAGTTCAACTTTGGGTCCACTGACCCCTTGTGTAATGGTATTGGTCCAAGGCATAAGAAAAAGTTGGGAACCCCTGCCACAGAGGAAGGCATCGCTTCTCCAGACTGTTTCAATACTATTGTCTGGTTCAGCAGCAGCCATGCAATTTGGAACTGGAATTGGTTTATTATGGTCACGTACCAAAATACAGTGAAACGCTTCAATTAGATCATTACACAATAAACTGAGATAGAACAAGGTAAAACAATAACAATGGAAATAAAGTGTAGCAACTACAGAGAAAGTGCAGGGCAGGTAATGAAGAAGGTGCAAGATCACAACAAAGGAAACGGTGAAGCCTAGAGTCCAACTTACTGGACTAGGGAACCGTTTAATTGTCTTGCAACAGCCAGGTGAGAACCCCATTCTTGAGTCTGTCCAATTTCTGTCCGGTGAGAGAGGGAAGAAGGGAGAAAATCTCAGTTGGGTGGGGTCTTTGATAATGCTGGCTGTTTTACTGAGGTAATGAGAAGTACAGATAGAGTCCATAGTGGGCAGGGTTGGTTTCCACGATGTTCTGAGCTGTATTCACAACTCTGCAGTTTCTGCACTCACATGCAGAGCAGTTGCCATACCAAATAACTATGCATTCAAAAAGGATGCCTGGATAACTTCAATCACCACACTGAACTCATTCTACAACCTATAAACTCCTTTTCAAGAACTCTTCACAACTTGCTCTCAGTACTGTATCTTATTTGCACATTTTGTTTGCTTTTGGACATTGGTTGTTTGTCAATCTTTGTCTGTTTAGGCATAGCTTTTCACAAATTCTATTTTATTCTGTTTTCCTGTGAATGCCTGCCAGAAGATGAATCTCAAGGTAGTATATTGTAACATATATGCAGTTTGATACTGACTTTACTTTGAATGTTTTCTATGTGCATCAATAAAAACTGGTAGGGTTTGGGGTCCTGAGGAAGTAGAGGCATATTGATGATTTACTTTTTTTCCATTTATTATTGTATAAACTTTATTTCACTCATAGTTTAACTTTCTTGTGTGTGTTTGGATTTTTGTATAATTACCTACATATATGCAACTGTTTAGTGAGTTTTCTAAAGGTTAGAGTTGCTCTGTATTTCTCTGGAAACCTCTTGATTTCAGCAGTAGGGGTCATATTATGTGAATGGTGGCTATGTGACAGGTTAACTTATCTATGCAAAATCAGTGGAATGTCTGTTATTAGCAATTTGTTATAAGACCACCAGATTTTTAAAATATTGTATTTTCTTTAAGTTAATTGTGTTAAACTATCACTGCAAACAATGTGTATGTATGTGTAGATTACAGTATACATATAAACACACATACATACTCTCTTATTGTTTGCAGTGATAGTTTACTACCATTTACTTTAAAAAAGTGTTATTCACTCCCTGGTAAAGAGTTTATAGCTAATGTTGTAGGGTATTTCATGTAATGGTTTTCTGTAGAAGCAGTGTGTTCTGCTGGTCATGTTTGGGTTACCGTTAAAGATAATGGATGCTTAGGAATGTTGTTTCATCCAATCAGGAAGGTGGATCTGGAAGAAGTTTCTAGAGAATGTTGGGGGAGAGGGTTCGTGACAGACACTGAGGTGGTTCGAGGTCTTTCTCGACAGGAGATGAAAAGAAGTTTGAGGGAACCAGCTGTAGGATTCCATCTGGAGGGAATACGTGATCCGATGGAGCCCAAGTGGGGGATTTCTACTGGGGATGGGTGAACACGAGTTGGTGCCGTGAGTACATTGGACACATGGGCCCTTTTTGGTTTTTTTTCTTTCTTTTCTTTGATAACTCTTTGCTTAAGTTAACAATCACAAATATACTTCCTTTATAATCATGTGCAGTATACAGTTTGTTATTTCTTGCTGATAGGCAATTGCATGGGGCAGTAAATCAAACAGTACTCATACAAATCGGGGCTTGGTTGGACAAGACATCTGAACCTAACGGGTTTGGCAGGACCCAAGTCAAATCCTACGCTAGACGTATGAAGTTTGTGAAAGGTAGTCTTCTCAACGCTGGGTCCAGTGGTGGTTAGCGAGGGGCTAACCAGCCGTATCTCTAGAGATGCCCAGTAAAAAAAATGGTGTCATTAATAATGTTTAATCAAATTCTTTTGCTTTTGAGCAAGTAAGCTGTTGCACTTCTTCGGTAGTGTCATCTTAAACTGGAAGTCTTCATTGAAGATTAAGAAGAATTCGCAATAGTTGTTTCTGGAAAACAAGGTGAATAAAGGAGCAAGGACAGCTTAATTTTCTCACCTGCTATCTGGACTATTCCATGCCTTGCCACATCATAAAAAGGATGATTGAGATCCAGAGGGGCTTCTCCAACTAATGGAATGAACACAAAGACAGAACTTTCATCACTCAAAATCCTCTCTTTTCCAACATATTTACAGCACGTTGCCCTAGGCTTCCCAGGCAATATGGCAACAGCTTTCTTCTCCTTTAATCACACTCACACCCCACACTTTTCCTGCCTTTGAAAAGTTTCTGCAGCAACATTTATCGGATTATCAATAAGCAAGCCCCAGTCTATCAGAATCATAAAGCTTTGTATTTTAAAAGTGAACTAGCATGTTATTTCTGATGCTACACAGTGGCAGACACTTATTACAAGACATAACAACTTCAGCTATATAAATTAAGACAGGAGACCAAGCATTTTTTCTGCCACACTGAATTTTATTAACTAAATTTATTAGTAAAGTCATTATACAGACATGCATAGGAGTGGATCAAATGCTTTCATCCTAATGCATCGAGCTTTTTTTTAAAAACATTATTTATGGGTTGGTTGGTGGGGGCGTAGAAACAGTAAAGTCAAATGAGTAAATTCATCTTGGGCACAGCCTTTTGGTATGACATTAACAGAATCACAAAGAAGAGGACTTCATACTTCAGTGAAAAGGTCTGCAGTATTTTGATACAAATATAGTTAGCTTATTGAGGAGGCTCTGTCATTTAGCAACCAATGTTAACCTTTAGCAAAACTACCAGTTCCCAAGACATTTAACTTTCACATTTACAGGAAGATTTTCTCACATTGCTGTCAAATTCCAATAACTGAACTCAATTGCAGTTGGGCATTGGTCTCAAAATCAACAGTTATTAATAAAAAATGAACTTTATTCAAAATAACGTATATACTTAGTGTCACTTGGTCAATATATTCAAACGTGTCAAAAGCATTATGTTGTAAAACATAGCACCTTGACTATTACACTTACCCTTCGCTATGTTCATATCAGCTTCTTGGAGTATTGTACAGAGACCTTTCTCCAATGAAGAATCACACTTTTGGCTAAATTAGAGTCTGAAAGGAAACATACATTTTCTTTTATTAGTATCAGCAGTGACTTCCCTCCTCACCAATGATATAGGCCATTCACAGATAATGAACATGTTCCATTTTTATAGCCATCCTTGTTGATTTTGTCCATGTTAGAAAGTAAACATGCATAAAAAAAAAAATCACACTGTACAGGAATTGTGCCTCCATGGTATTGTAATGAATGGCATCAAAAACACACAAGTCCTATAAGAACAATGACCAGAAGTAGAGAGGAAACATGTGCCATTGTATGCGCAAATGTACGTACACATATTGGAGCTTAGAATAAAACATTATGGGAGCTTGTTCATTATGTATGGGTGTCTGTAACCTGGTGATGGCTTCTGGGCCCATGCTGTGTCACAATTCAATTAATCTTGACTAACATCTGCAACATGCTCATTTAGTTTCATCACTGCTTCCTTCTCCCTTTTGGCCCTGTTCGCAATAACATAAAACACAAGAAAACAGAAGCACAAGCTGCTCCCATAGGAAACAATAGAGAACACTGTGACCCCAAGAGAGATTTCAAAGTCTTTATTCACTACAGGCGATGTGCCAGTTGACTGGAGGGCAGCAATGCGGTAATTTTATTCCAGGAGGTAGCATGGATAAATTAGGTAATTACAGGCCTGAGAGTCCAATATCAGTGGTAAGGCCGTCACTGGAAAACATTCTTTGATTCAGGGTTAATCTATACTTGGAAGGGAAGGAATTAATCAGTCAGTCAATTTGGTTTCATTACGGGAAAATTCTGTCTGAATGTGAAAATTCTGTTTGAAAATGCAACAGACTATTGATAAGAGTAGTATGGGTGATGTAGTTAAGATGGACTTCAGTGAGACCTTTGACAAGGTCACATACAGAAACCCTTCTGAACCAGTTAAGAGTCGATGGGATCCAAGGCAACTTGGCAAATTGGATCCAAAATAGTCTCAGTAATGGGACACAGAAAGTGAAGGTGTTTGATTGTAACCTTGTGATTGATGATATCACTGGAACTCTCACTTTGTTATACACATTAATAACTCAGGTGTAAAGATAGGAAGTATGACTAGTACGAAGATGACTTAAAAGTTTGTACTGTTGTTGATGGTGATGAAGATTGTAGGAGTCCAGAAGTAATACAGGTAGAAAATTAGCAGGTGGAATTAATCCCGGCAAGTGTGAGGAGATGTGCTTTGGGAGAACTAACAAGGCTAGGAGCACAGATAGTTCTGGTGTTGAAGAAGGCATATGGAAAGTCTGTCTTTATTTGCTATGCCATAAACCATAACAGCAGAACATAAGGAACAACATAAGGTTATAACTTTATGAAACATTAGTTAGGTCACTGCTGGAGATCAGTGTACAGTTCTGATCATCTTATTATCAGAAGCATGTGATCACAGTGGACAAAACTGGTTCTCTGGAAGACCAGAATGGCAATCCATGTATGGAGCCAAAACAGATGGGGGAGATCTTAAACTCTTTCTTTGCATCTGTATCCACGCAGGAGATGGACAGAGTCTATAGAAGGGAGGCAAAGTGGCATCAATTTCATGGACACTGTATAGATTACGGAGGAGGAGGTGTTTGCTACCCTGAGGCAAATAGGGTGGATAAATCTCCAGGGCCTGACGAGGTGTTCCCTTGGACTCTTTGGGAGGCAAGTACAGAAACTACCGGGGCCCAAGCAGAGAGATTTAAAACACCCTTAGAGACAGTGAAGGTGCCAGAGGATTGGAGGGTAGCCAATGCTGTTTCACTGTTTAATAAAGGCTCCAAACAGAAACTAGGTATTTATAGGCCGGTGAGTCTGACATAAGTTCTGGGAAAGTTATTGGAGGGTATTCTAAAGGACCGGATATGTGAGTATTTGGATAGACATGGATTGATTAAGGATTCCCAGCATGGCTTTGTGCATGGTAGGTCATGTCTAACCAATCTTATAGATTTTTTTGAGTAAGTTACCAAGAAAATGGATGAAGGCAAGGCAGTGGATGTTGTCTACATGGTCCCATGTGGGAAGTTGGTCAAGAAGTTTCGATCACTCGGCATTCAGGATGAGTGTAAACTGGATCAGACATTGGCTCTGGGGGAGAAGCCAGAGGGTAATGGTAGAGGATTGCCTCTCTAATTGGAGGCTTGTGACTACTGGGAATTAGTGCTGGGTCTTTTGTTGTTTGTCATCTATATCAGTGATCTGGACGATAATGTGGTTAACTGGATCAGTAAATTTGCGGATGTTACCAAGACTGGGGATATAGTGGACAGTGGGGAAGGCTATCATGGCTTGCAGAGGGATCTGCATCAGCTGGAAAAATGGGCTGAAAAGTGGATGATGATATTTAATGCTGACAAGTACAAGGTTTTGCACTGGTAGGACCAACCATCGCATGTCTTACACAGTGAACGGCAGGGCACTGAGGATTGTGGTAGAACAAAAGGGATCTGGGATTTCGGGTACATAATTCATCGAAATTTGCTTCACAGGTAGATAGGGTCATAAAGCATTTGGCACACTAGCCTTCATAAATCAATGTATTGAGTACAGAAGGTGGGATGTTATGCTGAATTTGTAAAAGACACTAGGTGAGGCCTAATTTGAGGTATTGTTTGCAGTTTTGGGTCACCAACCTACAGGGAAGATGTAAACAAGGTTGAAGGGGAGCAGAGAAAATTTACAAGGATGTTGCCGGGTCTGGAGGACCTGAGTTATAAAGAAAGATGGAATAGGTTAGGATTGTATTTTTTAGTACGTAGAAGACTAGGAAGAGATTTGACAGAGCTGAACTAAATTATGAGGGGTATAGATAGGGCAAATGCAAGCAGGCTTTTTCCACTGAGGATGGGTGGGACTACAACCAGAGGTCATGGCTCAAGAGAGAAAGAGGAGAAGTTTAACGGGAACATGAGGGGAAACTTTTTCACTCGGGGTCATAACAGTGTGGAACAAGCTGCCAGCATAAGTGGTGCATGCAAGCTCGATTTCAATGTTTAAGAGAAGTTTGGATAGGTATTTCAATGGTAAAGGTATGGAGGGCGATGCTCTCAGTGCGGGTCATGGGAGAAGGCAGTTAAAATGGTTTTGGCATACACTAATGGGCTGAAGGGCCTGTTTCTGTGCTGTACTTCTCTATGACTCTGGGATGGCGCAGAAGGTGAACATTAAGATGTTGTCTGGGGATGGAGTGCACTTATGAGGAAAGATGAGACAGGATGGGTTTGTTTAACATGGAGTAGTGGAGACTGAGGGGGAACCCAATAAATGATTGCAAAATTATTAGGGCCAGAAGAAGGACTAGATAGCAGAAAACTTACCCAACAGCATACAGAATTAGAGGGCTAGGAGATTCTTCTCATTCCATTCCTGAACAGATAGATAGATAGATTTCCTTTGGGATCAATATTAAGTGTCGCAGTAGCATTATAAGTACACAGATACACAAATATCAGAAGTAGAGAGTTAAAAAAAATGACAATGTCTACAGCTAAGACACGTTTATCAGAAGAGGAAAAATAATTAAAAATATCAAGAATTTGTAAAGGTGTTTCTTTCACACCTCCATAAATTCCTTTATACTGTAATTATAACCTGCTAGGTGCATCATGCCACAAAGGAATACAAATATAAAAAAGTTTTAAGATTTGCTATTACCAATCCTTAAAAGTAATTTAGCAGCTCATTTTAACATCGAGTTTAGTCCATGATGACTCTGGTGAAGAGGGCACTATTTATGGTCCTGCTGCTTTCTACAGAAAAATAATACCAGCAATCTTATTAATACATTCAAAATTCAGCAAAATCTTTGCTACAAGTCTCAGTCAATTTTCTTTTAATCTACTGCTTCACACTGAAGGTATTATCCGTGCATGAAACATATTTTAGTTCCTTAAATGCAGTAGAAACCAACTCGATTATCATTGGTTCTACTTTCCTACAGATTATAGTCAGTAAATAACTTAAATGCATCTCAACCACATATCCCATCAATATGTATAAAAATAGCTCCACTACCTGCACATAAGATTTATGCAATGTATTCATAGCTCTTTGGAAAATTGGATCTTTAAGATTCAGATACTCATGTTCCTCAGTCAAAGCCAGATATATCTCCACCCTCTGTGGATGGGACGGCACCATCCATCTCTCCCACTCTGTGTGTCTTTTGCTCATCACCACTTCACGTTTCATTCGATGAAAATATTTCTGACATGGGTCTTACTTTGCACTTTAAACTTATTTCTTACTGTCTTTGTGCAGCTGTTCCACAGATCTGATAAAATGATAATTGCAGAAGCAGTAAATTTTGGATCTGGATTATGCTGATGATCAGAATAATCCTGTAAAGCTATTGTTACGGTATAAAATATAGACCATTGGAAAGTACAATTGAATCACCCCAATGAGAAGCTAACAGATTTTACAAAAAGCTTTCTGCCACCTTTCCTCTGATAAGCCATGTTCTGTCTGCTCCAACCTTGGCCCAAATGATACAACCTTTAGCCTCACTAATCCTTGTTGCATTCTTTGTGATGCTGGTTCCAGACAACTTTTTATTGGAGAAGAAATCCATGTTCGTGGCAGGAGATGGACACAAGCTCTCCTTTTCTATGTAAATCCTCCCCCACTCCAGTCAACCTCATGCAACTATTCTTCTCTTTAAATCATACACACTTAAAGACCCACTAGATCTGTCCCAGGTAATGAAAGTTGTTCAATTCAGAATTAGTATCAGATTTATCATCACTGACATAGGTTGTGAAATCTGTTGTTTTGTGGCAGCAGTGTGTGGCATCCGTTAGGCTTGTGAGACCATGGATCTGCGCCCTCTCAAAGGTGCAGGCCTGGGCAAGGTTGTATGGAAGACCAGCAGTTGCCCATGCAGAGAGTCTCCCCTCTCCATGCCACTGATGTTGTCCAAGGGAAGGACAAGGGCCAATACAGCTTGGCACCAGTGATGTCGCAGGAGTTGCCAGAACAAGGCCAAAGACGAAGTCGGACTGCCTTAGGGACTCCAGCTCCGGATTTGTCCTCAGGGTTTACTCCCGAAGCCTTTCCCATGAGTGGGTATGGCCGCAAGGCAGCGGAGGTTTGAAATCAGAGTTTTCCCTCTCTTAGATGGACTGCCTTCCCAGGCTGTCTGTATCCTGGCTGAGGCTAGCGGTGGGATGCATCTGGTCTCCCTAACAAGGCTCATCAGTGGTTTATGGTCCATATAAATTGTGAATGCACGTCCATGGAGGTACTGATGAAAACGTTTGACTGCAAAAACAATGGCCAGACCTTCTTTGTCTAGCTGTGAATATCCCTTCTCAGCAGCCGTCAGGGTACGCAAAGCAAAACCAATAGGCTTCTCTGAAAAGTCCTCCATTCTGTGTGAGAGAACTGCCTCGACTCCATAGGGTGAAGCATCGCACGAAATGGTGATCTCCTTGTCTGGGTCATAGTGAACGAGCAGCTTCGCTGACTGCAGGAGTTCTTTCACTTTCTTGAAAGCTTCCTCCTGCTCTTCACCCCACTCCCACTTAGTGTCATTGTGAAGCAGCTTATACAGTAGGGCCAAAACCTTTGAGAGGTCCGGAAGAAACTTGCCATAATAATTCACTATGCCCAAAAATGATCTGAGTTCAGTGAAGCTCTTGGGGCTTGGGGCCTCAATAGCTTTCACTTTTTCCTCCACTGGGCAAAGCCCCTCAGCTGTAATCTTGTGTCCCAGGTAGGTCACACTCGGAGCCAGGAATGTTCCGCGTTTCAACCGCAGCCCTGCGTCTGAGAGTCTCTTCAGCACCTGTTCTAAATTAGCCAGATGCTCCCCCTCCGTGGCTCCCGTGATCAAAATATCATCAAGATACACTGCTACATGCGGAATCCCCTGCAGCAAAGAGTCCATTGTCCTTCGGAAAATGGCGGGGCTAGATGCCACTCCAAATCCCTTGTGTGTATTGATGGTGACGTACTCCTTTGAAACTTCGTCGAGCAGCAGCTGTTGGTAGGCATGGCTCATGTCCAGCTTTGTGAACAGCTTACCCCCTGACAGGCTCGCAAACAGGTCATCCACCCGTGGCAATGGGTACTCCTCCAGCTTAGAGACCTGATTCACTGTAAGCTTTTAGTCCCCACATATCCTCACCATTTTATCCGCCTTCAAAACTGAAACAATAGGAGCCGCCCATCTTGAAAACTGGACGGGCTCAATGATGCCCAGCCCCTGTAAACGTACCAGCTCCGCCTTGACTTTGCCTTTCATGGCAAAGGGCACTGACCTGGGCTTAAAAAAACGTGGTGTGGCCTCAGGGACGACATGGAGTTTCACTGTCACACCCTTCAGTGTGCCCGGCTCGTCCCTGAAAACATCACTATACCGCGCAGAATGTCCTCTGTCGTGCATGCATACTTAACTTCACGCCAGTTGAGCCGGATTTTGCGAAGCCAATCGCAGCCCAAAAGACTGGGCCCACTGTCCTTAGCTATCACCAGCCTGGCTTTAGCCTTCTGGCCCCCGGCCGAAACATCCACATATAACACCCCTAAATGAGGTATGGGCTGCCCCTTATAGGTCCTGAGTTGGAGCTTAGATGGTCTGATGGGAGGCAGGTTGGATCCCCATGTCCTCCTGTAGGTCTCTTCACTAATGACCGATGCAGTAGCCCCTGAATCAATCTCGAACTTAATGTCCTTTTCCTTGACAGTGACTGTGGCATGATATGGTTCAGGTGGTTCTTCATCCGTTTCCCAAACATGTTGTAGGCACACGCTGCCTCTCCGTCTACTTCTCCTAGGTGGTGTGTGGCTGCCTGAGTCTGTTGAGCTTTCCCCTGCCCAGGCTTAACCTTACCCTTTATGCTCCTGCGCTTTTTAGCTAAATGTCCCTTCTTGCTACAAGCATGGCAGACAGTATCTTTGAATTTACAAATATTTGCATTGTGCATTCCTCCACACCGAAAACATTTCACCCGCTTTTCCTGTCTACCAGTCTCCCTCCTGACTTGGAGCAACCCCCCTTGTCCTTTCTGTATATCCTTGGCATTATTAGCAGCCAACTCCATGCCTTGAGCAATCTCTAGGGCTGTCTTGAAAGTCAACGTTGGGGTTTCCCCCAACAAGCGGCGTTGCACGGCGTCATTATTAATGCTGCATAATAATCTGTCACGGAGCATGTCATCCAAGACGGCTCCGAGATCGCAATGCCCCGACAGCTGCTGAAGCTCGGCCACAAAAGCGCCCACAGACTGACCTGGCTTCCAGACATGGCTGTGAAACTTGAACCGTTGAACTATCACCAAAGGCTTTGGATTGTGGTGGTTCCCCACGAGCTTGACCAGTTTGTCGTATGGAATTTCTCCCGGTTTCTGCAGCGTGGCTCACTCAGGAGAACAGAGCGCTTCTTAGCTTCCTCAGTAATTCCATTAGCACAGAAAAAGTGGCCTATGCTTTCCTCATACTCCGGCCACTCCTCGATTTGCTCGTCAAACACACCAACCATTCCTAACGCAGCCATCCAAACACGAGGCTCCTCGCCCGCTCACAGCTCCTGATCGAAAATGGGGCCGACCCGCCCACAAAACCAGTTTACCTTGTCGCCAAAAATATGTGGTAACTTCTGCTTTACAAAAAGACCACTCGACAACTTGATGGCCAAAAGAGCATCTTTATCTGGGACGGCAAACGATATTTACAATAGAGGCTTCCAGGTACCTCGTGCGGCATGGGTGGAGGAACTATATACAATGCATACTGGGAGTAAAAAGAGCGGAAGTAAAGACCCCGCCAACCCCAGATCCCGCCTCTTGCTACCAACGGCTTTCCGATTAGTATTAACTTACTTTTAAAAATACTCACATTACAACACTCGTTATAGGGAATGTTTACTGGCAGTAGTTCCTTGACATATCTAGAGCATTCATGCGGATTTTCACAATCTTCACTACCACCATGGCTGTTTATGGAAAAGTACAGATTGTACTGTTCTCTCATTCCAGGCAATCTGCACGCCCAGTATCTATCAGTCTTCATTTTGAGTCATGTTTCAGTAATTCATCTAAAAGCCTGTGATACATCCACTTGAAATGTTTTCTTTCCCATTGTTGCTCAATCATGATTGCCTTCAATTCTCTGCTCTCTCTAAACGGTGGCCCCAACCTCCCCAACGACATGCAATCACTCAGTAACTAACTGGATGCCAGTGGTGCAGTGGCAGATTTAATTATTTAGACAATATTCCAGTTCCATCCCAACACACTATTGAGAGGAAACTTGAACTCTCTGAGACTAGCTCTATATTACAACAACTACACTATGAAGAGAAAAAACATAGCATTGGCAGAAAATAATGTTAAAGGCAACAAAGGCAGTAAGTAATAAAAATCCTCAATTTATTACAGAATACCCATGATTTCACAAACAAAAGAAAACATGTCTGGTATGTGAGTCATGTAAACAACATTAAAAAAAATCCTGGAAGTTGAAGCCCTGAGAAGATTTTAACCCAAAAAACACGCCTTTAGAATTTTCTGTTACTCAGTGATAATGCTACATTTCACTTATAATATGTATATATGCCTTTCATTAAATTATCTTGCCTGAACAGAATTAAAACGAAATGTACTGTACAGTGCCTTCTTCCACAGAACAGAGCCTCTTTTGATATTTAAATTGAAGGATTTATTTTAAAACTGTGTTGCCAGAGAGATAAAATGTAGTTAGCATGCAATTTTCTGACTCCCGAAATGAATTTTATGAAACACAAAGGATGATAAATAAATTGCCTACCCCTAAATGTAAGAAAAAAAATCATTAATATTTCAATGGTAAATCATAAAATTAAACTCATAACTGTTTGGCATAAAATAAGTGTACTGAAAATAAATTTGCAATTTAAAAAATTACAATTCATAATTGCTTTATGAATTGTACAACATATTATATTACAATTGGTTTATAATGCCAATTAAGAAACACAATTTTTCTATTCTGCCTGATTTATAATCAAATCCCAAGGAAAAAAAAACATAAAAATCAGTGTGTTCTTTTCCAAAATGGCCATCAGGTGCAATTCTACTCTTCCTGTCCTACTTGAGATATTAACAAAAATAATTATTACAGTCTTGGTTTTGCTTTAAACTTGATGATTTTATTAGATTTTCAGCAATTGTATATGCATGCAGTATTGACTGAAGTATAAACCATAGATTTCTACTAACTTATGTAATAGGGAGCACCAGCAGGAAGCTTCCAGAAATCAATGACTCATGGTGTGTTTTGTCTATGAACAGTCACCGACTTCAGACATCATCAGTTTCCCTCTCCATGGCTGTTGCCTGACCCAAGTGTTTCTAGTATTCCTTATGGTTTTTTTAAAATAACAGCTGCACTGCCAGTAAAAGAGAAATGTTCACTTACTCTTTTGCTCCATTAAAATGTAGACTTCCTATTTTGAAATGATGGCCTTTTAAGACAGCTTTCTGTTCTATGTGCACCGTGACTTCTGTCAAATTCTTATTTTCCATTGAAAGTACAGTTCACAATAAGAATGCCAGTGATATATCACAAAGAGTCCCTGGGAGGTTGGAGCCTACAACTCAGTTTTATACACTTCATAACGCCACTGATATTCTGATGTAATCAGCCCAGTCCTCAAGTTCAGGGCTTCAGACAGCCAGCTTCAGTTTACCAATTTCATAACAAGTAAAACCTCTTACATATTCAAAAACTAGGTCCTGGAGTTTGCTTAAGATGCCAGCAACTACATGTAGGCAGAGGGGCTGGAGTGGTTCTGTTGGTAAAATTTGAAATGAAATCCTTAGAAAGAGGATTGGATAATGTAGAATCCTTGTGCATAGAGTTAAGAAACTGCCAGGATAAAAACCCCCTCATGTGAGTAATATACTGGCCCCCCAAACAGTACCCAGGATGTGGGGCAATGTTATAGTAGTCACCAGGTATTTCAATATACAAGTAGATTAGGAAAATTGGATTGGTGTTGGATCCCAAGAGAGGGAATTTGTAGAATGCCTATGAGATGTCTTTTAAGAGCACTTTGTAATTGAACCCATTAGGGGAAAGGCAATTCTGGATTGGATGTTGTGTAATGAATCAGATTTGATCGGGGAACTTAAGGTAAAGAAACCCTTAGGAGATGGTGATCATAACATGACAAAATTCAACCTGCAGTTTGAGAGAAAGAAGATAAAGTCAGATGTACGAGTATTACACTATAGCAATAGGAATTACAGAAGCATGAAAGAGGGGCTGGCCAAAGTTGATCAGAAAGGGGCACTATCAGGGATGATGGCAGAACAGCAATGACTGGAACTTCTAGGGGCTTTTCAGAAGCCACAGGATAGATACATGACAAGGGATATCAAACAGAGCATAAAAACAAAAGAGACTATAAAAATATAGCAAACATTAGTGGGACGTTATAGGATTGGGAAGCATTTGAAAACCAAAAGGCGGCAATTAAAAATCATAAGGAGAGAAAAGATGCAATATGAAGCTAAGCTAGCAAATAATATCAGAGAATACCAAAAGTTTTAAGATATATAAAAAAAGAGTTCAGGAAAGGTGAGAGTAGACTGTAGGAAAGTGAGGCTGGAGGTAGTACGAGGGATAAAAGAAGTGCAGATGAACTTAATAAGTATTTTGCTTCAATCTTCACCGTGGAAGATATTAGCAGTATACTAGAAATTCGGGAGTGTTCGGGGGTAAGAAGCGAGTGTAGTTGCTATTACCAAGGAGAAGGTGTTTGGGAAGCTGAAAAGTCTGAAGGTAGATAACTCACTTGGGCCAAAAAGTCTACATCCTAGGGTTCTGACAGGGGTATCTGAAAAGATTGTGGAGGCATCAGTAATGATACTTCAAGAATCACTAGATTCTGGAATGGTTCTAGAGGACTGGAATATTGCAAATGTCACTCCGTTCTTTAAGGGAGGACGGCAGAAGAAGTGAAATTATAGACCTGTCAGCCTGATTTCAGTGGTTGGCAAAGATGTTGGGAGTCTGCTATTAAGGATGAGATATTGGAGTACTTGGAAGTGTAAAAAAAAGCCTCCTTAAAGGGGAAATCCTGCCTGACAAATCTGTTGGAATTCTTTGACAGTGCTTGGAACAGTGCAAGAAAGATACTAGCATGGATAAAAGATTGGTAAGAGGCAAAGAGTGGGAATAAAGGAGTCCTATTCTGGTCGGCTGCTGGTGACTAGTAGTGTTCTGCAGGAATCTGTATAGGGACTGCTTCTTTTCACATTGTATATCAACAATTTGGATGATGGAATTGTGGCCAGATCTGCAGATGATAGGTGGAATGGCAGGTAGTGTTGAGAAAGCAGCGAGCCTCCATTGGGACTTAGACAGGAGAATGGGAAAGAATTGTCGGATGGAATATTGTGTAGGAAAATATATGGTCAAGTACTTCAGCAGAAGGAATAAAGATAGAGACTATTTTCCAAATGGGGAGAATACTCAAAAATCATAAGTTCAAAGGGATTTGGGTGTCCTCATGCAGGACTCCCTAAAGGTTAACTTGCAGGTTGCGTCAGTGCTAAGGAAGGTGCATGTAATTTTAGCACTTATTTTGAGAAGACTAGAATATAAGACTATAATATCATAAGACATAGGAACAGAATTGGGCCATTTGGCCTATTGAGTCTGCTCCGTCATTCAATCATGGCTAATCTTTTTCCCCCTCCTCAGCCCCACTTGCCAGCCTTCTCGCTGTAATCTTTGATGCCATGTCTATCAAGAACCCATTAAGCTACTAACCCTCAAATGCACCCAATGACCTGACCTCCACAGCTGTAGGTGGTAACAAATTCCACGAATTCACCACCCTCTGGCTAAAGAAATTTCTCTGCATCTGTTTTAAGTGGATGCCTCTGCATCCTGAGGCAGTGCCCTTTTGTCCTAGACTCCTCCACCATGGGAAACATCCTTTCCACTTCTACTCTATCAAACCCTTTCAACATTACAAAGGTTTCAAAGAGATCCTCCCCTCATCCATCTAAATTCCAGCAGGTACAAGCCCAGAGCCATCAAACCTTCCTCATATGATAACCCTTTCATTCCCAGAATCATCCTTGTGAACCACCTGCGGACCGTCTCCAATGCCAGCACAGCTTTTCTTAGATGAGGAGCCCAAAACTGTTCACAATACTCAAGGTGAGGCCTCACCAGTGCCTTATAAAGCCTCAGCATCACATCCCTGCTCTTGTATTCTAGACCTCTTGAAATGAATGCTAACATGGCATTTGTCTTCCTCACCACTAACTCTACCTGCAAGTTAATCTTTAGGGTGTTCTGCACAAGGACTCCCAAGTCCCTCTGCATCTCAGATTTTTAGATTTTCTCCGTTTAGAAAATAGTCTGCACATTTATTTCTACTACCAAAGTGCATGATCATCCATTTTCAAGCGTTGTATTTCACTTACCACTTTCTTGCCCATTCTCCTAATCTGTCCAAGTCCTTCTGCAGCCTACCCATTTCCTCAATACTACCTACCCCTCCACCCATCTTCGTATCATCTGCAAAATTGGCAAAAAAGCTATCTATTCCATCATCTAAACCATGCTGACTTCGTCCTATCTTGTCCTGGGTCCCAAGTACTCCATAACCTCATCCTTAACAATCGAGTTCAACATCTTTCCAACTGCTGAGGTCAGGCTAATTTCCTTTCTTCTGCCTTCCCTTCTTAAAGAGTGGAATGACATTTGCAATTTTCCAGTCCTCTGGCACCATGTCAGAGTCCACTGATTTTTGAAAGATCATTACTAATGTCTCCAAAATCTCTACTACTACCTCTTTCAGAACCTTAAGGTGCAGTTCATTTGGTCCGGGTGACTTATGTACCCTTAAGTCTTTCAGCTTCTTAAGTACCTTCTCCCTGGTAATAGTAACCGCACTCACTTTTCTTCCTTGGCACACTGCAACATCTGGCACACTGCTAGTGTCTTCCACAGTGAACATATAACAGCAAGGATGCGATGCTGATGCTTTATAAGGCATTGGTCAGATTGCACTTGAGTATTATGAGCAGTTTTGGGACCCTTGTCTAATAAAATATGTGCTGGCATTGGAGAAATTTCAGAGGAGGTTCTTGGAATTAAAAGGTTAACATACAAGGAATGTTTGATGTCTCTGAGCTCATATTTGATGGAATTTAGAAGAATGAAGGGGCATTTCATTGAAACTTATGGAATATCATCAGAGAGGATGTTTCCTATAGTGTGAGAATCTAGAACCAGAAGGCACAGCCTTACAATCGAGGTGCATCCACTTAGAACAGAAATGAGAAGAGAGTTCTTTAACCAGAAGATTGTGAATCTGGAATTAATTCTGACAGACAGCTGTGGAGACCAAGATACTGGATACATTTAAAGCAAAGGTTGATAGGTACTTGATTAGTAAAGGCAGGAAAGGTTACGGGAAGAAGGCTTGAGAACGGAGTTGAAGGGCATAATAAATCAGCCATGAAGGAATGGTGGAGAAAACGTGACGGGTGAAATGGCCTAATTCAGCTCCTACGTCTACGGTCTTACGTAGGCAATGTTACCAATTCCAGTTTGGACGATGGTATCATTCAATGAAACGTGAGCAGCAATGAATGAAACACAGAACAATTTTAGTGAGATCAGTAACCAGGAGGTGCAGCCACCAATATCAGACTTGTTACGACACCAGACGAACTTCAGTGCAGTGATTTAACTTTAGCAAATATATGGCAACAAAAATGCACACTGAAGCCAAGGCCTGGACTCCAATTCACTCTTCTGAACTCCAGAAGATACAAACACAGCCTGCCAGACCTCTCCTCAAAAGACAACCACCCATTCCAGTTATTAGTCCAGTAAACTTCTCCAAGTTGTTTTCATTAAGGACAGATATGAAAAAGATGACAAAGTCTGGACAAGGTATTCAATATGATATCAATGTCTTGTTTATCTGTAGCAGAACCTCCCTCTGTTATCATCAATCCCCCAACAATACACAATAACATGTTAGCTTTTATCATAATTAAATGCTGTATCTGCCAACAAGCCTTTTGTGAACCACAGAACAGCACAATTGCTCCTTATTTTGGAGTTTGCCTACACAATGGATTCCAGTTAATTGGACATTTAGGTGCAATTAAACGGCTGCCCCAATTAGCTGAAGTTTCATGGAAATAGTTAAAAAGGTACATTAGTTTATCTCTTATGTTTAACTAGTAACAAATCATGTATTTAAATGAAATACAGAACGAATTAGGACATCAATACAACTACAGTATTATAAAACTGTGTTAATTCCTAATAGTTAGAGGAATTAATTCACTGTGCTTGCCATGTTCTTTTGATTGACCGTAAATGACAAAATCAGTGCAGACACCTACTGTTGATATTAGACTGCCTTCATACAACAGCTTTGAAGACTGAACTGTCCAAATCTTCATTTTCAATGTAACATTCAAGATGATTTGATATTTTCAAATTCTTCATAGTTCCTAACTTGCTGAAGTAGTGAAATAATTTCATTTTCACTCCTGGCCATTTCTGGCTTCTCCAGATGCTTGAAACACAACAGTTCTGAATTGTCTTACTGCTTATTTCTTGTCAACTATCAGTTACAAACATCACTGCTTTTTGAACATAAGCAGACACACTGATGTTATTTAAAAACTGATTGCTCCAAGCACAGTGTCTAAGGGACAGGAAAGTGCACGCGACTGACTAGTTCGAAACTGTTTGGCAACAGTCTCCCGTCCCAAATAAACAGAGGGAGACCTGGCTACTTCCTCAATTATTTTTTTTCTTGAAGATTTGTCCCAAATAAGCAGCTGCTTCAATTAATTGATGGCCCAATTAACTGGAATCCACCGCATTTGCACTTTCTATTTAAATATTTTTTTTTAATTATGCAAGATTATCCTGTGGGTTTTAGATGCTGATTGGAGAGAACCAAAAGGACTTGTTTCTGCAGAACAGCAGTATAAAGATATACTCAAATCCAATATAGTTTGAGACTATGAACATTGCCACACCAGCAAAGCAGCCAACAACTGTCTGAAGTTTTATTCCAGATACACAACTACTCCACTGTCATTTTCACAAAAGTACAGTGATTTGGAACACAATGAACCAGGTTGTAGGAGATCAGGCCAGTTAACAAAAAGATTGTTTGTAATGACTGAATGAGCAACATTTTAAAGAAGGTCACTTTTTAGATATAGGCCAACTTCCCTATATACAGCTCCTTAGTACAATAGTCCAAGACTTCATTAATTAGCTATATAAAAACTGCGGTAACTGCAGGTGGGCTATTCAATAACTGTGAGGCTCTCATTGTAATCTCCCAAAGCTTTTTCTCAACCTATAAAGGTACAAATTAAAAAATATTAAATGTCCTCCATTTGTTTTTACAAATACATCCAATACAATTCCAGAAGGTTAAGCTCATCTAAGACATTTCAGCCCCCTCGCTGAGTACCTTTCGCCCATCTTTGACATCCACTCTGTCTGTGCACTGCAGCAACTGAACCAGACAGTGCGTGGTAAACCTGTAACCTCCTCTATCTGGAAAGAATGAGTGCAAGGTAACATTACCAGGATCAAATCACACACTGTTCTAACGGGTGCCTCTTCACTGTTGCTTGGTCAAAATCCTGGGACTTGCTAACAGCACTATATTCCAGAATGGTTCTGGTCTAGAAAAATTGTAATTTTTAACCTGGAAAATACACCATCTAAGAGAGGGAGGCAAAAGACAGGAAATTATAGGCCAGTTAACCTGACTTCAATGGTTGGCAAGTTCCTACAGTCCTTTAGTAAGGATGAGGTTTTGGGGTACTTGGAGACACAATAAAACAAGCTGCAGTGAGCATGGCTTCTTTAAGGGAAAATCTTGCCTGATAAATCTTTTGGAATTCTTTGAGAAAATAACAAGCAGGACAGTCATAGGAGAGTCAGATGTTGTTTGCTTGGATTTTCACTAGACCTTTGACAAGATACTGCACATGAAGCTGCTAAACAAGATAGGAGCCCATGGTATTACAGGAAAGATAAAAGATTGGCTGACTGACGGGGGCAAAGAGCAGAAATAAAGAACAGGCCTATTCTGGTTGGCTGCTGGTGATTTGGTGTTCTGCAGAGGTTGCTGTCAGGTCCACTACTTAGCATATTATATGTAAATGATCTGGCTCACAGAATTGTTGACTTTGTGGCCAAGTTTTTGGATAATACAAAGATAGGTTGAGCAGCAGACAGTGTTGAGGAAGCAGGAAATCTCTAGAAGGACTTAGGCAGAATAGGAGAATGGGCAAACAAGTGGCAAATGGAATACAGTGCTGGGAAGTGTACTGTCATGCACTGTCAATGGTGGAATAAACACAAAGACTACTGCCTAGATGAGAAGCGAATTGAAAAACTGGGGGTGCAAAGAGACATGGGAGTCCTAGCACAGTATTCCCTAAAGGTTAACTTGCAGGTTGAGTCAGTGGTAAGGAAGCCAAATGCAATGTTAGCAGTTATTTCAAGAGGACTAGAATATAAAAGCAAAGCTGTAATACTGAGGCTGTATAGGGCATCAGTCAGAATTCATTTAGAGTATTGTGAGCTCTGATCTGTACATGCTGGAGTTTAAATGAATAAAGAGGTATCCCATTGAAACCCATTGAATATTGTAAGGCCTAGATAGAGTGGACATAGAGAGGACGTTTCTGAAAGTGACAGAGTCTAAGACACAAGGCATGCCTCAGAATAGAAGGATATCCCTTTAGAAGAGAGGCAAGAAGGAATTTCTTTAGCCAGAGGATGGTGATTCTGTGGAATTCACTGCTACAGGTGGCTGTGGATGCCAGGCATTGGGTATATTTGAAGCAGGTTGACAGGTTCTTGATCAGTAAGGGTGTGGTGAACTACATATACCTGTCTGGACACGCCCCCTGCTGACTGCTCCTGTGGCCCCGCCCACTGACCGTGGCTCCTCCCACAGACCCCAGTATAAAGGCGATTGAGGCCTGAGCCCTGCCCTCAGTCTCCAGGATGTAGTATGGTGGTTAACTACTGCTTGTTCTTTCTTCCAGTCAATAAAAGCCGATATCTCGCCTCACGTCTCAGAGAGTTATTGTTGGTGCATCAAAGGGCATCAATGGTTATGAGGAGAAAGCAAAAGAATGGGGTTGAGGGCAAAAATAAGTCAGTCGTAATGGATTGGCAGAGCAGAGTTGAGGGTCAAATGACATAATTCTGTGGCACTGTGCAGGTTACTGCTTAGATTGCAACAATACATGAAAACAACACATTTTCTGAAGAGTAGTTAAAGGTGGTAAGTGAACAGCAGTCTCAGCAATGAATGAATGAATGAATGAAGGACAACAAAATGATCAAATCGATGTGAATTGAAAAGACCAGACAATCAGATGCAACAGCTGACTGAGGAATGTTAGCAGACAAAACCTTGGCTATTGATCAAATTAAAACTTGCCACTGGATATAGGTTCCTGAAGACAACCGGCGCCCATAAAACTATACAGTACCTTTGTAACTTCGCTTGGAGAAGGGTGCTGCTCCAGGAGCATTAATGTAACACAAGTTAATGGGGGCATTAATTAAGTATTGCCAAACTATCACCAACCATCCTGAAAGCTGAGACTCAGCAAAAGCAGCTGATCTGATTATTCCTCCATTCATTAACATAGGAATGCTTGCACTAGAGGACTGGAATGAGTAAACTAAACTCTGCGCAGTACTGGGTTTTACTGAGGAAAGTGTAGATGTGTGGGGGGAAAAGGGATGATTATTAATTTTAAACAAAGTGTTCACTCCTAGGCAACACATACACTGAACTATTATTGCACAGAGTTCTGTGAAAACATGAAATTGGGACACCTACAGTTTAGAATAATTGTGACTCTGTGTCAATAGTGGGAGTGTGGTGATGCAGGGGATAGGTATTAGGTGGCTAGTCAAAGCAAAACACTTAGCTAGTTCTATGATAAATTCACACTGTAGCATATATGAAATTACTTACACCTTACCTCAATAAACAACTGGATCAATGCATCGCCTTTAATAAACAATATCCCACAGTACTTCATAAGTTGGATATTTAAAAAGGAATTGTCAGAAACACCAGGAAAACTTGGAGCAAGAAAGGATAACAGAGTTTAGTCAAATTAAGAGAAGCTCAAAGGGAAAACTCCAGTTCTCTCCCCATTAGCAGCTGAACACAAGGCTTTCATTAAGAGGGCAATTGAGCTCAAGAATAATCAGAGGTCAGAATTAACAATCAAAATCAGATTAACACACAACGAAGCATAGCTGTAAGAGGTTACAGAGATAGGAAGGTGGAAGTCATGAAAAGATTTAGAAACAAGCATAAACATTTTAAAACTAAGGTGCTGTTTAATGGAGAGCCAATGTAGGTCCACAAAGGAGTAGTGGAAGTCCTGCAAGTTACAAAATGGGCAACAGAGTACTGGATCGTCATAAATCCAACATGGTAGAACTGAAACCTGCTACAAATGCATTTGAAACCATCAAGCCATGGTCAAACAACTGTACAGATGAGAATTTTAACAGAGGAACTGAAGTAGGAATAGTGCAAGTAACATTTAAAACATATGGAAATCTGCTCACAGACTCAAACAAAATCTGGTTGGATCTGGTTCTTTAGTACCAAGTCAATGACAACCATCACTCATTTGACTTACTCTCCCCATATTCCCATCAACTATCCCCCGGTTCTACCACTCAATTTACTATGACCAGTTCGGCTGCCAAACCACACATAGGACAGTACAGCATAGTACACGTCCTTCAGCCCACAATGCTGTGATGACCTTTTAACCTACTCCAAGATCAATCTAATCCTCCCCTCCCATATACCCTTTCATTTGCCTATCTAAAAGGTTTCTTAAAATGTCCCTAATATATTTACCTCTACCATCAGCCCTGGCAGCACATTCCACACAGCTACCACTCTCTGTTTAAACAAAAATAACTGACATCCCACCTATACTTTCCTCCAATCACCTTAAAATTATGCCCTTTCATGTTAACCATTTCCACCCTGGAAAAAAGGCACTGGCTGCCCACGCAATCAATGTTTCTTATCGTCTTATACGCCACTCTCTTCATCCTTCATTCCAAAGAGAAATGCACTAGCTCACTCAACCTTTCCTCACAAGACATGTTCTCTTTATTTCAGGCGGCAGCCTGGTAAATCTCCTCTGCACCCTCTCTAAAGCTTCCACATCCTTCCTATAACGAGGCAACACAATACTCCAAGTGTGGTTTAACCAGAGTTTTACAGAGCTGCAACATTACCTCAGGTACATGAACTCAATCCCCCAACTAATGAAGGTCAATACATCATATGCCTTCTTAACAACCCTACCAAATTGCATAGCAGCTTTGAGGGATCTATAGACATAGACCCTAAGATCCCTCTGTTCCTCCACACTGCTAAGAATCCTGCCATAATCCTTGTTCTCTGCCATCAAATGCAACATTTCAAAGTGTAGTATTTCACATTTCTCTGGATTGTACTCCATCTGCCACTTCTCAGCCCAGTTCTGCATCCTATCAATGTCCCATTGAAACACGTGACAACCTTCTACATTATCCACAACACCATCAACCTTCATGTCCTGTGCAAACTTACTAATCCATTCTTCCACTCCCTCATCTACATAATTTATATACTTTTTAAAAGTAGTGAAGAGCAGGGGTCTCAGAATGTATCCCTGTGGAACATCACTATTCACAGATCTCCAGGGAGTCCACTACCACCCTCTGCTTTCTGTGGGCAAGTCAGTTCCAAATCCACACAGCTAAGTTTCCCTGGATCCCATACCTGATTTTCTGAATGAGTCTGTCATGGGAAACCGTGTAAAACACCTTACTAAAATCCATATACACCACATTCACATCAGTAACATCGTCAGCTTGTTCTGTCACTTTTATACATTGATGAAGTTAGAGTCATAAATGTGGTGTATATGGATTTTAGTAAGGTGTTTAACAAGGTAGGCTCATCTTTGGATCTGTGGAGGAAACCAGAGTACTAGATGATACAATGAAATGCGCAAACTCCGCATAGACAACACCCAAGGTCAGGCTTTAACCGGTGTCACTGTAACTGCGTTACTTTGTCACCCCTAAATTATTTTGTGATGATTGGGACATATTGTCCAAACAGAAACATTAAGCTGGCTCCACAGCCAGGGAATAAACCTTTGCACCAGGGACCAAAGTCACATCGGTCATCCCAACATTCAGTTGGAGCTCAGTTCTGCTCATTTAGTGCTGTATTTTGGGCAAACACTTAGCAATTCAGATGGAGCAGAAGTTCAAGGATAGTGGCTAGGCTTCAATAGATCTGCAGAAAAAGGAACAACATTTCTGTATAACACTGTGTCAAGGATACATGAGTTTGGGGGAGCATCAGAGTAATCTGTGTAGGCATTGGAAGTGAAAGCAATGACCTTGCCTGATGACTCTACCTTTCTCTTTCTATGCTGTCCTATGAGATAAGAAGTGATCAGCACATTAACAGCTGCAGGCATGTCAAGAAGCACAAGAAATGTATTACCATAATCACAATTAGAATGAATGTAAATGGAGATTTTGGTTATTTGTGTTCAGATTGGGGCAGGGCCAATAATCAGAGAGACGGAACAAAGTTCTGGAAAAGGTGGAGGAAAGCTTGGGAGGCTGCTGCATGTGCAAGGACCCCAGAGAGGGAAGCAGAAGATGGAATAGATATTTGCAAAGATGTAGAGCAGGCTCACAACCTTTTTTATGCCGTGGAGCCCTACTATTAGCTGAGGGCTCCATGGACCCTACACTGGGAACCACTGAGAGAGAGTCAAGGGTTGTTTATCCAGGATGGGTAATGATGACAGATTTAGAGCAGAGCAGAGTAAAGAATTATTGACAGTATTACAGGGCCAGGAATAGAAGGTGAGTTACACAGACAAAATGAAATGTGTGAGGAGAGTGGAAAATGGCAGAGATAGGGTGGTACGATAGTGCAGTGGTTAGCACAATGCTTTACAGTACCAGCGACCTGGGTTCACTTCCTGCTGCTGTCTGTAAGGAGTTTGTACATTCTCCCTGTGACTGCAAGGGTTTCCTCTGGGTGCTCTGGTTTCCTCCTGCAGTCCAAAGATGTAGGTTGATTGGTCATTGTAAATTGTCCTGTGACTAGCCTAAGATTACATCGGGAATCACTTGTCAGTGTGGTTCGAAGGGTCGACAGGGTCTATTCCGCACGCTTTATCTATTTCAATCAATAAATGAGAGTTTAGAGTGAAAACAGCCAAATTTGATTGATGGGCGAAATGTAAATGACCCCCAAGATTGAGTCTCAGGGATAATGAAGATCATGAGCTTTTCACACTTGTTGCTTGAGGTGAGCAGTAGAGGAGGACTTGGATTCTTTTTGTTACTCACAAACCTGTTGGAACTTGCAATGCTTCTTCCAACTAACAAAACTTGTTAATCATGCAAAATTATGTAAATGTCATCTATTTTTGTCATCAAAACATTTTACTGAAAACAGTTTCACCACATCATCCTGACTAATGTGGCCACTGAAAAATATTGCTTGAAATCTTACTCTAATGGTGGTGGCATCCTGGAGTTTCCAGGGCGCAGGCCTGGGCAGGGTTGTATGGGAGACCGGCAGTTGCCCAAGCTGCAGGCCTTCCCCTCTCCATGCCACCGATGTTGTCCAAGGGAAGAGCACTAGGACCCAAGCAGCTTAGCACCGGTGACGTCGCAGAGCAATATGTTAAGTGCCTTGCTCAAGGACACAAACACGCTGCCTCAGCTGAGGCTCGAACCAGTGACCTTCAGGTTAGTAGTCTGATGCCTTGCCCACTAGGCCACGCGCCAACACTTCCTTAATCTGCATCACAAAATGCAAAACTGGCAGGACTGCATTTCCCATCAGTCATTTTGGCTGCTGCCGCTCACTGTAAGTGTCCTCTGCATGGAAAAGGGAGGAGATTCTACCTGCACAAGCACCCAGTCATTATTCTAAAAGTAAATCAAGATTAAAGCCTAGCAAGGAGTACTTCAAAGCATTGTACACATCCAGTCAGCTCATTAGTGGGATTCAAATTCCAATGCAGCCAATGTACAATTACTTTTTTTTGAAAAATAGTTCACAAAATTAATTTTCTGGAAATAGATTTTAAAAGGCAAATGTTTTAGAAGATAAAGCTCATTGGTGGGGCTGAAAGCAGGGTTCCGTTTAAATCATTTCTCCACTCTGAACAAAATGTCCAGACAGATAGTGTACTGACGCTCAGTGAGAAAGTAGATTACTGATCACCATGCATCTCAGAAATTCCACAGACATGTGTCACCAGAATGGTGCAGCACAGAATTTTCACACGGAACACCGAGTTGAATCCATAACTTTCTCACTGGAATTTTACCCTCCTCTCCACACAGGCACATTATAGCAATGTGCACTGCACAGTTGATCACCGCAGGAGCTGGCCTTAAATCTTGTCTTGACACACCTACTGAGATCAGCGACATCGACAGAAACCAACATCTCCCCTAACTAGAAAATCCACACTAGGTTTATCCACTACACATGACATCTCCTCAACTGCTCACTTTTTGCAAGCTTAAAAATTTCTACATAATTTTCAAAGTTTTCCTATAATTAGAGTTATACTTGCCATTAAAGTATAATTCTGATTAGAGATTTTGATTTAAAACCTGCAATTGATTTCACAAAGCCCACTTCAAGGCAATACGTTGGCAGGGGAATAGCCCAGGTTAATCGGAAAGCGGACATGAATTGGGATCACAATTCATCAACTGCCGAGTTAACCCGGAGGTCATCACATAAGTGATAAAAATTTACGACGCAGACTGTGGCAAAAAGGTCATTTAGGTTAATTTCTACGTCCAGGGTCTTGATCTACATCCGCGTAGGGTTCCGGGTACTTTCAGAAAATATACCGAGGGTTCTCCAATCCAGACACACTCTACCTTCAAAAGGCAGAAACAAAATCTCCGTTTTGTCCATGACTGCGACATTTTGCCTCAGAATTAAAACCATTCTGTTGGGGCATATGGACAATTCCCTCCCACCACCCTCTTCGGCCTATCTCCGTTCCGAATAGAAAAAGAAAGCTGGAAATCTGAAATATAAAATATATCTGGAATCCGACAGCAGGTACAGTGCTAGGTCGAAAAAGGATGTTTCAAGTCGAAGACCTTTCGTAAGACTTGATAGTCGACGTTCCTGCTTTGATAATGTCCTTCACCAGCAACGGCAGAGATCTTAGCACCCTCTACTTACCCTGAACAACTCGAGTTCAGGTCGCTTTAACTATTCCAAATATCTCCTCCGGCTTCCCGACAAAGAGCGGCAATGCCTTTCCTTACCTTTTGTAAAGAAGGGCACCCTGCTCTTTGGAACCGATCACGCTCTAGGAAGTACTTCTCCCGACCCTCCAGGTGATTTCTTCCCCCAAGACCGAAACAAACTTCTGATAAAAGGAGTTCCTGGGACAACGCATGCGCGGTTCCCCTTTCGTTTCGCCTGGTGAACAAGTTCAATCGGTACAGTCTCTTGTTAAGTGAACGCATTTTCTAAGAGAAGTGAGTTAACTAACTCGCAGCAAGTGCGAGCGAGCCCGGGAGCTCGTTCCGTCGGCAAGGAAACTGCACGCGAGCTCATCTAAATCTTGAGGCGCAAAACAACTTCGACCAGACGACGTCAACTATCGAGAGTCCTGAAGCAGGGCTGAGCCAAACCGCGATCTCATGCAGTTCCCACTCCTCCTGTAAAACAAAACCCCCAAACTTCTATTCACGGAAGTTTTCCGATTTAGAGTACTTTACCACTCAGGTAAGTGTTTGAGGAGGAAGAGGTGGGGGGGTGGGAAAGGAGGGTGAACTTAAAATAGTTTACTGCCTTTTTAATGTCAAATTATAAGATACTCCGCACCTTTCAGGATATTTCTGGGCTACCGTGCTTATAAAAAGGAGCAACATAAGCAATTGACCAAAGTACATGTTTAAAAACGAAGTCATGGATAAATGAGGATTATAGATTATTTATTTCTATACGTATGAACTCCTCATTAAAAACGATTTTTGTTTTTGCTTTTCCCTGTCGCCCTGTAATAAAGTTGGTTATTTTGAAGCGTATTATTGCACAGTTTCTTGTAACATTGCTGGTGTTTTCAGAAACTGATTTTGTGATGCACATTGGGTGGATGGGGATAATGGACTAGCATGTGTACAAGTAATTAAGTCCTTAATTTTGTCTTTTATTTCCACACTGAAGTATTAGATGCGAATGTGCAGAATTGTATTGGGAAGTGGAATTAGTTGGCACATATGTGTTTCTCTGAAATTCAAACTGAAGGTACTCCTATAGGTTGCAGTGGAACACCATAAAATACAAACCTAGTTTAATAAGAGAAAATTTTGACATCTAGTCTGATACAAAATATAAATTGAGCGCATCAATGAATTTAATACAGTAATTAATTTATTTAAAATATTTAAGTGAACTGTATCATGATTGGTTTTAACTTTGGTTGTCATTGTGCAAATTAGGGAATGAACTGCATGTGGTATACTGTGAATTATCTGCTTGTGGAGCAGTCATGTCTCCAGCTGTCTTAGAAATATAAATCTCTAATGGTGTGCAGACCATTTCAGGAGTGTGAAACAAGGGCCATCTCATAGGGCTAGCTATTAGATAGATAGATAGATACTTTATTGGAATAATGGACCTGAGTAAAGACAAAATGTTCTGTACTTTGTTTCAGTTGTTGAATTCTTTCAGATGGTTGACAAAGGTTCTATGCTGCTCTTGAAAGGTGACTCTGGTGTATGCCTGTACAATGTTCATTCAACATCCTGGATGATCATACAGCTAGAGCAGGAACTGGGAACTTCATTTGTGTGTGGCTGAGACCGGGGGCTGGGAATGTGGTCTGGCTGTGCAGGAGGTAGAGGCAGGTCAGGAACGTGAGGAGCTTCGCAGCCAGGAATGGGGCTGGGTTTGAGACCCAGTGATTGAGGAGTGAAGAGGAGGCCGTGACTGTGCCCAAGCCTGTATGCACATGTATCTGGGTCCATGCTTACTTGTGCAAGAACTTTCCTTTATGTATGAGCAAAGCCTCCAGTTCCTTGGACCCTTTGCCACTGGATTAAGACCTCACTCTGTGAAACCCCAATGTCTGCAGCAGCCACCACACATGGCAAACATACACTAATCCTCGATATGAAAATTGGTATCTGAAATGTCATGACAGACCTAAATACTGGTTCACTGTCATAGTGTGGGAACATGGACATTTTGTAATCAGTGCTGTCACAGTGAGTGAGACACACTGAGCAGGAATAGTTTGGAAGAGGAAGTGCCATCTTCATAACGCAAACTTTGTTTTAAGGCTGAGCTAGTCTAATGTATCAGTGATCCCCCTCCCCGCCCCCGTGGAATTCAAGGATGTTTATGATATCTCGACTTGCTCTGATGTGGAAACAATCCCTAGAGTCAACAGTACATAAGATGTAAATGATAACAAGAAGAACTTCTGCTTCAAAATTGGGGGGAAAAATACTAGTCTCTGTGCCAGTTAGAGAGAAGCTGATCATCATCGGCAACTTAGACATTGGAATAGGAAGGGAGACAACTCTTGGGGCAAAGTATGATTGATAAGGAAGGAGAAGGTGAACTTCTGTGATGTACTTCTCTTGACAAAACACTTAGAGAATGGTCTTATCATAATGAACACACACAAAATGCTGGAGGAACTCAGTAGGCCAGGCATCATCAATGGAAAAGAGAGAAACATCAACTGTTTACTCTTTCCCATAGATGCTGCCTGGTCCAATGAGTTCCTTCAACATTTTGTGTGTGTATGTCATCGTAATGAACATCTTGTTTCATCATGACAGTACCTTGGGTCCTAGTACCAGTACAAAGGAAATGTCTGCAAAAGTATGGAGATCAGAAGAGACTTGGGAACTCAAGTGGTGGTACAGCTGGTTGGAAAAGAGTGGTGAGGGCCTGTAGATCATAGCTGTCGAGCGGAAAAGGACAATGAAAAGAGAAAAACAATTCTGGAACTGTGGACCATTTCCCCCCTCTCAGGAGACTCCTTTATGCAAAGGCAGGTGTTAATGATGGAATTCACCATCTGCAAGGCAAAGCCTTGAGTCAAATGAAGAAAACATTATTTAAGATCAAGGTTTCAGAACTGGTGCAGAATGCAATCTGTCATAAAGCAGTGATCATAATGGAGGGAGCTTCTTTCTGGTGGCACAATCTTAGAACAACCATTTAGATCGTGCTTTCCAGGAATACCATCTCAATTGCCCACACCGCAGCCATCTTCTTGACCCCAAGGACAATTAAAGAAAATACCAAATGAACAATCCTAAACTATCCATGATTTTGCTCTTGTGAAATCTCATGGTATCTACATTCTGTATCTCTTTGCCCTTCCTATTGTTCCCTCACAATATTTCAGCAGTGGCCACAGTGTCTACAATAAGGCTGCTACTGTCATTGTGAAACAAATTCAGGAGGTTCTGGGTCCAGCAGCCCTGGATTTGGATTGCATTTTGTACCCATGAATGCATTCTATGGGTATTTAGGCTGCAAGAGGGCAACAGATTCATTCTGCATCAAGGCAGTGCCAGTATTTCTGAGCTGGCCTCTTAACAATTGTGTTAATTACTAAAGTACATACTTCTGGAGTAGCATAACACAGTGGAAGTCCCTTTGAATGCTCATATCCAGAGCCAATGTTACATAGCTTCAAGCTGAATTTGCACGAGATAAGTTAGACTACCTCTGTATTTTTCAAACCCTTGTGTTCTAAATGAAGCTAAGAAATCAGATGCTATATAGCATTTAAATCTGCCAGTGGCTAAGTGGGGTTGGCCATCATTTCCTTGCTGAAAAGGATTTGTCAAACTCTTCAATTATAGACTCAAGAAGTTCTGCAGATTCTAGAAAACCAAACCAACACACACAAAATGCTGGAGGAATTCAGCAGGTGAAGCAGTATCTATGGAAATGAATAAACAGTCAACGTTGGGCTGAAACCCTTCAGGACTGGAACAGAAGGAGGAAGAATAAAAAGGTGGGGATGATGGGAAGGAGGCTAGCTAGAAGATGATAGGTGAAGCCAGGTGGGTAGGAAGGTAAGGAACTGGAGATGAAGGAATCTGGTAGGAGAGGAGAATGGACCATAGGAGAAAGGGAAAGCGGGGCATGAAAGCAATAGGCAAGTGAGGCGAGTTAGAAGCTGGAGTGGGGAATGGAAGTGGGAAGGGGAGAGAATAATTTTACTACTGGAAAGAGAAATTGATTTTCATGCCATCAGGTTGGAGGCTACCCGGACAGGATATATGGTGTTGCTCCTCCACCCTGAGAGTGGCCTCATCATAGTGCAAGAGGAAGCCATAGACTGACATATCGGAATGGGAATTGGAATTAAAACGTTTGGCCACTGGTAAGGTCCACTTTTAGCGGAAGGAGTGGAGCTGCTCAATAAAGCGGTCCCCCAATTTACAATGGGTCTCACCAATGTAGAGGAGGCCACATACAGTAGACAATTACAGCAGATTCACAGGCGAAGTGTTGTTCACTTGGAGAAACTGTTCATGAATGGAGATGAGGGAGGAGGTGAAGAGGCCGGTGAAGCACTTAAGCCTGCAAACGGCCAATGTGCTGGGAAGGAGACGAGTGGGGAGAGATGAATGGACAAGGGAATCATGGAGGGAACGATCCCTGTGGAAAGCAGAGAGGGGGGAGGTAAAGTTATGTTTGGTGGTAGGATCTCTTTGGTGATGGCAGAAGTTGCGCAGGATGATGTGTTGGATGTGTTGACTTGTGAGATGGAAGGTCAAGACAAGAGGAGCTCTATTATTGTTATGGCATCAGGAAGATGGGTTGAGCACGGATGTTCGAGAAATGGAAGAATGTGGGTGAGGGAAACATCAATGGTGGAGGAAGGGAAAGCTCATTCTTTGAAGAAGGAGAATACCTCTGATGGCCTGGAAAGGAAAGCCTCATCCTGGGAACAGATGCATCAGAGGCAAAGGAACTGAAGAAAAGGGAATAGCATTTAAAAGATGTTGGTTGACAATCCATCTCCAAGGATGGAAACAAAGATCCAGAAAGAGGACGGAGGTGTCAGAAATGGACCAAGTGAATTTAAGGGCAGGATGGAAGTTGTAGCACAGTTGATGAAATTGACAAGCTCAGCATGGGTGCATGAAGCAGCAACAATGTAGTCATCAGTGCAGCAGAGGAAGGGTTGTAGAGCATTACTGGTGAAGGCTTGGAACATGAACTATTCTACATAGCTAACAAAACCGCAGCCATTGATGGGGCCAATGTGAGTGCTCATGGCTACACCAATGAAAAGACAGGCATAGGTGGTGCCCATGGCTGCTGAATTATAATACCGTTTTAGCCAGCTTCTTCTCTACAAAGAATGAAGGGTTAAAAATTTTAGAACATACAACACTACAGCACAGTACAGGCCCTTCAGCCCACAATGTTGTTCTGACCTTTTAACTTTCAAAACTTATACCCTCCTGCATCGCCCTCCAGGCCCTTATTTTCTTTTGGTTCATTGTCTCCAGAGCTGAATTTGACCTACCCTGTTTTGGGAACAGAAAGAGAGAATGAAGTGTGCATGATCCTCAGTGATATACACAATCTTGCATTGTGCGATCTGTCAAGAACAAGGCTGTCTGCCTGACTGGTTGGTTGGTTATGTGAGCAAACAAGATGCAAGTAGTGATAGTGCTTGAATATAGCAGAAGCAAAATTAAAGTTGCGCCTCTGTCCTGATTGATACAGATAGTTGGTGCGTTGTCCTAAGATGTTTGCAGGTATTAGAGATAGCAGAACTGTGGAGTGAAGTTTCGGGGAAATGCTAATCATACTTAACCCAGTTTATTCTCCCCACATTTCCATCAACTTTGCTCTGATTCTGCCATTTGCAACACACCAGGGAAAATTTACACTGGCCAATAATATACTAACCTGCACAGCCCTTAGGATATGTGAGGAAACTTGAGTACCCTGCAGGAAAACTAACACAAAATCAATGCTGAGCTTATTGTCATATACACATGTATGTAGAGGTGCGATGGAAAACTTGTACCGGTACATAAGCCTCCAGAAGCAGTATCCAGAAGAAAAACATACATTTTTACATGAAAACTCAATCAGACCCAAAAATGTCTATTTCAGTGATTGGTTGTCGAAGTGGTCATAGTATTTCTAAACTGTAGTGATTAAAGTTTTAAACATGAATTTCTGTGGATGTTAGAAATCTGGAGCATCACATAAAAAATGTTGGAGGAACTCAACACAGCAATGTGTCCCAACCTGCTTCTGCCTCTTCTTATACCTGCAAGACTAAGTATGCCAGTAAAAATATCAGAGCATTCCACTGTGAAATGCTTTTGAAATGTCATTGTCAATACACTGCAGTAGACACTACATTCAGTTCACACACAAGTAGACCCATAAATTATTTGAGTATTATCACATTACTGCTTCTTTTACCAATGTTCATTGAGGGATAGAAATTTGGCAGCTGCTTGTGTTTTTTGCAATCACTTGAGAAAACAACTCCTTTTAAACTCTCATTCAAGGGATAACAGCATTAACAGATGGTAAAGAAGTCATTCAACAAACTTGCCTTCATTGATTGGGTGTTGCGCATAGAAGTCATAGAAGTCTTGAAGTCGTGTATATAAAAGAGGAATCAATTTGGTGAGCCCATGTTTGGTATTATTTCCCATATTTTGAAAAGGGTATAGTTGTTCACCAGGATGTGGTACCATGCCACTAGGGATTCCAAGATCAGGGAGCTACGTGAGAGACTGGAAAGTGATACAGATGTCAGTGAGCAATTTAAATAAACACAAGCAGGAAAATGACCAGGAATGAAGAAAGCCTATTGGATTAAATTACATTCATTTCGATGAACCAGGTCTGATGATAAGGGTATATGAAATTAGGACTTTGATAGCTACATGGAATGGTGTTATTATAGCTGTTACAGAAATCTGCCGAAGAGATGAACAGACTAATGTTCTGGGGTACAAGTCTTTTAGGTGGGATAGAGGTGGAGGAAAGATATGAGGGGGAATTGCACTTTTTTGATAAAGGGGAATGTCACAACAGAAGTCGGGGATGAAATTGCTGAAGGGTCATTCAGTGAGGCTTTTTATGAAATAAAGAATCTATTGTTGGGATTGTACTATAGATCTCCAAATAGTAAATTTGGATTTGGAAGAACAAATATGCAGGAAGACAATGTCAAGTTGTAAAAATAATAGGGTTGCCATAGTATGGGATTTTAATTTCCCTAACATAAACTGAAACTACCATAGTGTTAAGGGGTTAGATGGGATGGAATTTGATAAGTGCATTTAGGAATCTTTCTTGGTCAACATACAGAAGTCCTTACTAGTGAGAGGGCAAAGCTCGACCTACTCTTGATATTAGGGTGGGGCAAGTGACTGAGGTAACAGTGGGGAGCACTTGGGGACCGATGGCCATAGAACTGTTAGTTTTAAAATAATTGTGGAAGTGTTCAGAACTGGTCCACAGGTTCAAGTTCAGAATTGGGGCAAGGTAAATTTTGACGGCATGATAGGAGTTTACAAATATTAAATAGTGAAGGTTGTTCACAGACATTCAAGAGCCCTTCGACAGTGACATAGTGAGAACACAAGGCCTGCATGATCTGTGTTGGAGTGAAGGACAAAGCTGGTAGAGGTAGGGAACCCTGGATGATGAGGAAAATTGAGGTCCTGGCCAGGAAAAAGGAGGCAGCGTGGATCAGGTGTAGGCAGCTGGGACTAAGTGAATCCTTGGAGGAGTATAGAAGATACTGTTGTACTAAAGAAGGAAATCAGGAGGGATGAGATAGTTTTGGCAGAGAAGATTAAGGAAAATCCAAAGAGTATATTAAGGGGAAAAAGAGTAACCAGAGGCTGAAAAGGACGCCCAAGGACTAAAAGGGTATCTTTGTGTGGAACCATAGGAAATGCGCAGTTTTTACTGTGAAGAAAGACATGAAGACTTCAGAACTGGTTAAGAAAATTGGGAAGTCTTGGGGATAGTCTACATTGAAGTGATGGATATCTTAAAAAGTATGTAAGTGCACAAATGTCTAGGGCCTGACCAGATTTATCCAAGACCACGGAGAGGCTATAGGAGAAATTGGGGAGCCATGGTTGAGATATTTGTATCACCATTAGCCATGGGTGAAGTGCCAGGAGACTGAAGGGTAGTGAGTATTGTGCCCTTATTCAGGCAGGGCAGCAATGAAAAGCATGGGAATTATAGAGCAGTAAGTCTAACATCTGTGGTAGGTAAGTTACTGGATAGGATTCTGAAGGATAAAATATGTATGGATCTGAAATACAAGAGTTGATTAGTGATAGTCATTATGGTTTTGTTAATAGGAAATCATGTCTTACGAGCTTGATTAAGTTTTTTTTTGGAGGTGGCCAAACGAATTGATGAGGGCAGTAAATGTGGTTTATGTGGACTTTCTTTACACAAAGGGTGGCGTCCGTTGCCAGAGGAAGTGGTTGAAACAGGTACAGTAACAACTTTTAGAAGATGGCTGAACAGGTACATGGATTGGAAAAGTTATGTACCAAATGCTGGTAAATGGGAGTAGCTTGGATGGAGTATCTTGTTCAGGATAAACCAAACGTACTGAAGAGTCTGTGTCCAGGTTGTATGTTGTGGTTTGGAGAGTATTAGCTATAAGGAAAGGTCGGAGAAACTTGGATTGTTTTCCCTAGAGTGGCAGATGCTGATGGGCAACCTGATCAAAGTGCTTAACATCATGAAAGGTGTGGACAGGATAGGTGGTCTTTTATTGGAATGGAAATCTTTAATACCAGAGAGCATAGCTTTGATGTGAGAGGGAGAAAGTATTTTTTCATACAGTGAGTGGTAGGTGCCTGGATCATGACTACCAGGGAGTGGTGGAAGCAGATAGAATGGTAACTTTTAATGAGCATTTAGACGGGCATGTGAACAAGCAGAGGATGGAGGGAAGCAACTTTGTGAACAAGTTACCTGTAAGCAAATGTAAAACTGATCTGAAAGCACCAACTTATTTCACATTTTTTATCTTTTAAAAGGTGTTGAATTGTGGATTTACCAGCTCGAAGACATTTAATTGACTGGACGTAGAATGTGGTGAGTTATTGCCCCTAGCATAAGTGCCGGGAAGCTCCCATGCTGCTTGCTTGTGACAACACTAACAAAATTTGTTAACGTATTCAGAGTGGTCAGTAATGTATGGTGCCTCCTGGATTCACTCGAGAGTGCTCAGTCCATGCCTGTGAAGGCTGCCTTTACAAGGACCAAATGTACCCATTCACAACTAAACACCATCATGGCTGCTGATTGCACTGTCTGAAACCACACCCCTACCACCAGGAAACAAGTTGTGCACAGGAAATGCTACTTCCCTTGAACAAATATAAACTCCAGCATATGATGTCTGGAATGTTAATGGTTTGTAATAGATTTCCTAACATTTCATTGGTTGATGGTTCCTTTCTAATAAAAGAAGAAAGGCTTTTTAATTTGCTAAACAAGGAAATGACTTTGACCGAAATCAAAATATTCTATTATGCACAGTTTTTTCCTTAAATGCTGTAATTCCTACTGAAGAAGACGTGGACCCTCATTATTGCCCATGTGAGTAATCTTTCCATCTGAACCTAGAGATTTGATTGTGAAAGATCCATGGAAATCCTGTTTCTTTTTTTAAAAAAAAGAAAAGGTGAAGGAAAGCATTTGCACCATTGAGTTTGGTAATTTTTTAAACCAATATATCCTTATAATGCTACTACTTCTGGAAGTATTTTAATTGCACCATGGAATTAAGGGAGTTACTGGAAATTCTCCATTGTATTAAAGGGGAAAGATGTCAGTTAATGTAATATATAAAAATTATTGTTGACATAGGAAATATAGAGCAGTCTTCCTTGGGAATGAAAGGACAGGCATATTGCTTATCAAAAGTAAGCATTAATTGCATTCCCAACTATTGTATTCTAGCACTGGGAACATAGTTGTAATATTAAAAACACAAAATGCTGGCAGAACTCAGCAGGCCAGACAGCATCTATGGAAGGAGTTAGTGATGACGTTTCAGGCCGAAACCCTTCATCAGGAGTGAAGTAACATGGGATGGTCAAGGGGGGATAAGAAGTGGGCATAAGAAGTTACAATATTATCCTAGTAAAGATTGCATGATTATTCCAGTGTAATTCATTCCATACACTTCGGGGAAATAACCAGTTTCTGTTCCTCCAGGCTACATCAGAATAAATATTTCAAAACTGCTATTAGACCACTGTTAATGTTAGTTCATTTGGGCAACCATAGATGATGCAGTTTTAGTGACTATGCAGGGCAAAACTTCTGAGTTTTAGTGAATGCAAAGCCTGTTTTTAAAAAGAAAATTGGTCCACCTTTGTGATGTAATTCATTGATCAAAAACAAAACTTGAGCCTAGTTTTAACATTCTAAATTGTTGTTTACAGGTATGGCTGGAGTGAAGCCTGCCGTGGTAACTACAGAGGGATCTTCCTAGTGCTTGTCTGTGTCCTCCTCAACCACCTCGACTCTGTAATCGGAGAGCTGCTCTCTGTGTATTCAGTCCATCCTGAGGGCATGGCGGATGTGACCTTCACTGCATGCTAACTCTGCGAAAAATCCAAGGAGCAGCATCATTCATTGAACATTTCCTTCAATCTCTTAAAATCCTTTGACAACATCATCGAGAGGGACCGTGGAACACACTCCACAATTTTAGATGCCTACAGAATTTCATCTCCATTTTGTGTTTGGCATCCAATTCACGAGTACTAATCACAAGGTCTACAAGGGAATGAATCTCATTGAAGATTGCTGCCAACCAAGGCTGCTTCATTGCTCCAGCTCTTATCTTGATCTTTCTTGCAGCAGTACTGTATCTCATCTCTTACAAGTATCCTGTGGGAGTGGAGCTAATTTTCAAAACTAATGAAATCTGTTCAACCTACTGCGATAATGTTTTTGAATATGCCAACCTTTCTATCTATGCTGCATCGCACTGCCTTTCAATGATTGAGGTTCATGCTGAAACTTTGAAAATACTGGAGCTACTTAACATTATCTCGGGAACACTCCCTTGGTGAAGAGAGCAGTGATATTTATCACCACCTTCAATGTATCAGCACAGATTTTGATCAATAGAAGAGAAGGTTATTTGAAGGTCAAGACCAGCAATCTGGCAAAAAGTTTTCTGATCTCTTACGTGCATCTGAGACTTGGACTACTACAATAAAATGCATGGGAAAAGTACCAAAGATATTACTTTCACTAAATCCTCTGAGTTCACTGGAAGGAGATGTGTACCAATGTCATTGTCCTTTCCCAAATGAAAACACCTTTGGGCAGGGGGGTGGCGTAGTTATTCTCAGTCAATGTGAGGCAGGGCATGTTAGCTACATGCATGACACCAGACATGGAAAGCAAACATTTTATTCCAAGTCCTGACAAGGGAGGAGCTTACCAAGTAGAGAGGGGAAAAAAAATCAAATATATGATCATGGTTTCCTTAAAGGAGTGTAAAGTCTGCATTGATTCTTGGGAACTCCTTACCCATGACCACTTAAAGTGAACAGCAATGAACATTTCAACAAAATACAGACCCATTTGGGATGGTATGGTATGGAGAACCTTTAGCCGTGTTGAGTATTCGGAAGCTTTGGGTGAGCAGTAGATGGAGTGCAACTATCCACCCACCATGTCAGCCACTTTCTACACCATCACACCTCAGTTCCTAGAAAACCAGAGTGGAAACAATCTCAATCTTCCATCCCAAAGGAATGATTGATAAGGCAGTTCTGATGTATAATAAAATTGAAACCATCATGGTGATCAACTGCTGAATATACAGGACAGTTTACAAAGGTGGGTAAATCACTACTGAGAACTAAGAGGATCAGAATAAAACAAATCTGAAAGTTGGATAGAGGGTAAGAGTTCCAATCCCCAAAATTTCAGTAGTGTTATGAATTGGTTAAGATAGTGAATGATAATTAAAATGGTAATTAAATGGATGATAATAACTTTAACTTTAGCAAAGAAATAGAATAGAAATGGATCTAAACAGAGAGCATACATTAAGAGTTATTGTTAATAGAGAGCATTAGAGAGAAGCTAAATACAAAAGAGAAGATGAGAGAAGTATATGATCTGCTAATGCCCAAACAGCAAGGACTATTTTTTTTGTTTAAACAACTTTACTTTCAATGTCTCTGCTCAATACCTGAGGGCCGCCACCTTTACATCCCACAATTACCTTTCCTCCCGTACGCACGCGCGTAACAGAGAGTGCGCATGAGTACTAAGTACTTGCATAGTACAAATGAACAGAACTCAACAATCTCCCATCCTTTTTATGTATCTATTAAAAATGAAATATGAAAAAGATTGAAAGACAATTCGAATGTCCATTAGGATAACAGAATTGGTTCTAACCCTTGATGTTAATACAATTCTTAATTGCTTTCACTGTGCCTTTTAACAGCCCAAGAGCTGGAGCTCCCTCCTTTGTGAGACAGTCTACTAGTTGTTCCTTTGTAGTTGACTATAGCACATGATGATTTTTTTGTGCATGGAAACTTCTTTGATGCTGCTTATCTCTAGATGAAGCCTCTTCTCTGTAACTGACTTGGTGGTTTGATGGCATATACCAAAAAGTAGTTGGCTGTGACACAAGTTATTTGTAGACAAATTCTTTGGGTCACTATGGAAAAGTTCAGAATGGAGTGTGGCCAGAAAAACAATATTGTCAATATCTTCAGACATTGCAAGGGTTTCTAATATCAGCATGCTCAGGCTAAATCCACACTAGACCGGATAGTTTTGAAAATGCCAATTTCATGTAAGAACGATAGGCATACACACTATGCATTTTTGAAAATATCTCTATCCACATTGAAACAGATTTTGGCGAATCTCCTCCTCCTGTGCATGCGCAAGACACATCTACCGAAAACAAGCAAAATATTTTGTGTCAAATCTCGCTGTAAAAGTGCGCGTTTGTGTAGTTACAGACTTGAAAAACTTAAAATGACGGACAGCTGTTGGCTTTCGCGCAGGAGAACTTAAAAGTTAAAAAAAACAAATACTGGAGCATACGGAGGCAACCGACAGGGAGTTCACGGACAGATTGACCTGACTGACGACGAACATTGAAAAACTGACTAACTCTGGTGCATTAATAAAGCACCTTGTTAAATGTATAAAACATGTCTGCATCAGTGTTATCTTGTATTTCCATACAATGTTAAATTAGGCTGTTACACATCTATTGTCAGAGAAGTACTTGCATAAATAGGTAAACCACTTTCATACGAGCAAGGACAGAAAACAGGGCAAAGTGAGTATACTTATTTATTCAGTAAGTTATGGGTCAAAGTATTTGGTGAGTACATTTCAAACTCTTCTGGTTTCAGTCTCGTTGCCGTCTGTTCTGAAATTTTTAGGTTGTGTTCAAGAAAAGAATGAAATAACAAGCTGCCGTCTGATAGCGTTTTCAGAAGTCTCCGGTTACCCCATCCACACTGATCTGCCTGAGCAGCGTTTTCAAAAATGCCTGAAAAGTGTTTCTGAAAAGCTCCGGTTTTGGGGGCCGAAAACGCTGTTTTAGTGTGGACAGAGGGTGAAAATGAAGAGAAAAAGCTTCAGTTATGGATTTATCCGGCGTAGTGTGGATGTAGCCTTAGTACAACTCTTCAGATCTTTTTTTGATTGCCAATAGAGAGGTGAAAATCTTCCCTCTTCTCCCATCAGTACAATAAAATGTCCTGTTTGATTACCTTAGTCAGGAAGGTTTCGGAGTGAGGCATCACTGATGACAATGAGCCTAAATGAGCTATCTTTTCCTAACTGTTGAAACTTCAGGATGACTTTTTCAGATTGAATTCTGCGCAATGTCTTGTTTGCCTCATGTAAAGTTTGTACTACGACATTTTTTTTGTGCTGGATGCCAAGTAGCAGACATTAGACATGATGTCAGGTCTGCTCTACCTTGCCACCCATAGAATTTGACCTATCTTTGATCTAAGTTGCTCAGCTTCAGCTTCACTGAGGGTTGCATCTGTTGTGTGGCACGTAATTTCTTGTAGACACTGTCTTTTGGCCAATATCTCTAGCTTCCTCAAACACTCCTTTATTTCTCCAACTTCTGATTTCATTCTCTTTTGCAGATTCAAGCAACACCTCTTTAGTTACTAGGACATCTTCATCTTGATATTTCTCGGATGGTCCAGCCTGATGTATACTTGATTCAGTATGAAGTCTGGCTACAGATGACATGTCGACTGACCCTGGAGTGCCAGCAACTGTGAATGGTTCTTGGTAATTCAAGATGTACCAACTTTTGTTTCTCCAGTGGCTCTGCTTGCTCCTCATAAGATTTTAGCTTTGTATGAGATACCAGTGTCTGGATCTACAAATCTCATAGTTTGTCCTGTTTCTAGACTGAACTTTCCACTGGTGATCATTTCTGTTCAGGCAAGTCCGTTGAGAGCCCCCAAATGCACTGTCTTCAGCACTATGTCTCTGTTACATAACTCTATTGTGTCCTTAGCTGCACTTTTCTAATCCCTGTCTGTGCTATGTGACCGTGTGCCAGGTGAGTGCTTTTGAGTTCTGATGGTCTTCAGTTTGTGCTTTACATAGTCTGAAATGAGGCAGTCTCACACATGTACCTCCATGTCTCATGAATACCACAACTCCATCCTGACCAATCACTCCAGGACCTTTCCATTCTGTATAGTCTGCTATTTTGTAACACATTTTCTCCTCTGTGTCATATTTGTTATTTGTAGGATGTACCTGTGCCCCCAGTGCTCTTTGAATTCTCTCTGAACACTCTGTTTCAGTGAAAGCCTTCCTTGATGCATGCAGTGCTGAAATATGTTTCCCAACCCATTCAATCCTTGTAGTGCCGTCTAGAGCAGGTGGTCTGTCAACCCGTACAGGTGGAAGGTTTGGATTCTGGCCAAGCACCAATTGATATGGACTCTTGCCATGTACGTTGTGCATGGTATCCTTTCCCAATCACAGCTATTGCTTTTCTTTTACCTTCAGCATTATTTCAGAAAGCATTTGATTGTGACACTCCAGAAGTTCAATACTCCAAAGACGATATGCTGCTGTTGTCTTTGTTTCAGTGTTAAAGTTCTCTGCCATATCTCTGACTTCATCATTATTAAATTCACTACCATTATCACTGAATACTTTCTGAGGTGGGCCATGAACACTTATCCATGAACACTTTACTATCTCTGAGGGTCTCTTAGTATTTACAATGCTACCTGCACTGAAATGTGTGAACTCATCAATGATGTGGAAATACCACACTCCTTGCTCCAGTTCATGTAGGTCTGCAGCTGTTGTTTCATTAATTTCAGATGCTAGTGGCAGACCAACCATAGGCTTGGGCATGGGCTTTCCAAACTTTTGGCATGTTTCATAGATGTCAATTATCTGCTTTAGAATGGAAAAATAATTTGCATCTTTGTTTCCTGAACTCCTGAGCAGTTTCTGAAGTTTATCAATTGAAGCGTGTCCAAACTGCTTGTGAAATTTGAGTAACACTTTGCATTTCTCATCTATGGTTATGTTTTGTATGGCAGTTCTTTATTCTCACATTGGTTCTCAGTAATGTCTTTATCTAAATGCTCACACAGTAATGTTTAGAGCTGGTGAGCTCAAGAGACACTGGCTGTTGAAACGTCATTGCTTGGTCCTTCTCCATATCCAGTACTGCTCCGGCTTTCTTTAGGGAGATTTACTCAAGTGTAATGGAATATTCACTGGTACCACCTCTATTTCAATGTAACATTTTGTCTGCCCTATTTCTATGGGAATTTTCACTCTGGTGGAATGTACAATCTTTCCATCTCCAAATTTGAATGCTTTGTTATTAGATTTATCTGTGTTCACCAGTTTCTGCACTTCATTCTGGTTTAGTTCACTTACATAGCTTTCAAGCTATTTCTCTCCACGCACTATGCATGCTGTATCAATAACAGCAGATCCTAGAGATTCTATGATCAAAATCTCTGCCTCAGATGTCTGTATTAGTAAATGATTCCTTCACAAACAATGTGATATGGCACTCTTCTATATCTTCAGATTTATTATTTTCTTCAATTAGCCAAACTTGTTCAGTTCTGTACAGACAGTTTCTTGCCCAGTGGTAAATACTTTGACATACCACACATTTTGATCTCCTACTGTACTTTACTGGATTTGTGCCAGGTAAAGGTACCCTTGTCTGTTCCCTCTAGGATCTACTCCTACTATACTCTTCTGCCCAGTGAAATATGCCGTTTCCTGACTCAAACTACTTCTGACAGTTGTCTTAGTGGACTTTTCTCCAAAAATCCTCTTCAGTGCTGATCTTGTAGATGCAAATGTAAGTTCTGTGCATGCAGTTAACACTAGATGTCTGTCCTTTATTTCTAGACATGCAGTATTCAACAATTTAAAAGCTACCACAGTCAAACTTCTCTAATCTGACTACCTGCAATCTGGTTCCTTCGATAATCCGGCACTGATTTCAAATTTTCCGCGCAACTGTAATTTCAAATTTCCCAGGCCACTGTACCAATCTGCTGCTCATTGTTTTGGTTGTGCTAGAGTTGTTCACATGTTGGCGCGCTCTTGTAAGCACAGACAGATGATTCCTGCTTGTTTTCCTGCATTTATGAATATTATTTGCATTAGGCGTGGACGCCTGGCACCTGCCAGCGTGGGGGAGCTGGCGCGCGCTGGGTCAGTCCGCCTTCTCGCCCGCCTACCGGCAGTTGTGCTCTACCCTTCAGTGTAGCCCAGCCAGCGCTCCGTTCTTTTCTGCCTACGACCTCAGATCAGATGTGGCGACCTGCTGAATCTAAGCATATTACTAAGCGGAGGAAAAGAAACTAACGATTTCCTTTTTTTACCTTAAATAGCTCTGATGTTTCTGCTGCTGGACCGTTGAGTCATCAGCCAGCTCCATCCGTCTCCAGACGTTTCATCCCCTAACCCGGAACATCCTCAGGATGGTGGGACAGCAGAAGGTGATCAATCCTCTACCCCCAATAGTCAGACATCCAGCTACTATCGTCCCTAAAGCCAACTGGATGCTCTCTCTGCTGCTTGATACATGGTGTTAACGGCTCTCTTCCTGGTTCTTCCTCATATCCCTAAAGCTGCCAGCTACTTCCAAAATGACATGGCGGGAAAGCCTCTTGTCCCCACTTCGACAGGGAAGTTCCACGTCTGCCAGCCTTGCCGTCTGCAGTCCGCCATCAAGTCTTCATACCTCACAAGCTTCCTCTCGTGGGCCTCTTGGCATCGGGTCTCCCATGGTACTGTTAGCTCTATCACTACGAGCTTCTTTGCACAGTAGTAGAACGTCTGGTCGAAGTGTGGTCTCTACTATTGGTGGGAACACCAGCTTCTTTCCAAGATCGACCTTCACCTCCCAGTCCTTTGTCATGCTCAGCATACCATCTCTGCGCTTGTTTGTTGCTGCAGCATGTTCCCCGGTCCTGAAGAAGTTGATGAAGTTTGGCTGGCTGTCCTTTTTGTGGTCCTTTTTCTTCTGTCTCCAAAGTGTGGGCGAGTGCTCTCAAAACCTGGTCGTGTCTCCATCTGTACCGCCCCTGGGAAAGGGCAGCCTGGCATGAGGAAAGAATATGCTCTAGGTTGGCTGTTTCCTGGCTCAGGTGGCACGTTGGGCCTTCTGTTATTCCCCAGCTCCGCAGGTTTGTTGGAGTTGGTAGTACATCGTACACAGCCCTCAGTAAGAACTGAGGTTGGAAAGATGTATATTTCCATATGTCATCCCATGTCAACACTCTCTGTTCTGTTTCCCACTTTGTCCAGGTCCCTTGACTCCGCATCTCCACTGCTCACACATATCTAGCTGCCTCCTCTTTCTTCCTTATCTCCTGCTGGACCAAGTGCCGTCTGTCCTTAGGGTTGACCTCCCTCCACCTGGTTGTTGACTCACATCCCAGGCCTTGTCTGCCCTTACACACTCTTCTGACGATGTCTCTGTGGCGAAGTCGGGTCTCTGCTTCTTCTACTGCCTCCGCTGCCTTCCATTTGTTCCCTGTCTGTATCCTGTTACGTACCCGTGACATGACAGTGGTATACTTGTCACGTGACAGGTGTTGAAGCTGTACTGGACTTGAGGTAATGGTCTTGTGATGGTGGAGTGACGTCATTTTCCCGCCAGTAGAGGTCATGTGACAGTTTTTTTTTACAGGGTATAAAAGGAGGACCCTTCCCTGTGAGGAAGGGCAGTTCGTGGCTGGATTTGCCATGTTGACTTCATGCCACTGCGTGATTTAATGTTATGACGCAGTTTAGTTGGAAGATGAAGTTTTATTTAATGCCTAAAGTTTAAAAGGTCATTGCCAGCAGTTTCTTTATAACACTGCTAGTTGAGAATCAGTGGAGAGTGAAGATCGGAGTTCGGGAGTTAAAAGATCGAGGAGAATCGATTTCGACGGTGAAACAGGTTCGACCTTGTTTGATCCTCATTCGGAAGGAATTCGTTGACTGTGCCCGTGTTAATCCCTGTGAATAATAGCAGAAAGGTTTGGGAACAGTTTTGTAAAGGAAAGGTCAGTGCCTTTAAGCCATTACATATCATCTTCGTAAAATTCTTCATGGGAAAAGTAGTTCGACTGGGAATCGAAACAAAACGATGTGAAAGAGAACTTAAATAGTTTTAAAAAGTCTCTCCTTAAATGGACTGTAAGCATTTTGAACTTTTGCAATACTACTTTGAAGAACTGTTTCTGTAACATCATTTGAAGAACTGTTTTTGCAACATCGCTTTAAGAACTGTTTAAGCTTCATTGCTTTAAGAACTATTTAAGCTGCCGCACTGCAGCGAATTTCCGGTTACGTTAGTGATTTGTTTACTTTTGGAGGGTTTGTTTTTCAGTGTTTAATAAACATGTTATTAGTTATAAAAACCCCTGCCTAACTCATATATTTATTGTTGCTGAATCCGTAACAATCTCGACTGCTGCTTCACTGACCTTGTCGTCCTTGGCGTCTTTGAAGGTCATGTTGAGGTGTGCTTTCCCTGCCTTAAATTCCTCTTCAACCAAGGAGAGGGGCAACTGGCGCTTGGCTGACTTGCTGTATAGGCCTGTTGAAGAGAAGCACTGCGGTACACCTAACCACCTTCTCAGATACCGGTTAATCTTCCTCTCCACGCCCTCGATCTTTGACAGGGCAATGTCATACAGCATCACTGGCCACATTAGTCTGGGTAGGAGCCCATATTGGAAGATCCATGCCTTGAACATTCCTGGTAAACCTGATTTGTCGATCTTTACCAGCCTTTCTGTTGTTTGTCGCTCCAGGCATCTGCTGCTGTTGACATCCTTCAGGCTGTCATCATACCATTTCCCTAGGTACTTGTTGGGGTTTCCTATGATAGATGGGATATCTTCATCCTGGTGGATCTTCAAGGTGAACTTATGGGTAAGTTGGCCTTTCTTTATCACCAAACACCTTGATTTGGCAGGTTTAAATTTCATTCACGCCCATGCGGCTGTCTCATTCATTGCCTGGAGTACCCATCTGGCCTGAATATGTGTTGTGGTTGTAATTGTAAGGCCATCCATAAATCCTCTGCTTGGCAGCTGTCTGATATTGGTGCTTGTCTTTGGCCCTCTGGTCTCTCTCTTCCCAGCCTCTATAAGTAGACTCATGGTCATGATGAAGAGGACTACGGATATAGTGCAGCCAGTCACAATGCCCTTCTCTACTTGCTGCCATGATGTTACGTAGTCCTGCACGCTGAACCTTGGGTGAATCCCCTCGAATTAGCTTGCCAGGATCTGGGGGATATGGTGGTGTTTCAGTGCTGTCTCAACGAGCTTGTGAGGCATTGTACCATAGGCATTGGCTAAATCCAACCACACAACTGTCAGGTTCCCTTTGGTTGCCTTGGCCTCCTAACAGCTGGGATATAACACTTGTGTGTTCCACACATCCCGGGAATCCAGGAATCTCTTCCTTTTGCACTGCCGTACCTATGTATTGGTTTTCTACCATGTATGATGTAATTCTTCTTGCTAGAACAGCGAAGAAGATTTTTTCCTTAGTTGAGGAGGGAAATGGTTCTGAACTGCTTGATCTCAGTTTTCCTGTTTTGGCACAAACCATCCTTCAGCCACTTGCCAGCAAGGTGGTATCTGGTCCTTCCTCCAGATGACTCTCATCAGCCTTCACATCCTCTTGAGAAGTTTTGGGCACTTCTTGCAGACTTTATATGTGATCCCATTGGGCCCGGGTGCTGAACCTGCCCTCGCTTTCTTGACTGCTTCTCTTACTACTTTCAGTGTTGGCTCTTTCTCATCTTAGTGGCTTCTGCGGCTGTTGCACTGGTTCAGTCCTGCTGTTTTCCCCCAGTGGCAGGTCTCGTCTTTCACCTGAGTGTGTTTCCTGCAGGTATGCCTCCACTTCCTCTCTTGGTTTTCCCAGTTTGCCTGATCTTTCCCCTTCTAACACACTTGCAGAAAAACGATAAGGGTTTCTGATGAAAGCAGCCCTTTTCCTATTCTTCTCTCGCTTGTTCTTCCTTATCCTTTCCGCATTCCGAAGTTCCTTAAGCCACCTTCTCAGGTCTTGTCTCAACTGCCTCACTCCTTCTCTCTCTTCTACACTGCTTCTTCTGTACCTGTTGGAGAATGTTCTAATTTCCTGTCTTATGCTGGTTAACTCCCTCTCTTGTCTGCTAGGCTGGTAAACTCTCTTCTCCTTTATCTTCTCCACTACACCAAATCAGTCTTCTCCGATGGAGTTCACCAATCTGCACATATTCTCAAGTTTCTTCTCCACAGGTCCTATGAGTATCATCTTCAAGAAGCCTGTGCATGTCCTTTAGAAGCGTGAGTGCTCAACTGGTCTGTACAAGTTAATTCCTGTACATTTACCTGTACCCTTTATTTTATTTGTGCTTGTACAGTATATTACTTTATTAAAATTTCACTTGCTGCTCATCTAATATTTCTGTTTTATTGTTATCTAACTTGTACTGATTTACGTGATATTTTAAAGGTATGATGAGGCGGTTAGCTATTGCTTAATGTGATCCTTCTGTAATTCGGCTTTTCACTAATCCGGCACTCCTCAGGTCCCAATGGTACTGGATTATAGAAGGTCGACCTGTATAGTGTCAGGAAGTTCTGTTTTGTAATTGTGCGTGTATTGTACTTTTGTTCAAAATCAATAATATAATCAGCCATATTTTTAGAATTGTCTCTGAAAATTTTGTCGAAGTCTGAATATGCCTCATAAATATGATCCTTTTCTTCCTTCAAAAAAAACCAGAGTCAAATATGTTTGTAGTAGCTTATTCATACTGTCATCTCTGTTCAAGCTTTCCACCAAAACTCCCATCACGGTCTCTCTCGCTCTTCTCAAAAGTGACAACACAAGGCTTGTTTTGCCTTCTCCAGTTCCCTAACATGAGTCCATATTCCAATTTCATTCTTCCAGCTTTCTTAAGGCTTGCTTTCGTCAAATGCCGGTGGGATCCGATAATAGGGAACCAGCCTCTGCTACCACTGTTAATGTCCAAACAACTAGGACACGTTTTTCTTTTGTTTAAACAACTTTACCTTCAATATCTCTATCAATACCTGAGGTCCGCTACCTTTACATCCCCCATGATCAAAGAGTATGGTCCGAGGTAAGACAAAGTTTAAAAAAAAATCTCTGGAGAGAAATAAAATGAAATACAGAGGAGAAGTTTGCCTGTAAAGGCAATAAAGAAGACTAAAAGGAGGTATGATGATAAGGTGTTGACTATAGGATGTTTGCAGGCAAATAATTTGGGTCTATTAGGGAAGAAAAATAAGGATAAATGTTCTGATCGGTCTGATGAGAGAATTGTGGATTTAGTGTGCTACAGTGTTTATACATTTAAAAGTATAAACAAAGGGAAGGAACATTGATGGCAAATGAATACAGAAGTAAGCATTGTCAGCCAATAAAGGTGTTCGTCTATTACTTCCTACTGAATTATCAAGTTGGTATTTGGATCACTACTGAAGATTATTAATGCCATTCCATATCTCCAACACATAGGATATTTACCTTGGAGCTGCCAATCACTCTGGTAAAATTCCAGGATAGCTCTATAGTAACACTTCATCTACTAGTGGAAAAATAAAATGTGAAGTGTCTCATCTTTGCAGTGAATAAAATGCATTAGCCATGCATTACATTTGTTTGCCTGAAGACGTTCGGGGCCTTTATTAACTGGGAAAGCAGCTGTAGCCTCATTAATTGATCAGACTGTTGAAGTCTAAATCAGTGACTATTAGAATATTTAATTCAATTGTTAAATAATGTACAGAAAGCAAACTTAAGAGTCAAAGAAGGAATGGATTAAGCAAAAGATTAAAAAGACTGAAATAAAATATTTCCTTTCATATCTTCACCGATAATCTGGAGGAATGAGACTTCACAGCTGTTACATTTTATTTTCATTGTTACATAGGTTTTTTCAGAATCATCCCACTCTTAAAAATGTACTTTCACTAGAATGGCAAGTTCCAATTTTTTTCCCCCTGTGTAGATGATCCATTTCAGCGTGCTTACATTAGGCAAATGTATGAAATTGGTTCCAATGTAGTTTCTGACTTATTGCAAGTTCATAATTGGATGAACTGATACAGATCTAATGGAAATAAAGAGGCCAGCACCTTGCTAGAAGCTGGAGACTTTGTAGTGGAAGACAATTTGTAATTTAAACTTTAGAGATGCACATGCAGACCAAATCGATGTTGATCACGCGAAGGTGCCCTCCATACCAAAGTGAGCCAAAATTTGCTGCTAGAAATCTCAAGTGCTGAAAGTGGCTGATTTGCACCTATGTTGCAAAAAAGATGCAATGCAGGAAAAAACAAATGTAGCTTCAGAAAATATTTCACAAATGGAATGGATATTCAACGGATTGTCACTTAAGTTTGGAAATGTGTAACTAGGATCTTTACAGTTATCAATGGATTTGGAATGAAGATTAGTAAGGATTAATGGGGAAATTTTAAAAAAACATTTTCACCCAGTGTGTGGTTTGAGTTTGGAACTTGCTGCCTGAGATAAAAACTTACATTGTGTTGAAAATGTACATGGTTATGTAGTTGAAGACCTGTGACTAGCAGAGCAGTAGACATCATGGAGGATGGTGGGATTAAGTTGGATAGTTCTTTTCCCCCCAACACTGACATTTAAATTGGCTAAATTGCTTCCGATTTTTCTTTCTATGATTCTGCAGTTGAGTTAAAGAAAAGGTGTGTCCTAACTGAATGGTGAAAGAAGTATGATGTATTCCTGAAGCCATGTAATGAACATTTCTTGGAGACCAACCAGGCCAATTTTCCTTCAGAAGATACAGGTGACAATCATTCTGTCAATCTGGCTATTATTAGACCCTAGTTTCTGTTGGTCTGGGCACAGACAGTTGTACATAGAACAATACAACGCTAGAACAGGCCTTTTGGCTCACAATATCTGTGCTGTACATAATGCCAAATTAAACTCATTTTCTTCTGCCTGTACGTGATCCACATTCCTTGCATATTCACGTGTTACTGAACAGCTGCTTAAACACTACTCGTATCTGTTTCCACCACTCCACTGGCAGCTCATCCCAGGAAAAAGACACAACCACTGTGTTTATTTTTTTAAAAATTGACCTGACACATAACCTTTAATCTTTTCCCCCTCTCAAGTTAAATACTGTACATGTCCCCTGGTGCTTAACATTTTTACTATGGGAGAGAAGTTTCTTACTGTCCATCCTAACTATTTCTTCATAACACTGGACAACAAATTTTTTCAAAAGTGTTGCTTCATCAGAATTTTTTTTGTTTATGATGGACTGCTTGAAGATGAACACAACAATAATTTCAGACTACTTGTATCACATAGGAATTTGGAGGAACAACAAATTAACTTTTATTGAATATAATGGTATGAGTATGATACCTAGTTGGTTTCATCCAGGAACACAGTCTCATTGCCACCAACACAATTCAAGAAGCGAGCTGGTAAACTGTGGACATACGAAAACAGAACCTCCCTCAGCAGGAAACATCTTGACCACATCTTCGTAAGAACAAAGTGGCGTAATTGTGTGATCAACGTAGAAGCCTACAGTACCTTCAGCTTGGTCAGTTCTGACCAGAGTAGTGTCAATGCAAGTGAGACTGAGCCTGCCGCAACCCAAAGCCACAGGCCCCAAGGAGAAGATAGACTGGAAGGCATTCTCCTCACAACCTATACTTCAAGCCCAGTACACTGTGGAAGTGAGAAATCGCTTCGGCCCACTGGAGAGGGAGGAGGAAGAGACTGCCACCGACCGCTATCAACGGCTAATAGACGCACACAGAGTCGCAACAAAGAGTCTGCCTACTGTGAAGCGAATGAAAAAGAGCCAGATCTCGAAGCATCCTGACATCGTCGAAGCAAGAGGTGTGGTCAATGCTTGTCATGCCGAACTTAGAAGGAGCAAAACAGAAGAGCTAAGAGACAAGTTCAAGACAGCAAAGAAGAATCTCTTTGCCACCTATGACCGACTGAAGGAAGAGGAACAAACTGAGAGGATGAGAGGGGTAGAGGCTGCTAATGAAGACAAGCAGCATGGAGAAGCATGGTGCCTAGTCAATGAGATCAGACACAAATAAATGGTAAACAAGCAGGGGACTGTGTCCAGACATGGTTTACTCACTTCAAGAACCTGCTGGGAAGCCCTCCAACAATCACGGAAGAAGAAGAGGACATACCCATGATAGTGATGCAAGTCGACATCGATGACGGCCCATTCACCATAGAGGAACTGAAGAAGGCCAAATATGCACTCAAACAGGGCAGGAGCGCTGGACTAGATGGGATACCACAAGATGTCCTGAAGAACTGCGATCTGGACGACATCTTGCTGGACATATGTAATACAGCACTGATGAAAGGTGACAAACCAGAACGGTGGTCACTCTCAAACATCATCCCTGCCCCCAAGTCTGGATCCCTCACAAAGACAGATAACTACCATGGTATCAGCTTGACCGGCATCTTAGCAAAGCTATACAATCGACTGATCTTGAACAGGATTCACACCGCCATTGACCCTGAGCTAAGATTCAATCAGAATGATTTTCGGCAGAAGTGCACAACAGTAATGCAAATACTTGCTCTCCGTAGAATCATCAAGAAAGTCAAGAAGAACAACCTACCAGCCGTGCTTACTTTCATCAATTTTCGTAAAGCTTTTGACTCTATTCACCGAGGTAAAATGCTGAAGATCCTGAAAGCTTACGGAGTTCCAGACCATCTGCTGAGAACAATAGAGTCCAGCTATACCGAGACCATGGCGGAAGTTGTATTGCCAAATGGAGAAATAGCAGTGTTCGAGTTCCTAGCTGCTGTGCTGCAAGGAGACACTCTGGCACCCTACATCTTTATAATCGTCCTTGATTACGCTCTACGTCAAGCTACCAAAGTTCATGACAAGCTTGGTTTTACCATAAAACCAGCACAAACAGAAAGGATCAGACCAGTTATGCTCACAGATCTCGATTTTGCAGAAGACATAGTCCTGCTCTCTGACCAGATGGAGGAAGCACAGCAGCTACTGACAAAAGTGGAAATTGAGTGCAATAAAGTTGGACTTCACCTAAATGCTAAAAAGACAGAGTACATGGCGTTCAACTGCGATGAAGGTACTCTCAAGACTGTAAAGAATGATACCATTAAGAAAGTCTTAGACTTCAAGTACCTCGGGTCAAAAATGATGAGTTCAAAGAAGGACATAAAGATACGGAAGGTGCTGGCGTGGAGGGCTATGAACAACATGAAGGAAATCTGGAGGTTGAACCTGACCAGAGGGCTCAAAAAGAGGATCTTCATAGCAATCATAGAGTCTATTCTCACATATGGATGCGAGACGTGGACACTCACCAAGACCATGCGAAATTCACTAGATGATTGCTATACACAAATGCTCCGGATGGCTCTTGATGTGAGCTGGCAACAGCACATGATGAACATCGAGCTCTATGACAACCTACCGATGCTCACTACTAAAATCGAGACGAGAAGACTGCGACTAGCGGGTCACTGTCTATGTCACCCTGAGCTACCTGCCAGCCTAGTCATCACATGGGAGCCCAAGCATGAGAGGATGAACCTGGGCACCCTCCCAAGACTTTGGTCAACACGGTCCTAGAAGATAGCAGAGTGGCTAATGTAGATGAACTGAACACACTGATGAGGAAGAGGGAGGAGTGGAGAGTCCGTCATCATGCCCGACGCTGGCCCCTTAGGCCTGAGTCGACGTAGAGAGTAGGAATATAATGTGTTTAATTGCATAATGGTGCTGATGCTTTGCAATAGTTCAACTAAATTAAAAATATTTTGTTAATGATTTTCATTTGTACTCAGTATATGAGGCTTCTCGCTTAAATGTTCAACAATAATTTGCCAGCATTGATGGATTCCAGTTGCCCTGGTCTCCATGACCGCAATGTCTTGGTGAAACCTTTCACCATGCTCGTCACTAACAGCACCAAGATTTGCAGTGAAGAAGTCTAAATGGGAATGCAGAAAATGAATCTTTCGTGACATGTTGCATTTCATTGTTTTATATGCTTGAAGCGTGCTTTCAACCAGCTGCATGTAGTTTGGTGCTCTGTAGATGCCGAGAAAAATTTCAACAACCTCCTTGAACTTGCCTTCCATGTGATTTTCTCCGGTCTCACTAGAAATTCTTCAAATTCCCTATCATTGATGACCTGTTTGATTTGTGGACCAACAAAACTACTTAATCTTGGCATCAGTTATTCTGGGAAGCATCTGTCTCAAATATCAAAATCCTTCATAGAAATTTTTGTGCCTGGTGATATCCATCCTTCCAGTCCTGAATCCAATAATTTTTACTAAAACCTGTCCTGCCATGCAGCAGCCACACCACCTAAGCATGCCCAAGCCTGCCTGGACAAGATAGGAAACTTCCCAGCTTACATTGCAGGCGACATTTTAATTGACTTCAATTATGAATTGAAATAATAAACATAAGTGATTTCAAAAAATGGTGCATGATAGGGAAATTTCATTATTTTCATGATCATGATTTTCATGATCAGTAGCCCAAAATTCATAAGATTCACCTGAAGGTATTCAGGAAGCAAAATCTTTGTTGTCCAGTGTAATTGTATAAACTTCTGTCTGGTCTCCCCTCAGCCTCTGATGCTCCAGAGAAAACAACACAAGTTTGTCCAACCTCTCCTTATAGTTCATGTCCTCTAAATTAGGCAGCACCTTGGTAAACCACTTGTGCACCCTTTCCAAAACATCTACCTCTTTCCTATCTAACCCCTCACTTTCAGGGAGCTATGGGCTTGCAGCCCAAGGCATTTATTTACCATTAATCCCTTTAAATGCTTGACCTTTTGTGGTTAATCAATGTAGACTTTCCACTTTTTAAAATTAGGCTTAAGCAATTACACACAAGAAATGTTTATTGAGTTATTCTCTAGGTCCAATAAAGTGTCCATAAACTGATTTACCAGCACAAATAATTGCATGCAGGATTCCAATATTTACTTAGCTGGATTATCAAAACTAGTCTAAGGAAACAATTATTTTAACATAAACAGAGCTTAACACTTAAAATATCTACTTGTTTACGCTGGTCTAAATTTCCTGATTAGCTTAGAAGGAAGATTCAATATATTTACACCATATTCAAGCAACACACACAAAATGCTGAAGGATCTCAGCAGGCCAGGCAGCATCTATGGAAAGGAGAATAGTCGACATTTTGAGCTGAGACCCTTTAGCAGGACTGGAGAATTTTTTTTCCTTCCTGTTCTGCTGGTGGGTCTCGGCCCGAAACGTCAACTCTTTTCCATAGATGCTGCCTGGCCTGTTGAGTTCCTCAAGCATTTTGTGTGTGTTGCTTGGATTTCCAGCATCTGCAGATTTTCTCTTGCTTGTGATTGGACTACATCAAATTCCATTCCACTTCCAATTGTCTGATCTAGTTTTGTTTTGATATGGAAAGTAAGGCTTGGAATATGCCATTCAATTTCTTGCCTTTCTGCCAACATAATCTACCTTCACATGTAAACTGGCTGCTGTGATTTGCTTCCTCTTTTCACATAGTTGTTTGTGATCTGTTGTGCCAAATGTCTGCTGTTTCTTTTAGTTGATCTGTGAAATTGGGAAAAGGAGTTTTCAGAAGGCAATCACAATTTACTGATATATTCTGGAGAAAGGACAGGGTTCATTGCCAGCAGATTAGTCTAAACTGCATTCACTAATATTCTCTCACCATTATTTGTGGTTAGGAATGTACCTGGTTGGAGAGATTCAGGGCAGTGCATCTGATACAAGGACGCTGGCAGCTAACTTGCAGCTAACTAGCAATTGACATTGCTAGTGCCAATAACAGCCATCCACTGTCTGGAGTCATGGAGCAGTAATGAAGGAAAACCATCTCCAGTAATAGTCCTAGTAATGCTGCTTCTGGAATATAGTGGATTCTGGCTAATTGGTACAGGTACATTTTAGCCTAATTAAACATTCACTACAGTTAGCTGAAGTTTCATGGAAATAGATAAAAAAGGTATAAAAGAAGATAAACTACTGTTTAACTGAGTATGTGTTTAAATAAAATGCTGAACAAATTAGAACATTACCAATAATACCTGTAGTAGGCAGATGTCGATCCCATGGGATCATGGGTTTGTGCCTCTGGTGGACTGTGTCCTCTCTAGGGCACAAACCGGTTGTTGCCCATGCAGCAGGTTCCCCCTCTCCACGTCACTGATGTAGTCCAAGGGAAGGGCAAGCGCCGATACAGCTTGGCACCGGTGTCGTCACAGAGGTTGCCAGAGTGAAGTTGCAAACAACATTGAACTGCCTTAGGGACCCTTGCTCCAGACTTCTTCCTTGGGGTTTACTCCCGAAGCCTTTCCCATGGGTGGGTATGCTGCAAGACAGCGTAAGTTTAAAATAAGAGTTTTCCTTCTCCTAGGAATGCTGCCTTCCAAGGCTGACAAACACCACCTGGCCAAAGCGACTGGTTTTGAGGCACCTGTGGTCTGCCCTTGCCCCTTCTCTTGTCAGTAGAAACAGTTCCGCTGGGTCTAGCAGCTAAGCCAAGATACCACACTACCACAAAACTGTTTATTAGTTCTTAATAGTTATCGACTGAGGAATTCATCCAGTTTAAGCTACCATATCTTTTTGTTTAACTGTAAAATTATCAAAATCAGCTCAGACACCTGGTGCAGATAATAGACTGCTTTCATACAATGCTTTCAATGATTGTATCCTCCAAATATTCATTGTAACATTCCAGATGATTGTCGATACTTCATGGTCTTCAAAGGTCCTAACTTGTTGAAGAAGTGAAATCATTTCATATTTGACTCTGTTGTTTCTGGCATCTCCAAGCCTGAATGCTTGATACAGTGAGCAAAACAGCTCTGAATTGTCTTGCTGCTTATTTTTCACCACCTATCAGTGACAAAAATCACTATTTTTTGAAAACAGATAAATGCAACTGACACTGAGTGAGCCATCGAAGGAATCAGTAAACCTCAGCACTGCCCAATTTCCCAAAGTTTGGCTTCTTCCAGAAAATCAGTATCTTTTGAATGGGCAGGTCTGCATTTGCTTTGCAAGATTGGGCTGCAGGTCTCCTGGAAATGGGTGTACTTGATCAGAAGCAACATGGGTTATCTTTGTGGAATCTTCAGAAGTTCACTGCTCTGCCTGGCTGTAGAAATAATTACCATATAGTCTACTCCTCAGCTGGTTGGCCTGCCAGTGCTCCATCCAAACACGTCCAAGCTGGGAAATGGAGAAACTGATTTCACATTATTAGTCGGCAATGGGTGCTCTGACTGCCCCTGGTAAGGTCAGTTTGCTACATTATTGGTGGGAAAGTAGAAATAATCTTCCCCTATATTTCTGATGGTCCCTTACAGTATTACATTGTGCAGTAACATCACAGCCTCTAGAATGTAGGGACTGAAACTCTGCAAGCATCTTAACTGAGAAATAGGGGCAATCATTTGGAGAAAACAATAAGCTGAGATTTAAAATCTCATTGTCATGTAGCTTTTAATTTAATATTTCTTTATTTATTTGGAGATGGATCACGGAACAGGCACTTCTGGCCCAACAAGCCACACTGCCCAGTAACCAACCTAACACTAGCCTAATCACAGGACGATTTGTAATGGCTAATTAACCACCTTCTTTGGCCTTGTGGGAGGAAACCCACACAATTTACAGGAGAACGTATAAGCTCCTTACAGAAGGTGCTGGATTTGAACTCTGGACTTCGGCGCACTGTTCTTTATTATAATTTTTCCCTATCCTTACAGATACTCCCATGTTTGCACAGCCTCTAGCTTTGGGCACTGGGGATTTGATTAGGAAGGTGGGCTTTAACTGAGGCTGGTTGAATGGTACAAGGCAGCACAGTGGCAGAGTTAGTAGAACTACTGCCTTACAGGTCCACCAACCTGAGTTGGATTTTGACCTGTTTAGAATTTGCACAGTTCTTCGTGTGTCCTCATACATTTCTACCAGCTATTCTCGTTTCCTCCCAAATTCCAAAGATGTGTGGGTTGGCAGGTTGACTGCCACTAAATTCACACTAATGTGTAGGTGAGTATTAGAATATGAAAGCAGTTGTGAGGAGACGAGTTTGCAGCAAAAATATAGTGGGAATAGAGCTCTGTAAGTCAGCATAAACTCCATCAACTGAAATGCTTTCTACATTGTAAGTGAAAATGATTTCCACGTTTACCAGTCTATAGCGACTGGGAACATTTTCTTAAACCAAAATTTTACCTCAGTTAAAATCAGCAAACAAGCTTGCTTAAAAATTCAAGTTGGGAATTTCTGACCCATGGACTTATTGACCCACCAAGCAAGATACAAAATCAATTTTCGATGTATCACAGCCTGATGGTGAAACTCTTGTTACTTGCAATCAATGTCTGGGAGAGTCTTGGTTTTACTCAAAGCAAATTTTGTTTATTGTTTAGCTCCTGCACTGCAGGAAGTGTAGAGTCAAGCAGTGCACATGCCCATCAAGCATCATCTTATTTGTAGAAACATTAAGACAATTTTAATGATGTCTAGAAACATTCTGATTAAGTATTCATGGAGTAAAATATTTGCACGGTTAGGTGTTGGCTCACTTCCCAGAATGTAATTACAGTCCCAGTTACACATTCATTTTAATTCATGGTCTGTTACATTGCAACACTCTCTCAGTTAGTGTGTATTTATCAGGCATTGTAATGAGATGCCATAAATATGTTCTTTTGTGTGCAAAAGTGCTGCTTGCCTCAGGAACAAATCTCGTTAAAAAAATAGTTTACGACAAGAGTAGACTTCAATTTGGAAGTGCTTAAAACATGAGCATTCTTTTTATTCTTCCCAATTTTCTCCTCCTCTGTCAGGAAATCACCATTGGGGGCATGGTTTCTATGGACACCAGCAGGCAAGTTGTTATTATTCATATTGAAGTTCAGATAGTCAGACTCTGCAGGCTGCAATTTATAGCCGAAACCTAATCTTGTCTGTAGTCCATTTCCCTGACATCAGCACAACAGTTTTCAGCAAAGCAAATCAGAAACAGAAACACTGGCTGATTGATTTTTCCTCTCCTTGAACCTAGAGCACTCTGAATTCCCAGCTACAAACCAGGAATGATGCCTGGGACCTCCTGTGTCCACAGTACCCTCTGGTTCAACACCACCCCTCTACATACCCCCATTTTCATTAAACGCTGTTTCCCAACGCACAGGATGAACAAACTACTGTGGAGTCTTTACTATTACCGATCAGTAACTTTCCAGAGTAGCTGTAGAACGTTATTCTAGCTCAGTAGGCTAGACCCGGCGTTCTGGTGTAGGATGTGACCTCCATTTGAAATACAAGGGAGTGCCATACATCTGACTGAGAATAATTTCTAACTGATTGAAAATCAGAACCATTCATCTGTAAGGTGTCATCTTGCCGCTAAAGAGTCACTCAACGTGTAACGCCACACCTGTGAGCTATAGCCTGAGTCCTCCTGGGATTTTGGGTTGATGATTTTCATTCTGTTCATGGAGCTGGTTATAAAAGGAGCATTTGTTATTTATACAGACCTCTCTCTCCTACTCCCACCCCAAGAAATGACATTTGCACTTGTTACCCACTGATGGGATGAGGAAGTAAAGTTCCTTCCCTTATTAATGGCATTCAGCTTACTTCAAATGTGAATGCGGTGTGCTGCTAAGCTAGAATTACAGAACATTGTGGTGTGAGATTATATACAGGCTCAGATTATCATGACCTGGATGATTAACGTAATCCTATGTGCTAGGTTTTATCTTGGTGTTAAATTAAGAGTCACAATGTGCTTTATGTGTCTTTAAACACAGTGGATTCTGGTTAGTTGGGCCAACAGCTAATCAGGGCAGCCACTTATTTGGATCAACTCTTAAAGAACAAAAACAAATTGAGAAAATAGCTGAGATTCCCTTTGTTTATTGGGGTACTATGATGCTGAATTGGGTCAGGAGACTGCTGCCAAACAGTTTCTAACTTGCATCAGTCGCATGCATGTCTTGTGGCTGTGGACTGCATAGAGCAAACAGTTTTAAAATAGTGTCACTTGCATGTTTGTGTTCAAAAAACAGTGATTTTTGTCATTGATAGTTGGCAAGTAATAAGCAGGAAGACAATTCAGAACTGTTTTGCTCACTGTGGTTTTAAGCTCTCAGGCTTAGAGATATCAGAAATGGCTGCGAGTGAAAATGAAACAATTTCACTACTTCAAGTTAGGAACTACGAAGAATTTGAAGGTATCAACAGTGATCTTGAATGTTACAATGAAAATGAAGATTGAGGATGCTATCATCAAAAGCAGTGTTTGAAGGCTCTATCTGCACTAGGTGTCTGTGCTGATTTTGTTCATTTACAGTTAAATCAAAAGAACATGTGAGCATATACTGAATGAATTCCTCCGATTAATTATTAGGAACTAATACACAGGTTTATAATATTGCAGTAGTTTTGATAGTGGTCTAATTTATTCTATCTCATTTAAATACATGATTTGTTACTCAGTTAAGTGGTAGTTTGTCTTTTTCTATATACCTTTTTAACCATTTCCCTGAAACATTGGCTAATTGGGGCAGCCGCTTAATTGGGCCAAAATGTACTTGTCCCAATATATCCCAATTAGTACAGTGTGCACCGGTTATCCATTGAAGCTTTTCATTTAGAAATAAGTGAAGCAATAGTAATGGATGTGATTGTAATACAGTTCAATAGTCAAAATTCAGGTGTATTAATTAAGTACATGTAAAATACTATAACAGGAAACAAAAATGGATTTATTCAAAATGAAATCCTTTATGTCAACGTAGCATATTGCATATTTATAGAGAATCCACAGCACACAAAATGGGCCATCCAGTTTGTAATATATTCTAATCTTAATGTCCTATTAAGACCACTTCACACTAATTAATATTTCCCTTAAGTCCCTTTTGTTTCCCATAAAATATGGCTGTACTTTCCACATCAGCCACACTAGGAGAAGGTTGTCAATGGTGAGCGTCTGAACTCACAACAGTTCTGAAACGGTATTCTTCCGGAATTCTTTATTTCATGTATCATTGGTTTGCTTATATTTCTTGTTCTGGATTTGGCCTCAGTTTCTTGAAATCTGTCTCTCCTAATTTTAAAAGAGATTTCAAATTAACTTTTGTGGTGGGGAATAAAATGGCTTTCTCGTACTTTGTCGTATAGGTATCAGGACTTAGAAACTAATCGATAGAGATGGAAAATGCTGGCACCACTGAGCATGCCAGAATTAACATTTCGGGTCAAAAGCTCTTTGTCAGAATTGAGGGGGAGGAAAGAAAAACATTTCTTGTGTCTGCTCTTTGGTTTTTCTCCTCAGAAATTCGTAAATGCTCTACAAGGCTTATTAACCAAGGGAGTGTTGGGTCATTTGAGGGAAAAGCATTCATAGGTTTGGGCATTTAGAATGGAGACAATTGAATGGTTATGGGGTAGATATTGTTGGAGTTACATCAGGGTTGGCAGTGGTGGTGGGGATTACTGCATTGTCAAAAGTAGCTGGGGAAGTGTAGGAATGATTTTAGCTATGATTGTGTTTGAGATTAAATTCTTTCACTTAGTGTAACATAGTGATTTTGAGAACAAAATCATCTCTAATCCTAAAATCATATAATCTTTTAGCTTCACTAAAGATAGATAGATAGATAGATACTTTATTCATCCCCATGGGGAAATTCAACTTTTTTCCAATGTCCCATACACTTGTTGTAGCAAAACTAATTACATACAATACTTAACTCAGTAAAAAAAATATGATATGCATCTAAATCACTATCTCAAAAAGCATTAATAATAGCTTTTAAAAAGTTCTTAAGTCCTGGCGGTAGAATTGTAAAGCCTAATGGCATTGGGGAGTATTGACCTCTTCATCCTGTCTGAGGAGCATTGCATCGATAGTAACCTGTCACTGAAACTGCTTCTCTGTCTCTGGATGGTGCTATGTAGAGGATGTTCAGAGTTATCCATAATTGACCGTAGCCTACTCAGCGCCCTTCGCTCAGCTACCGATGTTAAACTCTCCAGTACTTTGCCCACGACAGAGCCCGCCTTCCTTACCAGCTTATTAAGACGTGAGGCATCCCTCTTCTTAATGCTTCCTCCCCAACACGCCACCACAAGGAAGAGGGCGCTCTCCACAACTGACCTATAGAACATCTTCAGCATCTCACTACAGACATTGAATGACGCCAACCTTCTAAGGAAGTACAGGTCGACTCTGTGCCTTCCTGCACAAGGCATCTTAACTGGTTACAATACACTTTTTATCTGATATTTGTACCAAACTGGCAGGATTTGTCATTAACATTAATATTGAAGCAAGATTCAAGTGGGGCTGAGTGTATTCCTGTTTATTCTTTCCAGTAAATATGGGCAAGCTCCATTGTTACTGGGAAGAAGATAGTGTGGGAGACCTCACAGTAACTATGATATCTGCTTGCAAAGCTGAACTGTAGCCAGCATTAAAGTGGAGCATTCTGTCTTTGGCAAAATAATTAATTTCAAAATAACTCCATACCTCAAAATTTCAAACAAATCTTTGGCTTCAGTTGAATTCTGTTTTATGAGAATTATCAAAGAGTACTTTGGTAATTCATACATTTCAAACTTGCTCTCTACAACCACTAACTAGATAGGAAAGCCATTTTACAATAATCACTGTAGCTCCCTTTTAAAACTCTTGTTCTTGCTGATCAAAGAATAACAGATGATACAAAGATTGAAGATTTAAATATGTTCAGAACATGCAAAGTCACTCTAATATTAGCAATCCTTGTGTGCATCTTTGGAAGTCACTTAATTGACAACGATGAATATTCACAGCTGTTGTGAAATAACTCTAACCTCAAACTATGGTTTACCTAGTCCCCTCCCTCAGGTAACAATAATATGTAAAAATTTGTTGTTCAGTTGTTAAATCGAGTCCGACTCTTCGTGACCTCATGGACTCCTGCACACCAAACTTCCTTGCTGGAAACTGCCTCTCTAAGATCCCCCAAGGTCATATGCATTGTCTAAGTAATATTATCTATCCATCGTAGCTTCTGTCATACTCTCCCTCTTTTACCTTCTGTTTTACCTAACATGAAAGTCTGCTCCAAGGAATCCTGTTTTCTCATGATGTGGCCAAAATATTTGATATCTCATAATCAAGCCTCCTAGTGAGCAGTCTGGTTGTATTTCTTCAAGTATTGACTTGTTGGATCTTCTTGCTGTCCAACGAACACTTAACACTTTCCTCCAGTGGGTACCTTCTAAGATGCCCCAGTCAGATGGTTCTTGTGGACGGGGTGAGAGCCATGTTCAACAGCTACTGAGCTGCTACTTCACAGCTTTGGAGAAGTGGCTTCAGTCCTGACCTCCTGTGCGGATCTCTCTGGGGGGGGGGGGGGAGCGGGTGGGTTTACATGTTTTCCGTGTGACTGCATGTGTTTATATTTCCTCCCACGTACCATCAATCGCAGGTGTGTAGGTTAACTGACCACTTGTGTGCAGCTGGATAGGGGAATTAATGGGAACATGGGACGAATAAACTGGTATCAGTGGAAGATAAGTGGAATTGAAGAATTTCAGAGTTGTATGCTTCTATAATAAATGTACGTTTGAAATTGATGGTTGCTGTGGACTTGGTGGGCTGTCAACTTGTTTCTTGCTCTGTGGCTCTATTTCTATGGTCTGATGCTGGAGGATTCATGAGCTCCAAGGTATTGTGAAGTAATCTGCCACACTCCAGTCCTATCCTTTGTGTTTTTCACTAACATTGGAACTAGGTAATTCTGGGACAGAGGAAAGTGCCAGAGTTTAACAAGCTGGAGAGGCCTAGGAGTCAGTGGGAGGTCAAACTTGGAGCTGATTGATGGGCCTGGGTGAGGACTGGTTGGAGGTCGGCTGGGTGAAGCAAAATTTGAAGTTGGGATGAGACTTCATAATTGATAATAGAAACATAGAAAACCTACAGCACAATACAGGCCCTTTGGCCCACAATGCTGTGCCAAACATGTACTTACTTTAGAAATTACCTAGGTTACCCATAGCCCTCTATTTTTCTAAGCTCCATGTACCTATCCAGGAGTCTCTTAGAAGACCCTATTGTCTCCGCCTCCACCACCATCGCTGGCAGCCCATTCCATGCACTCACCACTCTGCATTTAAAAAAAAACAACTTACCCCTGACATCTCCTCTGTACCCACTTCCAAGCACCTTACAACTGTGCCCTCTTATGTTAGCCATTTCAGCCCCAGGATCCCTCTGATTCTCCACACTACCAAGAGTTTTACCATTAATGCTATATTCTGCCATCATATTTGACCTACCAAAATGAACCACTTCACACTTACCTGCATTGAACTCCATCTGCCACTTCTCAGCACAGTTTTGCATCCTATTGATGTCCCACTATAACCTCTGACAGCCCACAACACCCCCAACCTTTGTGTCATCAGCAAATTTACTAACCCATCCCTCCACTTTCTCATCCATGTCTTTTGTAAACATCACAAAGAGAAGGGGTCCCAGAACAGATCCCTGATGTATGCCACTGGTCACCGACCCCCCCCCCCCCCCCATGAAGAATATTACCTATCTACAACCACTCTTTGCCTTCTATGGGCAAGCCAATTCTGGATCCACAAAGCAAGGATCCCTTGGATCCTATACTTCCTTACCTTCTCAATAAGCCTTGCAATGGGATACCTTATCAAATGCCTTGCTGAAATCCACATAAACTACATCTACCGCTCTACCTTTATCAATGTGTTTAGTAACATCTGCAAAAAATTCAATCAGGCTTGTCAGGCGTGACCTGCCTTTGACAAGGCCATGCTGACTATTCCTAATCATATTATGCCTCTCCAAATGTTCATAAATACAGCCTCTCAGGATCTTTTCCATCAACTTACCAACCACTGAAGTAAGACTCACTGGTCTATAATTTCCTGGGCTATCTCTGCTCCCTTTCTTGAATAACAGGACAACAGCTGCAACCCTCCAATCCTCCAGAACTTCTGTCCCCGTTAATGATGCAAAGATCATTGGGAGGAAAGGGAGGAGATTGCTGAGCCTCTGACACAGTAGCCTGGGGTACATCTCGTCTGGTCCTGGTGACTTATTCAACTTGATGCTTTCCAAAAGCTCCAGCACATCCTCTTTCTGAATGTCTGTATGCTGAAGCTTTTCAGTTCGCTGCAAGTCATCCCTACAATCACCAACACGAGTGAATCTGCAGATGCTGGAAATAAATAAAAACACAAAATGCTGGCAGAACTCAGCAGGCCAGACAGCATCTATGACTCCTGATGAAGGGTTTCGGCCGGAAATGTCGTCACTACCTCCTCCCCATAGATGCTGTCTGGCCTGCTGAGTTCTGCCAGCATTTTGTGTTTTTATCTACAATCACCAAGGTCCTTTTCTGTAGTGAATACTGAAGCAAAGTATTCATTAAGTACCCCCGCTACCTCCTCAGGTTCCATACACACTTTTCCATTGTCAAACTTGATTGGTCCTATTCTCTCACGTCTTATCCTCTTGCTCTTCACATACTTGTAGAATGCCTTGGGGTTTTCCTTAATCCTTTCCGCCAAGGCCCTCTCATGGCCCCTTCTGGCTCTCCTAATTTCATTCTTAAACTCCTTCCTGCTAGCCTTATAATTTTCTAGATCTCTATCATTACCTAGTTTTTTGAACCTTTTGTGGGCTCTTCTTCTTGACTAGATTTTCTACAGCTTTTGTACACCATGGTTCCTGTACCCTACCATCCTTTCCCTGTTTCATTGAAACATACCTATGCAGAACATCCCCTGAACATTTGTCATATTTCTGCCGTACATTTCCCTGAGAACATCTGCTCCCAATTTATGCTTTATATTTCCCTTTACTCCAATTAAACGTTTTCCTGATTCGTCTGCTTCTATCCCTCTCCAATGCTATGGTAAAGGAGATTGTATGGTAAAATATGGTAAAGGAGATGCTATGGTAAATTATGATCACTATCTTCAAAATGCTCATGCCTAAGAGATCTGACACCTGACCAGGTTCATTGCCCAATACCAGATCAAGTACAGCATCTCCCTTTGTAGGCTTATTGTGTCAGAAAACCTACCTGAACACAGGAAGATGCTCAATGGCTGGGGGAAAAGGCTGTGGATGCTAAGAATAAAGGTAATAACTTTGTTTAACTTAACTTCCATGTCCGATTTCCTACCATGTTTATTTGCCACTGAAATTGTATTTAGTCATCCCCATAAATCTTGGATTTTTTTGTAACAGAGGACTGTTAGAAGACTTGTGGGATTCAAATGGAAAACACTGAGCTTTTCTTGCTCTATCAAAGCATTCTACAGGCATCAGTAATTTCTGCAAAGGGACCATTGTTGGGAATGTCAGAAGCTCAGCAGCTAGTTTGTGAAAAATGAACTCCTCCAAACAGGGTAAGGTGAGGCTAGATAATCTCTCTGTGGTGTCATGATATCCAGATGAGTTTTGGCCAGGAATTGTTGCCCTTCAGAAGAATGGTACAGATTCTTCTAATGCATTGGCTTAATGTCTCGTCCGAGGCAAAGACAGGTCCAATAATGTAATAATCCCTTAGTGAGTACTGGAATGTAAGCCCAGATCTTTTCTTGAAGGCAACAGAGCTACCAACTTGAGGCACAAATGACATAGTTTCTTATAGAGTGTTAGTGTAATATGGCATTATAGTGTAATACAGATTCTTCAGTCCAATCAGTCTACGGCAACCATGACCTGCTTTCAGCCATGTCCTTCTAAGCCCTTCTCCTCCGTGAACTACTTAAGTGATATTATTCTACATTCCTCAACCACTTCCTCTGGCAGCTCATTAAATATTATAATATACCACCTTGTTGGTTTATGAGGAGTTATTGTGAGCATGAGAAGTTTTGTTTTTATTTTAAGTGGGTCAGTGATTAATCTTTGGCCAGATTAAAGATTTACCTTTGGTCCCTGAGTTGTCTATTCAGGGTCGTACAACTGGCACAGTTCATACCTTTCAACAGACATTAACAGCTCTGTTGTACGAGTTAGAGCAGGCTAAAATCAGTGTGGTGTAAAATCATTCCTAACACAGCTAGTTCAGTAAATGAGGAACTGAAAGTGAACTTTGCTAGTTCCGTTCTGGGAGAAACAGTTAGGCATCATTTTAATGTCTCATTTAAAAAAAAAAGTAAGCTTTAAGCTGGAATTTGTTATACCTTGACAAAATGGGTTAATTTTATCATTGCAGGATGGAGGGACTGGATAAGTGAAAGGTGAATGTTTAAAGATTAAAAAATTGACCACAAGCTTAAGTATTTCTCATTTACCTGGCCCAGGTTTGAAGGGATGGTTATGGTATTGTTACGTACCCCGTAACTGGGTCACTTACCAGCAAAGATAGAGAGGTCCGTTGAAGTCTGATGGTACTATTTTTAATGGTATTTATTGATAAAAATACACAAAAATAATATCATTGCAAACATACATATAATATATGTTGTCAATACTAAATCTAAAAGCGCGGGTATAATAATAATCAATAAGAAATAGCTCTATCGTTGTCTAGGGGTTAATGTATTGTCCGATGGAAATATAAAAGTCACTTTAGTTCATTCAAGCTGCAGCTTTTTGGTTGGAGAGAGAGACGGAGGTTTAACTTGCCCATTCCTTTTATGATGTCAATCCTTCGAGAGTCATTGGGGGCTGATTTCCCCGTGGTTAGCTAAAGCTGGGCTTCCGTGGTAAAGGCCCCACCAATTCCGAGGCAAATGGAAAAGGACGCACGTGGGCTTTTCCACTGGCTTTCGCTATTACGCTGTTACAGGAGTTCTAGCGTTTCTTCTGGTGCGTCTGAGGGGCTGTTCCCACAGACCCTCTTTTTATCCTGACTCACAGGGTCTCAGATGTCAATCAGGTTGGGATGATGCAATCCCTCCACCAACCCCCCTCGGTTCATTGCCTGGGGGCTTCGATGAATCGTTCAGTATTCAATACACAATTCCGTCTCCAAAAGACAATGACCTGTTCCGTGGCTTTGTATCTCGGAGGCCCAGGACACATTCCAAACATTGAGGAATCTGCGTGTCTCTCTCTCATTTCCTGGTCTCCTGACTCGAATCAATAGCGATCCTGCGATTCTCAAAAAGGAGGGGGCCACAGGCGTAACAGTATGTAAATAATTCTTAATGGCTTCAGAACTAGTTCAGGAAACTCTCCACTTAAAGGGAGGCAAGAGCTGTCAGAGGCAAAAGTAATTACCTATCAGCACTGCTGGAGGGTAGTTGGAGCAGGGAGATCTCATGCTTGACTCTTGTAACAAACCTGTGCTCAGCTGACTGTTCTGCTGCCTTGGTCTGCCTTGTATGATCCACACCATCTTCCTGAATTTCTCCTCACTTCTCTTGTTGTGAGCAGACCCAATCAGCACCTCAAGCCTGCTCTGCCATTTAATAAGATATGGCTGATCTGATGCTGAACACAGCACTTTCCACATGCTTATTGGAGGATTATGTTACCCTATGACTTCCTGAGACTTTAAGTGCCTGATATCCTCTGGCTTCAATGTGTCCAGAGACTCCACAGTTTCCTGTCGTAGAGAATTCCAAAGCTTCATTACCCTTTGAGAAAAGAGATTATTTTTCACTACCACCTTAACTAAATGACCCCTTCTGAGACTGCCCTTTATCTCCAGATACCCTACTAGAGAAAACATTCTTCCAGCACCCACCCTGTCTATTCCCTTTAGAATCTTGTGTTCCAATTAGATCACTACTCACTCTTCTAAACTCTGAGTACAGGTTTGATCAGTTCAACTCTTTGTCAATCCCTTCATCCTGGGAATCAGCCTTATAAATGTTCTCTTCATATTCTCCAGTGCAGGTCTACCCTTCCCAAAATATAGAGACCAAGTAAGAGAGACGCAATGATGTTGCATCAAAACTTCCATACTTTCATACTGCACACTAGTTATAATGAAGGCCAATGTTCCACTTACCTTCCTAATTACTTGCTAACTTATGTTTTGTGCATTAGGAACCTAGAACCTCTGGATCAAAATATTTGCTGTCTCTGCTCTCCCAATCTGGGAATCCAATCCTCACCACTCTTCCTGCTGTGATCCTTGCTCATTTCCCTGCCCATAGCTCCACACCACAACCCAGGTACTTTGATCCATTGGTTTTTCTATGCGTATGTCAGACAACCTTCGATCTGGTTACCCGCTGGGTGGGAAACAGATAGCAAATGCTATGGATTCATGGAGACCTCTCCATTTTTGGCCCAATTAAGCAGCTTCCCCAATTAGTTGAAGTTTTATGGAAACAGCTGAAAAGGTATATTTACAAAAAAGACTAACTACCATTTAACTGAGCAATGGATTGAATATTTAAAAGAAACACAGAAGAAATTAGAACACTATCAGTGCTACTACAGGACTATAAAGGTGTGAATTAATTCCTATCGATGGGGGAATTCATCCATTGTATGCTGCCATTTATGGGGTGTAGCACCTCTGATGAAGGGGCTTGTCATGTCCATTTTGGGGCAGCTCACACACTCTTGGCTCCACCAGACACTCAGCTCTCAACTGTGGTGTTCTTTTGATTGACTGTAAATGAACAAAATCAGTGCAGACAATGGACTGCCTTCATACAGTGCTTTCGACGATTGCATCTTCAAAATCTTCATCTTCATTGTAGCATTAAAAATAATTGTTGATCCCTTCAAATACTTCGTAGTTCCTAACTTGTTGAAGTATTGAAAGCATTTCATTTTCACTCCCAGCCGCTTATGGCATCTCCAGGCCTGAATGCTTAAAATCCCAGTGAGCAAAGCAATTCAAAGTTATCTCACTGCTTATTTCTCGCCAACTATCAGTGACAAGCATCACATCTTTTAGAACACAAACACATGAAAATGATGCTATTTAAAAGCTGTTCACTCTAAGCAGAGTCTAACGGCCAGATGACGTGCATGTGACTGACGCTAGGTAGAAACTGTTTGGCAACAGTCTTGTGTCCCAATTAAGCAGGAGAGTGTCCCAAATAAACAAAGGGAATCTCAGCTATTTTCTCAATGATTGTTTCCCCAAAAAAAGCAGTTGCCCTGATTAACCGATGAATCAATTAACTGGCATCTTCTGTACTCTGAGGTCCTGCTGTTCATTTCAGCAAGCCCACTGTACTTGCTTCATTTCCAGTTTCCCAGCACCTGGCACCAGCCATACTCACCTGCATCCTTTGCAATATCAGGTTCATTGCAAGTGTCTTAATTCTCATATGGCCTCATATGGAGCCAGTGATCATTAATGGAGAATGTGTGGAGCAGGTTAAGACCTACAAGTATCTGGGAGTACAGTTAGACGAGAAGCTAGACTGGACTGCCAACACAGATGCCTTGTGCAGGAAGGCACAGAGTCGACTGTACTTCCTAAGAAGGTTGGCGTCATTCAATGTCTGTAGTGAGATGCTGAAGATGTTCTATAGGTCAGTTGTGGAGAGCGCCCTCTTCTTTGTGGTGGCGTGTTGGGGAGGAAGCATTAAGAAGAGGGACGCCTCACGTCTTAATAAGCTGGTAAGGAAGGCGGGCTCTGTCGTGGGCAAAGTACTGGAGAGTTTAACATTGGTAGCTGAGCGAAGGGCGCTGAGTAGGCTACGGTCAATTATGGATAACTCTGAACATCCTCTACATAGCACCATCCAGAGACAGAGAAGCAGTTTCAGCGACAGGTTACTATCGCTGTCAGACAGGATGAAGAGGTCAATACTCCCCAATGCCATTAGGCTTTACAATTCTACCGCCAGGACTTAAGAACTTTTTAAAAGCTATTATTAATGCTTTTTGAGATAGTGATTTAGATGCATATCATATTTTTTACTGAGTTAAGTATTGTATGTAATTAGTTTTGCTACAACAAGTGTATGGGACATTGGAAAAAAAGTTGAATTTCCCCATGGGGATGAATAAAGTATCTATCTATCTATCTATCTATCTAATATACAATTAAATCAGTGTCTCTTTACTGTTGATACATACAACAGCCATAAGTTTCATTTTTTAAATAATTGCTGCAGTTCCAAAATAAAAATTAGAAATCAAGCCCATTTTAGAAAATGTAGCTGGTCTGAGAACAAGTTGAAATATCGCTTTCTGCTTCCCCTTGTAGTAAAGTGCACATCAATAAGAGAACTGGCAGGAATCAGCTTCAACTTCTCAGTCTAGGAATCAAGATAAAGTAGGTCACTGGTGGGTCATGCATTAATGATTAACAGTTCTACACATGCAACCTTTGCAATGACATCAGTGCTCTGTAAGTTGCTGGGAAGGAATGGGAGAAGTTCCAATATTTCACGCCATTAATATCAATGTTTTACAAATATTAATTTATTAAATATTGCAGCTGAAGAGGAAATAGCTTTCAAAAATTTAATGGATTCCTTTAACATGTTTGATTGAAGATTTTGGTACCGTATGATCTCAGATCTATTCCAGCTAACATGAACCATGTCCCGTTCTTCATTATATTCAAAGTATTTATTCTTGATCCACACCTTCCTCTGAAGCTCCATCGCTTTTCTGTAATGGCCAAAACAAACATTCCAATTACTAATAAATTAAAAGAACTGCAGCCTTGGTTGCTGGATGTGTGGTTCAGTGAGCAGCCAAACGTATCACATCATTCTTGGTCAAGTATCACAGTTCTCCACTGTTCTCTGTCAGAGCAAGGCCAAGTATAAATCTCTTCCTGATTCAGTGGTTTGGGACTCCTGATACAGCAAGCTTTTAAGTACTGCTTCATTGGTCGAAGTAGAACTTAATTTTATGGAGAATGGTTCTTTTATAACTCAAGTAGATAAATATCAATTAATACTTCCTCCTTTCACACTAGTTATTCTTTTGCTGTTCAATCAATACTAATAATTTTCCAGATTTAATTTTAAGTAGATATTACAAAGTACAGATTTTTTATATTATATTTCTATTGCATTCACAATTTAGATGGATTTACAGTAATTTTGCTTACCTTTGAGGTATATTTGGATCAACAGCATCCATACCTGATTTACTTATGCATTGTTACCAATAAGAATATTTCCAGCAAACACCAAATTAAATATTTATGTAACTTGTATACTGATGTTTCAAAAGTCTTTGGAATCCAATGTTACACAGTGTCTATACTGATTCCACATGTTCATATAAAAATATTCTGTAGTTATGATTATCTCACTAACATATGCTGGAATATTTCCCAGATGGCCTGTCAGACTTGGTCTTAGGTTTTGGGTATGTTAGTTTGTAACACTTAAGACTGTGAGGCTAGGCATAGCTCCAATGTATATTTAAGTTTGCTCACCACACCACTGTTGTTGGCCTAATCAAATGTAGTGATGAATTAGTAGAGAGGAGGAAGATTGAAAATCTGGCTGAATAGTGCCACAACAGCCTCTTTCTCCATGTCAGCAAGTTCAAGGTGCTGATTATTGAATACCAGAAGAGGAAACCATAGGTCCATGAGCCAGTCCTCACTGGGGTATCAGAGGTGGAGAAGGTCAGTAACTTGAAGTTACTTGGTATATTATAATTTCAGAGGATCTATCCTGGCTCCAGCACGTAAGTGCCATTACAAGAAAGCATGACAACGTCTCTACTTAGAAGTTTGCACAGTCTCGGTATGTCATCTAAAACTTTGAGAAATTTCTATAGATGCGCATTAGTGCAGAATAGAAACAGATTTTTAGATGACCCCAGATTAATGAAAAGCCAAAGATGGAGATCAATGGTACTAGTTAATTCTGCAGATGGCAGAAGCATGGATGATGGTGTCTGCAGCAGATAAACTAGGACAGAGAGGTGCAGTTTCATAGAGTTGGAAATAGTTGGATTTTTTTTTGCTAGAAGGGGCTAATGTCAAAAAGCTCAGGTCAAGTGCAAACGTACAGGGAAAGGCTGGTTGTTTTAAAAAGGTTGTCAGGGTAGAGGATGCGATCAGTATTGATAGAACAGACATTGTGATAGGACAAAGACTACTGGAAAGAGGGAAAGACTATGTTCTTCCACAAATGGATCTCAGAAAACTATTCTGACAGTGACTAAGGCAATGAATGAGTTGGTGGTGCATATAAAACCATGTGCCATAATACACACAAATATCTCAGCAATGTATTTTTGAATAATAGTAAACAATAGTAAAATAATAAAAGTAAACATTCAAATGAGAAATAAGGGTTGCAAAGGATAGAATGTGTGGATTTTCTCCAGGTGCTCCGGTTTCCTCCCAGGGTGCAAAGATGTTACCAATTAGTAGGTTAATTGGTCACTGTTAATTGTCCCATGATTAGGCTAGGGTTAAATCAGGGATTGCTGAGCAGCACAACTCAAAGGGCCGGAAGGGCTTATTCTGAATTCTTTCTCAACAAGTTAAAAGAAAAATCCTTGGAATTCTAGTTGGTGGAAGTCCCACACAGATGAACAAGGAAAAATAGTTGTTATATCAAAAAAGATAGAAAACATTTGGAAGGGCTAAAAGCAAGACGTGTACATGTCACTGAAAAGATCAGTGTGGCTTTGTGTTCTCCTGGTATAGGAAATCTGTAAACCAAACAGTAGAAGCTGAAGTGTGCAAGCACAAAAAACAATGGCATAGATCTGGGAAATGGCAAAACTTACAAATAATTGGAAAGAGGTCTTGAGAAGAACTGTATGTTGCAAGGACAGGGGTATCAGAGTGATTTTTTTTTTGTGTGGATTGTGCTATGACAGCAGATGAACAAGAGGTGGACTGGATTGGAACTGAGAAAGGCAAGTGGACCCATACACAGCATCGCTGTAGGGTCAGAAAATATTAGCTCAGTGAAAAGATCTAGGGTATCATGGAATCAGTTGGTGTGAATGAGGGAGACAGATGAAAAGGCAGAGTATGATTTAAATTTGTGGCTAGGTTGGGAATGTTAGGTTGTTGAGGATAGCAGAATGAGGAATTTAAAGTTCAAAGTAAATATTATCAGAGTACATATATGTCACCACGTACAACTCTGAGATTCTTTTTCCTGCGAGCATACTCAACAAATCTATAGACTTGTAACTATAAACAGGATCAATGAAAGATCGAGTATAGAAGACAACAAACTGTTTAACTGCAAATAATAATAAATAGTAATAAATTACGAGAGCAAAAGCAAGAAGGCTAATTCATGATTTCAGGATTTCACTTTAATTTCAATGACTTTGGAAGACAAAATGTTAAGTCTTTCCTCAGTAGCTTACCTGTATACTCAGAAACAGACTAGTATTTAAATTTTAAGTGACACACACAAAATGCTGGAGGAACTCGGCAGGCCAGGCAGCATCTATGGGGGAAAAAAGTATAGTTGGCATTTCGGACCGAGACCCTTCAGTAGGACTAGAGAATTTTTTTTCTCTTTCCAGTGCTGCCAAAGGGTTTTAAGCCGAAATGTCAACTGTACCTTTTCCTATAGATGCTGCCTGGCCTGTTGAGTTCCTCCAGCATTTTGTGTCTGTTGCTTGGATTTCCAGCATCTGCAGATTTTCTCGTTTATGATTTAAATGTTAATGCTATTTAGAACAGTTAATTAAAAAAGGACCCATTATAGCATTTGCACCAGTACATTAAACTTTGTGCTTTTTATTTGGCTATGTTTCTCCTACAATTGCATCAGCATCTAGAATAGAAATTCCACTAGAGGTAGATACTTATGGTTGCAGAGGTATATATAGTCAATCCCAAAGACATAATATACCTTTACTGTGAATTGAAATACTTTTGGATGTTTCAACTGATTTAACTTAATTCTTGACGTCTGTGAATTATCTGTAAGTGTGAAAACTAAAAGGGGCCTTTGTATGATGGGGGTTTGCAGCAGGATAGCGTCACTATAACTTTGTTCAGGAACCTTTGGACTTTATTCTCTGTCAGGATATTGAATGAATAACAAAGAAACTAGGTTAGATGATCTTCAGTAGGTTATCAACCTATCTACTCTGTCCTGCCGGGTATCTCAGGCATTTTACATTTTTACCTCTGATTTCCAGCATTTGTAATATTTTAGTTTTTTGGCTGGTGAATGAATATTTAATATCTTGCCATTTTAACACCCATGGCCAACATATGCACAACATTATCAAACATAGCAACTCTTAGTTATGTCAAAACATAAAAAGGTGGAAACAGAGAAGACGAGAAAGCACATTTACCCTTAGAAAATGTAAGGAGTAATGCTTTGAATAGTTGAAGGAAATGCATTTTTGCACCAACTAAGGGAAATACAAGTCAGATCAAATCCTTGTGAAAGATGCTGTTTCATTACTTGCAATTCTGTTCACCAAATCCTAATGACAAAACAGACTTATAATTAAACATTAGAGATATAAAAGACTGCAGATGCTGTAATGTGTAGCAACAAGCAATCTACAGTAAAAACTCAGTGGGTCGAGCAGCATCTGTGGAGGGGTAAAGGAATTGTTGATGATTTTGGTCGAAGCCCTGCATTAGGACTCAAGGTGGAGGGGAGATCTGCCACGCATGTGAAACCCAGCTTCCCTCAGCTCCCAAACTATCAATTTTAGTTTTATTAGGGAGGAATAGATTTTGTTAGATTCTGTTTGGTTTATTCTGGAGGTGTGGCAGATTTAATTTTCTAATCCTTGGGTTCAAATCCTCCATGAGGTTCTCACTTTCTACTTAAGATAGTTTCTTCAGCTCTATAACCTTTCAACAATTCTTCAGTGCTCGCACCCTAGTCTTCTGCACATCCGCTACTTGTCCATCATTGCTGGTGATACCTTCAGCTTATAGGCCCAAGCACTGGATTCTCCCAATCTACTTTCCTCCTTTTAGACTTTCTTTGAAACTCCCCACTTTGATGAAGTGTTTTATGGCCATTCTTCTTTGCTTACAGGCAGATTGTGTCTGTTACAGTGAATCACCTCAGCAACTATTTTCAGCATTAAAGGTACATTATAATTGAAACCTGCTCTTCATTAGCCTACTTTGTATAATAAACTTATTACTATCTTAATATTAATTTGTAAGATTACTCCAGACACATATGATTAACTGTTAAAATAATTTCTAAATTCATATGATCAATTCAACTGTATCATAAACACAGCTGAGTTCTACTTTATATGACATAAAATGTCCCATCTGTCAGCAAGATTAATTCAGATTAAGCTCTACAATCAGCCAACCAATATGTTAATTCTACATAGTTGAATTCATTACTGATGAACTGGCTGTTTTAGCAAAAGTATTTTGCTAAAAATATTTTAGCAAAAATATTCTACTGTGGCTAAAGTGGAGTTGATATTTTTTTCTTCGTAAGAGAGTGTTCAGTGAACTTCCTTCTGTCACTGTAATAGCTCCAGTACCTTATCCCTTGTGGCCATGTAAACTGTACTCAAAAATGTAACTTTGATCAGCTGAATAATCTAATATTATTGATATGTGTAATTCTCTAAACTCATTTAGCCTCTTGTTTGGATATTCATCCCCAGCTGGCTGTACTGACGTGCTTTACAGTAAAGGCAAAAGACTAGATGTCAAAGGCAGAGTACACTGTGATGCTTTCAGCCTTTAAGGGTGATGTGATTATGTAACATGTTTTGGGTTAGCAACTGGAGGTGAATCTTTAGGCATATCTTACTCAAATGCTTTTGATTCATCTTCTCCCAGGATTCAACATCTGTAACAGCGTTGGAAACATTAGGGTGCATTTTGCTGCTACTGTCAAGATCCAGTATTTACTGCTCACCTTGCCTATGAGGTCATTTCTGTTGTCAGAGGTTAAGTACCAGTTTGAAAGGACTCCTGGTATCCACCACATGTGATGTTCTCTGTGCAATGGATCCAGTCACCATGAAGAATGGTCATAGACGGCAAACCAGAGAACAAAATGCACTATTTTTAATAACTTACTTTTTTCAGACATATAAAATTGAAGTTTAGCATGGGCATGAGTTGTTAAAAGCTGATTATAAAAGATTTTAGAACAAGTTTATTTGAAAATGTGGTGGTGGTGGCATCCGTCGGTCTCGAGAGACCATGCTCTCGAGAGGGCCTGGGCAGGGTTGTATGGGAGACCGGCAGTTGCCCAAGCTGCAGGCCTTCCCCTCTCCATGCCACCGATGTTGTCCAAGGGAAGGGCACTAGGACCCTTGCAGCTTAGCACTGGTGACATCGCAGAGCAATGTGTTATTAAGTGCCTTGCTCAAGGACACAAACACGTTGCCTCAGCTGAGGCTCGAAGCAGTGACCTTCAGGTTATTAGTCTGATGCCTTGCTCACTAGGCCACGCGCCAATATTTTAAAATATGTATGTAATAAAATACATTAAGTTTATTTTAGTACCAGAATATTAACCGCACTTGTGCCTTATTCCACAATAAGGTTTGAATAACAACAGTTAATATTCTAAAGAGTTTAGAGTGATAGTAATTTTCAAATACCTTAAATCATGTCAGTTTTCACTAATTTTTTTTTGTGTAGGCAGCAAACAGTGATATCTGTGGAGGTATATTAAGTCTCTGACTGCAGCTTTGCGATTTGAGCATTAAACTATATACCAAAGTGTGCTGGAGTTCTGGAGATCATTCCAGAGGCATAAAATCTTTATGACACTGCCCCTCTACTTTTTTTTATTTCCTATAGTTTGGCACTACTGATTCAATTTATCTAAATATACATCTGATTCTGATTGGTCTGTTGTTGTCAACAAGGCCAGGGATTGAAGCTGGAATGTAGAATTCGTTAGAATGGCTTTTTGGTTAGCATGAATTCAGTGGCTTGAATGCTCTGTTCTTGGAAGTAAGTTTATATAAATTCTTACGCATGTTTGGAAATCATGTTTATAGAGTTCATCAGTTTCCTCCCATATTCCAAAGACCTACAGTTTAGTATGTTAATTAGTCAGATGGGGGTAAATAAGCAATATGGGCTCATTGGGCCAGAGGGCTCTATTACTGTGTTGTATCTCTAAATAAAACAATAATAAAGAACAGAGTAACAGGCCCACTAGTCCAACTTGTCAATGACTACCAAACTGCCCATAGCAGCTAGTCCCATTTGACCAGGTTTGGCCCAAACCTCTTTACCTTTCCTGTTGATGTTTCTGTTTAAGTGTTAGTACACCTGCCTCAACCACTTTCTCTGACGGCTCATTCCATATAAGGACCAACCTCTAGGTGAAAAAAAATGTTGCCCTTCAAGTTTCTATTGAACCTTTCCCCTCTTATCTATGTCCTCTCATTCCTGACCCTCCAGCCATGGGGAAAAGATTGTGCATTTACCCTATCTGTGCCTCTCATGAGTTTGTACATCCTGTTCATAGTATAATAGTGATAAATAGCAATAGTTTCTGCATTTTTACTACAGGAAAATGTGAGCTAGCAGGTTTTATACCTTTGAATTTCTTCTTTATACAGTTGACCCTCCTTATCCGGGGGTTCTGCATGCGCGGATTCAACCAACCACTGATCGGGAAAACCCGGAAGTTCTCTCTCCAGCAGTCATTGTTTGAGCATGTACGGACTATTTTTTCTTGTCATTATTCCCTAAAAAATATAGTATAACAACTATTTACATAGCATTTACATTGTATTAGGTACTATAAGTAATCTAGAGATGATTTAAAGTACAGGCAGTCTTTAAGTCGGAATTGTATATAGTTCGGAACAGGTACATCCGGTATTATTTAGCGTCAGTTAGTGAAACATTTGTCTTAGTATATAGTATATATTTTACCTTTCTATGCAAATAAAACACTTAAGAAATGTATGTATTTCAATAATTAAACCACTGCGTTGCTTAGTAATAATCGTAGCTTTCATTGGGGCAGGGCCTTTCACATGCTCCATTATTCTCACTTTATCCTTTAAAATCGCTCTGATCGTTGACCGACTGTAGCCCAACACTTGTCCAATGACTGATGGCATTTCAGCTCTTTCCAATTGCTTTATTATTTCCACTTTATTTTAAATCGTGATCGCTTTCCATCAATGGAACTTGACTGTGGATTTAGCAGCAGCCGCGGGCGGCGGGTCTGGAGCTCCCCAGGGTCCTAAAGTCCACCCACATTGAGACAGGTTAAATAAGGTTTGGAGCTCCCCCGGGCCCTGAAGTCCACCCACACTGAGACAGGTTAAATAAGGGATGTGAGCATCCGCAGGAGGTCCCAGAACCAATCCCCCGTGGATAAGGGGGGGCCGACTGTACCTTTTTATCTTCTATTCAAGTACTGGCCATTTGAAGTGATGTAGCTGATGGCAATGTTCACTTATTTGGGAACATTCAGAAAGAAAATAGCAAATTTTGTTTATTTAGCCCACGATTATTCACATTGTTTAACCTTTAATAACATTGGTAAAGGTTACGAGAATTTCTGTTTTCCCAAAGTTGTAGAATGTTGTCTCAGAGAGTTGTTGGCCATTCAGGGTACTTATTCATAAATAAAGCATTAATCTGCCTTTGGATTTTGATCAGCCTTTATTGGAAAGTATTTGCAAATATTCTGGAAGTTAGTAATTCTTGATTCTTTCTTGCAGACCCCGGTGTTGACCACTATGTCTGAAAGTGGTTTACAACCTATCTTCTGATTAATGTCAATCATTTAACTTTTAATGATGTGTTTAATTCAAACAATCTATCCAAAAAGCAGAACAGAGAATCTGTATGCTGCTCTTAACACATGATATGAAAAATTGGTATCAGCAACTGACAATGACAAAAAATTCACTCTATTGGATTAGAGCCTTTACCAGAAAAATGAGTCAAAGTTGTAGTTGGAACAGACTTTGCAATTAAAGATCCCAAGTTCCACCAATACATAAATACTGTTAATAACTCAGCTTCTACTAACAATGGCAAACCTTGTCTTGAAAAGGCTTGCCAGTTTTAATCACTTTCAAATTGAAACCTCCATTTGGTATTGCATTGTTCTTTGCTAAATTGTCTAATTGCATGTTACAAGAAGCCCATGGGGAATAAATCAGAAACTAAGTGCACCTAATAATAGCTTAATCGTTGAATTCCAACCCGGTGGATATCGTTTAATTGCAGACATCGGCTCTCATGAAAATGGTTTCTCTCCTGTATACGCAATTGCAGAAAACTGCACACTCTTCCACTTGCTTCTAGCAGTTGTTACTGACCAAGTGGCTCAGTGGTCTCCTACAGAATAGTCTTTGTCAGCTATCTTTCACAGTACCCAGGTTTCCATGACATTTCCAACCAAATTTAAACTATTCAAATTCTCAGCAGTGCAATCTTCCTGCAATCAAACCTCATTGTTTCTTTTTTTTTTGTCTTCTTAAAACAAAATCCCTGCTATTTCAGGTGCTTGAGGTTTTGAAGAAATTAAATTGAAGACAGCTTGCTCAATTTTAAAACACTGTTTTATTCTGTGCTACATTGCTCAGAAAACAAAGCAGAGCTGGAAGCTGCTTCTGGATCTGTGCCTGTTGGCAATATTCTCTGAGTGCCCACCACTGAGTATAAAATAATCTTAGACCGTTTGTTTCCCACAATCTGCCCATGGATGGTTGCAACAACAATTTCTCCAGATTTTCTTCCCACAGTTTCAAGGCAAACTGCCTCAGCCCCAGTAACTGGACTTGGGGCTATATACAGTATATGTGGTGTTTAAGGGAACATGAGAACATATGTTGGTACTTCAGCTTCTCGAACCTCTTCTACCAGTTCAATTAGATCATAGCTGGTCTGCATCTGTAGACTAATTACCATGTCTGGTTCCACACGCTTAATGCTCTGTTTTAGTTGTTTCCAAAGGTACTGCCTGATCTGTTTGATTTCAGACTTCTGGCAATAGCACTATTTTTCTTTAAAAAATATAACCATCTGTTTTGTCTTTTTAAGTGATCTTACTTCAACTAATTTCTGGTAGAAAGGCACCTACGTTTCCATTAATCTGAGAAAAGTGCTTCCTGATATCGGCACTAAATAACCAATTCTACTTTTGCACTTGTCATTGTACCCAAGACTCTTCCATTAATGTAAGTAGTTATTCACTCTATCCTATCACATTATTTTATAATCTTGAGCACTTCTAGCTTAATCCTATTATTATTGCTGTATTCTGGTGAATTCCCATTGCTTCTTATTAGGTGTAGTATCCAGAGCTGGTAGCAACAATCCAAATGTGGCCAAAGCAGAGCTTTATTTAACGATGGTTAAAGCCTCTGGTCCCTTTGATTTATAGGGAAACATTCAGCTAGCTCCTCTATTACTCTTTGTATTTGATCAATAATTTTTAATGACAATGTCCTCCATCATTTCTGGCTTCTATTGTAAGTCATATTTCTACACATTAAATTCCATCATTTCCAGTTTTGCACATTCACAATCAGAGCTACTTTTCAATTTTTCTCTTTAATTAATGAGATAACTAACTTACAGTCAGCGGCAACTCTGGGAGTACAGTGCATGCTTCCTTTAATGGTGAATGTGATCATACATTTCCCGAGGAGACACCACCAGATATTATCGCTCTTTTCTTCAAACCTCCAATTTTAATGGTTGTTTACTTCTGCTGTGGTGGTAGCAAGCACATTGTAGTTGTGTTAGGTTAATGGAGAGACAAAAAACCGTAACCAGGGTTTGTAAAGAATGAATAACAGTGTATGTGGAGCAGCGTGGACATGGCTTTTATGTTCTTACAGATGAACTGACTGCCAACACTAATGAGGAAGGCTGGCATGCGAGTGATAGGTATTTCAGTAGGGTGCCAGAGAATGTCAAATGAGAGTAGAACACTCATTGTGCGACTGATTGTTTTGAGTTAGAGAGGGAAAGCAGAATAGTAATGGCTTACTGTTTATTTTTTAGCCCATCACCCCTACTGGGGCATAGACTGCCTACAGCAGATCACCAGCGTCCTCTGTCCTGGGTCAATCTTTCAATTTGTCCCCAGGTGTAGCCCATCTTGCACTGTCTAAGCAAAGATCCTTCCATTCCCAGCGATGAGGACTTTGAGGCTTTTGTTGGTGTTTCTGTAGCACTGGGTTTTTAAGGGATGGTGTTGCTAGCCCTATGCTCAACCCTCCTCCTTTTGCAGATGGGCTGAGGACTGTCCATGGCGGTGTTAATGGCTTAGTGGATAAGCAAAAATTCTTCAAAAGAGGATCTTTTATATCCAACTGGCATGATAACACCAATGTTGAACACTAGGTGTCAGACCTTGCCATTATGTATTTTGTCTTGTTGCAGTGGAAATGAATTTGATCAGCACTAGATGGCCTTCAAAGCCTAAATTTTCTCCAGCTGATGGAGAACCTGGCTGAAGGTAACAGTTACACAGTTCTTGGACCTGTTTGAATATTATTATTTTTGAAACCAACCAAATATAGAATTAGAGCAAGATAACACCTTTCTCTTTTAGTGAAGCCTTTTTATGCTTATGGTCTCACACCAGGTCAGCTCTGGGTGTTATGTAAGACTTGGGTTTAGATGGATCCCGTTAAATAACCTGCTCGTACTCATAGTGGAGGCTCACAGTAAAAAAACAAGCTGAGCTGGGTCTGTCTTGTGGTAGGAACTATTCTATCACGAGCTGATGGACTGTGAACTGCAAGGGGGAAAATTCAAGAACATACAGAGTTCAGAAACTGTGGTAGCTTAAATTGAATAGGTAGAGTTGGGCTCTTAGAAAAGGCAGCTATTGTGGTTTTCCGGCAGTAGACTGAGAACAATGATAATGACATTAAGACTTGAGGTTTATAGATAGAATCTACATTAAGCGTAGGGGAATTCAACATCTTGCAAATGCTTTTGAGGTTATAGATGTGGCATAATGAATTTATTAACCCCCCTATCTTCCTAGCAGACAATTTTAGAAGTTTCCAGGGGTTCTGCAATAGTGTGTGAATGACTGTGATTGGGATTCTGACATCTACTGGGTGTAGTGGAGGGCTGATTATAATTGACATCACAACAGCAAAGTAGGACTTGTGCAGGGTCTCAACCTGAAACGTTGACTTACACCCTTTGCCTCAACAGATACTGTTTGACCTGCTGAATTATTCCAGGTTTTGTTTTATGTTCCAGCATCTGTAGTTTCTTTTGCCTTCAAAAGAAACTTCTGTGAAATGCCCAACAAAACACGGGTACTGTTGCACAATACAGTACTCCACAGCTACATTCTACATTTTGAGGTTTAGTGTCACAAAGATTGGAAAGATCTGTTCTTGGTGATATTACCTCATTGACATCAAACTAAAATGTAAAGATTTGATAAATATTTGCACTAAAATACTTTTGCAGACTTCAGGATCCATATGTTGGTCTTGAAAAATAAACACCCATATATTGTGTAATAGTTACAGGCAACAATTGCAAGACATGAACGTGACGAGAGATTCAAATAACTTTGAACATGCCAACGGCCTAAAGTGTTATCTGATTCTGCCTCCGCACCAATCCCAACCTCACTATAAAACCTGCTGATAAGGGGGGAGCTGTTGTTGTCTGGCGAACTGACCTCTACCTGGCCGAGGCACAGCGACAACTCTCTGATACCTCCTCTTATTTACCCCTTAATCATGACCCCACTAAGGAGCACCAGGCCATTGTCTCCTATACCATCACCAACCTTATCAGCTCTGGGGATCTCCGATCCACTGCCACTAACCTCATAGTTCCCACACCCCGCACTTCCCGTTTCTACCTCCTACCCAAGATCCACAAACCTGCCTGTCCAGGTAGACCCATTGTCTCAGCTTGCTCCTGCCCCACTGAACTCATTTCTGCATACCTTGACACTGTCTTATCCCCCCTTGTTCAATCTCTTCCCACCTATGTTCATGACACTTCTCATGCTTTGAATTTTTTCAATGATTTTAAGTTCCCTGGCCCCCACCGTCTTATTTTCACCATGGACGTCCAGTCCCTATATACCTCCATCCCCCACCGAGATGGTCTCGAAGCTCTTCGCTTTTTTTTGGATTCCAGACCTAACCAATTCCCCTCTACCACCACTCTTCTCCGTCTAGCGGAATTAGTTCTTAATCTCAATAATTTCTCCTTTGGCTCCTCCCACTTCCTCCAAACCAAGGGTGCAGCCATGGGCACCCGTATGGGTCCCAGTTATGCCTGCCTTTTTGTTGGCTTTGTGGAACAGTCCATGTTCCAAGGCTATACCGGTATCCGTCCCCCTCTTTTCCTTCGCTACATCGACGACTGCATTGGCGCTGCCTCCTGCACGCATGCTGAGCTCGTCGACTTCATTAACTTTGCCTCCAACTTTCACTCTGCCCTCAAATTTACCTGGTCCATTTCTGACACCTCCCTCTCTTTTCTTGATCTTTCTGTTTCCATCTCTGGAGACGGCCTAGCTACTGATATCTACTATAAGCCTACAGACTCTCTCAGCTACCTGGACTATTCCTCTTCCCACCCTGTCTCTTGCAAAAAGGCTATCCCCTTCTCACAATTCCTCCGTCTCCGCCGCATCTGCTCTCAGGATGAGGCTTTTCATTCCAGGACGAAGGAGATGTCTTCCTTTTTTAAACAAAGGGGCTTCCCTTCGTCCACCATCATCTCTGCTCTCAAACGCATCTCTCTCATTTCCCGCACATCTGCCCTCACACCATCCACCCGCCACCCCACTCGGGATAGGGTTCCCCTTGTCCTTACTTACCAGCCCACCAGCCTCCAGGTCCAACATATAATTCTCCGTAACTTCCGCCACCTCCAACGGGATCCCACTACCAAACACATTTTTCCCTCCCCCCTCTTTCTGCTTTTCGCAGGGATTGCTCCATACGCGACTCTCTTGTCTACTCGTCCCCCACCATCCCTTCCCACCGATCTCCCTCCCGGCACTTATCCTTGTAAACGGAACAAGTGCTACACCTGCCCTTACACTTCCTCCCTCACCACCATTCAGGGCCCCAGACAGTCCTTCCAGGTGAGGCGACACTTCACCTGTGAGTCGGCTGGTGTGGTATACTGCGTCCGGTGCTCCCAGTGTGGCCTTTTATATATTGGTGAGACCCGACGCAGACTGGGAGACCATTTTGCTGAACACCTATGCTCGGTCCGCCAGAGAAAGCAGGATCTCCCAGTGGCCACACATTTTAATTCCAGGTCCCATTCCCATTCTGATATGTCTATCCATGGCCTCCTCTATTGTCAAAATGAATCCAAACTCAGGTTGGAGCAACAACACCTTATATACAGGCTGGGTAGCCTCCAACCTGATGGCATGAACATTGACTTCTCTAACTTCTGTTAATGCCCCTCCTCCCCTTCTTACCCCATCCCTGACATATTTAGTTGTTTGCCTGTTCTCCATCTCCCTCTGGTGCTTCCCCCCCCCCTCCTTTCTTTCTCCTGAGGCCTCCCGTCCCATGATCCTTTCCCTTCTCCAGCTCTGTATCACTTTCACCAATCACCTTTCCAGCTCTTAGCTTCATCCCACCCCATCTTCTCCTATCATTTCGCATTTCCCCTTCCCCCCACTACTTTCAAATCTCTTACTATCTTTCCTTTCGGTTAATCCTGACGAAGGGTCTCGGCCCGAAACGTCGACAGCGCTTCTCCCTATAGATGCTGCCTGGCCTGCTGCGTTCCACCAGCATTTTGTGTGTGTTGTTGTTGTTTGAATTTCCAGCATCTGCAGATTTCCTCGTGTCTGCTCCTGCAAATGCCTGATTTGCTATGAATTTCCACTGATTTGCAATGCACATTTAACTGTGGTAAACTGTGCACAAATTTTTTCAGAAGAGAGCTCCTTTTTTCTTTTTGTTGTTCTGTGTTTTATTTAAAATTTTGTTCTATTACCTATCTTTTTGATACGATTACTTTTAACTACCTTGACTGCATTCTGTTAAATTTAAGTTGCTCTTCTGATTTCCTCTCAATTTGAGTTCAGCATTTAAACCCTCCTGAATGTTGTTTACTGGATTTTGAGAAGGCTTTGACAAGGTGCCACACCTGAGGCTGCTAAACAAGTAGTACAGGAAAGATTCTTGCCTGGACAGAACATTAGCTGGCTGTTTGAAGGCAAACAGTGGGAATAAAGGGGTTCTTCTTTAGTTGGTTACAGCTGTTCTGCAGGAGTTGGCAGGGTAATAATCTAGATGACTTAATTGGTAGCTTTGTGGCCAAATTTGTGGATGATACAAAGAAGGAGCAGGTATTGTCGAGGAAAAGCAGAATCTGCAGAACTTGGACAGATTGGGAAAATGGACAGAGAGTTGACAGATGGAATACAGTGTAGATTCCCTAGAAATTAACTTGCAAGTTGAGTTGTAAGGAAGGCAAATCCAATGTTAACATTTATTTTGATAGCACTAGAATTTAAAAGATAAGGAAGTAATGCAAAAGTTTTATAAGACATTAGTTGATCAGATTTGGTGAATTGTGAGCAGCTTTGGGCCCCATGTCTAAGAAAGGATGTACTGGCTTTGGAGAGGGCCTAGAGGAAGTTTACAAGACTGATCCCAGGAATGAAAAGGCTACCGTTTGATGACGGGAGCATTTGATGACTCTGGGCCCATACACACTGGAGTTTAGAACTTTGAGGGGAGATCTAATTGAAATCTATCGAATGTTGAAAGTGGATGTGGATAGGATGTTTCTAATAGTGAAAATCTTGTACCAGAAAAGGAAGTCTAGTAGAACAGAGATCAAATGGAATTATTCAGCCAGAAGATGATTAATCTGTGGAATTCATTGCCATAGGTAGCTGTGGTGGTCAAGTTTTTGGGTATATTTAAAGTGAAGGTTAATAGGTGCCTTGATTATAAGACCTTAAGACCATAAGATATAGGAGCAGAATTAGGTCATTTGGCCCATCAAGTCTGCTCTGCCATTTAATCACAGCTGATCCATTTCTCCCTCAGCCTCAATCACCTGCCTTCCCCCCCCCCCCCCCACCATATTTTTCATGCCCTGACCAATCAGGAACCTATCAACCTCTGACTTAAATATACCCAATGACTTGGCCTCCACAGCCGTATGTGGCAATGAATGCCACAGATTCACCACTCTCTGGCTAAAGAAACTCATCCTCATCCCCATTCTAAATGGACACCCTCTTTTCTGAGGCTGTGTCCTTGGGTCTTTGATTCCCTCACATTAGAAAACAACCTCTCCACATCCATTCTGTCGAAGCCTTTCAACATTCAAAAGGTTTTAATGAAATCACCCTTCTGAATTCTAGTGAGAACAGGCCCAGAGCTATCGAACATTCCTCATGATGGGCTTTTCAATCCCAGAATCATTTTCGTGAACCTCATTTTAACTCTCTCCAATGTCAGTACACCCTTTCTTAGATAAGGAGCACAAAACTGGTCACAATATAGTACTCCAAATGAGGCCTCACCAGCCCCTTATAAAGCTTCAAAATTACATCCTTACTTTTATTTTCTAGTCCTCTCGAAATTAATGCTAAATTTGCATTTGCCTTCCTCACCACCAACTCAACTCACAAATTAATGTTAAGGGAATCCGAGTCCCTTTGCACCTCGGATTTTTGAATTTCCTCTTGTTATGACCCCAGCCCCCTCCTTTGTGAGATTCGCAAGAGCCCTAGTCAAGGAGGGGTCAAATGACCCGAGAGAGAGGGAGATGTGCTGAAGACCACGTTCCCCAGAGAAGCAGAATAAAGCGACTCTTTGACTATTGTCTCATGAAAACCACGTGTAAAGCCCTCGGGCAAAGTGGGCTGGTCGCTCAACAAGACAAAAGCCTCGGACATAGCCATTGTCTTGGGAGACACCTTTGTGGGATAAGGAATTGGCCTACGTGCAAAATCTCAGGGCAATGTGAGATGGGTGATGGGGGAAGGATTGCCTCGCCCCCCTACCCTGATGGACATCTACAACCCTGCCAGTCCAGATAAAAGGTGGGCTGCCGAGGCGGGGCGCGAGACGCACCAGAAGATACGCACGAATTCCTGCGACTGCGTTTAGAGAGCGACAGCCGGTGGTGGGGTTCGGGTGCGTCCTTCCCTTGCCTGGGATTGGCGACCTCACCACGGAAGAACGGCCTAGCTACAGGGGAAGCCGCAGATGAGAGTCCATTCCCCAACGAGACTTCCGACTACCTCCTACAGGTTGGAAAACCTGTCGGGTAAATGTTTCATTCTCTCTCTCTCTTTCTAACAAAAGTGCACCAACGCGACACCACGACAACGGCAGCGGGTGGAACTGCAGTGACCGCAAAAAGACTTTTAAATATCCAGTAAACAATATATATCTACATTACCCCTAGACAACTGTAGAGCTTATTTCTGATTGATTATTACTATACCTGTGCTTTAGATTGAGTTGTGACGACGTATATGATCTGAATGTTTTGTATTAACCATACGTTTGTGATTTAGAAAAAAGTCTACACTTTTACTTCTTCTACCACAGTGCATGTCCATGCACTTCTAGACACTGCATTCCATCTTCCACTTCTTTGCCCTTTCTCCTAAAGTGTCTCGGTCCTTCTGTGGCCTCTCTGCTTCCTCAACACTGTCTGTCCCTCCACCTATCTTCGTATTGTCTGCAAACTTGGCCACAAAGCCATCAATTCCATCATCCAAATCACTGACCTATAACGTAAAAAGAAGTGGTCCCAACAGAATCAGTCCCCTGTGGAACACTACTAGTCACAGGCAGCCAAACAGAAAAGGCTCCCTTTATTTCCATTCTTTGCCTCCTGACAGTGCTCTGTCTTTGCTAGTACCTTTCCTGTAATACAATGGACTCTTGTTAGACAGCCTCATGTATGGCACCTTGTCAAAGTCCTGCTGAAAATCCAAATACACAACATCAACTGATTCTTCTTTGTCTATCCTGCTTGTTAACTTCTTTGAAGAATTCCAACAGATTTGTTGGGTAAGATTGTGTCATCCTGCCTTTAGGATACTTCTACATCTTTGGGATGTACAGGTGGCCTCCGTTTTTGAACGTTCACTTTACGACACCTCACTGTTACGAAGGACCTACATTAGTTACCTGTTTTTGCTAACGGAAGGTGTTTTCACTGTTATGATAAAGGTCAGCGCGTGATAAAAGGTAGCACGCAAAAAGAGTCAGCGTGCGCCCCGAGCAGCCAAGTTCCTGCCCCGGAACTGCATTCTAGCCGCCATTGCTTAAACACGTGCCTGTGAGCATCTGTGCTTTATCTTGATTTATTTTGTGCATCCGTTAGCAAGATGTGTTCTAAGGTATCGGAAAAACTAAAAGAGCTCATAAGGGTGTTACACTTAGCATAAAACTAGACATAATTAAGCGTTTCGATCGTGGTGAACGAAGTAATGATATTGTCCGCGTGTTGAACCATTCACACTATTTATACGCAGAGAGAAAGAATCTTGAAAGCTGCCGATGTTATTGTTGGTTCTGCTCGTACCAAAGTGGTCTCTCTTAGTCGGCATCCAATAATGGATAAAATGGAAAGTTTATTGCTTGAGTGGATTGATGGGTGTACAAAGCGTGATTTTCCATTAAGTTATCTTATGCTTAAGGAGAAATCAGTCAGTCTTTTTAATAAGCTGAAACAGAAAGCACTGGACGATGGTGATGGAAGTGTTGCAAAAGTGGAATTTAAAGGTAGTCATGGGTGGTTTGATTGGTTTCTGAGGCGAGGGCAGCTTCATAGCTTGAAGATTACTGGAGAGAGTGCTTCAGCTGATACTGAAGCTGCTGAAAAGTTCCCAGCAGAACTGAAGAAAATAATTACAGAAGGTGGTTATTCATATAAGCAAGTGTTTAACTGTGACAAAACTGCAATTGAAAAAAATTGCCGAGCACCCCTACCTCCAACGACTCAGCCTAACACACCATCATCAATGTGCTTGCTGTCTTCCCGATTCAGGTAAGTGAAACTACACTGTACATACATTATTTCTACTTTATATAGGCTGTGTATTTTTATGTGTTATTTGGTATGATTTGGCATCTTCATAGCTTAAAGGTTACTGGAGAGACTGCTTCCACTACATAGTGAGATTTTCGCTAAGCTGGACGGTGCTGCAATGATTGCAGAAAAGTATTTCTATTTTATATAGGCTGTATATTTATCATATCATATTCCTGCATTTTCTATATGTTACTGATATTTTAGGTTTTGTGTGTTATTTGGCATGATTTTGTAGGTTATTTTTTGGGTCTGGGAACGTTCACAGTTTTTTCCCATATAAATAAGTGGTAATTGCTGATTCACTTTATGACATTCCGACTTATGAACCGTTTCATAGGAACGCTTTACCTACGGATAGCAGGGGAAACCTGTATCTGTTCTTCATTTTCTGAACTGCTTCCAGAAGCTCCAGCCATTGCTGTTTTGCCATTGTCCCTGCTAGTGACCCCTTGAATCAATTTTGGCCAGCGCTTCTCTCATGCCTCTGTAATTCCCTTCACTCACCTGTAATACTAATACATCTGACTTTAGCTTCTCCTTCTAAATTCTATCATATTATGACCACTACCTTCTAAGGGTTCTTTTCCCTTAAGCTTTCTGATCAATTCCAGTTTGTTGCACAACACCCAATACAGAATATCACCTAGTAGGTTTAACCATGAGCTGTTCGAAAAAGCCATCTTGTAGGCATTCTCCAAATTCCCCCTCTTGGGATCCAGCACCATCCTGATTTTCCCAATCTACCTGCATATTGAAATCTGCCATCATTATCGTAGTGTTGCCCTTTTGACATGCATTTTCTACCTTCCATTCTAATTGTAGCCCACATCTTTGCTACTATTCATAAGTCTATACATAACTCTCATCAGAGTCTCTTACCTTTGCAGTTTCTTAGCTCTACCCACAACAATTTTAGCCCTTTCACCTCTTTCTAAGGAATTGATTGCATTTTGTACTGACAAGGCCATGCCTCCCCCACCCTCCCCCCATCTACTTGCCTGTCCTTTGGATACAATGTGCATCCTTGGTCTTTAAGCTCCCAGCTATAATCTTCTTTCAGTCACGATTCAGTAATGTCCACATCGCCATACATGCCATCTACCTTATTCCTTATGCTGCGTGCAATCAGATATAACACCATCAGTCCTGTATTTATCACCCTTTTTACTTTGCAACTCATCCTGTAGACTGCAATTTTGTCGTCATTAGCTTCTCCTTGCTGGCAGTCTCACTACACAGTGTCTCTGCTTGTATACCAACTGTCCCGTCCTCAGCCCTATCACTCCAGTTCCCACCCCCCTGTCACCCTTCTGAACAACTCTAGCGAACCTGACTGCAAGGATACTGTTCCCCCTTGTGTTCAGGTGTAACCAATCCCTTTTGTACAGGTCTCTTCCCCAGAAGAGATCCCAATGATCCAAAAATCTGATCCTCTGCTCCCTGCACCAATTCCTTAGCCATACATTTATCTGCCAAATGCTCCTTTTCTCACTAGCACGTGGTACAGGCAACAATCTGGAGATTACTACCCTGGAGGTCCTGTTTTTCAGATTTCTACCCTGCTCCCTAAAATCTCTGTTCAGGATCTCCTTACCTTTCGTACCTGTGTCATTGGTGCCAATATGTACCAAGACTTCTGGCTGCTTAGCCTCCTCCTTAAGCATGCCGTGGACCTGATCTGAGGCGTCCCTGGCCTTGGCACCTGGGAGGCAACATACTATCTGGGAGTCCCTATCGTGTTCACAGATTAATAAGGGTGTCAAAGGTTATGGGGAGAAAGCAAGGGAATGTGGTTGAGAGGAATATTAAATCAGCTGAGAATGAATGTCAGAGCAGACTCAATGGGCCAAATAACCTGTTTCTACTCCCACTGTATGTCCTATGGTCGTAAGGAATGGACCATCCTATCAATTTGTTCCAATCTCTGCATCACTTCAAAGGTATTAGCTGCTGGTTTTCCCAGAGTAGTAGCTCGCACAGTTTTGTTAGCCTGAAATGGGTTTCTCTACCTCCCCTTCTAGAAGGCAATCTTCATTCGCCTTTCGTCTCGCGCTCTTCGTTCTTGCGTTCCTTTTGAATTATTGCTGTCAATCTTCTACATAGCCGCTGCTTGCCTGTCAAAACATTTGCTTGCTTATATAACAAGTGATTGCACATAAACTGAATTAAGTAATATTCTGTTCTGAAATTCAACTCATTGATGGTAAGACCATCCAACCAGTAATTTCATCATGTCACTTATCTCTGTGATACTGAGAGTGGCAAGGCCCTGATGCAAGAGGGGCAAGCATGTTTTATGGGTTGGGGAACAGTCTGAATTAGTTAAATAAATGAGAGCGGGTTGACTTTGTACAGATTGATGACCTTGTTTGTTTCATTAGCTAGATAACAGTTCTTTATCTGTAGGGATTGCGCAGAGCATGTAGATTTACAAACCTCTTTTGTTATATTAGGCTTGTGTAAAATGCAGCTCTGAAAGAGCAGCAGTTTCCTCTAGTTAAACATTGGGAAATCAAAATCAATTCGGAAATTAGATGTGAATATGTGCCCAATCTGTTCCCCATTTTCATGATTTGGTGCTCAGGCTTTCTAAAAGTTACTTTGGTACAAGTCCAGATTTAAAATGGCTATGCATCAGGACCCAAGGAAAGGAAGAAATGCATGTATAAAAATGTAAATTCTTAACACATTTATCAGCCATTCATATAAATGAGCTACAACATGATGAAGAACTTGCAGTCGGGTATCTTGTGAATTAGAAAATACAGTGCAACTCCATGCTGTTTCAAAATAGTTTCAATGCAAATGTTATCTTGACTTATTAGTTGAATGTTCTGCTTGCATTTTGAAGAAAGCCTTCAAATCATTATAATGGTAGGATCCTCACAACTGCAACCTGGCTATTGGACGAGGTTTTCTAGGTTGAGCTATGCTCGAGTGTGATGATCTGTATACAAATGGAAATGATCGAAGTGCTTTGGTTAAATGTAAATCTGGCACAAAACTTGATTTTCCAGCTTTCTGGGTTGCATTACTAGGATTGTTTCTGATTGCACGTGTTTCTGGATGCAGCATACTCAAACCACGTACATGTGAACTTATGGATAAGGGCCCTTGACTTTTAGTAAGATGGTGGTTGAACTGACCTCTAACAAGTATTCTTATCTATATAACCATATAACAATCACAGCATGGAAACAGGCCATTCCGGCCCTCCTAGTCTGTGCCGAACTCTTAATCTCACCTAGTTCCACCTACCCCGCACTCAGCCCATAACCCTCCACTCCTTTCCTGTCCATATACCTATCCAATTTTACCTTAAATGACACAACTGAACTGGCCTCTACTACTTCTACAGGAAGCTCATTCCACACAGCTATCACTCTCTGAGTAAAAAAATAGCCCCTCGTGTTTCCCTTAAACTTTTGCCCCCTAACTCTCAAATCATGTCCTCTCGTTTGAATCTCCCCTACTCTCAATGGAAACAGCCTATTCATGTCAACTCTATCTATCCCTCTCAAAATTTTAAATACCTCGATCAAAACCCCCTCAACCTTCTACGCTCCAATGAACAGAGACCTAACTTGTTCAACCTTTCTCTGTAACTTAAGTGCTGAAACCCAGGTAACATCCTAGTAAATCGTCTCTGCACTCTCTCTAATTTATTAATATCTTTCCTATAATTCAGTGACCAGAACTGTACACAATATTCCAAATTTGGCCTTACCAATGCCTTGTACAATTTTAACATTACATCCCAACTTCTGTACTCAATGCTCTGATTTATAAAGGCCAGCGTTCCAAAAGCCTTCTTCACCACCCTATCTACATGAGACTCCACCTTCAGGGAACTATGCACTGTTATTCCTAGATCTCTCTGTTCCACTGCTTTCCTCAATGCCCTACCATTTACCCTGTATGTTCTATTTGGATTATTCCTGCCAAAATGTAAAACCTCACACTTCTCAGCATTAAACTCCATCTGCCAACGTTCAGCCCATTCTTCTAACCGGCATAAATCTCCCTGCAAGCTTTGAAAACCCACCTCATTATCCACAACACCTCCTACCTTAGTATCATCGGCATACTTACTAATCCAATTTACCACCCCATCATCCAGATCATTTATGTATATTACAAACAACATTGGGCCCAAAACAGATCCCTGAGGCACCCCGCTAGTCACCGGCCTCCATCCTGATAAACAATTATCCACCACTACTCTCTGGCATCTCCCATCTAGCCACTGTTGAATCCATTTTATTACTCCAGCATTAATACCTAACGACTGTACCTTCTTAACTAACCTTCCATGTGGAACTTTGTCATATGACAAAACTTTCATATCTACATATGACAAGCTTTCACTTCTTTGCATATCATGAATTTAATTGGGATTCACCTAACTTTACCTCACAGACCAAAACTGGTAGATATCAGCCGATTTTAAATAATTGGACATTAGAAATATGGTACTTCCTGTACTACTAAATATTGAAAGTATGCCTTAACCCGTGACTAAACCATGCTGCTGGACTGTGCTGATACAGTACACTGCTGTTTTGTCCAACCATAATTTATTTTTCACTAATAGCACCTTGTTTATGACTGTAGACATTTGTTTTGTGATGAAGCAAGCCACATAATAGCTGCACTTAGTGAAATATTTGTAGTAATTTCAAAACTATTAAGTATTTTGATGGAGCAGGAAATTATTAGCAACATCGGGAAAGCGGGTAACCAGAGTATCAGATTAAGGTAAAAATTTATTCAGAGACTTTCAAAAAATATTTGGGCTGCATGGTAGTGTAATGCTATTTACAGTACCAGCGACCCAGGTTCAGTTCCTGCCACTGCTTGGAAGGAGTTTTTACGTTTTGCCTATGACTGCATGAGTTTCACCCAGGTGCTCTGGTTTCCTCCCACGTTCCAAAGATGTACAGGTTATTAGGTTAGTTAGTCAAAGGGACATCCCTCTAATAAAACAGAGATTAGGAGGAATTTCTTTAGTCAAGGTTTGGTGAATCTATGGAATTGATTACCACAGATGGCTGTGGAGGCAAAGTCATTGGGTATAAAGTGGAGGCTGATGGGTTCTTGATTAGTAAGAGTGTGAAAGGAAGCAGAGAGGATTGTAGGGTTGAAAGGAATAATAAATCAGCCATGATGGAATGGTGGAGCAGACTCGAATAGCCTGATTCTGCTCTTATATCTTACTGTCTTGTCTCTGATCATGTCTAGGTCCTCAGTAGATTCATCCTTCAGACACATGGTGGATGCACAAGGGTAGTCTCAGATTTTGCGCAGCTTGCATTAATTCCTTAATTTTTCATTGAAGTACTATACACTTTACTATATTGTTAGAACATTTCAGTAATGCTTTAACAAAAGATGGTCTTTCAACTGACAAAGTGCTTGCTCAAATGATCACATTTTCCAGGCAATCCATCAGTATTCGTCAAATTAAAAAATCAACAAAACATAATATTAAGTGGGAGAAGTTACTGAAAAGTTCTTAGTGTTTAATTAACACCTTCTCTGTCATACTGGTACATTAATTTATTCCAGTTCCCTTGGGCTTAGGAGAGAAATGTTGTGACTGCTCATTATCTATATCTATATCTTTTGTACTTTCACCCCTTAGGCAGTTTAGCACCAGCACATGGTGTAGAAATTAGGAACAGGTCTTTTCAGAGATGAAATTAAGAAACAATTCTTCATATAAAGTATGGTAAGTTTTGAAATACTCTTGTAAATAAGTAGTAAAAAAAAACAGGTCAGTTGTTAACCTCTCAATTACTATGTGTAAATTATAAATTGAATGCCTGGTGTTTGGGTAGATTTGAATGTCTCGATCTTGCCAAATGGAACTGTGAGGCCATGGGGCCTTTTATTATTTGTTATTTTTATGCTATACAAGAACCAGTGCAGGAAATGCTGTGCCTATATTAAGATTCCCCTAATGGAAAACTGCACTTAATACTCTGAAGAATGATCACTTAAATAAATGGCAAAGTAGCAGTTGCCCACATAAATGTACACTCAAAATAAACCACACCTGAGAGGATAAACACTGACATAACATCAGCAAATTAGTATAGTGATCAGTGCAGGCATTTTTAAATAAAAATTCATCATGAACGGTAACAATCCTAAACAAGCTTTCATTCTAGCTTGATGAAACATAAATAATGCAGATGGATTCTCATTGCAACTTCATGATATATATATTTCTTAAACAATGTATAAATCAACTAGGCAATTCTTAAATGGATGCCATTAAGCTTTACTGTTCATTAATCTTCACCAGTCAAATTGTGGCATTTTATCAATTTTGCAGAACAGTTTACAATTGTAAATAGATGTCAGTCACATAACAGAGTACATTCATAGTAAGGAAAGCAGATGCACCACAGACCCCAGTATTTTAATACATAAATAGTGTAACCTGTCCTGTAAGGTGTCTAGTTCTTTTTTAAACTAATGTTTTTGTTAAGTGTCTGTTGACTAGCTTCTATCACATTTATTTATTGCAATATAATTTTACAGTACAAGGGTGCATGATAGGTTATGTATCTTTAATGCAGTAAAACAAAATAACAAACAATAAAAAAACATGAATCACAGCATCCAAGTGTACACCTGTACAATCTGGGCTCAACAGTGACGTCAGTATTCTGTGGCCAGTTTCAGTTATGTGAATTCCAGCCAGTCAGCTGCTGAACCATATAAATTTGTTTCTGGTTTGAACTCTGGCCTGCACTGAGTTAATTAAAGTTATGGTAAGGTTACTATTATCAGATTTGGCAGCTTGAGATTCTTACTGCCGTCTATTCATGGTAAAGGTATTGGAGTTGTTTAAAATGAATTAGTTGGCTGAGGTGCTTGATACTTCAATCAACACCCTCACAGGGGGTAGCACAAAAGAGATGACCATTGAATAAAACTGTTGATACAAACATGAATACACTGCTTTAGAGATGTCCCTTATGAACAAAAGTAATGATGAGGCTTGCCTCATCACAGCTTTGAATACAGAACCTTCACAGAAGGATGAGATGATAAATTGCTTCATCTGTGAAGAAGGTAAACATCGCCCTATGCAGAATCCACAGAATTAACTACTGTTTTAACAACTGCTTATTTGTCGTTGATTCAAATAGTACAGAACCTGGCCCTTTGGCCCACTGTATCAAACACTTATTTGTATTAATTGCATTTACCAGTATTTGGTCTGTAGCCGACTATGCATTGATAATTCCAGTGCTTGGCCATATATTTCCTAAATGTTGCGAGAGTACCTGCCTCCACCACTTTCTCAGGCAGTCCTGCAGGTTGCCTCCACCCTCATCAGATCCCCTCTAAACCAGTTAGTTCTCACCTTAAAACCCACATCTTTGGCGGCAATTTTGTATGATCTATCCAAATCTATGCTTCTCATAATCTTGTATATCTTGTCAGATTCTGCCTTGACCTCCTTTGCTGATAGGAAGACAAACCCAGGCTATCTTCGAAAATTATATTTTTCATGCTTAAACATTTTCCTCTGCACCCTCTCCAGAACAGTCATGACTTTTCTATAGTGTTCCAACCAGAAAGACACAATAATATTCCAGCAGTGGCCTAACCAATGGTTTATATACAGTAGTTCCCTATATTCTATGCTCAACTAATGATGGCAAGGATACCTTGTGCATTTTTTACTATCTTGCATAACTGCACTACGCCATCAGGAATCTTTGGACTTGTACACAAAATTCTTTGTTCCCCAGTAATTCCCAGGCCCCGACTATTCCTGGTCCATTTCCTATCCCTATTTGATCCCTCTCCAAACTGCATCAGCTCATTAAATTTCATTGCCATTGTCTGCCCAGTTTACCAGCTGACATTGTCATTCTGGAGCCTATTGTGTCTCCTCCTCACTATCAACGGCAAAAACTTTTATATCATTCTGTAAACATGATAATTATATTTCCTGCATTCACATCTATACATGTAACAAACACTAAAAGTCCCAGCATTGATTCCTGTAGTACATCGCTGGTCACAGGGTTTCCATCACAAAAACCGCTTTCCACCATCACCTTTTGTCACGTTTGAATTTTCCAACTTGCCAAGCTCTAACCTTTTAGACCAGCTTTTATGACATAGATTATCACAGCACAGTACAGGGCCCTGTGGCTCACCACTTTTCTATCATCCATAAAAAAACTCAATTAAATTTAGCAGACAGGATCTTCCACCAACAAGTGCATGTGAACTACCCTTAATCAATCTCAGCCTTTCTCAGAGTAAATTAATCCCTACCAATGACTTTGGCCTGTATATCTGGCTGCCTTAAATAAATACAGAGATTCTACTTTGACTGTGTTTTCAGGTATTCTGCTTTGCAATAGGTATTATAGTAGTAAGGCATCAATTTCATTGTCTGAGCTGACCCATTTTGAAATTCTTTGAAAAGTACTTCAGAGAAAATCTATGTCTAGATTCACCCTCTTTCTTTACCTATTTTTATGTTACACTTAAATGACAAATGCATTCTCATGTGGGCACTGACATAAAATGTCATGCACTTCCATCAGGTTAACTGAAGAAAAATATCTGCATGTGTCAACAAAATACATTTGCTCTGGTTACTGAATGGCTAATTGAGTTTTGGAGCACTTTCTTGGAATTCTTCATATGAAATTTCTGTTATGCCCCATTCTCAGGTAATTAAATAGAAATGTTGATGTTCTCCCAAGTTGCCTCAAGTTGCAGTTCAATAGATTTTATTACAATCTCAAATATTATTTATTTCAGTAGATATAAATTGTATGTGTGTAAAGCTATGCTTAAATGTATTAAGTAAATCAAGGGGAATTTAAAAATTTACAAGTCTTAGATCTGATGACTCTGTGAAATGTTTGAAAAAGTGTATTTTTTTTGTTGATTACAATAGGTAAATGAAGATGATTCATGAATGCTCTTTATTCAATGCATGTCGAGACTGGTTAATGTCATCTGGCTTTTTAAATCAAAAGGTAAGCTTGATGTACTGCTCAATATTGCTATTCATATTGTGGACTTAAAAAATAATCGCACTGAGTCCTAACTTCTTTAAAAATACATTAAAATAATCTCTTTCTGGCACTTGGAGCTAAAGTATATTTCAATTCTGCCATCAGCTGAAATTGCGGCAAGGTGCAAATCTAGTGCGAGTATTAACTCAGAATAAACTCAATTCTGTTAGAGTTGTACTACACAAATGCACCTGCGATCCTCGTTGATTAGCTTGTCTTCACTGCAAAGACATAGATGAATGAGACAGGGAGAAAGCAATACATTTTAAAATGAGGCCTTTGTCTCCCATCTTTGCACAGTTTGGAGATGACGATGGTGTTCAGTGTATGCATAACAGCATAATGCCTCAGGCTCAAACAAATTTGTTGCTGGCATACGTATCGGCAATCTTAACAACAGATTCTAGGAGTCATATTTCAAATTCAGATCAGCTATCACAAGTTCTTTTTCTTCAGTTTAATGAACTGAAAAATGTTTCCTCATTAAGTAACTTGCAGTGCAACAGCTCAATTGCAGTTGTGGTTCTTTGTTTCTTGCATTATTATGTTACTGGCTTTGCCATTCTTAATATCACACCACACTTTGTCTGCTCATCTCTCTGTTGTAGGTTGGTGACTCTGAACACCTATGACCAAAGTCAAGAAAAATCCCCTCGGATTCCAAAATGTTGTCCACTCCACTTTCAGGACTGGATGATGTTGCTGGTATCACTGAGGGGCTATTTGACAATTTAAAGGCATTATCCTGGGCATTTCTTGGATTCTCAATGTGATACACAGCCTGCTGTTGGCTGATTATGGGTTCACTCAAAGTCTTGCACTGGAGAAGTTCATTTATGGTTGTCATACTGGTCCGCTCCTTCTCTCCTGGAGACTGATTTCTCATTGCTGTGCTGGTCTTAATGGACATGGAATCTAAAGTGGGGTTTGTAACGCAGGGATTTAAGTAGCCTTCAGGCTCACTGCAAGTGGTCATTTCTGAAACAGAGTGCCTTCTGATGCTAGTGCCATTTACCAGACTCCCTTCGCTTTCATACTCTGCGACAGGTGTTAGCATAGGGTTGTTGTAGCTCTTTGAACGCACCACTGGGTTCTTGGTCAAAAGTTCATTTGACTTGGAACAACGTGGCAAGAACTTCTTTTCTGTTAAAGAAAAACACATAATTGTTTAATGTAACAGAAGAGAACAATCAATAATGTCAGTAAGAAACAGTGTCAGCGGTACTCTGGATGAAGTTTTCCCATTGGTTTAAACACTGAAGCATGAGTTTTAAACGTGGTTCCCATTGCATGCACAGTAACAGTGGGATGAGTTGAAGTGTAATTTGGAGGCAACATTGAAGAGGGTAATTAAAACACTTGAGCACTTTGGTATCTATCAATCAAGCAAATAAAAACAGAACTGAAGGCATTATATTTGAATATACGCAGAATACAGATTTAGGTAGATGATCTTGTAGTGCAGTTAGAGATTAACAGCTATGATGTTGTGGGCATCACTGAATCATGGCTAAAAGAAGATCATAGTTGGGAGCTTAATATCTACGGATACACATTGTTTCAAAAAGACAGGCAGGTTGGCAGAGCGGGTGGAGTAGGTCTGTCGGTAAAAATTGAAATCAAGTCCTTGGAAAGAGGTGATATAGGGATCCTTGTGGGTAGACTGAAGAAACTGAAAGGGTAAAAAGATCCTGATTGGAGTTATGTACAGGCCTCTGAACAGTAGCCAGCACGTGTGGTACAAACTACAACGGAGTAGAAAAGGCACGTAAAAAGGGCAATGTTAAAATTGTCATGGGGGATTTCCATATATGGGTAGATTGGGAAAATCAGGTTGGTGCTAGATTCCAAGAGAGGGAATTTGTAGAATGCCTAAGTGATAGCTTTTTATTGCAGCTCGTGGTTGAGCCCACTAGGGAAAAGTCAATTATGAATTGGGTGTTGTGTAATGATCCAGATTTGATTTGGGAGCTTAAGGTAAAGAAACCTTTAGGAGACATGATCATAATATGATAGAATTCATCCCACAGTTTGAGGGGGAGAAGCTACAGTCAGATTTATCAGTATTTCAGTGGAGTAAAGGGAATTACAGAAGCATTTACGAGGAGCTGGCCAAAGTTGATTGGAAGGGGTTAATAGCAAGTATGATGGCAGATCAGCAATGGCTTAAGTTTCTGGGAGCAATTTGGAAGGTACAGGATAGATAGATCCCAAAGTAATATTCTAAATGGAGGATGACACAATCGTGTATGACAAAGGAAGTCAAGGGCAACATAAAAACAATAGAAAGGGGCATGTAATGTAGGAAAAATTAGTGGACAGTTAGAGGATTGGGCAGCTTTTAAAAACCAACAGAAGGCAACTGAAAAAAAACATAAGGCTAGAAAAAGATGAAATATAAAGGTAAGCTTGCCGATTGCCAATAATATAAGAGCTCTTTCAGATAGATAAAAGAGAGGCAAGAGTGCATATTAAGCTGCCAGAAAATGCCACTGTAGAGGTAGTAACAGGGGGCAAAGAAATGGTGGATGAACTTAAATTTTGCTTCAGTCTTCACTGTGGATGACACTAATAGTATCCCAGAAATTTGAGTGTTAGGAGGCAGAAGTGAGTGTAGTTGCTTTCTAAAGAGAAGTCGCTTGGGAGGTTCAAATGTCTGAAGTTAGGTAAGTCACCTGAACCAGATGGACTACACCCCAGGGTTTTAAAAGAGGTAGCTGAAGAGATTGTGTAAGTATCTGTAGTGATTTTTCAAGAATCTCTAAATTCTGGAATGGTTCTGGAGGGCTCAAATTGCAAATGTCACTGCATATTTACAAAGGGAGGGAAACAGGGAAAAAAAGGAAAGATAGTCTGATTTTAGTGGTTGGGAAGGTGTTGAAGTCCATTATTAAGGATGAAGTTTCAGGGTACTTGGAGGCACATGATAAAACAGGCCAAATTCAGCATGGTTTCCTTAAGGAAAAATCTTGCCTGACAAATCTGTTTGAATCCTTTGAGGACACATCCAACAGGACAGCAAGTGGGCATTGTCTCCTTGGATTTTCAGAAGGCCTTTGACTAGGTGCTGCACATGACCTGCTTAACAAGACAAGTCCATGGTATTACAGGAAAGATACTAGCATGGATAGAAGATTGGCTGACTGGCTGGAGGCAAAGAATGGGAATAAAGGGGGCCTTTTCTGGTTGGCTGCCTGTGACTAGTGATGCTCCACAGGGATCAGTGTTGGGACTGCTTCTTTTCATGTTATATGTTAATGATTTGGATGACAGAATTGATGGCTTTGTGGCCAGGTTTGCTGATAATACAAAGATAGGTGAAGGGACAAATAGTGTTGAGGAAGCAGGGTGTCTGCAGAAGGATATAGATTTGGAGTTAAGGGTAAAGAAGTGGCAGATGGAATATAGTGTAGAGAAGTGTTTGGTCATGCACTTTAGTAGAAGGAATAAAGGCATAGACTATTTTCTGAATTGTGAGAATGTCAGAAGTCAGTAATGCAAAGCAACTTCGAAGTCCTCATGCAGGATTCCCTAAAATTTAACTTGCAGGTTGATCTGGTGGTAAGAATGGCTAATGCAATGTTAGCGTTCCTTTCAAGAGGACTGGAATATAAAAGCAAGGATGTGGAGGCCAAGTCATTGAATATATTTATTTCATACAAAATGTTTAACTTCCTATTACTAATAGAGTCATAGAACACTTCAGCACAGAAGCAGAACCTTCAGCCCATCTAGTGTATGCAGTATTCTGCCTAGTCCAATTGACCTGCACCTGGATTGTAGCCTTCCATACCCATCCCATCAGTGTGCCTGTCCAAATATCCCTTGAATGTTAAAATCAAACTTGCATCCACCACTTCCACTGGCAGCTCGTTCCACACTCTCACCTCCCTCTGAGTGAAGTTTCCCCATTATGTTTCTTTAAACATTTCACCTTTCACCCTTAAACTATGATCTCTAGTTCCAGAACAGAACGAATTTAGCCAGAGGATGGAATCCATTGTCACAGATGGGTGTGCAGGCCAAGCCATTGAGTATAGTTAAAGCGGAGGTTGATAGGTTCTTGATTAGTCAGGGCATCAAAAGGTTACGAGAGAAGACAGGACAATGGGGTTGACAGGAATAATAAATCAACCATGATGAGTGGTAGAACAGACTCAATGGGCCAAATGGCCTAATTCTGCTCCTATTTTATGGAGTCTACAACTAAAAAGAACCCTTAATACAGTTCAGCTGGTGAATGACTTTGTGTGTTTTTGGGATCTTTTTCAAACTTTTACCATATCCCCGCCACTTAACTTGACTTTTTTGTTGAAGATTTACTTGATAATGAGACCTGGTTATTTATGATCTTACCCAGAAAACATGCCGAGTGTGTAACTTGTTCATTTCCCATGTGTAGACCATATGTTCCCAGGTATGGAGACACCACCTTCTGTATCAGCAACTCCAACCGCAGGTAATCGCCTGACACCCCCTTAGATTCATGAACTCCCTGAAATTTAAACAGAAGTCAGTTCATTGGCCTGGGACAACCATCATTCAGAGTTTTGAACAGACTGTTGCTATTTAAATGTTTGGTTTTACAGTGAGCATAACTAAACTGTCTTTTATTGTAGAGACTGGAACATACACTTTTGAAGACAAGTATCTTACTGCATAATGACCTGGGTCATTGCTCCATTCAAATGCCTGAAGGCACACACTAAATGTTTCAGGAATAACTTATTCCCCTCTGCTATCCAATTTCTGATTGCACATTGATCCCATCAACACGACCTCACTACTTTTTCTATTTCTGCTTTTGCACTACTTTTTTAACCATTTAATTTATATACATATACTTACTGTAATTTACTTTTTTCTATTATTATGTATTGCATTGTACTGCTGCCGCAAAGACTTCAAATTTCAGGCATTTGTTGGTGATATTAAATCTGATTCTGATGCTGAAAATCATTAACACCATTCTCGTAAAGGAAGCTGTCGACTTCACCCTAGTTTGTAGGTCAGCAATTCAGACACATGAAGGTTTAGAATGAAATCTGAATTGCGGAGTTCAAGAATATTTGATGGAGAACCAGTAGTGTGGTGTTGGATTAGTTGTGGACTTTGGCTCCCTCGGATCATTCAAACTGGAAACTTAATTTCACATGAAACATTAGGTGGATTGATTTCCATCTCAGTCACACAGCTGTCACGCCATAAGACCGTGTGAGACTGGAGTTGAATTAGGCCATTTGGCTCATTGTCTGTACTGCCATTCCATCACAGCTTATTTATAATCCCTCTCAAACCAATTCTCCTGCCTCTCCCTGTAACCCAATGACTTGGCTTGCACAGCCATCTGTGGCAAAGAATTCCACAGATTCACCACCCTCTGGCTAAAAAAAAAAATTTCCTCATCTCTGTTTTAAATGGCTAACTCTCTATTCTGAGGCTGTGCCCTCTGGTACTAGACTCACCCACTATAGGAAACATTGCCTCCACATCCACTCTAGCTAGGCCTTTCAATATTCAATAGGTTTCGATGAGAAACCCCATCATTCTTCCAAAGTCCAGCGAGTACAGGCCAGCAAACTCTTTGTATGTTAACCCTTTCATTCCTGGGACCACTCTCCTGAACATCCTCTCTAATGCCAGCCTATTCTTTCTTCGACAAGGGTCCCAAAACTGCTCACGATACTCCCAAGTACAATTTAACCAATGTCTTATAAAGCCTCAGCATTACATCCTTGCTTTTGTATTCTAGTTCTCGCAAAATGAATGCTGACATTGCATTTGCCTTCCTAACCACTGACTCAACCTACGAGTTAACCTTCAGGGAATCCTGCACGAGGACAGGATTCCCTCAAGTCCAAGTCACTTGGCACCCGATTTTTAAATTTTCTCCTCCCCATCTAGAATATAGTCCACGCTTTTATTCCTTCTACTAAAGTGCATGACCAGGCACTTCCCTATATTATATTCCATTTGCCACTTCTTTGTTCATTCCCCCAATCCAAGTCCTTCTGCAGACACTCTGTGTTAAAAATTTGGGCTGGTACCTTTAATTTTACCAATGAAAAATGGCTGGAGCCCCTTAGCACTTTAGTGCAAGAGTGTTTATTGCGTGCATCAAAAACAAACTTACACAAATGAGTGAAAATAGTGAAAAAATGTCAACATTTACGAAAAGACATCTAGAAGAAAGCAATAATAGCTCTGTATTTTCTTGTCCAGTGTGAACTTCTGACAGCCCCTTATCTCTCTCCCATACTGAGGGCAATGAGCTCCTTTTATAGGTACTAGGACATGCCATCTTTATTTATCAATGAAGTTAACTTCAGGCTACACATGAATTAGAACATGATGTACCCCACAATGTTTTGTTTACTCATAATACAAAATAAACAGAAGTATCAACAATAAATATAGTATACAAACAACATATACAGACTTACACATCCCCATTACTAAAGAGATGGAATTCACTGTGTATGGCAGAAAGGCACCATAAAGCCAACCCGGTTTAGGACCCAGTGGATGCCACTTAACTGCCAAGAGATGACTGCATAAAACAGTAGAACTCTCCACACAATCACACACTTATAGTTAAGTACCAATAAAAACTGGAATTAGACTAAACTTTGGTGTCTGACTCTGTATCAATGAGAAGGGGAAACAGTGTGTTAATTATGAAAATATACCAGGGATGACATTGAAATGCGTACATTCTCTGCAATGACAGCAGAATGACAAGGCAATGTTTGTATGTGTGAGAGAGAGAGAAAGACAGAGAGACTGAGCACGTCTGTAAGGAGTGTGTTTACCAAATTCTCTCCATCACACCCTGCTTCCTCAACACTACTTAACCTCCACACCTATTTTTGTATCGTCATCAAACTTGGCCACAAAGCTGTCAATTTCTTCATCCAAATCACTGACATATAACATGAAAAGAAGAGGTCCCAAAACTGACTGCAGTAGTCACCAGCCAACCAGAAATGGCTTCCTTATTCCCACTCTGCCTCTAGGTCAAAAACCTGCTCAAAGACCATGTGGAGGAACTGTCTCTTGAACCTGTAGGTGAGAGATGACTACAAACGAAAACAATATTGCAAAATGAGAATTGTTAACTGTTCAGTAGTACCTTAAGAGTGGTTTGCAATGTGCAGATTTATTGCTGTTTTCTAGGATGGTGCTAGTTCACTAAAATAATGAATTTATATTATTCCATTTAAATTGTTAACATAGAACACTAGAGCACAGTGCAGGCTCCACGACCCAAGATGTTGTGCCAGCCTTTTTCTTACTCAGAGATCAATCTAATCCTTCCCTCCCACATGGACAATGGTTGATAGCCCTCCATTTTTCCATATAAGACACTCCTAAATGTCCCTACCACTATCTCTGGCAGCACGTTCCATGCTCATACCACTCTGTGTTTTTTAAAAAAAACCCTACCTCTAACATCCTTCTATACTTTGTCCTAATGCCTTAAAGTTATGCATCTTGTATTAGCTATTTCCAGCCTGGGAGAAAAGTTTCTGGCTGTCAACTCTATCTATGACTCTTATCATCTTGTACACCGTAATAGAGAAGTCACTTCTCATCCTCCTTTGCTCCACAGAGAAAAGTCCTAGCTATCCTCAGAAATCATCTGTAATTCAGGCAGCATCCTGGTAAATCTCCTCTGCACCTTCTCTACAGCTTCCACATCTTTTCTATGATGAGCATAATGATAATATTTGCAATAACTTACAGCAATCAAAATGGGAAATAGCCCCTTATAGACCTAAATTAAAATGTAATGTACTGAGGACTAGACAGCCAAAATTCAATAGCTGTAATCTTGGAACTCTGACTCAGGAGGAAGAATGTTTGATTTTCACAATATTATAAGCAAACTTTTAAAAATGTTGGTATCTTGAAAACAATCGAAATTGGTTAACCATATGTTTTTTGATACTGGATATTCTAATAAAATAGTTGCTTGTGCAAGAAATTTACTGAAACACAAATATTAAGGGATATCCTGGAAATATTTGGGACCATGCACTATTAGAAATCATTGAGAGATTTTTATATCTTGTACCTGGAAAGGATTTTCAATTTATGTTAAAATGGGAACTGTTGCTTACCTTATCGTGGGTCAACAGCTGGTTTCTTTGACTATACTTTAAAACTGCTTTATCTCAAACGTGATGTTTTGTAAAATATTGACTCAGAATATTAAACAAACCAATAATATAGCTATGATTAGAGATAACATTGTTTAACCACTTTATCAATAAAATTTTATAGGATCCAAGCAATTCCCAGTGCTATTTTTTTCTATCAATTTACCATTTTGGGTGCCGTGGTAACATAGTGATTAGTGCAACGCTATTACAGCTTGGGGCATTGGAGGTCAGAGTTCAATTTGATGTCATCTGTAAGGTGTTTGTATGTTCCTCTCTGTGAATGCATGGATTTCCTCTAGATGCTCCAGTTTCCTCCCATTGTCCAAAGACATACTAGTTAGTAGGTTAACTGGTCTTTGTAAATTGTTCTGGAATTAGGCTAGGGTTAAATTGGTGGGTTGTTGGTGGTGCAGCTCGAAGGGTTGATTCTACGTTATATCTCTAAATAAAACTAAATGAAACTTCTGGCTTCTGTAGTAGCTTGATAATGAATTTGGCAAGGATTCAGTCACATGATGCAAAGAAATTCCACCCTTTAATGAATCACCATGACTAAGAGGGTGGAATTAGCCTTGGAAACCATCTTTCAGGAAAGGAACCTATTCTAAGAATCTTGATCCTGTTCTAGAACTTCTTTAGGACTTTGCAAGTTCAGGAACCTTCACTGGAAATGTAAGGATGTTACATCAGAAGAGTCAGAGATCATGACTTCTTTGTATTTTGTGGCTGTCCCCTCTCCAATTATCAAGGCTGGAAATTTGGGATCCTGTAGTCCACACCACACCATAACCTTCAAATTGAATTTGAATGCAGACAACTTCATCCCTACTATTTTCAAACATCCATTTGGTCTTTATCTCAGATCTCATCTTTCTGTGTAGCTTTCCCCCCGCTATGTTCTCTACTGTTTTCCACAATATTATTTTTTCCTATTTACTTATGACAGGGACAGATAAAGCAAAGATTGTTCAAATTCTTGTCATTTAATGAAATAAACAGGGTCAGTGGGAAATTGTCACAAGATTATCGTTGGTATATATTCCAGCATGCCTGCAAAAAGATCTCGAAAGAACAACCAAGAGAGGAACACTGCCATGGAAGATTTCAAGAGAAATGTAACTGCACAATGAATCAACATACCAATGAACAGGAAGTGGCAAGGTGCTTTTGTTTCTTAAACAAAAATTGTGGCTATTTTTTAAAAATTTGGATGTAATCTTGCAGAGCAAAACCAATAGACGATTTTCCGGAAATATTCAGATATAATTAATGTCATTGAATTTGGTTTTACTCCCAAGGATGGATACTAATTGCATCACTAATACAAAAGCAGATCAGATAAGTCATCGCATTAAAACCAAAGCTTGTTCTTCTCTGTTTGAAATGCATCTTCTGCTTCCTTTTCCAATCAAAATGACTATACACTTAGCCCATCGCTACCACACCTATCCTAGCACACTTTGATCCTTACAGTCAAGAATAGAAGGCTATTTCCACTCTGTTCACATTTCAGCTCAGTGACCAGTTTACAGAAGCACTTGCGCTCAATTTGCAGTAAGAAACAGAAATATGGTGTCACGTTCCAGTGAAGAATTTAGACACGCCACTTCACGTACAGTACTGTTTCAAGACCATCTGTATTGTTTTCAGGAAACCCTTTTACATTATCATTCACACACACACACACACAAACATTCTTTTAGTTGAGCAGGAGAAGTGCTGTTATACAAAAACGGAACCAAACTTCAATAAAGTTTCCATTCAGGAGTTTCCATTTGTTTCAAAAATGAAGTAGATTTTTTTTCCAGAATTCTCACAGCATGATATTTTGAAATTCTCTGAAGCTACTTCCCTTCCTCCGCACATAATGTTAAAGGAGGGTTTCCCACTATCCAGCTGTTACAACTCTTGGGTACTTTATCGCCAATCTGGGTCTGGTATGTACTCTTGACAAGAGCTGCTCATTCTATTAATAGCAGCTGTCTGATCCTTTTGTACTGTGGTTGAGGGACCACCCCTCCCCCCACCCTGTACTTACAGATCATACCATTTCAAATTGCCCAAAAAAATTCCCAAGGCAAATCTTTCAAGTGTAAAATATATTCTTGTCACATCTGTGACAGGTTTCCCACAATTATGGTACTAATTTCCATGAAACCCTAGTAGAAATTGAGTTTCCTATATAGGGGTTACAGTTCTGCAGTGTTACCCAGTGTATAGGCCACCTATTCAATTTCTCTGCAGCCCTCCCAGGCAGTCAGGATGAAGTCCATACTTCAATTGTCTTGTCTGAGATCTATCACTTACCCCACTGATCCTGGGGTTGTTTGGAATGCAGAGACAAATGCTCAGAACAGGTAAAAGTTAAACAAAAAGCTGGAGGAACTCAGTGGGCCAGGCAGCATCTATGGAAAAATGTACAGTCGATGTTTTCAGCCGGAAATGTTGACTACTATTTTTCCATAGATGCTGCCCGGCCTGCAGAGTTCCTCCAGCATTTCGCGCCAGTCGCTTAGATTTTCTCTTGTTTGAAAGTTAAACAAAAATCCCTGTAAGTATTTTAAATTTATCTTTATCTATAGATACAGTGCAGATTTGACCCTTTGAGCTGCACCACTCAGTAACCCCAGATTTAACCCCCCCTACCCTAATCACAGTTCAATTTACAAAGACCAATTAGCCTACTAAATGGTATGTCTTTGGACTGTGGAAAGAAACTGGGAGGAAACCCATGCATTTCACAGGAACTGACATACAAACTCCTTGCAGAGGATGCCAGGATTGGACTCCAAACTCTGACGCCACAAGCTGTATTGCTTTGCGCTAAACAGTATGCTACAGTGGCCGAAGTCCAAAGAACAAAAAAATTTATCTACCAATATTGCCTGGAATTTCTGGAATTTTTACTTCAGATTTCCAGTATCCCCAGTGTCTGCTTTCCAACTTCACATATTCAGCAATGGTTTGCTTGCTAGCCTATCTCAATAAAATAAATACTAGCCATCATGACAGAAACTGAAAGGGAATTAAGAAACGCATTCAGTAGGTTATTCTGCTTTTTCTTAACAAAGGAGATGACCTTGCCTTTGATTGCTGGTGTTGTGAGAAGTATGATCACTCTGTATTGAAATCAAATAGGTATTCGGTGTATATAGTCTTTATGGCTTCATTCCTTCCAATAAATACAATTTCACCATAGAAACTGCAGCAAACCCAATTCTATTGAAGGAAGGAAATGTACATAAAGAATAAAGAGAAAATGAACTAGAGAGAGGAAGAAGCATTAAAAAGCCTAATTTCCCCAGCTACACAATACAATCCTTGTACGAGAGAACAGTCAGGAGCCTAAAAACATTCCTCAAACCTTGGCATGGCTCTGCTGAGACGGGTTGTTAGAGAATGAATTGAAGTATAGTTTATAGATACTGATAAAGGTTACCTCTTTTGTCTGCTTCACTCTTATTGTATGCTGCAGTTGTGCTCAGCACTTTGCTGATCTGAGAGGGGCTTAATAATTCAACTAAAAGTCAGCATGGCTGGCATTTAAACCAGTTTCTGTATTTCACTATGCAAGTTCACAGACAGTGCCTACAGATCACTGAAGTGAATCATTCAGGTATGCAAAAATGTAGGCAGAAATAAGTACTACCTTCACTTGAAACTAATATAATCTCCTGAACAGAAGTGCTGTTTGAAGTTTGGTTCCATTTTGTGTTACTGCACTCTTGCAACCCAACTTGGACTGAAAGAACACGTGTGTGAGAACACTGATGGAAGGGTCTCCTGAAAGCAATGCAAGTTTTAATAAAACAATACTCCCCAGGTAAGGTGGAGAATAATTAGTGCCACAAAGTTCAAAGTAAGTTTTATTTGAAAGTACATATATGTCGCCATTTACAACCCCAAGATTCATTTTCCTGTGGGCATACTCAATAAGTCTATAGAATATTAACGGTAACAGAACCAATGAAAGACCATACCAACTCGAATGTTCAACCAGAGTGTAGAAGACAACAAACTGTGCAAATACAAAAAGAAATAATAATAATAAGCAATAAATATTGAGAACATAAGATGAAGAGTCCTTGAAAGTGAGTCCATTGGTTATGGGAACATTTCAGTGATAGGGCAAGTGAAGTCGAGTGAAGTTATTCCCTTTGCTTCAAGAGCTTGATGGCTGAGGGGTAGTGATTGTTACTGAACTGGTGAGTCCTGAGGCTCTTGTATCTTCTTGATGGCAGCAGCTAGAAGAGAGCATGTCCCGGGTGGTGGGGGTCCTTGATGGTAGATGCTGCTTTCCTGCGACAGTGTTTCATGTAGATGTGCTCAGTGGTCGGGAGAGCTTTACCCATGATGGACTGGACCATATCCAGTACTTTTTGTAGGATTTTTGTTCAAAGGCATTGGTGTTTCCATACCAGGCAGTGATGCAGCCAGTCAGTATACTCTCCTCCACACATCTCTAGAAGTCTGTTTGAATCATTCAGGATGATTATTGATACTTTCAAGTTCTTCACAGTTTCTAACTTGTTGAAGTCCTGAAATAGTTTCATTTTCACTCCTCGCCCTTTCTGGTATTTCCAAGTCTGAATGTTTGAAACCGCAGTGAGCAAAACTGTCCTGAATTGTCTTGCTGCTTATTTCTCGCCAACTATCGATGACAAAAATCGGTGTTTCTTTTGCACTGCACACTACACAAACACATGCAACTGAAGCTATTTAAAAATTGTTTGCTCTAAGTGTGGTGTAGTGTCTAACAGCCACACAAGCACATGCAACTGACACTAGCTAGAAACAGTCTCCTGTCCCAACTAAGCAGCTTAGTGTCCCAAATAAATGAAGGGCATCCTAGCTATTTTCTCTTAGATTTTGTTCTTTAAGCATTGTTCCATTTAAGGGGCTACCCCAATTAACCGGAATCCACTGTTATTTGGTTTCAGTCTGTTGCTGGCGGTACACCTTATGAATCTTACGGTACACCTTGCTGATGTCAGCAGTAGATTCAATAAAATCTTTTTAAAATAACCCATCTAATTCCATTGTTGGAAAGCTTGTCTCGATCTGGGCCAAGCCTGATTATGCACATGATCATAACTTCTTGACTTTTTTTGCTGGAACTGCTTCTGTTTACCTTTCTGTAATGACAGAGGATCATTCCCCATTAACAAGTCCTGCTGTCAAAACTGCAGGCTGCCTTATCGCTAATGTCAGCAGCTGTCTGGAATTCACTCCTGACAAATGGGTCATTGTGGCAGTATCAGCTGCCTGTTTCTGCTTATTCCTGTTAGTTCAGAGTCAATTGGTTGCATATTCCTACACATCATAAATATTCATATTGCCCAATGAGATTCCAGCATGGTACAACAGAATCCCTGAGGTGAGCAATTCTCTCCAACTTAGCAGATAAGGGACCCTGTCCCCATCTGTTATTTTAACAGGTCTTCCATGAAGGGATAGGACTCCCTGTAGGATCACATTAACATAGCAGATCTGTACTCAAAGCACATGCCTGTCTGCTCCAACCCCCTCACCAGTCTAAAGAAAGGCCAGACTTCAACATTCCAGTTGGTCTTTAAAGCTCTTGCCTTGCATTGATGGCTTGGCCCATGTATCCTCAATGGGCTAGGATTCGGAAATGGGCTTTATCGTCTTCTTCTGAAAGTTTCCAATGGAACCACAGCTACTTAAGGTACAAACCTACCTCCAAATCAGTTTCCCTTCTGTACACAGCTACCGCCCCCCCCCCCCAACATCCACTCCATTCCCCCACTGGAAAACATGCAATGCCTGTACTTCTCTGTATTCGTAATAAATAGAAAATTGGATAAAGGGTTTTTACCCAGACTGCAGGTCAGGTACACATAGGATTGTGATGAATTCATGGAGGTTTCAGGGGTTTGGATGTAATTAAATATTTACACCAAGGAAACAGGAGGAAGAATTTAAACAGTAATATCAGTCTGGAAGAAATTTGAACAAACATTTTATATTTCACTAGTCCAAAAATCAGAATATATTTCCAACTCAGGGTCTGGACTATTTTTTTGTGGCTGTATTTACTGGGTGCTTTGTACTATGTGGGGCTGTAGGTACTGTGTTTTGCACCTTGACTTCAAAGTAACACTGTCTCTTTTGGCTAATTCATGGTATTCATGTATGGTTGAATGACAATTAAACTTGAACTGAATCAAATTCCTCTTGACATGCACAACTGTATAGATTTATCATGCTCAGTGAGAAGAGAAAATTAGATTTTTTAATATGCATTTATTAACTGAAACTCTCATCATAATCGGCAATTTTCATTAAATGACATCCAACAGCAATGTCAAATTAAAAATCCATCTCCTTCTCCCTTTTGTTTGAGGATGTAATCCTGCACCAAATGACTCGGTGAGTAAATTCACATGGATTGGTGCCGAGTTATCCAGTGCAGAAGAACACCAGAGTTGATTTGTTTTCATACATAGATTCCTACAGCATGGAAACAAGTTCTTTTTGTCCACTCAGTCCATGCCAATGATCGAGCTCCCACATACACTAATCCTATTTAATTCTCCCAATATTCCAGTCTATTCCCCTAAGATTCTATCATTCACATACACACTGGTGGTAATTTACAGAGTTGAATTTATTTACGAAACCACATCTGTGCAATGTGGAAGGAAATCCATGTAGAGAATGTGAGAACTCTGCACAGATAGAACCAGAGGTCAAGACAGCCTCAGACTCCTAATCTGGGATTTAGAACTGCGATGTTTGGGGCTGAGGTGAAAAATGCATGAGAGATTAAAAGTCTGCACTTTCTGGGCAATGACATGATTAAGCTTGTATAAGGCTCATCACAATACAATGTAAATGTAAAATCTACCATTCATATTAATAATAATAATCAGTTAGCATTGAACTAATTTGCTAGATCGAGGAAATAATTGTAGACTTCAGGAAGGGGAAGTTGAGTGTTCTCACCAAGTGTTCAGAGTGGAAAAAAATGGGCAGTTTTAAGTTTGAGGATGTCAACATCTCTAAAGATCTATCCAGGGCCAACATATTGATGCAAATATGAAGAAGGCATGCCAGCAGCCATATCTCAATAGCAATTTGAGGACCTTTGGTACGTGCATAACACTCTAGCAAACCTCTACAGATGTTCTGTGGACAGCTTTCTAACTGGTTGCATCACTGTCCGGTATGGAGGAGCCAATGCACAGGATCAGAAAAGGCTGCGGAGGGATTTAAACTCAGTCAGCTCCACCATGGTCACTAGCCTCCTCATCATGAAGGACATCTTACAAATGTGATGCCTCAAAAAGACAGCATTCATCATTAAGGACCCTCACCACCCAGGACACACCCTCTTCTCATTATTACCATCGGGAAGGACGTACAGAAGCCTTAAGTCTCACACTCAACATTTTGGGAATAGTTTCTTCCCCTCTCCCATCAGATTTATGAATTGACAATGAATCGATGAACATTAGCTCACTATTTTTGCTTTCTTTATATATAACATTGTAATTTAGGGTATATTTTATAACTTGCACTGTACTGCTGCTACAAAATAAAAAAAGTCACTACACTTGACAGTGAAAGTAAACCTGATTCTGATTGTTATTTCAATGGTGTCAACTTGACCACAGAGAGAGTTGGGCTATTAAACTATTGCCTTGATTTTATGTAACTAAAGAAGCTACGACTCTTCAAAAATCTATTTGCTTTTGTTCTCCAGCTTCTTAATCAGTTACAGCCTTACATTTAATCTACTCATCCTCAGTCCAAGATGAAAGAGCCTGGAATAAAGAACAAATATCGTCTAGAAATAAATCATCACAGGCTCTCCATTCATGGAGATGTTAATCTTAGATATTTCATGATTGTGTGCAACATAGGAATGCAACAACAAGGCAATAAGAGCCTACAACCTGAATTAAGAACATTATTATCAAAATGGTGGGTGTAAAATGTTGCCCACAACAAATGCTATTAAATTCATCCTTTCTCAACTCATTATTGTTTTATGTTGATTTTTAGAACTGCAAATTTCTGAGACTAACTGCATAGCTATATATGTGGGTGTGCATGTGGTGTGGCATAGCTGTGCTAGCATTACACAAGGATTCCAGTGATTCCAATAATAGGTCTTTCTCTGTGTGTAACTACTTCCTTTGACGTAGGCTGTGTGGCATCAAACTAATCAGTTAATCAAAGCAAAAACAGGATTATTTATAAAGCTTTTTGATTCTCTTCCAAAGTGAAAGCAATTTACAATTGGTGACTAAGCCATTAGACTAAACAATATCACTACAACTGTGTGTGTCAATTATTAATGGTCCATGATAAATGGAGAAGGTTTTCCAGAAGAAACTACATTTTTTCCAGTGTGGTATTGACAGGAATGTGGTGACCAATGATCTGCATGGGACAAGGGCTAGGTGATATATAGCAAGACTCACAAGAAGCTCTGCACTGGAAATTGGACTGAGTAGCAGTGTTTATTCCATGAACATATTGCGATATAAAACATGACAATGACCATTTTTGGGTCATTTTCTGTTACTTGGGAAATTCCACTGGGCAATTCCAAGTGACAAATTGTTCTTATTTCTAAGACAGTTCAAATAATATCATTCTATGCCCTATACTTAATCTGGAACATTGCACCAGAAATCTGAAAACACTGCTCTTTCCTCTGACAGTTAGGTATTTAACAACGCAGGACCAAAGCCAGACTCATCTCCCTGTTCCCTTCTAAGCAGAGTATCTTTGGGAGCCCCCAGAGGGAATCAGTGCAGTAACTGGGAGAACATACAAATTCCTCACAGACACCAGAGGAAATCCGAATCGAACATGTGCGTCTAGAGCTAAATCTTTATATTTTACCCCTTAGGTGCCCTACCTTATCCAGTGATCTCCCTTCATTTCCCCAAACCCCTAATCTTTCAACCTACCCCCTTCTCCATCACAAACCTCCACTACTCAGACTACTCAGAGCTGAAAGCTCTCCCTTCTAAGAATCAAAGAACTGTACAGCATAGAACAGTCCCATTTGCCCATGCTAACCATGACGTCTCCCTATGTCTACAATGCCACCTTCAACAAATTTTTTGTGTCTTTTATAAACTTACTAATCAGTCCATCTATGTTCTCCCTTTCTCTTCTCGCTTTCCACTTAATTGCCCCAGGTAACTGCTGCTTAGAAATCTGCTGGTTCTCTCTGCCCTTTGCCCTCAGTCCTGTGGAGGATTTTATTTTAAAGTATATAAACACTGTGTTGCCATTTCGACCCTAAAGAGTATTATCTGAATGGTTACTGAAGTGAGCAGTGTGTTGCCCAAGGCCAAAAGTATGACACGGGGTTCTGATGTCTTTTAGCTCTAGAGACACATGTTCGATTCTGACTTCTCCCGGTGTCTGTGAGAAATTTGCATGCTCTCCCAGTTACTGCATGGGTTCCCCCGGGGGCTCGTTTCCTCCCCATCCCAAAGGGTTAATTGGCCACTATAAATGATCCCGAGCATAGGAGGCTACTGGGAGTGTCAGGGGTAGACTTACATGGAAGATTGCATTACAGGTAAACAAGTGGGAAAGTGGGATTGCTTTGTGAACTGGGATAGAGTTGATGGGGTGAATGGCTTCCATATATTTCTTTAGGGAATATGAAAAGACTTGACAGTGTGCATTCGCATACACATTTAGCCAATCATCTTAATTCTGTCTGGGAATAAGACATTGGTGAGGCCAAATTTGGAGTATTACGTGCAGTTCTGGTCACCTACCTACAGGAAAGATATCAATAAGCTTGAAAGAGTGCTGAGAAAATTTACAAGGACATTGCTGGGTATGGACTCCTGAGTTAGGACTTTACTGCCTGGATTGTAGGAGAATGGAGGGAGACTTTATAGAGTACACCACATTATGAGGTGACACTAGAACTAGAGGTCATAGGTTTAGGCTGACAGGTGAAATATTTAAGGGGAATCTGATGGGGAACTTCTTCATTCAGAGCATGGTACAACTGTGCAATGAGCTATCAGCGGAAGTGTTGGATTCAGGGTTCAACTGTAACACTAAGGAAAGGTTGAATAGGTCCATGAATGAGAAGGGTATTGAGGGCCTTGTTCAGGGTGCAGGAAGATGGGGGTCTGCCATCTGATTTCTGAATGGTCATTGAATTGAACCCATGAACACCACCTCACTACTTAGTAATAATTTACTTTAAAAATTTTGCACTTATTTAACTATTTTATATATATATTTACTCTAATTCCGAGTTTTTTTCTCTGTATTATGTATTGCATTGTACTGCTGCTGCAAAGACAACAAATTTCACGAACATGCCAGCAATATTAAACCCGATTCTGATTCCAAAGGCTCTGTTAGTTCTTCACAGCATGTTCCACAGAGACCATGAATAAAATTTTTATCCAAGTGAGAAATTTTCATCTAGAAAACCCAGCACTAATTTGCTGTTTAATCCAAGTCATAAAGAATATTACTTAATTCATTTAATATCTACATGCAAGAGAGGGATCCAGCCTAAACTTTTTCTCTACTATGGGGTAGTCAATATAGCATTTTGACAAACTAACTGAAAAATATAAGTTACTCAGCACACACAAACCTTTTTTCCTGGAAATATTCCCTGTCTTTAGGACACTACCTTCAGCATGGAAACACAAGCTTTAAGAGATTTAACTGATTTAAACCAATAATGGAACAAATAAAGTGGTAAGTGCTTGGCAAATTAACTCAAAAGCTATGGTGCAACCCTAAATTAATGGAGTTCAATCTCCTGAAATCGTGCTTCAGCTTTCTAATGCTGCATCCAGACTGTTACTGGAACGCTGGATAGTCCGACTGCTGACATACAAATCTGACAGGCAGCATAGATACGAACAAAGAGATGAATTACTCTGTATCCAAAGAATCAGCTAATAGGGTGAATTCAATAAATGTCACTGTTTAGATTCAAAATGCAGTACGGCAAATAGAGATCTGCACAATTAGAAACAGAATACAGTCAGGAACTCCGAAACAAATATGCCAGAGAGGATGGGTATTTTTTTCAGGAAGTTCAAGATTATTGTCAGGAATCTTTTCTTAGAATCAAGTCATTAAAAAGAGCAATAAACCATTAGACAAATACAGATGAAAGCCAGTACTATCTGTAGGGATGTCTAAAGGGCCAAGTGGGCTTCCCCTGCTTTTGTGTTCTGATGATGGGAATTCAGAACCTGATCCTTTTCTGTAACATGCCTTTAACCTCGATCTAGTTCATTACTCATGTGGGTTATACATTTCTTGATATGTTAGGGGTACGTGATTATTCCCTTCAGCAGTGAGACTGTACTTGGTGTGGCTGGGTCCAGAGTCCATGTGATGAGATCACTTCAGAAGAGCGTTCAGTGACATCGTGTGTGCTTGCAGCCTATTAACAAGAGGGTGGCGTGGGGTTGGTGAATGGCTGAACTTCTCCAACAGTCTGGCTGAACAATTAGTAAGGGTGGGCTATATTTCTGTTCAGCAGAAAGAGATGCAGTTAAAAGCAAAAATGAAAATCTATTAGGCCATGATCAGTGGCTTCAGCTGCTCGGAGCTGGGGAAGTGAAGATGATGAATTCTTGATTTAATTCGAGTGGTCCTCGAACGTTTGCAATACATAATATTCAGAATGCAACAGAGACAGATTTAATATTTACATCCTGTGTCAGGTCTATTAAATTTGAAATAGTCTTTGTTACAGCAAAGATTACAAAAAATTCATTTTTACAGTTTAATTTTATACTCCTAGTCCACGGCACTCTCCCCACTACCACCACCACTACATGTGTTTCTGCACTGCTCCGTTTCTACTTTCGCTACACACACCCAATGATTATTTCCATTTTCCTAAGTCTCACAGGAACATCAAAGAGTGCAATTATTGCTTTATAAAATTAAAATCCTTGGTTGATGGTTAAAAACATAGGCTTTTAGCTCATTAAGAGAAAGAATTTGACCACCAAGTGCTAGCAATAATTGAAAACAATCCTGGCACAGCTTTGTCTGTAGGGTCGAGAGCATTATTTACGTGAATGTAAAAATAAGCAAATTACACAACATTTCCACACGAGCCTTGGACTTAGTGAGTGCTGTGCAGTTGGGTCAAGACCGAGTAAATCAAAGGACAGGAGCAGTTTGCTGCCAGGGTAGGGACAACGGGTTGACCAGGTACCACAGTGCCTTATTCCCTCAGCTGGGGATCCAATTGTGATGGGCCACCATCATGGAGGCAGCTTTCACTTTTAAGCTGTGAGCCTCAGTTACAACAGGTGCTGGTCGGATTTCTGGGACTGAAGCTGACTGCGCAAAAGTAAATTTTGGATCTGACTGTCTAATTCTTAGATTAGACTGTTTAACTGATATTTTCTTTGAAGTTTAACAATTAATTATCTGCTTGTATTTTATATGATTACTTATATACAAGTAATTGCCTAGTATGCTTCCTAGTTGTTATAGTATGTCTATGTAAGTTCAGTGTGTTCCCCTAGTCGGTATAATACTGGAAGCTTCTCAGTACAGCATTAATTGAATAAGAGTTACCTCAATGGTTAACTCTTATCTCCAAATTTCAATAGAGTCTTCCTTATCTCTGTAGTATAAGAATAGTTGACCATAAGGCAGCACCATCTTAGATCTTGGCTTTCTCTTCGCTTAGTTGACCTCTATCACTGTTTGTTGCAATTTCTCCTTGTTTTATCAATACATAATAAATCCATCATGGAGCAACAAGTTTTGTGCCTCATTCCTGATTTCTGAAAGAATCCTTGGATTAAAACATCAAAATCCAACAATTTGAAGTTGGCGAAGAATGGTTACTAAGATTTAGCACTTGGAACAATCAAAGACAAAATGGAACTTTGTTTAAGAATCCAGTTTAAGATGGCACTGGCAAAGCTCAGTGACTGCTTGCTGGTGGCAAATAAAACAAAGAGAACAACTAAATACTTCATTAATGGCACTTCTTCAGCTAAACCATCACTGCAAACTGTAACTTTCCTGTCAGAGTTGAGCTTTTGAACCGCCTGTATGACCTGGCATTTTTGCAGTGGGAACTGAAGTCTCAAAGGTGCAGGACGCCTGTGGCGTGGTGTGTACGGGGTGAATGAAAGCATTGGTTTCTGGCTGGAGACAATAAGCCAATGTGTGGCCATTCCTGGAGCAAACTTGGAGGCAATTCAATTCGGCAGAACCGAGGCAATGCAGAATCGAGGTGGAGGGGCAAGGAACCAGGCCTGAGAGCGAGGAAAGACCCAAGGCTTGATCGATTTAAGCGCTGGGCCGAATTGAGGTGGCGGGATATCAGCCTGAGAGTACGTGGAAGCAGCAGGGTCCGGGTCTGAGAGGAAGGTCTGGACGATTTAAGCTCCAGGCCAGATTGGAAAGGGCACGGTGTCGGGACGTGTTGGTTCAAATCCCTGCTCCACAAGGTTTTCTCATCTCTGCCACTGAATTTCAATCCGTTACTCTGTAAGGTTTACTCATGTCTGCACCGAACTGTGGCTTTGGCCTGCAACTATCACAGTGTGAACTCACTTTTGTGAACTTCAGTTCTGAATGCTATTTGCTCACTTTTATTGTGCACGTTTTAAACTTTTTTTCCCTCTCTGCACATTGCATGCTTAACGGTGTTCTTTTCTTTTAATGGGTTCTATTAGGTTTCTTTGTTTTGTGGCTGCCTGTAAACAGATGAATCTCAAAGTTGTATAAAGTACACATACTTTATGTACTTAATACTAAATGTACTTTAACTTTGAATCTTTGGTGTCTAACTTTCTCTTAAATTACAATTTATCTGAGAGAAAACTAACTTTGGCTTCAACATCATTGGATGGGAATTAGGAGAGAGGAACTGCTGCGTTGCTATTTTAAAAAAAAAGCAGAGATCTGTAGAAAAGAAATGCAAGCTGGTAGAGCCATGTGCAAAGCAGTAGAACATGGATTAAATATGTAAGCTCGAAAGCGTAAAAGAAATAAAAAACACACTAGCAGCGGAGCACAGATAAAAAAATTAAATGTTTGCAAGCCAGTAAAGTGTGTGAGAACAATTAAATACATATGTGCAAACTAGTGGAGCACTTAATGGAGAAAACTTAAAATTTCAGTTGTAAAATTTTGGTCAAAGTAATATAAAGTACATGTGAATTAAGATTGAATCAAAACAACGGCAAAGTCGTGAAACCTACACTAAGAGCCCTTATCTGAATAAATCATCTCAGTTTTATAAAATTGATGAAAAAGTCCAGATGAAATATACAGTATCAACAATGTTAAGTTTATTAAGATCCTGAAAATGGCTGCTACTGATTCAGAGATAAGACCACGTGGTTGGTTTGATCGAATGTCCAAGTGATTGAAAGAGTTACCAGGACGAGTAATGATTTTATTAATCGCAAGAAATGTAAAACTTGCAATAAACTCCAAAACCAACATGGTAGAGACAGTAAAAAGCCTGAAGAGCAAATCTTTATTAAAAAAAACACCATGAGGGAGAAGAGAGCTGCCTCCTTGGTTTATGATGCTACACCCAAAGCCCTGGTTGTAGTGGTGAACAACTGATAGTCTGGCCTGTTTCAACAGGTAGCCACAGATCCTCCAAACACAGAGAACCAAGTCAGGGGAGAATAAGTGCATTGTGAGGACATGGCTGTGGCATTCAGTGGTGGGAGATGAGCAGTGTTCTCAATGATTTGGCATATATCCAATGACTGCATTTCCCTTCTGAAGGTCAGTGAGGCATCCTCAAACACCATGTGCAAACACTACAATACATAGCCTCACAAACTGTTCAATGCACCTTCATCTAATCAGTAACCTTTAGGGCTTATACCTAATACTCAACGCTTCAGGATATCCTCATAACAAATATCCAACAGAGTTGCAAGACTCACATCACTGTTTAACAACTTGTACACTTTACACAATCGCCTCTCTCACTGGAAAGTGGGTGAAAACACAACTATCTGCTGACTGGGGAGAAAGGGTGTAGATCCATCACCTTCAGCTTGCTATAAGTCAACTTACCATTGTCAAGCCCATTCCCAACAGCCGGGTTGAAACCTTGAAAAATCATTGCATCTCCTACCGAACCTGACATAGCACATGGCCCTCTCTCCATCCCAAATATGCATATGTTACTCCTTCCCAAATCCCATCCTTATCATGAAGTCATCGAGTTGAACAGCATGGAAACAAGCCCTACCTGAGCTGTTCTATTTGCCTGCTTTTGTTGCTGTAAAATTTCCTATCTGTGTACATATCCAAATGTCTTTTAAATGTTCCAGTTGTGCCCGTGTCTATCTCTTCTGCCAGCAGCTCATTCCATGTACCCATAACCCTCTGTGTGGAGAAGTTGCCCCTCAGATCCACTTTAAGTTTTCCCCCCTCAACTTAAATCTATGCCCTCTAGTTTAGACTTCACAATTCTGGGGGAACAGCAGTGACCACTCACTTTATTTACACCTCATATATCTCTGTAAGGTCACCTCTTCCTATTCTCGAAGGAAAAATGTTCAGCCTAATAAGCCTCTCCTTATAAAACAAACCCTCTACTCCCAGTAACACCTTCGTGAATCTTTTCTACACCCATTCCAGCTTAGTTCCTTTGCTTCCTCTAGATATCTAAAGCACAGATGCAGGCCGAGCAACCATCAAGGAGCAAGACGAGTGTGAAGACGAAGGCATTCAGTAATTTGGATTAAAACACCCCCGGGACTAGCTCATAACTTAGAGGTTAGCTAACGGACAGGATCTACACATGGCGATTCAAAGGACGGAAGCCTTCTGCTGCCAGGGAGGAAAGACAGGCCAGGTGTCAGCTCCCCAGAAGATAGGGCAGTGCACAGCATCTTGCACACAGCAGGGCTTTTATTGCTGCAATAACACTGTGTGAGACCGTGTTAGAGAAAGGGAGAGATTGGACTGAAGGGGGATTAGACCACATTTATACAACATTGGGCACACTTCAATATATAAACTTGGTTTTTATCTCTGATCATGAGTGACTAAAGGAAATTGAGATGTGGGAATACCAATGAATAGGAATTGTGTTAACTGCTTTCAAGCTCAGATCAGATGTTCAGGGGTAGCGCTGCCAAAAATGGGGCACATAGCTTCCCTCCTCCTTTCCCCATCCTGTCCCTCTGCTGTTAGCTGGCAACTGCAGAGTCCTTGCATTAAACCAAACAACAGACCACTAGAAATCATGAGACCTGCTCTGCTGAGTACCGCAAAACTTTTTTCACTGCTGTCTAGACAACAAAATTATTGTTTCAATAACCTAATTGTCTGCTCTAACACATTTTGAGGGGTGAATATAATATTGTCACAGACTCAAGAGGCAGTCTGTCAATAAATTGTCCATGTGACTTGTGGTTCCAGTAAAGAAACACAATAGACGACTTGCCAAAATTCTGCACATTGGACCTATGGTGTCTGGTTATACACTAACTGCACTGTGTTGAACCAGAACTCTCATGCATCCCAAAATTGACTTTCTATATTCACAAAGAAACACAGGGGGTGTCAATTGCTTTTGATACTATAGGGAAGCCAGCAATCCTCCAAAATCCTGCACTTATTCAGCCTAAAACTTATCAAAGAATTATGTATGCACCGAGTAGAAGGCATCACCTTTCAGGGTGGACAAGTCAGATCTGCTGCTGATTTCAGCTCCCGGTTTATGCACAGTTTATAAGTACATTGACCTGATCACATTGGCGAGTGCTGCGTGCATGGTTCAGGCATGCTGGGACTGGACCATCACTACAATTGATGGCAGATATGTGCAAGAGTGCAGAATAAAGAAAATTGCAGGAAATCTGAAACAGATTTAAAAATGCTGGAGATACCATGTAGTCAGGGAGCATTTGTGGAGAGAGAAACCAAGTCAAAGTTCAGTTAAATGACCATCCTGGGTCTTCAAGTACCCTCCCCCACAGGTGCTCTCTGACCTGTTGTGTCCCCTAGCATTCTCTGTTTTTAGTTCAGTGGAGATGTCCCCAATGAGTACAACCATTGCTCTTTGCTGAAGTTCAGTATCCAAAAGTCCTGAGTGGGTAAAGCATGCGCCCCCGCCTCAGGATATAACCCACTTTGAGCATCCCCACTTTCTGTCTTTCTCTGTACTTACAGACTCTGAACTAAAGACCAGAACAACCCATGGAGATTTTAAAATAACTTCTAAAAGCACCAAACTCTGTAGAAGTGTAGCAAAAACCTGCAGAAGTCAGTTTGAAAATTCCTTGGTATAGCATTAATGCAATTTTTTCCTGCTACTCTGCGAAGTGAGTGAGGACACTAGCCGGAGGATTCCAAACTCTAAAATGGTCTTGATGCCGTCCAATTAACAATATATCCCAATTTACATTTCGATCTGCCAATCGTACAATACACCATTATGTTTAGCTACACCTCCAAAACCATCCCTGTCAATATTATAGCAAGGCTCAGCCAATGGCACAAATGTCATCAGACTATAAGGTATAGGAGCAGAATTAGGACATTTGGCCCACTGAGTCTACTCCGCTGTTCCATCATGGCTGATTTATTATCACTCTCCACCTTCACCTTAAATATACCCAGTGTCTTGGCCCACACTGCCATGTGGAAATGAATTCCACAGATTCACTACCCTTTGGATCAAGAATTTGCTTCCCTCATTGTTGTAAATGGATGTCCCTCTTTTCTAAGGCCGTGCCCTCTGGTCCTAGACTCCGCCACTATAGGAAACATCTTCTCCACATACACTCTATCTAGATAGCTCCATATTCAATAGGTTTCAATGAGATCCCCCGTCACTTTTCTAAACTCCAGAGAGAGTGCAGGCCCAGGGCCATCAAATTTTTCTCATACATTAACCCTTTCAATCCTGGGATCATTCTTGTGAACCTCCTCTAGACCCTTTCCAATGCCAGCATATCCTTTCTTAGATAAGGGGCCCAAAATTGCTCACAATACTCAAGTGTGGTCTGACCAATGCTTTATAAAGCCTCAGCATAACATCCTTGCTTTTGTATTCTGGTCCTCTCAAAATGAATGCTAACATTGCATTTGCTGTCCTTACCATCAACACAACCTGCAAGTTAACCTTAACAAAATCCTGCACGAGGACTCTTAAGTCCCTTTGCACCTCTAATTTTTGAATTTTCTCCCCATTTAGAAAATATTCCACAACTTTATTCCTTCTACCAAAGTGTAAGACCATACACTTCCCTAAATTATTGTCTATCTGTCACTGCTTTGCCCATTCTCTTTGTCTGTCTTTCTGCAGACACCCTGCTTCCTCAACACTACCTGTGCCTCCAGCTTTCTTAATATCATCTGCATACTTGGACACAATAACATTCAATTCCTTCAATCAAATTATTAACATATAACGTGAGAAAAAGTGGTCCCAACATTGGCCCCCTGCAGCACACCACTAGTCACAGGTAGCCAACCAACAAAGGCCCCTTTATTCTGACTCATTGCCTCCTGCTCGTCAGTCAATCTTCCATCCAAGCTAGTATACTTACTGTAAAAATATACCTTTTTTTGTACTTCTGCAGGCTGGCACTGGTGCTGTCCTGCAGTATTTGGTTAGCAGAGGACCAGCTGTATTGGGCTTGACTGCAGACTGTTGTAACATTCATGGACTCTGGTACTTGAGATGTATTTTATTTTGTGTGTGACTGACTGTATGTCTACTGCTGTCTTATATTTGTTATACATGCCTTATGTTATGCATGACTGGTGGCACTGTGTTTTGCACCTTGGCCCCAGAGGAATGCTGTTTTGTTTGGCTGCTTTTATGGATATTCATGGTTGAATGACAATTAAACTTGAACTTCAACTTAATAGCACAGGATCTTATTTCGTTTAGGCAGCTTCATGTATAGCACTTGTCAAAGGCCTTCTGAAAATGCAAAACAGCAATATCCACCGACTCTCCTTTGTCTATCCTGCCTGTTACTTCCAACAGATTTGCCAGGTTAAGATTTCCCATTAAGGAAACCATACTGACTTCAGCCTATTTTATAATGCACCTCCAAGTACTCCAAAACGTCATCCTTAATAATAGACTCCAACATCTTTCCAACTACTGAAGTCAATCTAACTGGCCTAAGATGTCCTTTCTTCTGCCTCCCTCCCTTCTTAAATAGTAGACAGCTGCAATTTTCCAGTCCCCCAGAACCATTTTAGAATCTGGTGACTTTTGAAAGTTCATTACTGATGCATCCACATTCTCTTCAGCTCCCTCTTTCAGAACCCTGGGGTGCACTCCATCTGATCCAGGCCGCTTATCTGCCTTCAAACTTTTCAGCTCCCCAAGCACTTTCTACTAAAGGTGCCTTTACCTTAAGCTCGCCACTCACATATGGGTTATTGCATAACGTTCAATCTAGAATTGCCATTCCTCTAGTAAGCATTTTACAAATTCTCTCTCTACCTGATTTTCCCATTCTGTCTGCATATTGAAATCCCCCGTGGCTCTCACAACATTGTTCTTTTTACACACCTTTTCTATTTCCCATTGTGATTTGCAGCCCACATCCTGACTTCTGTTTGGAGGCATGAATATAACTCCGATCAGGGTCTTTTTATCCTTGCAGTTCTTAACTCTACCCACAAGACTTCTACATCTTCTGATCCTGTCACCTCTTTCTAAGGATTTTGTTTCATTATTTACCAACAGAGTCACCTCTGCCTATCCTTTTGAAACAATGTGCATCCATGGATGTTAAGCTCCCAACTATGATCTTCTTTCAGCCACGACTCAGTGAAGCCTGCATCATATCTGCTAATCTCTAACTGCGCTGCAAGATCACCTACATTATTCTGTATACTGCGTGCATTCAAGCATAGCACCTTCAGTCTTGCATTCAATACCCTTTTTTTGATTTTGACCCCCTGTTACACTTTACCTCATCCCACAGACTGCAATTTTGCCCTGTCCTTCCTCACAGTCTCACCTACTTGTACACCAACTGCTCCATCCTCAGCCCTTTCTCTCTGGTTCCCACTCCCCTGCCAAATTACAAACGTTTGTAGATCGAATCATCCCCAACATCTCTAGCAAACTTGCCCGCAGGGGTATTGGTTCCCCTTGGGTTCAGGTGTAAACTGTCCTTTTAGAACAGGTCATATCTTCCCCAGGAGAGATCCCAATGATCCAGAAATCTGAAACCCTGCCCCTTGCACCAATTCTCCAGCCATGCATTCATCTATTTTTACCCTCACTGGCACACGGCACAGGTGGCAATCCAGGGATTACTACCCTGGAAGTCCTGCTTTTCAGCTTTCTACCCAACTCCCTATATTCTCTCTTCAGGATCTCCTACCTATGGCTTGATACCAATATGTACCATGAGTTCTGGCTGTTCACCCTTCCCCTTCAGAATACCTAATCCAAGACATGCTCAATCCTGGCACCTGGGAGACAACATACCATTTGGGCATCTCGTTCTCATCTGCAGAATCTGCTATCTGCTCCTCTAATTATGGAAACCCCTATCACTACTGCACTCCTCCTCTCCCCTCCTTCCACAGAGCCAGAGATCAGGTCGCTGCAGCTTCCCCCTGTAGGTTGCCCCCCCCTCTCAACAGTATCCAGCGGTATATTTATTATTGAGGGGAACAGGTGCTCTGCACTGGCTGCCTATTCCCTTCTCCTTTCCTGACAATCAACCAGGTACTTGCCTCTTGCAGCTTAGGGGTGACTATGTCCCTGTAGCTCCAATCACCTCATTTTCCCATATGCAAGTCCAGTTCTCTAACACGATCTCTAAAGGAGCTTCAGCTTTGGAGGTTTCCCAAAGTTCCTTCATCTCTCACAAAGAACATACCACTAACTCTGGACCCAATCTCAGCGCACTAGCTATATAGTAACAGAGAAAAACAAACTTACTTAGAACTTTCACCTGTTCTTGCCCAAGCTGTTCTCACCTTAGCCTGTCGAGCCAAAGCCTGACCATGCTATTGCTGTCCACTCACATAATGGCTGCTCCACTAAGACTGTGCTTCTCTATATTGACCCCTGTCAGGTGCCTAATAGATTGTTATGATTGCAGCTCACTGAAAAGACCCAGAAGCTCCCGAACTTTTTAAACTTCAAATACAGTGTCAGCCGAAGACACAGGAGGCTGCACCAGCTGGGATTTGGAGCAACAAACCATCTACTGGAGGAACTCAGCACATCAGGCAGCATTTGTGGTTTGGTGTGGTGTGTGAACTGTCAACGTTTCAGGTTGAAATCATGGGTTGGGACTCAGTGTGGAGAGGGAAGATCGACAGTATAAAGGGGAGAGGGAGTGCAGCGAGACAGGCCCTGTAGGTGATTGGTGGATTGAGAACGGGGTGGATGAGGGGAAGGATGACAGGCAGATAGGGGAGGAGGAGAGGCAGAGTTAGGAGTCTGATGCAAGTGGACGATGGTAGAGGCAGACAAAATGAGGCAGTGTGCATGCTTGCTGTTGCTTATTCCCAGCTACATCTCAGAAAGTGTGAACAGAAGGCCTTCAACCTAAAATGTTAATTCTGCTTCTCTTTCCAAAGATGCTTTCTGACCTGCTGACTGTTCACAGCGTCTGCAATTTTTTTTTGGTTTTCACTTAATATATTTACTCTGATGCAGGAAGTTTGATCTAACTGGAGATAAATAACCACAGAGGAGATTTAGATGATGCCCTTGGTTTTCCTGACATTTAACCGGAGGAAGTATGAGCTCATCCAGAAACAAAAACTTTGACCAGCACTTTGACAACGCAGGGGAATGGCAGCAGTAGAGGGAGGTGGCAGAAAGATTCAGATAGGTTTTAGCATTTAGAGAAAACTTACCCACACCTCCAACTGCTGTCCCACATTAAACTTCAGATCCAGACTTGCTTGTCAAAACCATTTAGTGGCACTGTATTATCTTACAGCATGAATTCTCTGTTCATGGAATCCATGCTGGAGTATTGAATTGTTCCCTTAATCCTACTTCTCCCGAAAATTGAGCTTCTGTATTCTTACTAAATAATTCACTCCCACCACACATCATATCTATTTTACCGCCAAGCATATCCTTGGGACTGGAAGAAGAAACCAGAGCGCCCGGTGGAACTCACGCAGTCAAAGGGAGGATATGCAAATTCAACACAGACAGCACCAGAGGTCACTGCTGAACCTCGGGCACTGAAGTTCTACAACAGCAGCACCAACTGGCAACCAGGGATATAGATTTTAATCGTTCCACTAGTTCCTTTACCTTCTCGTCTGCCAGTGCTTGTTGTCTGGTTTAGAGTCACAGAAAAGTACAGCATAGAAACAGGCCTTTCAGCCCATCTAGTCTGTGACGAACCATTTCAGCTGTCTAGTACCATTGACCAGCACTTAGACCACAGCCATCCACGTACCTATCCAAACTTATCTTAAACGTTGAAATCAAGGTCACATGCACCACTTGCAGCTCCTTCCACACTCTCACAACCCTCTGAGTGAAGAAGTTTCCCCTCATCTTCCCCTTAAATTTTTCACCTTTCACCCTTAACTCATGACCAGAAGTTCTAGACATACCCAACCTCAGTGGAAAAAGCCTTCATGCATTTACCCTATCTATACCCCTCATAATTTTGTATAGCTCTATCAAAATCTCCCCCTCAATCTTCTACGCTATAAAGAATAAAGTCCTAAATGATTCAATCTTTCCTTATAACTCAGGCCCTCCAGTCCAGGCAACATCCTTGTAAACTATCTCTCTACTCTTGCAACATCTTCTTTTGCTTAAGATTTAAAAATAGCATGTGCTCTTTTTGCAACAGACTTGCCTCCAAATTTTAATTTTACTTGGAACATCTATTTGTTTCTGAAGTTGAACTAAAAGGACTCACAATGAAGAAAAACCCATTCCAACAGACTAAAGCCTGCTGATGTAGGATTGCATCAAAAGCCAATGTGCCAATAACACATTTCAGGTTTAATGTGTTTACAGTAAATATAAAGAAACAAGTTGGGAACAGCTAGGAAAGCGGGAGGCAGGATTTCACCTATAGAAGCTGGCTGAAACTGGCTGCGATCTGGCCTCTTTCCCATCTACACTGAGCAGCTGACAGCTCCACTGGGCTCTGACCCAAATTGCAGTCTTGCTCAAACTCGGCTTAAAAATGTCAATGGGAATTTCTTGCTGAGATAAAGGCAGAAAAGCCTGGGCACAAAAGAACAGTTCTCACATTGATGAAAGCTATTAATAAATAACAAGGGGCTGATGGTGTTTTAAAGGTGACTTTAATTGTTCTCCCTTCTCAACTAGATTTCTATAAATTTTAACAAGGAACAGACATCTGCAGTTTGATTCAGAGAATGTACAAGGGACAAACCAAATGGAAAAAGTGTGCATTTAAACTATGTTCATGGGAGCTTATTATTTCTAAAATTGGCAGCCTCTTTTCCCACAATGTTTACATAAAAGCCCCTTACTACCTTCAGAAAATGTACTTTGTAAATTAGATATTTTCTTTATCTCCCTTATACCTTTGTTTCCTTAATTCCAATAAAATCAGGCCAAACAGATCAAGGAAAGCACTGAAAATGAAGCTAAGCAGCCTCCATAAAATATTCAAATACATGATCAGCCTCTCGAGAGCAAACTGGTTGTCTGTCTCTCATCTCCTGGATTGAAGGGGTTGGATTCCCATTTTAGGTTTTCAGCTTTTTAATCTACCATCAAAGCAAAGCCAGGTATTTTTAAGGGCTATATATGCTCCTTGATGGTGCACCGAAATGAGCTGCAACAAAGTAATGACAGCTGGTCTGGCATTTAGAATCTGAGTTACGAGGGGTGATTGATAAGTTCATGGCCTAAGGTAGAAAGAGTCAATTTTAGAAAACCTAGCACATTTATTTTTCCTACATGTACACACTTAGTCCAGCGGTCGTGGAGCATACGGATCCCTTCTTTGTAGAAGTTGGCGTCTTGGACCTCCAGAAGAGGTCCACAGCAGGGGTGATTGATAAATTTGTGGTCTAAGGTAGAAGGAGATGAGTTATTAACTTCAAACTTTCTGTATTTTCAATCAGAGTTGAACAGCACATGCATGTAATGAGAGCTGTATAACTCATCTCCTTCTACCTTAGGCTACAAACTTATCAATCACCCCTGCTGTGGACCACTTCTACAAAGAAGGGATCCGTATGCTCCACGACCGCTGGACTAAGTGTGTAAATGTAGGAGGGGACTATGTAGAAAATTAAATGTTCTAGGTTTTCTAAAATTGACTCCTTCTACCTTAGGCCACAAACTTATCAATCACCCCTTGTACCTTGGCTGTTTCCCAGTGCGAAACTCAGGAGCAGGGGAAAACTGAGGCCATATCCTGTCCCCACATATAAATGCCATTCTTACACAGTACCATTGGGTTTTTGGAACGAGACAGGTCAGGTGACCAGTCTCCTGCATTTATGTCAGGGACGACAAGAAGCAAAGATAATAGCAGAATTTGAAAAGTGTACGATCATTCGGTTTTATAAAACGACGTGGAGATGGGCACGTAGAGGAAAAGACAGTGAATATGAGTTTTTTGCATTTTCCAACAAAATTCAAATGAGTCAACATCATTTTGAAAATATGAATTTTAAATTTGCCATCATTTTATTGAACTGACATTTTAATTAAAGCTGCTTCCCTTCCTCTTTGCCTTTTCATCTGACGTCCTACAACCCCCACTAAAATTAATGGAAGTCTTGGATCCTGTGATAGGTCAGACCTGACACCAGACGTGAGAGGCAATTCCCCCAGAGAGATCTTGGCAAGAATGAGCTCCTTGTACAACAGCACCCGCCGTGAGTCCAGCACGTCCTGTTGTTTTAATGGCTAAGCACCATTGGTTCTGTTTAGAACTGGCATATATACCCAGTACTCAACGTCCTAAAAATTATTCATACATAAATAATTACATAAAAAGTAAATAAAGGAGAGGGACTGATATTTCATCAAGCAGCTTTAAAGTGAAAAGACATTGTATTTGGGATTCACATGTTTGGTCAGAATAACCTCTGGCTTTACAAATATTGACTGTCCTACCACATATTTTGAACAAATACTGTTTTAATTATTACTGTAACACACGCTAGATGCTTATTAAAATTTACAAATGGAACCCAAAAGGGGAAATAATTTACAGAGAAGTTAATGCTGCAATTATAATGGCTAACACAACTATTTAAAGCACAGCAGCATCTCAAAGTAGTAAAGCGATTAACTTGTATTATTTTTATTATTTACAACTACTATAAATTGCACATTGCCCACTTAGATGGAGACGTAATGTAAAGATTTTTACTCCTCATGTACGTGAAGGATGTAAGTAATAGAGTCAATTCAATTTCTATTCAAAAAGAGAAAATCTGAGCTGAGGGATCAAGTTATAGGGGTTCCCAACCTTTTTTTTAAAAAAATGCCTTGGACCGTTAACAGACTGGTCCGTAGACCCCAGATTAGGAACTCCTGGATCAAGAAATGTGCAATGAAATTAGTTTTGGAAGTAGAAAAATTATCACATTACAAACAAATGCAAGGCATCAAGAAGGTCAAGTATGTTCTCCAGATACTAAAACACAGAAAATGGGGTGTTTCAGTGTTAAAACTCCCAAAAAGCCAGATTCTCTCCCCAACCCTTCCACTGAAGACTTGAGAGGCTTTAGGTCTTTATTTTAATTATTAAATTCAATTAAACCTAGAGGTTCCTTTGACCAGAAATTTAGGGATCTTTACATCACAATACTAAATAGAGGGAAATGAACACTTCTCTCATACAAGAGGCAACCTCAGACCTCATCCATACTAAAAATTATCCACATATGATGTTTAACACAGTGACATTTGTATGGTAGATGATTGATTTTCAAGTTAAAACCCTGCTCTTTGGAAGAAAACCACCCACTCATCAGATCTAACACAGCAATGAGCTGCCAATTTATTACATTCACTTCAGAAACCACAATGTCTGAGGCAATTAAATGATACAAAATTCATTTTACCCTCTCTAGGAAATGCTGAAAAGCTAAATACAATATGTTTGCCACATGCACAAAGAATATTAATGAGGCCCAGAAAATACAGCACCACTTGCACAAATCCATTTATTTTTATTTTATTTAGAGTTACAGTGCAGAATCGGCTGTTCTGGCCTGTCGCGCTGTGCCACACCACCTAGAAAATCCCTATTTAACCCTAGCCTAATCACAGGACAAATTACAATGACCAATTAAGCTATTAACCAGTACACGTTTGGACTGTGGGAGGAAATTGGAGCACCCAGAGAAAACCTACACATTTCACAGGGAGGATTGTACAACTCTTTATGGAGGACGCCAGGATTGAACTCCAAACTCCAGTGTCCCGAGCTGTATCAGCATTGCGCTCACCATTACGCTACTGTGGTGCCCACCAGAGTCACAGAATTGTTATGGCCTAGGCGCAACAAAATATTCAGTATACTTCACCCCCAACTCTGAAAATCACTCCCTCACACCCTATCCAATCCCCACCTGAAAGCCGTAATTGACTTACCACCACCCTTATAGGCAGCAAATTCCACATGATAAGTAATCGCTACATGAAAAAGCTCCTAAAAATGCTTCTTGTATCTTTTGCCTGAAGTTTTATATTTGTGTCCCCCAGCTCTCCACTAAGGAACAAGACACTTGTGTATTGCTGGTGGTGTGCCTCGACAACATTACATGGCCTCATAAATACAGAAGATTAAAAAATGCTTTTTTAATAATGCCTTTCATGAAGTAAAGGCATCCCAACAGTTAGTAACCTACGTTATAGTCACTGTTGTATGTACCATGGGATATGTATAGCCAACTTGCAGTGTCACAAAATTTGAGGATGATCAAGTTACTTAATTTAGTAACAATGGTTGAGGGATAAATATTGGCTAGGACACATTGGAGAGACATCCCACTCAAATAATAAACAAATCCTCCATATACCAAATAATTGGTTTTTGTTCTTTGCAGGCTCTGGTATTGTTCAAGTGCACTTTAAATAAAATATCATTACTTTTAGCTAAGCATTATTTAGTATCTTCCTTACAGATTTTCTGCCTCCCTATTTTCCCACAACATCATGCATAATTTAATAAACTAGGAAACGTTCCAAGGATTTGATGTGAAGTAAAATAGCATTGTCTGTCACCACTCCAAAGCACTCAAGTTTTCAGAATACAATACCATACTATACAAAACTTTATGAAGTGTAAAGTCTTGTAGCACGAGTGTCAAAAAAAAATCATGTAAATTAAAGATAAACAAATACAAGCTGACACACAAGATGCTGGAGGAACTCAGCAGGCAAGGCAGCATCTATGTAAAAGATTACAGTCAATGTTTTGGGCTGAGACTCTTCGGCGGGGCCACAAACTGAAAAGACTTGACATTCAAAAGCTTGCTTTCCCTCAAATTAATTTATTCAAGACTTCAACAGGGCTTTATAAAAGAGGCTGAATGAACTTGGGGGTCTGCTGGACAGAACTCAGGAATCTTAACTGCCGGCATTGGAAATGAAAGTAATGTACAGAGCACATATGTTAACATAATCCTTAGGATTTGGCAAGTCATCTGCAGTTGTACAATCTGTGACTTGTAAACCCAAGGCCAAGGTTGTAGATTTATTATCTACCAAACTTCACCCACTAAATATCAAGCCTTTATGACAGGTTAATAGCAGGGACGGTCTTTCTCTGATAGAAAATCTGAGTGTCTCCAGCATACAAAAAAAAACAGACTTCAGTTCTCCAAGTCCAATAATAATCAGGCAAACTGTCACAAAATTTAAAATGGATTATTATTAGAATTCTATATAACTGTTGAAACAGATAACATAGCCTCAACTTGCTTTAAGTTTGTATCAGTCAGATCTAGGACAATATGATAAAGAATAAATGTAATGTTTATCCTGCAAGTAATATTGTGGAAAATTGCAAATCAGGAGGGGAATGTTCATTTGTTCATTCTCCACCCCCCCCCCCCCCCCATGGGATGGAGGATGATTTACTTCCCCTCTGTTATTTTTGCATTCTGAGGTGGGAACCCATAAGCTCTTCCATAAGTGAGCCAGGAGGTGGCTTATAGGGCAGGCAGTTTGTGAGGTAGTATACTCCACCTACGTAGAGCTGTTGTATGTTTCTGAAGCATCAAGTTTTTCAACACCATCCTGAGTTCAGCGAAGTCAAGCATCAGGGATTTTCAGCAATCAGTGAGAATGTTGCACTTTTAAGAAGAATTTGAGGAGAACTGTGAATCTTATTCTCTCTCCCCCATAACATGACAAACCTTGTAATGGAAGGTGCATTTTGGGAGAACAGAGTCAGGAATGTGGACAAGGTGTTCAGCCCAATGTAGTATTTGTGCAGTGTATGTCACCAAGACTGAGCTAGTCCAGTATCTGTTACTTTTCCTTCTTAAGTAGTGAAACCCTTAGGACTCCTCAGCTCATTCTAGATCAGAATCAACAGACTGAAGTCATCAGTGCACAGGCCTCAATCTCTGGAAGCTTCAGAGAAAAGCAAGAAGGGCATGAAACCTGGGGGCAACATAATTTTCGTTCACTTCCCAGAGAGAGACAAACTGATCATTCTGAGAAGGCCTCGACATCAAAGGGATTACTCAAAATATGATCGGCAAGGAAGGAGTGTAAAAGGCTAAATCCAATTGGATCCTTCTCTTAATAAACACTTGGAGCCCTGCTTGTCATACCAGATTTTGCTTTATCAGAGTATCAAGGACAATGCATAATGGCCACACCTTTAATCCAAGCAGCTGAGATGAGAAGAAATTTCTTCAGCCAGAGGATAGTGAATCTAGAATTCATTGCCACAGAGGATTGTTGAGACTCAGTCATTAAGTGTGATTAAAGCCGGGATTAGTATGTTCTTGATCGGTATGGGGGTTAATGGTTACAAAGCATTGGCAGGAGACTGGTGCTATGGGCTGTAAAGCCTAATTCTGCTCATATATCTTATGATCCAGCATCTTTGGGCCAGCCTTGGTTGGCAAAATGTTGAGAAGGCCATACTCCCAACTCAAAAATGTGAAGTTCACAATCTGAGTAACACACACAAAATGCTGGAGGAACTCAACAGGCCAGGCAACTGTAGGTTTTCTCTTGTCTGAAGTTTACAATCTGACTGGCCACATTAGAATGTGGCTATAACAGGGGTCATCAGAGTTAGGTAATCATGACCATCTTTAAGCAAGAAGACAAGTCTGACTATGAGGGGATGGGAAATTACCTTATCATCGTTGTTTTCTTTTTGTCTATGTAGGTCATGTGAAAGCTTGTAACAATTACTGACACAACCCGAACACTGCAGGTTTTAATTTCCCCCACCCTTCAAAATCCCACTTAGGGAAAAGGCTTACCATGTAATACCACTGACTCACAGTTCTAACAATATTTCCCAAAGATCATATTGAGAACTGAAAGCAAAACAAAACTGAGCAATCATTTTTTCAAGGGCTTGTGGCATTTATGGAAGGGTTAACATAGCTATTCATTATGTACAATGCAACACGCGTGGAGAAGGCTGGGTTCTTCCTCTGTATTTGGGTCTTACAATAATCACAAGCCTGGCAGAAGCCGGGGCACGGGAACAGAGTTAGCCCTAGAACAATAGAACACTGAAGCTCTGCATTCAGACTAGACCAGTCATCCATGCCAGAGCAACAGGGTTATAAAGCAGCAAATGATGTTTATCATTTCAGATAGCTTTTACCGAGAGGTGAGAAACATCTTAAAAGCCACATGCTAATTTTTTCAGGCATTGAAGCATTAATTGAACGGTAGAACCTTGTTATTGGCTATGTCTGACTCTCTTAGATTCTATACTTTGATTTTGGGAGCAAAATGGGTTCATTCCAAATTTCAAGTTATATTGGTTTGATGATCCTAGTTCTGTTGTATATTAACAATAGATCAGGACATGATTTGAGTGTAACAATAAGCAGTTAATGAAAAAATAGTAACGTGAGCATCTTAACAAGTCTGTTTATGCAAATAGATTATTTTGCTTTTTTTGTGTATGTAGTCATATTCTAGAGGCAGTAGAGAGAGAACTTAAAAAATTGGAGCACTTGTTTTACATAATCAGTTATTCAGTTTTACCTCAGACATTTTCAGGTCAGCCAGAACACTGTCATATTCAGGATGATGATTCTTATTCTCTGTTCTAACAGCGTGTTTTGATCATAACCTCAGGATTGTCTCCTGGTGCATCAATATGACAGTTCTGTTTTGCTCATCTGAACCTCTGCAATTGTCATTTTATATTGCAGAATACCTCCTGAGAATTAGGCTTAGACTGCCCAAAATTATTTCATCTCGAGTTCATCCGGCTTTGAAGGATGCATTTCATTGGCCTGGTTTGGTCTTAGATCCAGTTCCAAAGGTGAAGGGCTGTGTGTTCATTCTGGTTGCCAGTGATCTCCCTTTGAGCCTGTTTTCAATTCATTACACGTAGTATGTTGATATCAATAAATATCCCTGGTGGAATATTCTCAGCATTTCTTCTGCTTTGCTGGCATGGGTAAAAACTCGATGCTACCCAAAGGAACTCACTCTTCAGCTCCAGTCACCATTCTGAGATCATTGCAAATTGATCCTACTTACTCATTGTGACTTATAATATTCCCAAACATGAATGAATTAATCACAATTTCCTTTACAAGAATTTATTTTAAGATATATATTAGCACCAACATGGATTTGCACTTAAAAAAAAATCCAACACCTCAACTAAACTTTTGCTGTGCGCTCATAGTTTTCCATCTCCCTCTGTTCGAATTTCCCTTTTTTTTCTGGGAGCTAAGGATATCCGACACCTTACAGTTCTGCTAAGAGTTTGAAAGAGTTTCACATGCTGGGTATTTCCAGGACCATCTATTTCAGATTTCTATTATCCCTAGTATTTTTATTATTTTTAAAAACATTGATGAGAAGGGACATCCCACTGGGTGGTCCTGCTCGTCAACATACATTAGTATGCGTCCCAAATTGACTGTCATTGCTAGGTTGTCTTTTTGACTACCTCAGTAAATGAGGTCACGATAAATCTCAGTTGCGTCACTTGTCTAGTGCATTTTGCTCTTCAGGTTTAATTAATTCATAGAATAAAAGTTATTAGAATGCTATACAGAGGTGTTTTAGCAGCATTAATCCCTACTGTCAAACTCCATTTCAACAGATTTAAGCCACGGTGATGATTTAATATTTCAGTTACAGTGTTTCTCTAATTAGATTAGATATAATGAAGTAATTTTACACAGAGATTTGTAACAGAGCATTAAATGACAAAAATAAATTGAAGAGGATGTTTGCTTAGAAGCTTGTTTAAATTAAATACAATTTTTACAAAGCTAATGCTGTTTCACATTATACTAGACTTGGATTTGCTTTTATTTTAAAACATTCTGTGCACTGGTTTCATTAGAACTTATACTTTCACCATATCCATAGTTAAAAAGAAAGATTGCACACAGCAGCCTGAACCACATGTTAACGTGCAGAAAGTTAACTGAGATCAGATAAGAGACACTGACAATATGTTGCCCCCATTCCCTTTCATGTAGCTTACAGCCTACCTGTAATATAAGCAGCATCTGAATGATTGAAGGTGGGACCCTTGCACGTGGGCGTGACAGGGCATCTTCCAGTTTCACATTTAGTGTTATTACATTCCTGAAATGCAGCAGAGCTATCTGCCGGACGGTGGGCTCCTTCCCCTGCAAAATAAGTGATTAAAAAAAAAAGGGAAAATTAATTAGATGGAGCAATTTTAATAAAAGTTAAAATACAAGGGCAAGCCTTATTGAATCAAAATGAACATTTATTCCCGATTCATACAATGAAACGTGCAATGCAATCAAGTATTCTGCCCACACCCCAACGATATGGCCAAAAAAATTAAGAAGTCTTCTCAAAATGCACCTCAACACTGAAATCAACAATATTCTGAAGCGTAAAATAGCATATTCTGAAAAGAAAACGGAGCTCACGATCTGCTACTTTCTGGACACATACAGTGTTGTATAGTACTCAAATATATATTAAACTCGCACTGTAGGCCAAGTCCCTGGTAATTACTGCATGGTGCAAACATAGTGTAATCATGCAGCAAATCTACACTGTTGTGAAACATACTTCACCAAGGGAAATGATGCAACTCATATAAACTATGATTTTCAGTAAGCTCCGGGCTACCCATCTCTTAAAACATCTTTTTTAATGCGTACATCAATCACACTGCATAACTTAACAGGCAGAGGGAATAGCATTTTTAAAAAGTGAGTCAGATATCTAATTTTTATCATAGGATATCGAACACTACAGCACAGTATAGACCCTTCAGCCCACAGTACTATACTAACCTTACAACCTTGTCTAAAGATCAATCTAATCCTTCCCGCCCACATAACCCTCTATTTTTCTATTGTGCTTATCTAAGAGTTTCTTAAATGCCCCTAATATATCTGCTTCTACCACCACCCCAGCAGGGTGTTCCAAGCACCCACCACTTTCTGTGTAAAAACAATACCTCTGACATCCCCCTTATACTTTCCTCCAGTCATCTTAAAATTACGCCCCATCACATTAGCCATTTCCACTCTGGGGAAAAAGGTCTCTAGCTATCCACTCTATCTATGGCTCTTATCATCTTGTACACTTCTAACAAGTCGTCTCATTCTTCTTCACTACAAAGGGAAAAGTCCTAGCTCATTTAATGTATCCTCATAAGACATGCCCTTTAATCAGGGCCTTATCCTGGTAAATCTCCTCTATACCTTTTCTAAAGCTTCAATATTATTCTTACGAGGCAACCAGAACCGAGTACAATATTCCAAGTGTGGTCTAACTAGGGTGCTTTTTTTCACAACTGCAACATTACCTCATGGCTCTTGAACTCAATCCCCCGTTTAATGAAGGCCAACACACCATACACCATGAACAACCCTACCAACATGCGCAACAACTTTGAGGGATCAATGGACGTAGACCCCAAGATCCCCCTGCTTCTCTATACCGCTAAGAATCAACACTACATTCTGCCTTCAAATTTGACCTTCCAAAGTGAATCACTTCACACTTTTCCAGGCTGAACTCCGTCTGCCACTTCTCAGTCCAGCTTTGCATCTTAATGTCCTGTTGTAACCTACAACTACAATACACTACACAACTGCACCATCCACAACTCCACCAAGCTTCATGTCATCTGCAAGCTTATCAACTCACCCTTCCATTTCCTCATCCAAGTCATTTATAATAATCACAAAGAGCAGGGGTCCTAGAACAGATGCCTACTGAACACTGCTGGTCACCAACTTCCAGCCACAGAATGCCCCATCTACAACTACCCTCTGCCTTCAATCAGCAAGCTAATTCTGAATCCATTAAGTCACGTTTCCCCATTTCCCATGTCTCCTGACTTTCTGAATGAGCCTATCATAGGGAACCTTGTCAAGGACCTTACTAAAATCCATATACACCACATCCACTGTTTACTTTCATCAAAGTGCTTTGTCACATCCTCAACAAATCCAATCAGGCTTGTGAGCATGACTTATTCCTCACAGGGCCATGCTGACTATCCCTAATCAATGTTTCAAAGAATTATCTCCAGTAATTTGTCCTTCCAGAGGAAACACAAGCACACACAGGAAGAATGTGCACATTTCCTTACAGAAGACATCTGAATTGAACTCCAAACATTGACGCCCTAAGCTGTAATAGTGTCGCACTAACTCTATTGGAATTAATGAATTACCAAAAGCAGAAAAAGCAAATTCTGCAAATTATTACTAGAAAATATTGGAAATGGCCACAACTTAGGTAACAGCTAAAGATAGAAACAAAATTAACACTTCAGGTCAATGACCTACCATCTGAAAATAATGATTTTTTAAAAATAAGCACAAATTTGGAGAAATGGATACTGACCCAAAATGTTTACCATGCTTCTCTCTACAGGCACTGGCAGACTTCAGAGAGGTTTCTGCTTTTGTGACAGAAGCTACAGTATTCAAATGAGGTTACAATTCTAGAACTCTACTCTTGCCACTAGGAACTGCTTCTCTCTCAGATATCACACTTTAAATACTTCTGTTCATTTTCTCCCATCTGTGAATGCCTTTAGTGCCACAGCAAAGGTTATTAGGAAATAAAAACTCACTGAGAAGTGGTCAAAATCCTGCGAGAAGGCAATGTGGGAGGAGGTCACTGCTGACCTCTGCAATAACTTAGAGACGCTCAGAGTTATCACCATGGAGAAGTTGGAAAGAATGGGGGAATTAATCTATAGCGATGGAGCAGAACGTTTTGGAGTGCTAGAGAGGAAGAAAATTACACCGACGATCCCCACTAAGTGCAGGAGACAGAAGGAAATAGATCGTCTAGTAGAGAGCGGACGGAGCTGAAGAAACAATGGAGGAAGGCCACAGAGGAAGAGAAGGAAGGCACAAACCTATTGCAAGCAGACCTCCGGGGCAGGCTTGCGAAACTGAGGAGAGCTGAGAACCTGGTGAGGAAGCGCGGGAAGAAGGAGTGGACACGAAGAAGCTTCTATAAAGATGTGAAGGGTCTCTTCACAGGGGAGAAGGGTGGAAGTCTCTCAGTGTCAAAGGCAGAACTGGAAAAACACCTGGAAAAGTTCTACGCAGACAGCCAACACCACAAAGAGATCACCAATCCATCCACTGGAACACCAACTAGATATCAGCCTACCTAGGAGTGAGGTGGAGAAAATAGTGCATAGAGTAAGGGCCGCATCAGCCCCGGGTACCAATGGAGTGCCATACAGGTTCTACAAAAATGCACCAGGCGTCCTGTGGTTCCTCCGGAGGCTCATGAAGGTGGTATGGCATGAGCAGGAGATACCAACATCCCGGCAGAGAGCCGGAGGAATCCCGATCCCAAAGGAAAAGGGTTCATCAGAAATCGGCCAATTCCGCCAGATCAGTCTCCTAAACATCGAGGGCAAAATCTTCTTTAGTGTGGTGGCTCATAGGCTGTCAAGATATCTGCAAAGAAACCATCTGATTGATACATCAATCCAGACAGCAGGGATCTCGGGCTTCTCTGGCTGTCTGGAACACGCTCGCACCATCTGGCATCAGATCCAGGTCACCAGGAAGGAGGGAACAGATCTTCACATGGTGTTCCTGGACCTCGCCAACGCCTTCCGTTCAGTCCCTCGTAACCTCCTCTGGACAGCTTTGCACTTCTTCAGGGTCCCAGTGGCCCTCACAAGCCTCGTTAAGGCCTACTTCCAGGGTGTGCAGCTATGCTTGACAACAGCAGACTACACAACAGCGTGGAAACATCTAGACGTGAAGTCATGGCCGGTTGTACCATCTCCCCGCTAGCCTTCACCATGGCCATGGAGGTGATCATTAGAGCATCTCGATGGGTGGTTGGAGGACAGCGTATAAGACCTGGCCTGAGGCTGCCGCCTATCAGAGCACACACGGACGATCTCACAACACTCACCACGACCAAAGCTTGTACTGTACGCCTGTTGAGAAAGCTTCACGAGAACATCCAGCAGGTTCGGCTGAAGATCAAGCCGAGCAAGTCCAGAAGCATCTCCATTGTCAAGGGGAAGCTGGTAGACCAACGCTTCCACATGGGCGATGAGATGATTCCAGCAGTCTTCGAGAAGCCTGTGAAGAGCCCAGGTTGGTGGTATAACGCATCCCCCAAAGACACAGAGCAGGTAGGTCAGCTCAGGAAGGATGCTGTCAGTGGCCTCGAGAGCATCGACAGAACCACACTCCCTGGCAAGCCGAAACTCTGGTGTATGCAGTCTGAGCTCCTTCACGCCTCATGTGGCCACTAACCCTGTATGAAGTTCCAATCTCGAAGCTGGAAAAGCTGGAGAGACTGATCAGCTCATTCGTAAGGAAGTGGCTTGGTCTTCCCAGGTGCCTCAGCAGCACAGGGCTCTACAGCACTACAGTCCTAGAGCTACCCATTTCCAGTCTTTCAGAGGAGTTCAAGTGCGACAAAGTAAGACTGGAGATGATGTTAACAGAGGCGAGTGATCCATCTGTAGCACAAGCTGCCCTCATCCTGGATACTGGGAGGAAACGGACTCCATCAGAAGCAACCGAGCAAGCAAAGGCGGCACTCAAGCACGGGGATATCGTGGGCCGAGGGCAGCAAGGGAGGAGTGGTCTTGGCCTCGGGGACAGTACACCAGCCTGGAACAAGGCTGCTCCGTCTCAGAGACGCAGGAGATACGTCGGCAGGACGTCTTAAGGTGCACAAAGGCCGTCGCTCAGGCAAGGCAAGGGCAATGGATGAGACGGGAGGGAGTGGAGAAAAGAAAGATCTGGAGAGAGCTGTGGGAGATGGAGACATTCAGAGCGAGCTTCACCATCAGGGCTGCCTACCATGTCTTGCTGTCTCCCATGAATCTCAGCCAGTGGTATGGAGAGGACCCCACGTGCTCCCCCTGCCCGACTTCAGCAACACTAAAACACATTCTGGTGGGCTGCAAGACCAGCCTCACTCAAGGCCGATACACCTGGCAGCACAACCAGGTGCTACGGTGTCTTGCAGCAGTGCTGGAAAATTGGCGGACAAGCGTCAACGCTCTTCCTCCCGCTGGCCGTTAACAGCATTTGTCCAGGAAGGTGAGTGTCAAGCCAGACTCGCCACATCAAGACCAGACACCGGGCGGCTAGACCACATCAAGACCAGACACCGGGCGGCTCAGCGGGGCACGTGATTGGAAGATGGTGGCAGATTTAGGCCAGAGGCTCTGCTCCCAAGTGAAATCACAGTAACCAACCTCAGACCAGACCTTGTGCTATGGTCGGCCTCATTCCATCTTGTTTACATCATCGAGCTTACAGTGCCTTGGGAAGATACCGTAGAGGAGGCCTACAAGCGCAAGAGGCTGAGGTACGCTGAGCTTGCAGCCGATGCGCAGCCACAAGGCTGGAAAGCAGGCTGCAGAGGATTTGTAGCCACATCAACATCAAGGCTACTCCGGGAGTTGGGAGTGCGAGGGAAGACACACCAGCAAGCAGTCAAAGACCTCTCCAGAGTTGCTGAAAAGAGAGTCAGTGGTTCTGGATGAAGAGAAAGGATTCCATCTGGGCCCCCAAGTGAGTGATTGGCATCTAGGGGGTGAGCCCGGGATGCTGGGATTCACTGCTGAACCCTCTGGAGGTGTCGTGGGCCTATCAGCGAAACACTGAGGAAAGAGGGCGCCCACTTGATAACCCAGAAGATGCCACCACTCAGTTGGCTACCCCGCAGAATCTAGGCAGCAAGCCTCAGGAATGTAAACAAGGGATATTAACATCTAGTCCTACATTACATACGCTGCGTAGCTGGTAATTTTATCAGCATAGATTGGTAGACCAACAGGAAACAGTAGGCATAAATGGGTCATCTTCTGCTTGACGGGGTGTAACCAGTGACATGTCCAATGATTAGTGCTGCAGCAGCAAACCTTTACAGACAGAACCAGCATACAACAGCAGCTGATGATACATCCATCATCTGGGCCTCTGAAGAACATTCTCCGAGGCTTGAAAGGAACATTTTTGCACAAAATCCACACAAGATACAGCAGAGATCTCCTGGGTGCACTACAGAACACTACAGTGAGGCTCAGAACCTAACTTTCAAAACTCCACAGCACAACTGCAACCTGGGCACAGCAGGATTCAGGCATCCTCGCCCCAGTCTCAATTTTTGCAGCAGGTCTAGATTGAGGATTAAATTTTCCCTTTCAATGCATGAAGTATGTGTCACAAAAACATTTTCGATCTGGACTTTCTTGTCATGGAAATATTTGTCAAGGTTGCAAGTTTAAAGGGGGTTAATGATTTGAAGGCATAAATCATCAACGCATAAATAGTATCACAAAATTCAGAAAGCAGTTGTGTTTAAACTTGCAGAGAAAGGGAAATGCTGGTGATAGGACGGAGACCAACACAAAGCAGTTGGTATGAATTGATGATGACTAGGAAGGGTTTCCGATTTAGTCTATCCAGAGGTCGTTTAAATAGTGGGAGAAGAGGAGAGGAAAAAAATTATCTGCTGGAAAAACGAGATGCAGAACATAACGAACACTGAATATTTGAAACAAAGGAGAATTCTGGGAAAGTCTGGGAGGTCTATAGAGAGAAAAACTGAGGTATGTCGGAACCAGTCAGTACCTGAAAAACAGCAAACTGAAGAAAATGAATGGCGAAAGCAGGGATTGACGGAAACGCTAAGTCCTTCAGGTAGCATCCACAAAGACAGAAACAGAGCTACTGTTCCAGGCCAGCAATCTATGGCCATTAGAGCCTCAACCCTAAAGGCAATCCACACTGATACTGTCCGACCCACCGACCACTCCCAGCAAACCTGGCAGTTCTTACACAAACACTGGTCTGGTTAACTGTAATGGACCAACTCAGTATTGCACTTCAAGGGCCGTGTCATGTCCAGGTAGAAGGTACACTTTGCTTCTTGAGTTTACATTGGGCTTTTTTTTTTAGACAAGTGAAGCAAGTCAAAGCCAGAGGTCAGAAGTGAGAGTAGGATGGAGAGTTAAAGTATCAGACAAGGGTCAAGACTGTGGACTGATCAGAGCTATTCTACAAAGCTGTCATCTTATCCGTGTTCAGTTTTTTTTCTAGTGTTGAGACCACTACATAGTGAGCATTAAGCTGTAAGTGAATTGCTCCTTCACCTGGAAGGAGTGTTTGGGTGCTTGGAAAGTAGGAAGAGGAAAGATAAATGGGTAGATGCTGCATTTCTTACAATTACAGATGACATGAGAACAGAAGTCTACATAGAAGGAGAATCTAGGGAAAAATGAAGATAATGGCCCCTTTGGAATTCTGGAAGAGGAAAAGAGGGATGGGATATCTAGTGGTGGCATCACTCTGAGGGGTCTGAAATTATGGAGAATAATCCATTAATCATTTCAACCTGAAATGTTACTAGATTCCCTCCTGCCTGCTACTTCCAGTTTCTACAGTTCTTTTTGGACGAGGAATTTCTATAGCATTTCCCTTTAACCAAGGTGCATATAAAGTCTAAGCACATGGCGGCAAATTTTAAAATTCTTTCATCTGGGCAAGTAATAAGTGAATACATGACATGCAAAAGACAAATCATGCACAATGACAACAACTGCAATGACAATATCAAAAACTCAAGGACACTCGGAGGACCTGGTACACTACTTAGCTGAACTCTTGTTCAAGCTGTCAATCAAAACCCAGCAGAAATGATACCGAGCATAATCATGTGCACAAAAGTTTTGACCTTTAAATTGAATGTTTCCATATTTCACAGTGGCTGCATTCTAGAATTACCTAGGTTAAAGAAACAAAGGGCAAAGGACATCTCCAACCAGTTCATCAACAGAATACTGAGAATCACCTATTGCTGGAATCAAAGCACGCATTCATAAATTGATTTGATCAAGGTGACTTCATGACAGGGCAAACCACTGCCTAAAATGTTTATGTATCATGGTGGCAGAGATGAGTCCATCTTCCACAGCTGACACTGAAGGACCACCAACAGTAATAAATACAAAACCAAAGTCAATTTGTTGTAAATTCTATGCACAGCTGCTCAAATTCACTTCTGTTTACTTCACTCTCATGATACTGATTTTGATCTAAAGATATATTTAAGTGGCGTGCTGATGGACAAGAGTAAGGGAAATGTTTAAATAGTATACTTGATTAATTGTATTGAAAGTGCAGCAATATTTGGCTTAACCAATTTGTTACTTTACTGTTTGAGGTGCAGCCTTTACATGTATTTGATTAATAACAGTCCATGACTGGTTGGTAAATAGGGGAAGGGGGAAGTGAAATTAAAATAAGTGGAATAAAAATCTAGTGAATTCTCCAGAAGGAAGGCATGTTACCCTAGCAATTTATTGACAAGACAACAAATTTACTCCTCAGTTTAAATACAAGATTGCCTTTGTGTGGTGAGTAACAGCAAAAATGCAGAAAGGAAATGCAAATGAAAGTAATAGCCTGTTCTGTACTTCTGCCAGCTTTGATCATCTAGACCTCTCGTCCAGCCTGGTACATCCTACCAACAACATACCATTCTTCTCACAAGCTCTTTCATGATTACTGCAGGATAAAAATTATATTTTCTAATAAAATGAAAATATAAAATGAATATGGAAACAAAAATATAGAAGTCAAACTCTGCTTCTTTTGAGTCTTAGCCACCATAGAGCTCACGCTGCTAAATCTATAACCTATTTAGTACTCTGGTTGCAAGGGTACTAAATGTTTTTTTTAATAATAGAACCAAAATGAAAAGGGCCCACATACCTGCCTCAAGAACAGCAAGAACTTACACATAAGGAAATGTTGCTCAGAATTAAGCTCAGAGGCATCAATTATCCAACAATTAATAGATTTTTTCAAGAACCGGACACAGATCCTCATTTTAACAGACCTAGTTAGCAAGTGGCAGAAATAAAATCCATGCATCCAACTCCTTCTTTCATTATAAACCTCAGTAATCTGACCCCGCAGTCAACTAACACTCTCCAAACGTGTTCCAATGCTTAGAACAGGTATCCTCTCGCCCTGCCTTGCAGTCTAGGGTCTCAGGTATCTTAATTTCCTGCAAAGGCAAAACAATTGTCTTTCTAAGCAACTATAAAAGCCCTGAGATTTACCATCTTCCATGAGAAAGTAAGCATACCTCAGGGACTGGGAACTAAGCAATCTGTCAGGGCCATTTAGGCCATGACAAAGACCTGGTATCAAATCAATCCTAGCACTTTAAATAAGCTTCTGAGAGAAATGCATCTGCAGCCAGCAACCAACGATGCCAGCTTGGCTCCACTGGGAACACTCCGACTTAGAACAGAAAGTTGAAACTTCCAAGTTGTACAACAGGACCAGAGTACAATCTAAGCTGAGAGTCCACTATAACACTGAAGAATTAAGGCATTTTTCAGAGAAGATATCCGAAATGAGGCAATAAACGGCGTACTGCCCAAAGGGACCTTATGATACTTTGAGGAAATGGGAATACTTCCTGTATCCTTGACAATAGCACTTTTTCACCAGAAACAAATCATCCAGTGATCCATCTCATTGTTTTTGTGGGATCTTTGTGGCAGTGGTTTTTTCATCGCAAACTGCACTTTGAATCTGAACCAGTGAAAAGTTTCCAGGAAATAAATTATAATTGCAGATGCACTTTTCTACTCTTTTGTGTTACAATTCAGTTTTTCATGCTTTTTCTTCCCCATGAGTGTAGAAAATATTTAGACCCAATGCTTAAATTTAACAGGAAGCTGACACTTGAGAGCAAATACTACGGGGGGGGGGGGGGTAATTATAGCTTCCATGGGATTTGGAGACTGGTAATGCAAAACAAGCGGAATAAAAACCCAAAAGTAGCGGTGTGAAATGGAGTTTGTGGTCATGTAACCAAGGAGTCGAGTACCCCGTTCCACTGATCCCTGGAAAAAGGATGCCCTTTGCTCATGGTAGGTGTAAAAAGAACTGACATATCAATGTGACAGTGCTGTTGTGAGTGGGTGATTCAACTCAGCATAGTCAATTAAGTTATTAGACTCAGAGTATTGAGCACTATATTCAACTGCTTGGAAAATATTCTGCAGTCATAAAGTTAATAGGGCAGATTTTTACTTTCAAGGTAATAATGCTCTCCAAAACTTATTCTCACTGTCATGCCCAGGAAAGCTGCAGTTCGTGTGTGCTGAGTTCCTCCAGCATTTTGTGTGTGTGGCTTGGATTTCCAGCAACTGCAGAATTTCTCTTGTCTGCTAGGGGCAACTCATTGCTCCAGTTACACAGAGGTTTCCAACCCTTTTTATGCCATGGCTCCAGTCTATGAACCGAGGGGTCTATGGACCCCAGGTTGGGAACCTCTGCATATGTAAACATTATAGGCACCGTGTGCTAGATTAAAGCAAGAAAATTGTTTAAAGGTTTCAATGCACTACTGTACCAAGTTGAGATCTAATTCATTGGCTTTAGCAACTTAATAGCTGCTAACCAAAGTCTGTGTCACTAAATTGCATGTTCACAAATATCTAACCAGGACAGGATAACTCCTGGGATGGAATGGTAGTCTAATCGGATCTGACTGACCTGATCTAGTCTAATTGAATTTGTGAGGATGAGTGCTGATCTTGGATATATGAGAGGGTTGATGTCTAGAGGTTTGCAGTAGTGACCAAATCTTCAACAAGGACACTTAGTTACAAGATTAAGGTGGCTATTTAAAATTAAGGTACTGACGAATGACATCTGGCAGATTGAGGTAAATCTCAGGAATTCTCTACATGGATTATTTAATTAGGAAGATGATATATATTTAGAAAAAAATTAAGGAATTGAGGTTTATGGGAAACTGGCCATGGAGGTAATGTCTGGGGCAGATCAGCCCCAGTCATGGGATGGGCTTGAGGGTCCTACTCTTGCTCCTTTTCTCTTCTGATATTATGTAAATAGGTAACTGATTTGGCAAGAGGTGTCTTGATGGGGACAGATGACACATAAACATTAGATCTATTTATGAGCATGGTGTAAGTTTGTGAATGTTAGATTCTGCCATTATTTCTGGAGAAAAGTGCCAAGAATGAATTAAAACTCATTTTCCAAAGAAATGTGTAATATGGAGTTAAGTAGAGGAAAACAAATACCAATACTTGATGGATTTGAAAATTATGCAAGTGATCATGGAAGCAGTGAATACTAAATTAACAGAGGTTAGGTAAAATTGCCAAAACTTCAACTACAATCGCTGTTAGAAAATAATGTTGCAACAGCATTATAAATATTAAAACAACTATTTCCTGTGGTCACGAGCGATGTTTATTTTATGTTTTGAAACAGCCTATTGACCTGAGATGCTGCCAATCTAAAGTGAATTCTGACAAGAGTTCTCTTCACTCTCTATAAACGCAATTTCTTAACAGAACAATTTTGCATCACTTATTCTCAATGACATCAAATTATTCATTTGCCACAGTGGTGACATGCTTAATGTGGTATGAAGCAAAAACATCTGTTACTAGGGATTCTGTTAATTGCATTTTGATTCTATGTTTTTCATAGAGTTATGCTGTTAGTTGCTGAGTGCGATCAGTATGTTCAAATATAATGCCGATCAGCATCAGAAAAGAAACATGGTATCATCTTTCTTTTTCAGAGAAAAATATTCCTTAATCACAATACACAAAAACACACCACTGCACTGGAAAAGAGAACAGGAGGGAAGGTTGTTTCATTGAGACAATACACAGACAGCCTACCTGGACAGGGTAAAATATTGCCTGGAGCATAGGAAGAATGTCACAAAAGAAAAAGTCCCAAATTTCAGCCACTGTGTCGAGTAATTTCTGTCCTATATAAAATAAATGCACATTTTATGAGAAAGAAAGGCCTGAAATCATACAACAGATTAAAATGGTTGAATTTAATCATAGTTAGCATTTACCACATTTTCCATTCTCTATGATATCTTTTTTGATAATGTGGGAAGTGGTTTTTCAGTCTATGAGGGTTATTCAAGAATCCTCATCGACCCCACTCCCCTACCTACTTCCTGGTAACCTATTCTCTCGCGTATCAACAGCCACAAATCTCCCACCTGCATGAGGGGTAAACTGCGATGACTGACCTACCAACCAGTATGTTTTTGGGATGTGCGGGGAATCTGGACGACCCAGGGGAATCCTGGGTGGTCAAAGGAGGACATGCAAGCTCCACAAAGACAGCATCTGGTTGGGGACTGAAAATAGATTTTGGGAGCTGTGAGACAGCTACACTACCTGCAGTAATACTGTGCCACCCACTACACGACACTATTCTGCATGTAGCCAGCTCCTGTTCATAACTGACATTTTCATGGGAGTTTAGTTATATTCTTGCTTTACTTCATCTTAACTTTTCGGTACCAATGTAATTTTAATTTTTTCGTAAGGGGGAATCATTCAGCATAGTATAAAAATATTTCAGATTCAGATTTATTTGTGCATCGAAATATACTGTGAAATGCATCATTTGCATTAACAACCAAGAAAAAAGTGATGTGTTTGGGGCATCCCACAAGTATTACCACACATTCTGGTGCCAACACAGAAAACAAAAAAAAACAGAACATACCAAGTGACAAAGCAACAACAGTAAAAGAAGACCCATACATCCATCCCAACACAAACGCACAGTCCTCAAACCCAATTTCAAATTGATAAGTGCCCAAAGGGGGAATTATGTCAAAGAATTATCAGGATATTCTCACAAAATATTACCACGCAGAAAATATAATCCAATAAGGAAAATCTCTCTTTTCATCCTGGTGCACTTTGCATCCGGCCTTCATTTTAAATAGCCTGTCATGGAATGGACATAAATTTCAACTCAGTCTAGTGATAGGCCAAGGACTCTCTCATCAAACAACTTGTTCAGTGAAGAATGAAGGAGTAAAACTAGAAATGTGAGCGCTAATCCACATTGCTCATGTTCAAACCAGCCAATCAATGATAGGATGCCATTACCAGTTGCTGCAGAGGGGACTGTAACCAATATACCATCATCCGGATTTTAGATTGCAATGTACGTCAACAAACTCAACTGCAGCAACAAGATTAATATGCTGATCCAATTAGATATTGAAATCAGCATCAGAAACCAACTATCAAACTGCCTTAAATATCTGTTCATGTTATGATGTTACCTGATTTGCAAATAAGATGGAAATCTAGTTGGGGGGGGGGGGGGCGGGTGTGTGTGTGTGTGTGTGTGTGTGTGTGTGTGTGTGTGTGTGTGTGTGTGTGTGTGTGTGTGTGTGTGTGTGTGTGTGTGTGTGTGTGTGTGTGTGTGTGTGTGTGTGTGTGTGTGAGAGAGAGAGAGAGAGAGAGAGAGAGAGAGAGATTGAGACAGAGGTGGTAATAAGTGTTTTCTTCAAATTTGTAGGTTGGTTGTCTTTGAAAAAATGTCTGTAAAGTGTCGTACATCGCGCAGGACTTTAATTAAAATTTAAACAATTTATTTTTGAAAAATATACGTCAGCAATTTAAAAAGATATCACTGGCACTGAGAAGTTTACAATTTTAAATACACCTGTCACTTAACACAGTCACAGACAGAAATGGCAATTATATTGTATTGAGGAGGCACATTCTGGAGAAGATCTCAATTAATCCTTCCACATGGTTACTACCAGTTCTCTCAAACAGAATATGCACAATTCATGATTTGTATTGAATTATACTGAAACTCACAAAACTGCTTCCTTACCTTCGTAAAATCGTATTTTGTCCCTCAAAATCACCATGCCTTTAGTCAGCAGTTGATTCTACAGGTGGAAAGAAAAAGAAGAGTCGAGATTCAACACATTAATGACCGTTCTGATTCCTGCATTCAACTTGGAAAGTACAAACAAGTAAACATTGCTTTTAAAGTCCAGAATCAGGATTGAATACCCTATTTGTAAATAAGGGCAATAATGACAATCATTAAGGGTAAAAGCAAAATGCCTTTTCCACTGTAATTAATGTTTCAGAGTTACAAAGCTGTAGCTCTCACTTTAAACAGACAATACTAAGAACGCTGATAGATTATTAAAGGGACAGCTTTATCAGGAGCAAAGCACACTTTTAATCGGATTGTATATGGGGATATTTTCTAATTAAAGCTTCTAAAATAGAATCTTTGCTTAGGAGAGATTTATTCACTCTATTGTGTCAGTAAAGAGTTAAAGCAAGCTTTGTGAAGAATTCAAACTACAATGGGCCTGTAGAAGTTTCAGAGCGAAGAAACTATGATGCTCTACATGAAAAAAATAAGAGGGTTTATCAGCAAATAGTTAAGTAGATCTTGCTGGATCTTTTTAGCAGATAATTACAAAACAGTCTAAAAATATATTTACAGGAATAAACCTTGCTGTGTCTTTTCATTCTATAGGCCACTCCTCCCTACTCCTGAAACACTGAGCTGTTCTCAGATGTAGTGCTTTTATTTCATGTAGAACATGCGACAGATTAGCATTTAATATTCTCAGAATAAGAAAGAAGACAAAAGTTAGTCATCAGCAGAATATTAACCTTTAGAAGTCTTTGATGCTGCCAGAGTGTGGACCATTTTCATATGAACAGTTAGCAAGTCAGCTGAATGACAATGGTGTCAGGGGTTCACAGTCTGGAGGAGCATTTTAACTTAAAGCAGTAAAAATTTCAGATTGTCACATGAAGGTATAGAATCAATATGGCATTAATCTGGGATTGCTCAGTAAAAGACATGGAAATAAAGCAACTGCTGTTGAAGCAGGCCATAATACAGTATTTTCCCCATGGATGTAGTGGGTAGTAAATAGAACTGATGCCAGGGAAACCCAATCAGACACCATCAAGAGTGATTATTATTATTATTCTTCAATCTCCTGTTCCTTATTTCTGATTAAACAGTGCCAGTATTTGCTCTAATTTTGATGTTGGAATTTGGGTAAATGGATCCATCTCAGCTGATCCTGCTGGGAAGGGTGGGTGGTTGATGAGCTTAGGAGGGTGGTTGAGTTTAAAACTCACAGAGGAGCAGTTTGTAAGACCCCTGACATGGGGCCGGTCACTGTAGTAGAATGAGAGGAGTTTTATCTCTTCCCCACAGTCCAGCACAACACTGGAATTCCATGCTGACCAGGGGCACCGAAAGCCTGGACAACATGGCTCAAAATCCCCAGCCATACTCTTGAAGGAGGTGGGCCCAGGAGAAGTTCCAGCACAAACTTCCACTGATGCAAAGTAAACTGGAAATAACCGTTAGCGTGTTCCATTCTAGACAGAGAAAAAAAAAACCTGATTTTCAGTTGCATAAGACTGAAGGAGAAAGAAGTATCAACGTTTAGCTACAGCACAGATATTACACTTTTGGTGGAAACATTGAACCTGCAAGATGGAGATAACGAAGCGCAAACTAATCAGGGAAACATCTGTGCTGCTTTTGATTGACGTAATTCTTCCCTATCAGTAACCATGAGTATATTTTACAGAGATTGCCGATTATTATCTGTCCCAGAAACTGAGAAAGGTTGTTAATATGTTTACAGAGATAAAAATCCTTCTTGGAACAACATTCTAATTTCAGGAACCTTATCAGAAAGAAATTGCACTCTGCTGTTCATCTGTTAGGTATGCCTATGATTCAGGGCAGAGGAAGGGCATTCTGCAATTTAGCCAAATCCTGGTTACGGTAACTCTGAGTCAGCAATTTCCTAGTGTTAGACTTAAACTTCTGCATTGTTGATGGACATCTGAGAAAATTCCACTACCTTACTTCAAAAGCAATTCAAAAGATGCTCCTGTAATTTTTAAATTCATGGATATTTTTCCTTAGTATTTTTTATATTGTTCATTGCTCGCATTTAGTATCATTTACCAGCAGCATACATTGGAAACATACAAACTTGAAGCCTTCGGGAACAGCTATACTCTTTAGTTGTTATATCTGAGCAATTTTGAAGGTTAGATTTAGTGGTCATCAGAAGTGACTTGGGCTTGCCAAACTAATTCTCCCCATAAAAGATTTGTGTGTCATTAATCTACTATATCGAGGAAATCGAGTAGGAGCAAAGAATCAAAGGTAATGCTTGCAAAAGCTCCAAAGCAAATGAGAAAGAAGAGTACAGTAGATTCCAGTTAATTGTGACACATCCGGATAAGTACATTTTGGCCTAATTAAGCAGCTGTCCCCATTAGCTGAAGTTTCATGGAAAATGTTAAAAAGGTATAAAAAAAGACAAACTACCATTTAACTGAGTAATAAATTATGTATTTAAATGAAGTACAGAACTAATTAAAACACTATCCCAATACTACTACAATACTATAAAACCATGTATTAGGTCATAATTGTTATCGGCAGAGGAACTCATCCAGCGTATCCGTATGCTGCTGCGTTCCTTTGATTTACAGTAAATGAACAAAATCAGCGCAGCAGCTAGTACAGATAACGGACCACCTTCATACAATGCGTTCAACGACTGCATCCTCCAAATCTTCATTTTCATTGTAACACTCAAGATGATTCTCAATACGTTCAAATTCTTCGTAGTTCCTAACTTGTCAAAGTAGTGAAATCTTTTCATTTTCATTCCTGGCCGTTTCTGGTACCTCTAAGCCAGAATGCTTGAAACCGCAGTGAAAAAAAGTTCTGAACTGTCTTACTGTTTTCTTCCATATGTAACGGAAACTAATTAGGCCATTCGTCCCATCAGCTCTGCTCCGCCATTCCACGAGGGCAGATTTATTATCCATCTCAATGTCCACTTTTCTGCCTTCTTCCCATAACCTTCGACACTCTGATTAATCAAGAACCTACCAACATCCACCTTAAATATACCTAATAACTTGGCCTGCTCAGCTGTCTGTCACAATGAACTCCACAGATTCACCACCCTCTGGATGAAGAATTTTTTCCTCACTGCCTGTACTAAGTGGACATCTATTAATTCTGACGCTGTGCCCTCTGGTCCTATAGGAAACATCCTCTCCACATCTGCTCCATCTAAGCCTTTCAATATTCAATAGGTTTCAATGAGACCCCCCTCCCAACCTTATTCTTCTAAACTTCAGTGAGTACAGGCCCTATGCCATCAAGTTCTCTTCATATGTTAACTCTTTCATTCCTGGGATCATTCTCGTGAACCTCCCCTGGGCCCTCTCCAATGCCAGCACATAGTTTCTTAAATAAAGGGCTCAGAACTGCTCCAAATGTATTCTAACCAATGTCTTGTAAAGCCTCAGCATTACATCTTTGCTTTTATATTCTTGTCCTCGTGAAATGAATGCTAACATTGCATTTGCCTTCCGCACTACAGACTCAACCTGCAAAATAACCTTCAGGGAATCCTGCATGAGGTCTCCTAAATCCCTTTTCTACCTCTGATTTTTGAATTTTCTCCCCATTTGGAAAATGGTCCATGCCTTTATTCTTTCTATCAACGTGCACGACTGTGCATTTCCCTATACTAGATTCTAAATGCCACTTCTTTACCCATTCTCTCAATCTAAGTCCTTTTGCAGATACACCCTGCTTCCTCAACAGTATCTGCCCCTCCACCTGTCTTTGTATCGCATGCAAACTTGTCCACAAAATCATCAATTCCCTCATCCAAATCATTTACATATAATGTGAACTGAAGCAGTCTCAAAACCGACTCCTGCAGCACACAGTATTCACCAGCGGCCAGCCAGGAAAGGCCACTTTATTCTGATTTTTTGCCTCCTGCTAGTCAGCCAACCTTCTATTCATGCTAGTACCTTTCCTGTAATACCATGGGCTCTCATCTTGTTAAGTAGCGTCATGAGGGGCACCTTGTCAAAGGCCTTCTGAAAATCCAAATAACAACACCTACTGACTCTCCTTTGTCTGTCCTGCCTGTTCTTTCTTCAAAAGAATTCTAACATATACGTCAGGCAAGATTTCCCCCTCAGAAAATCATGCTACTTTATCACGTGCTTCCAAGTACTCTGAACATCATCCATAATAATAGACTCCAACATTTCTCCAACCACTGAAGTCAAGCTAACCAGTATATATTTTCCTTTCTTCTGCCTCCCTCCCTTCTTAATGAGTGGCATGAGATTTGCAATTGTCCAGTGATTCATGAATGCCTCCATAATCTCTTCAGCTACCTGTTTCAGAACCCTGGGGTGTAGTACATCTGGTGCAGGTGACCCATCTACCTACAGACTTTTCAGTTTCCCAAGCACTTTCTCCTTAGCAATAGCAACTACACTCACTTCTGCCCCCTGCCACTCTCGTATTTCTCGCATTCTGCTAGTGTCTTCCATAGTGAAGACTGACTCAAAATACTTATTCAGTTTATCTGCCATTTCTTTGACTGCCATTACTACTTCTCCAGCATCATTTTCCAGTGGTCCAATATTCACTTTCGTCATCTTTTTACAATTTATATTTCTGAAAATCTTTTTGTATCCACTTTTATATTAGAGACTAGATTACATTTATATTTAATCTTTTATCTCTTTATGGCTTTTTAGTTGCCTTCTGTTAGATTTTAAAAGCTTCCCAACTTCCTCCAATTTCTGACCAATTTTTGCTATATTATAATACCATTTCTTTTGCTTTTCTGGTTTTGATTTCCTTTGTGTCATCCTTCCTTTAGAATACCACAGCTTATTTGGGATTTATCAATCCCGTGCCTTCTGAATTGCTCCCAGGCACTCCAGCCATTGGTGTTCTGCTGTCAACCTTGCTAGCATCCCTTCCAATTAACATTGGGCAGCTCTCCTCTCATGCCTCTGTAACTCCCTTTACACCATTGTAACGCTGATACACCTGACTTTATCTTCTCCCTCTCCAACTGCAGGGCTAATGTTTTTTTTTACCTTAAGTTCACTGATTAAATCTGGTTCATTATCACAACACCCAATCTAGAATTGCCTTTTCCCTGTTGGGTTCAACCACAATCTGCTCTAGAAAGACTTCTCTTAGGCATTCTACAAATTCCCTCTTTTGGGATCCAGCACCAACCTGATTTTCCCAATCTACCATACTTGCATATTGAAATCCCCCATGATTATTGTAATACTTCCGTTTTACATGCCTTTTATATCTCCCATTGTAACCGTAGCCCACATCCTGGCTACTGTATATAACTCCCATCAGGGTCTTTTTACCCTTGCAGCTTCTTAACTCTATCCGCAAGGACTAGATATCTTCTGAACCTATGTCACTTCTTTCTCAGGATTTGATTTCATTTTTACCCAAGGTAGCCAGCCACTCCCTCTGCCTACCTGCCTGTCCTTTCAGTACAACGTGAATTCTTTGATGTTAAGTTCTCAACTATGATTTTCTTTCAGCCACGATTCAGAAATGCCCACAACATCATACCTGCTAATTACCTGCACTACTAGATCATCTACCTTATTCTGTATACTGCCTGCATTCAAATTTAGCACCTTCAGTCCTGTATTTCTTGCCTACTATCAGGGACAAAAATCATTGCTTTTTGAGCACAAACACAGGCAACTGATGTGATTTTAAATTATTTGTTCTATGCACAGTGCAGTGTCTAATGGGCACACGTGTGTCTGATGCTAGTGAGAAACTGCTTGGCAACAGTCTGCTCCCTCAATTAAGCAGCATAATGTCCCAAATAAATGCAGGGAATGATGGCTATTTTCTCAATTAGGTTTTGTTCTGTAAGAGTCGTCCCAAATAAATGGCTGCCCCGATCACAGACTGAGCATGGGTCCATGGTGCAGAAGGGAAAGAGGGAGAAGAGGGGATTGGTAGTGATAGGGCACTCAATGGTCAAAGGAACAGACAGGAGATTCTGTGGATGTGAACAGGACACCCGGATGGTATGTTGCCTCCCAGGTGCCAGGGTCAGGGGCGTCTCGGATCACGTCCACAGCATTTTGGAGAGGGAAGGGGAACAGCCAGGTGTCTTGGTACATATTGGTACCAATGACATAGGAAGGAAAAGCAAAGAGGTCCCCAAGAGAGAATTTAGAGAGCTAGGCAGAAAGCTGAGAAGCAGGACCTCCAGGGTAGTAATTTCTGGATTGCTGCCAGTGCCACGCGCCAGTGAGGGTAGAAACAGGATAATGTGACAGATAAATGCGTGGCTGAGAAGCTGGTGTGGGGGCAGGGCTTCAGGTTCTTGGATTATTGGTACCTCTTCTGTGGAAGGTATCACCTGTACAAAAGGAATGGGTTGCACCTGAACCAGAGGGGGACCAATATTATCACAGGCAGGGTGTGAACTAATTTGGCAGGGGGGTGGGAACTGGAGTGAAGGGACTCAGGATAGGAGAGATGGTAAAAAAAAAATCAAAGATAACGTGCCCTTGACTGTCAGGAAGGGCAGGCAAATGATAGGACAAAATTGCAGCCAGCAGGGTGAGTATCAGTGCATTAGAGATGCAGAATCAAAAAGGGTAGTAAATACAGTACTCAAGGTGTTATATCTCACTGCACGGAGTATAAGAAATAAGGTTGATGATCTTGTTGCACTTTTATAAATTGTCGAGTATGATGTTGTGGGAATCACTGAATTGTGGCTGAAAGACGGTTGTAGTTGGGAGCTGAATGTCCAAGGTTACACGTTGTATCGGAGTGATAGGAAGACTGGCCAAGGGATAGTGTGGCTCTACTCATAAAGAATGCCAGCAAATCAACAGAAAGATGTGTCATAGAATCAGAAGATGTTGAATCCTTGTGGGTTGAATTAAGAAACTGCAAGGGTAAAAGGACCCTGATGGCAGTTATATTTGGGCTTCCCAACAATAGCTGGGATGTGGACCACAGATTACAACGGGAAACAGAAAAGGTGTGTCAAAAGGGCAATGTTATAAGAGTCATGGGAGATTTTAAAATGCAGGTAGTTTGGAAAAATCAGGTTGGCAATGGATCTCAAGAGAGTGGATTTGTTGAACGCCTACAAATGGCTTTTTAGAGCAGCTTGTTGTTGAGCCTACTAGGGGATCAGCTATACTGGATTGCATGTTTTGTAATGAACTGGAGGTGATTAGGGAGCTTAGATAAAGGAACCCTTGGGAGGTAGTGATCGCAATATGATTGAGTTCAACTTGAAACTTGGTAAGGAGAAAATAAAGTCTGAGGTAGCAGTATTTCAGTGGAATATACGGAGGAGTTAAGATGGCGCTAAACAGTGACTCCTTTGCTTGCATCTTCAGAAACAGCTCTATTTCATTCTTTAATATCTTTATTTTTCCCTTTCAGTGTTCTTTTGAAGACCCTGACTTGGAGTTATATGCTGACTTTGGTTCTTTGCAGGAATGGGACCCTTTCTCAAGGTTTCTGGACCGGCCGTTGTTCAGCATGCCAAGGGGTAGGCCTGAGAGGCGGCCTAGTGTTCGGAAGCCTAAGATCTCGAGGCTCTGGATACGGGCAGATCGACGGTCAGTGTTACAGCAAGAAACTCGTGTGTTGTCGGGGAGGCGGGGAAATCTTTCGCTGTGCGCCCGAAAACCCGAGATCTTTGTGACCTTCGGGCACAGAGCTCGTAAAAAGCGACAAAACGGATTTCTTAACATCGTAAACCAGCGGGTTGTTGCTATGTCTCCCTCTCCCTTTCCAGGGAAGGAGAAAACCTGTGGGCTGCTGAATGCCGGATGAATTTTGATAGTCTTTGCGGTAACTGCAAGGTCTGTGTTCTTGCTATTGCTTAGCTCATGCTTGTGCTCAGTAGTGGGTGCACATTTTTGTTTTGCTGGTGGGGGGAAGGGGGATTGTTGCTCACCGCCACTTACACGTGGGAGGGGAGCTGGGGGGGACTTCGGGGTTCTCATGTTTAACTGTCGTTCATTCTTTGGGGCACTTCTCTGTTTTCATCGATGTTTTGCGAAGAAAAAGCATTTCAGGATGTATGAATACGTACACAACGCTGGAAGAACTCAGCAGGTCAGGCAGCATCTGTGAGAAAAGAGTAGCCAACGTTTCAGGCCGAGACCCTTCATCAGGAATGGGGGGGGGGGGTGGAGAGAGGGCCGAAGCCCAGTAATAAAGATAGGGGAGGGGGTAGGGCCTAGAGGTGCCAGGTGGATATTGTATACATTTCTCTGACATTAAATTGAACCTTTGAATAAAGGAAATTACAGTGGTATGAGAGAGGAGTTGGCCAAAGTAAATTGGAAGGAGATGCTGGCAGGGATGACAGCAGAGCAGCAATGGCCTGAGTTTCTGGGAAATGAGGAAGGTGCAAGATAGATATATTCCAAAAACAAGGGAATATTCAAATGCCAAATAGTACTGACAAGGGAACTCAAAGCCTATGTATAAGCAAAAAAGAGGGCAT